>NC_089873.1:202207500-202857500 GCF_040182565.1 Anser cygnoides
ATATTTTATTTATTATTTTTCTTATTACTTTTAATTTCTGCATTAATCTTTCCCAGATAGATAATGAGCTTTAATTATAACCTGAGACTGAGTCGTGATATGACACCTACTGCAAGTGCTACAAACATTTTCAATATTTCACGTGGAGGATTAATTTAAAAGCTTAGCTATGTCAATAGACAGTACCTGCCATACCTGACTGACTTGTTGGGAAATCTGACAGTGATGCTGGTGCCTCCAACTCCTGCTTTTAATCCTCTACAAAACGTGGAGAAGACGTTGATTGTCACATTTACAAAATAAAGTATCTCACCATTATGAATGTTCGACAGGTAAAGAATACACTGGGAATAAAAATCCATGATGGTATTTGAAATATAACAGGTTAGATCCTCAGCACCTGGCAATAGACTTCAGTGAAGTTACACCCACTTGTACCTGCTTTTCTTTTTTTTTTTGCCTTTTTTTTTTTTTTCACTACAGTATAGGTTTTATCTAAAAAGTCAGCTCTAAGATTCCTACTGTGTGCTTTTTCTTTCATCTCCAGAGATCATTCACTGTTTATTAGAAACTGTCATGCCAGATTAAACTCTTGGTCCTTCTAGATCTGTGTTGTGTTTCTGACCATCATGAACACCTGGCTCTACCAAGTAATATACTCTAATAAAATACCTGAGGTATTAGGGAATAATGTGAAACATGGAGGGATAGGTGAATACTCTTTTACTGACCAAAACAGGTGAATTGTTTACATCTTGAAATGAACTTTTATTATCTACTTTATTACACAGGTTTGAATAACAGTGCATGCTATTATTATGCATTAACTTATCCAGCCTTAAAAAATCTGGACACAGTTCTTGAATTAATGATATCTGGTGGCAGTAAATTCCAGAAGGAGGCTGCAGGCTGCGTATAGTATTTATTTTTTCTGTTTCTTCTGTGTGGACAGCCCTGACAATGTAGTCCTCTCTCTTCCTGTTTTTGTGCTATGGAACACAGTGAAGAGGAGAAACTGTTTAGTATCTATGACCTCCATAATCTCAATATCCTCCCTTCCCTTAGTCTCCTCCTCTCCAGGCAAATATGTTTAAGCCACTCTGGCTTTACTAATCTCATCCCAAACATTTTTACTATTTTTATTACCCACATGGCTCCTTATGATCTTTACTGTTTGGTTTCTAGGGGTTTAAGACACTGGGATCATAAGAGTAATCTCACCAGCTCAGCCTTCTTCAAAAATATTCTTTAGTCGCATTCTATTAGCTGCCAACTGCATTGCAGGTTTTCAGAGGATTTGCTTTCATCAGAGCCTCTCAGAAAGACCTCAGCAGAGCTCACTCCAGTCCTAACCCTGAGGTGCTCAGTGCCTCCAAAAGATGGGTACACCCCAGGAGTCCAGGAATGTTATGCCTCATACAAAAAGGCAGATATTTATTATTTAAAATGTAATATCTCCACAGAAGCCTTTTAATCTCTCATTTTTATCTTTGTAAATCTAAGGCAACAATTTCAACTGACAGCTCAGTTTCAACTAACAGTACTGGTTATTTGCAAAAAGGGATCTTGGTGTTGTTCCCATTAGATGTGTTCTTTCCAACACCTAGACTCAGTGGCCAAGATGGGCAATGATTTATTTAATATGAGGGTATATATTGGAAGGATAGCAGGGGCTACTGGACACACACTGAGAACCCAGATGAACCTCATTTATTAGTATTGAGAAGACTGATGAGAAATATCTTAAATCTTCCCATTTTAAAGGCTTGCTTTCTACAACCAAGATAGCTTATTGAAGACATCCTAATCTTTGTCACTGTTACAAAGTTTGCTGTCTTGATTTCAGAAGAACTACAGAGATTATCCGGCTGGGGTGTTGTAGCTGGCAGTCAAGTCTTACCTGCTTAGCTGGAGGAATTGTGTGTCCGACTGCCAGAATCTTAGGGGAGAAGACCAGGCTGGTACTTGCCAGGCTCATAGCTCTTTTCCTGCATGTTATTTAGCTCTGTCTCATTTTGCTGAATGTCTGAAGCATTGGTATTTGATCTCACCATGAACTCTCAGAAAGCATATGACCATCTTGCTCTGCTTACTCTGTTGGTACCAGTAATTCTGCTATTACAAAGGCATGATGTGAATCAGCTCATCTGAGAGGTGCTACTGCTTAAGGCCCGAAGAGCTCAAGGCTTCTCCAAGAGAAAGCTTTTGGCAGCATTCATACTGAAAAGGCTGGTGCTGTTGCACAGAAGGATTTGTTTGAAAGGTGGCGTTTCTTTTTCGTTTACAAGCCAGGGGAGGCTAATTCATCTTGGCTTACTGCAGCCTTCTGTGCCGTCTGTGCTGCTTGCATTTTAAGCACTTGGTTTTATAGCCCCTTCTTCCATTTCAGAGTTTACTTGTACTTCTGCTTGGGAAGATTTTCTGTGCCTTTTTTTCACCCTTGTGCACTTGAAAGAGCCTTGCTATGAGGCCAGAGCAGGGGTCATTTGAGATTTAAATCAGACTTTCAGGTTTCCAAGGCCAAATAAGACTTGTCATTAGATGGGATATGACCAAAGTTGGGCACTTTATTACCATTCAGTCACCTGGTCTGAGTGTTAAGTCAGCATGAGAGTCATTGTGAAGATTGTAGTGGCAACCAAGTCAGCCAAGTCTCTAAGATAGCCTCATCTGAACAGGTTTTCCTTACAGTAGGCCTCCCAATGAAGACAAAATTATTTTTTAAACATACAATATTAGTTTGATTGCGGTATATTTACTTAACCTTTCATACAAAGATCAAAATGATTAGCTCAAAAGAATAAATATAAAAAGGGGTGTAAAAAAGCCTACCTTAACCAGTTGGTACTTGCTTTCTGAGTTACAGTAAATATTTCAGTCTCCTCTGGTCTCTAGAAAAGTGCATTTTTATCACCATGGATGCCAAGATATGTCTGCTTCTTTCTCCTCTCTGACACTTCTCCATCTATCTTGAACAGCTGATTAACCACTCCGTGCTGCATGCATCTTTCACTGTTTCTCCCTGCCATAACTCATACCTTGTAGTAGGAAAAAAAACAAACCACACACACACAAAAAAAAAACACTTTTCTTCGGCATGTTCAGGTTCTCCATATAGAAGGAATGATCTCCTTCTCAGAATTTCCCAGCTGATCCACTCATTCTCTTAACAACAGAAGAGAGTTCATAAACAGATAAGATGGGTATTATCTACCACGTAACCTTTTAACATTTTTATTTTTGACTTAACAGCTAGATTATGTAGGTTGCTTCACTTTCTGGAGTCTAATATGAGATCATCTCAATACAGTTTTATTTTTGGCAATGTTCTTTTGTCCATGTTCTTCCTTGTTTTCTTCTGCTTTCATTTCATTTACAAGTCCATCCATGGAGAAGAACTTGTATCTTGCTATTAGTTTCTCAGCAGTTCCTTCAGCTACAGGGTTAAGGATTCCACTGATTTAACCTGTCTTATTTTAATACAGGGTAGTCTTTGAAAGACAAGGGGAATTATAAAGTACAAGTGAAATGAAAGTCAACAAGACTCCCAATCTAGGAAGTGGCCCTGGAAGTAAAAACAAACAAACAAACAAACAAAACATTAAAATGAGCAATTTTATTTGGTTGTTTTATTTATATCACTTTTACACTGTGAAATCTGCTTACTGTGACCACACATAAACTGGACTACTGTTCTTTGTTCTTTTGATTTTTAAAAGAAACAAATCCAAACAGCATTATCCAGTGCTGTAAAAACAGCGCAGTAGAATTTCGAGTGGATTTTTATGCGAAGATACAATGAATATGAACTATTCAAATAAAGATTGAGATATGGAGTATGTAATATTTTCTAGGCTGTCAGTGGTAGTCCTTTTACAGATGGCCAGTAGCTGATATCTGTTTTGGATGTGTGACCTCAGATCTAATCTAACAGCTATACTCCAACTGATGTGTTTCAGGTGTCATAGCACCCATATGAAAGAATGCATAAAAAAGGTGAATCCAGAGAAAATAAGGTGAGAGATGGACTCTCACAAATACATGTCATGAACTTCCTAGTTTTTCTCAGAACATTTCTCAATCCAGGAGTTTGATCATGAATGTTCTACTTAACTTTGTTATTCAGGCTGCAGACAGAAAAGGTGACTTTGTAAACTACTTCTTTGCAATCATAATTGTGATTTTGTGCTATTCCTAATTTTAAAGGCAAAACAAGGTATTTGGTTCTGTAGCTCCCTGCAGTGATTAATTATCAATGGAATTTTATAGAATGTCTTTAAAAAGCTGGAGGCTGAGCTTTAAGCATAACGTTCCTAATTTCTTCAAAAGAAACATGAATAGAAGCAGATTTTAAGATTTATCTTGTAGAAGTTAATGCGGAGATGACTTATAACACTGTGAAGCACAAAACTGTACTGAAGTCAATGGAGATGAGGAGAAAATTTGTCTAGTTAAGTAGATATTGTGCCATGAACTTCTAGAAGGAATCAGAGCTTCTTAATAAATAAATAAATAAATAGAAATGTTGTGGCTCTTTAAAAGTTGTATAAATCCATTCTTTCTGTCTTTCCCTGGTTCACTTCTTCTCTAACTCCTCAAACTAAGAAAACGACTCTTAGCAGTTTGTCAATCTGGTCACAGGAATTTTTGTAAGCTGGCAAGTATAAATGAAAAACAAATCAGACAAGAACAATGTTCCTCTTAGAGCTACAGGAATCACTCAGCATGTTTCTTTTTACTCCATTAACTAAGCTTTAAAGCCTAAAATGCCAGTTCATGATGCTCTCAGAAAAATAGCCTTACACTCTTGCATTCTGTGTCTCCAGGAACTAGTGAGGTCCTAGTAAGGACATGCTTGCTTGATAGACTTGTGTGCAAGTAGAATGCTCTGTACTATAAAATAAGACACAATCCAGCTCCAGCAACTTCAACTGGCTTTTGGAATGCAAATTTCAACTGTCAAGTCTTAATTAAAAACTACCAGTCAGCACTATTTTAAAAAGTGGAAGAGAACTAAGTGGTAGGTTGTTGCTGAAATTGTGCAAGTTCCATACTAAAAGCAGTAGGTAAGGTGACAGGTATATAATTATCATCACATCAAGTGAAGGACAAGAAACAGTCTACAGTTCCTGAAGAGGTGGGGCTTCAGCAGTCTACAGTGTGGCAAGGGGTTCTTCAGGCAGAGTTAATTTGTCACTCCATTTATTTCAAAAGAGAATCTCCTTTTATGCCAAACCTCTCTGAACCTTCAAAAGTGGTGACATGCCGGGCCTAGTTCTTAGATAAAGGGGTTAGCATGAATACAAATGCTTGTGTTTCGTGCATCAATTAGGGAAGAGTTTGAGGAATAATGTGGTATTCAGGTGTTTGGCAGTTTCTGTTCAACAGCACATCACAGCTGTACCGTAATCCCTAATTCAACTGAAAATCAGCAAAAGAATGGATCAAACCCAGTTGATTGGCTGAAGGCAAAAACCTTCATTATCTCTTTGATGTTTTAAACAAGTGAATCAGATCACTGTATGTTATGAAAATGTGAAAGTTCTGGGTTATAAATCATTTTTGCTAGCCAGGAAGCAACAACTCAGAAATAGCATCAGGACTCCTTAAGACTATCATAACAGTGCTACATGTCTTAACAACACCATCCTCTTGTCCATAGCTACACAAAAAGTGACTTTCTGCTTTGTTCTAGTTGAACATATTAGTGTGAGGTTTAGTAGTGATGAGTTTGCCCAGGTTTTACTGGATAGATCCTCTAAACTTCACTTCTTACTGCCGCTGGTGTATAAGTGCTCTGAGGGGTAGCAATGGCCTTGTGTCCTACACCCCAAATTCATGTTTCCAGTCTGTTCTCCCTTGTGTGCCTGTTTGCATGGCACTGTGGTGTCAGTATGGTTCCAGAATATTAAGAAACCTTACAAAGAAATGTCACTGGTAAATGTTTGGAAATATTTTAAGAAAACAGAGTCAGTTCAGACTTTGAGTTTTCTGTTTTTTGTCAGCTTAAGCCTGAGTGAGGAAAAAAAAAAAAAAAGGGTAATCATTTTTCTATTCAACCTGAGAATTTGGCTTAGAAGGCTTAACAATCAAAGCTCAATTTTAGAAATAGCGTGATATTAAATGAACTATCCTCCTCTCCTCCTGGTTAGAAAATGTTGACCTTTAAATCTCTACAGATTTGGAATATCCAGTCTCCTGGATGATATATCATCAGTAATAAAGAAGAATAATATGTTAACTACCCAGATGTCTATAAAACAAAAACAAAAACAAAACTGTTTAGTAATTTTTTGCATTTCATGTAATCTACACCTGACACGAAACTTGAGCAATTATTCATAAACAGAAGTGGCATTATGTTACTTAGTTATTGTTGGGGTTTTGAGGGTCCTGCCAAGCTTTAATGTCCCTGCCCTCCTCCCCCTCTCCCCCAGACCTTCTCTCCCCCACTTATGGCCCAGGATCCCATTTCAGCCCCTGGGGCTCTCGGTACCTGCCCCAGCGAAGCTGCAGCAGGGACGGACTCCCCATCCTGCCAGTCCCACCCACAGGACAATATCCCTGTCCCCATGGCATGTCCCCATCCCCATGACCTTGCCTGGCCATCTCGGGGCTATGTTTGACCCTGGTTCCCCTCACCAGCTCTGAGCCTGCCTCCCTATTGCCCTCATCCCTGGTGCTGCATAGCCACAGGGTTGTTCTCTGGGGTTTTTCGTACCCTTTGGCCCACTTGGCCCCTGGAACCCTTCAGGATATCTGGGCACCTTCTCCCATCTATGGTTTTCACCTTTGGCTTCCAGCTCCCCATTCTGTAGGGAGCAGATGGCTTCTGGTTTCCTGATGATTATAGCGCAACACCAATGCTCCAATCTTTAATTAAGTTAAATTCAATTTTCTATATGCTCAGATTGTACTGGGAGCAAAAAAAGAAAGATTAAAATGAAGGCTACTGCAATTCCTTTCTCCTCGTATTGTTTTTACTTTAAGATCTTTGAGAGATTGAAGATGGTGTTCAAGATGAAATAAAACTTTTTGGATGGAATTAATGTCACCTCTTCTTTGGTGTAAGTTTGGACTGTTTATGACTGTTTATCACTGTTTGTGACTGTATATCTTGCTGCTATCAATATGAGCACTCTGATTTCAGAACTCTCATAAATCAAAACAAATGAAATTGCACAACATGTTGTATACAAATACTGTCCTACAGGGTGGTAAGTAGCACTGAATTCCCACTTGTCAGAAAGGAAAATAAAATCAAAGAGCTTTTTACAGATACATTATTTCATTATGTGTCAGTTAAAGCACAGTTTGAAATCTAAACAGAAGTCAGACATGGCACCTGCCAATGCTTGTTGAGCTGCGGGGTATGTTTTATTTATTTTTTTTTCAAGCCCATGATTTAAAATCTTAAGAAGCAGAATAATAGTCCTTCAAATTTTAAAAGTTTTCTTTCTCTTCTTTTCCACTATCTATAATATCAGTGAGGACCACTAGTTCAGATGGATTCATCGTCAGTTAGATGAGATGAATCTTACATTTAATTTTCTTCTATTCCTTCTGTCTTTATACTTTGCTCTCCCAACACCAATACAAGTATCTTGCAGCTAAGCAGACATCCTTGACCTCATGCTCCCCCATGAACATAAAAGGTACATAGTAGGAACAGTCTTCTTTCTATATCTTTCTGCTTGGAAAAGACACTATGAAAGCATCCTTTAGTTTCTATCATTTCATAAACTGGGTAGAAAGAATGAACACATAAATGTTAGGTCCTGCCTACACTAAGCTCAAACTAAGGTGTTTTTTTTTTTTTAATTATTATTTTTAAATTAATCCACTTTCCTAATCTTCCAAACTTCTAGATAGATACCTGGAAAAAATGCAACATACTCTAGATGTTATGAGGAAACCAGGACGTTTTCTATCTAATTTACATACTGCAATTACTTCTTTTCTATGAACTTTTTTGAAAGCAAGTGTCTGGCAGTGGTGGGTGGCACTGAACTGAATTAATCATTCACTTAGATAATATGACAGTAAAGATGACTAAATTGGAACTACTAGGGAAAATAGTCATAATATAACCCTTTGTCCTCATCTGCTGGTAGAAGCAGGCTTTTCAGATCTATGTCAAGACTATTTGCAGCCTGTACTGAAAAAATACATAAAAAGAAAAACAAACAAACAAACAAACAAAAAAACTGAAGTTTATTGAATCACTCTTTACTTATTTTGAAATGGTAATGAAAAGTGACTTGCAAACTTCCGAGTCAGAAAAAAACTAGTTCCTCAGAGGACTTTCTGACCAATAACTGAATTATGGCAATCTGCTGCACCTTGAGGCAGGCAGCACCACTGAGGAAATAGTGTTCAACAGGAGGGGCTGCAGCCAGCAAAATAGTATTTAGCAAGTTCGTGGCTCATCTCCTTGTGAGATTGCAAGCTGGGGATTTTTGGGAGTGGTTTTGTAATACAAGTAAAGTATTCATGTACTGAAAGAGAAAGAAGATGTCTATGCTAACCATGATGGATATTCTCCTGGACAGGCTCTTCTTAATCTTTTCCAATTCTAAAAAAAATGTGTATTTTAGTTAGCAAATGACTTGAGGAAGAACTGATATAAGGCTATGTCATTTCTAGTAAATAAAATGTACTTAGAACTGCTTTTATTACTGATGTGGAAAAGTCCGCATCTGTACCATGTACCAGCTCCTCCAAAACAGGATGACCACATACAATTATCCAATTGAACTGTGTCCAGAAATCACTTTTGAAGAACTCAGTTGACATGGAACAGAAACATACCCAGAAAAGTATTAGCTCTGTAAGTAACATGAGATGATGTGCCTGGGAATGTGTCCTGATTTCATTTATTAAAATAAATGTAGCTATAATGTATTTTTTCTAGACAACAAAACTCAAATAACCTTAGTTACTGTAGAGAAGTTGTCTCTTTTTGCCTATTGTCTTAGACATCAACATTTTTGAAAGTAGGTCTTTTTTGTCTGGGTTTATGCAGATCCTAGTTTGTGAAGTCCTAGTCAGTGACAGGGACTCTTGGGAGCTACCAAATTCTGTGGATAATAACCCAAGAAGTATTTGTGGTAGTAGAGGTAGTGCAGATTTCCTGAAACAACCTTACTCACCTGCTAACCATCTTATGAGAAAGAAACTTATGGGTTCAGATTTGTCCTTGGAAAGTTTATTTGCATCTGCAAAGAAAGAAAGAAAAAAAAAGAGGCTTAGTTTTAATGACCATTTTGTCATTATTTCCAGTTCTCTGCAAAACCAAATTGCGATCTACACTTTTACTGTTTCCCTCCCATGGAGAAGAGAAATATTTTGGTCTATAAATATTTGCTTTGGGCTCAGCCACCTGGAAAACCTTGTAGAGGAGGAAATAAACTGCAAGAGGTCAGATCTTCTCTTGGTATGTGTTCACCATATTGGACGCAGAAATATTGGGAGAGATTTCCCAGGGAAGCTCAGGGAACATTAGTACCAGCTGGAGCTAGTGCTCTCCCATTATATGACATAGCTATTTCATGGAGTCTGTACCTGATTCTGTATGCAGCCAGGTTTGTGGGTGGGATTCATCTCACTACAGTTGAGATGTCCACGTGTTCAGACAGCCACCCCAGCCTGTATTTACAACCAATGGAGAGTAATAGACATTTTAGTATACTATTCATCTGATTTGTTTAAAATGTCTAATCAGAATGAGATTAATTTCACTCCAGAAATGCCTGCTTTCCTCTGTTTATTACAAAGAGAGCACAGAGTGACTAGTTCATACATGGACCTCTCTCTTTCATCTATCAGATGCCATTCTGTTTCATAAGGAATATTTTGGATGTTGTCATCAAGCTTCAACTGCGGTGACCTTGATGAGTTTTTAAAATTTATTTACTGTCAAGATTGGGTAGCAGGCTAGTTATGGCTGTCTGTATGTCAATCTCTTGTCTGAGCTTTCAAGGAAAAGCAAGGATGTGACATTAGTTTTCTAAGATATCGGTAGTAGGAGGAAATGGGAGGGTCATATTAATGTATCACATCAGTCCTATGGCCTTGTGTGATGGGCATGACCCTTGAGCAGAAGCTGGCATAAGGAAAGATGTTTATTTCTCTGTTAAGGATATTCAGGTCTTGTATTCTTGCAGGAATGCAGTTTCTCAGTAGGAGCTGGGACAGTCACCTTGCTCTCTCATGGCAAATGTACATCCTGAGAAAGCATTTCCCATCAAATGAGTTCAGCTCCTCACTGGTCCCTGTCGCTGAGGTTGCTTAAATCATCAAGTAAGCAATGTCATGTTGTTCAGAACAAAGCTGGCTGAATAATATGGGTTGCATAATTTACTCAGGGCATTCTGTAGTCATATTTGAATGCATTATTTACTGGGCTTCCCCTTCCTCCTATCATTCATCCAATTCATGAAGTGAATAATTTGGTATTATATAGCACAGTGCAAGGACTTTTCAACACAATTCAGAGAACATTTCATGTAAAATCATTGCACGTTATTTACTAACAGTTAAAAAAACACACCAGGAAGGAAGGAAAGAAGAAAAGCTGATACAAGATTTCCATACTCCTTACATACTCAGGATTGAGGGCAACTAATGGAAAGGAAAGAAAAGCCCTGCTTCACTACCTGCACCAAGACAGAGTATTCTTCCTGTCATGACAATATGTTAGCATTTAGCCAGGAGACAGATTTTTTACTAGGATGGTGTAAACATTGTTCTGTCTGTAGATTTACTGAGAAAAGGAAGTTTCTTGAGCCAACATTGGGTATTCTCCCACGTTTAAATGGATGTTCAGGATTAGCTGTGGCAGAGCTCACACTCCCTGGTGACCTTTGAGGTGATTCAGCTGAAGATTTTGCTTTGGCATGCATGTGAACTGTGGTGATCTGTCCTTAGCACATAAACCATACCCATAAGCATCATGAGGAAAGAGATAGACAGATTTTAAAGCCTTTGAGGTTTTATAGTGGACTTTGGCTTAGGTCCTAAAAGAAATAAGCATGAGGCAGGACTGGAGAAACATCTGTTGTGTGTAGTGCAACACTGCGGTGGGAGGGGGTAGGCGGAGGACAGAGAGATCTTCCTGAAAGGCATCACCACTGTTTTTCCTCTTTTGTGTGCTGCTGGGGGAGCAGTTTAACAGCAAAACATGCAGGCAAACAGTGAAACAGATGGTGCAACCTACTATTGAGGAAACATTTCAAATGGTAACAAAATATGGTTGAAACCAGCTTACAGTTTACATACTGAATGCAAAACCGAACATGCTGTTTTCAGCAGGCTGTAGCTGTTTTCATTTGTTGATGCCAAGTGCTTTGGGGAGCTGCAGCTTCAAAGTGGTTAGTGCAGTTGCAGGAATCCTGTAACGGCATAGACTTGCTTCAGCCGGGTAGATAAGGAGGGGCTGGATTCTTACCTGCAAATGTTCCTTAGTGTGAACAGAGGGATCCCTCAGAGATACTTTCAGAGAAACGTAGAATCATGGTTTGGTTTCGAAGAGACCTTAAAGATCATCTGGTTCCAACCTGCCACAGTTTCAATGTGGTTTACTAAAGTTTTTTTTGTTTTTTTTTTTTTTTTGGTCTGTCTCTGTCTTTCCATCTATGTGCCATGAATAGCTTTGAAACTCAGGAGATTTTGATAAATATACTGACATGATCTTGCATAGGCAAAAAAAAAAAAAAAAAAAATCCAGGAGAAATTTTCATTTCTCAAGCAATTAAACAGTATTTCAGCACAGTTAAAAACAAGCAAGCAAGAAAACAAACAAACAAACAAACAAACAAAGAAAATTAAAGGTCTTTGGCTAAATTATAAAGTCTTTATTGACTCTAAATATTGGGCATGGATAAAGGAGAGGTAAGTGGATGTTCCTAAGTTCACAATTAGAACCTCAGTGGCAGGTAGGAACAAAACCAGAATGGACAATTCAGAAAGAATTGCTGCTAGTGTGAGAAACTGGAGGTAAGAAGAAATCATTCCTTGATGGGATTAGTATCAACAGAGAGCCCAAAAGAAGCCCCAAAGCATTAGATATTTATTCTGTGAAAAGGAAATAAGCAAAACTGTTTGTTATAAAGGTTACTTAAAACAAGTAGCAAGCTTATTGTTAACAACAATGGTAACAGCTTAGCCTAGAATAGAAACAGATCATGTTTGACACTATTTTGGTATATTGCAGGTTTTCAGTTTGTCTGCGCTTTCTCGTCCTGATCTGAGTATAGGCTGAAACAGTTTCAGAAACTATCAGCTGTTGTTGGAAACTTACAGAGGATGTATGAAGTATTGCTGGACTGGAAAGGAGCAATCCTAATGTATAACTGTATATAAAGGTGGGAAAAATGAACTGTAAATTTATAGACTAGTCAACCTCTCCAAAAATCCTTGAAAAAATCTGAAACAAACACTAAGAAGTGACTTGCTAGCGCTTGGAATATAACAAGGAGAACAGCAGCAAAGATGAATTTGCCAAGGAGAAGAGTTCTTGTCAAATCAATCTATTTTTATTTTATGAAAGAATAAATGGTTCTGTAGTCAAGAAGCAATAATCATATTTCTTGTTTTCAGTAAGGTTTTTGACATTGCCTTATACTGTATTCTTGTAAACAAACTGGGAAGACATATCTAAAGTAAACTTACTGTTGGAGAAGAGTGTAGAGTGGCAGGTGAAGTTATCACTTGTTTTGTGTCCAACTGCACAAATTGTTCTCTTTGCTATGATTTGTTAATGACAGAAATTGCATGATGAAATCAAGATTATGATTATTATATCTTTAGATAACATAAAGTTTATAGGAACTGTAAGCGTGTAAGAGGACAAGACTAAAATTCAAGATGATCTTAATAAATTAGAGGAACTGTCTGCAGGAAACCAGAACACAGGCAGCAATATTCTGCCACATCTCAATAGAATGTTGACCAGAAATAGTTAATAAAATAAAACTTCATTCTTTAAAATTGATGAGGGACTAAAAACTATAGGGAAAGAGGTAGCTGCAACAGTGAATGGGGATCAGGTGAGATTAGAATGGAAATATTGAAAGAGATAGAGAACGGGAAAGATGAAAATGCTGAAATCATCCAGAAATGTTAGCTTTAACTAAACACTAACAAAAATATTAACACTTTCTTTTCAAAGGAAATGAATGCTGAAACACATTGAACATAGGGTTACGTGTCAGTGATATTGGTTTGAAGCAGAAGAATAGATTAAATGACCCCATTAAGTCCTGCCACATTCCTCCTATATTTTCTATTTATTTTATAAGATTTATTTATTTAAATTACATATATTTATTTATTCTATTGTATTTTGTAGAATGATCTGTAAAGAATATGAAAAATGATGAATCTTAGTCTATTGTGGTTTCAGTCATCTGATGCTATCCTAAAAATATGTTTATTTTGACAATTTTCTGAACCTTACTGTGCCTATTTTATATTGACAGATTCTCACAGGGCAGAGTGTCACTAATTGAATCTAATGAATACGGCTGGAGACTTATGGTAGACTGGAGGCAATAGATAAAACAACAGACACATATCAAGACTTCTGTGGATATTAACAGCAGGAATATGTCCATCAACAGTAAATTGCATCATGGCTACAATTTACATATGCAAATACCAGGAGCTTTAGAGAATTGACAGAATAAGAGCAGGCATGTACTCTAGGACAGCAAGATCTTATGGGTTTATGGACAACACACTTACATGGCATGAGAGGCAGGAAGCATAATGAGACAGAAAATGTGTTGTAACTTTGAATGCTCAGAAGGATATGGCAGGAACTGTAATGTCAGTTCCATTCTGGATCCCTCATTGAAAGAGTTGCAAATGACTTGCACATTGATAAAAATATCCTAAGAATACAAATCATAGAATCTTAGAATCACAGTATAGAATCTTGAGTTGGAAGGGATCCACATGGATCACTGAGTCCATCTCCTGGCTCCACACAGGACCACCCAAAAAATCAGTCCCTATGTCTGAGAGCATTGTCCAAACACTTCTTGAACTCTGTCAGGCTTGGTGCCATGAGCACCATGGGGAGCCTGTCCCTGTGTCCGACCACCTCTGGGTGCAGAACCTTTTCCTAACACCCAGCCTAACCCTCTCCTGTCCCAGTTCCATGCCGTTCCCTCGG
Source organism: Anser cygnoides (assembly GCF_040182565.1). Lineage (NCBI taxonomy): Eukaryota > Metazoa > Chordata > Aves > Anseriformes > Anatidae > Anser > Anser cygnoides. The sequence continues at coordinate 202,221,680 of NC_089873.1, forward strand.
GTCCTGTCTCGGTCCCCAGAGAGCAGAGCTCAGCGCATACCCCTCCGCTCCCCTCATGAGGGAGCTGCAGGCCGCCATGAGGCCTCCACTCAGTTTCCTCTTTCCTGAGTCTCGGCCACACAAATTTTCACCATACAAGGTGATCAGCATCTCCCCACCTCACTTCCAGTGGCCATACACTTTCTTTTTCCACCTAAACTCCAGAAGAAGATCCGTGCTCAACCAAGATAACCTCCTGCCCCTTCTGTTTGACTTCCGACATTTTTGAATTGCCTGTTCCTGTGCTCTTAAGAGGTGGTACTTAAAAATTGACCAGCACTGATGGACCCCAATGCCTTCAAAAGCAGTTTCCCAGGGGACCTTAGTAACTAGTTCTCTGAGCAGTCTCAAGTCTGTTCTCCCCAAATCCATGGGGATTATGTGTCAAATGTGATTAAGGGACTTTTGGTATTCTACCTCTAAGATATGTTACTATAAAAGAGAGTAAGTATGCAGGCATCCTTCCTACTGATGACAACATTTTGGAGTGAAAAGAGCTTGTTACCCAGTATTGTTACCAGAGTCTATCAGAGCTGAGACTTCCAAAGGACAGGATATAGTTAATATTGGTTGATTTTGAGTTACCCCCTCAATGTTTTTACTTACAGACTCATTTTTTAACTTGATGCATGAAGGTATCATTATCAAGTCACGAGGAAGAGATTATGGCAGGAAGGAATCATTAAAATCTTCTGTTGGGTCCTATGCCATTTAATGATTTATTTATAATTCTGTGGTGTTATGTGGGTTCTCTGTCTAAAGTTTTCTTGAAAAGGGAGCCAAAGCAAGATGTCACAGCTGAAGTGCTAAATGTTTATACATCGTAAGTCCTTCTGTCAAGTAGTGTCATTTGTACACATGACTGCACAGTAACTTATTTTGAGCTGTAATTTCTAGATGTATGTTGGAATAACTTCTGCTGCCATTGTCTCAACAGTAAATTAGTTTGTTTCCGCTACTGTCTATATTTTCCTTTTTCACCCACAGGGAAAAAGAAAAAAGAAAAAAAAAAAAAGCTAAATGCACTACCATAAGGTGAGTGTTCCTCAACAGCAAGGTAATGAAAAAAAAAAAAATCATATTTTTTTTTTTGTGTCTAATGAGATGTTGTAGAAGTATTTCAGAGTTTTTGTATTTTTTTTTAGAAACATGTCACTCAAGTCCTTGTTATCCTTTTTGTGTTCATACAGTTTAACTGCATAGTTTAATTGTCCAGTCTAGGGACAAAATAGACAGTGGATGTTAAAAGGTAGGAGCCTGTTCAGAAAATAAAAAAGGCTATGCAATAGGCTATCCAATAACAAGAAAGAAAAACTAGACCACGAAATAGCCATAAGAAAAAAAAAATCAGTAGAAAGTGTAGTACTGTAAAAAAAAAAAAAATCATTAACTTTGATAAGAATATTATACAGTGAGGGCACTTCAAATTTACTGAATACAATGAAATGGGATGAGGTAGTGAAGGAGAGATAGATCTTTTAGAGAAAAACTATGTTGTTCATAAAGATTGTTTTGCTAATAAACACAGAAATAAAAATAGACCAATGTGAGTGGTCTGTTATAAAAGGTTGTAAATAAGATCAGGAGAAAGAAATAAGATTTTTGGAAGTCTAAAATATCAGCATATCAGCAGGAAAACATAAGAAAACTGTGTATAGATTGCAGTTTAAAAGTATTAGAATGTGTTAAAGCAAGATTAAGGCAGTAAAAATGTAATAACTTATGCCTTTTGTTTGAAAGAATTGCTGTGTCATTTAGTCAAAACTTTGGCAGGTAGAATAAAAAATCTTGTTCAAACTTCAGCCTTGCCAGTTTGCTTCTATCCATCTGTTATTTGTTCTTCTATTGTGTTAGTTCAAACTCCTTGGGGCACAAGCTTCTTTTTGTTCACTTGCTAAAGTGCAAAGGTTGCTTGTTCACTGTTACTTCTTGGCATTCTTATCTTACAAATATAATATGTATGGTCAAGTAGTCAAAGGTGGGTATTGCCAAAGCTACAGAAGGCCATGTTCAAGGCAATCCTGAGATGAATGCTTAAATCAATCTTTCTTCTTAAAAGGGAAGAAAAAAACTTCTAAACTGATACTGAGTGGTTCCTCAAATGGTAGAATGAATGTATTGTTCTGAAGGTCTCATCCTAAAATACCTTTACTATGGATGATAAATACGAGTCCCTGAGCCTCATAGGTACAACTGCAATGCAAATTGTAATGAAAAATTATTAGGAATGTAACAAATTCTCAAAATGTCAACTTAGCACTTGTCAGATAACACCTTAGGAGAACAGCTCATCAAAATTGTTGTACACTGCAGTCCTATATGAATCCTAGTCCTGTTTCTGGGTGGGCCAAAACATTAGTATTTGGTCCTTACATAAAGCATCCTTCTAAATAGAGTTAGGATTTTACAGTTTCTTAGTGTCTCACAATCAATATTAAATTAACAGAACGTGCTAAAATTCTGCAAGACAAAGCACATAACATTCAGACCTGTTATTCACAAGGTTTTCCCCTTTCCTTAAACTGAAGCTTGAGCCTGTTTTATGGGAGCTGTTGTGCACCTGTTATTTTTAAAGCACTGTGTTGAAGACTAAGGATACAGAGCAGACAACCAAACGGGTCAAACAGATGTTGCAGCAGGGAACATATTTTTGTGTCCGCACTTCAGACAGACTCCAGACATCAGATATCTGTAAGATTAACTCCAGACACTGAAGAGCTCCTAAGCCTGTGATATGTCTGCAGGGAAGATGCTGGAAATTTTGATAAGAGGTGGGGATTAAGCAGCATTTGAGAAATGTTTAGTATGATAAAGAATAAGCTTGAGTTCAAAAGTAGGTGACTGCTTCAGAGGATCTCAAGTTCTTTGAGACCATGTCTAGGTAAAGAGACCAGGGTAGAACAGAGACGCAATTTATTCAGATTTCAGTAAAATGCTTGGTGTTTGAATAGATCAAAGGTTCCATCCCTCTCCTCTTAAACTAATGTTTTTGCTGAATAAATTATAATAGGACTTTTTAAAAAAAACAGAGAGACAATACTAATGTTTTTAGAGGGCTGCAAGGAGCTTCACAAGGAAGATATGGATGTTGAGCAGTAGTATATCTACGTACACACAGTCCAATGGCAATCAGTCTTCCAGATTTTACATGTAGATATGGTAAGCATTTTCCAAGGGAAGAAGATTACTTATAGTAACAAGATCAGTGACATGTCCACGCAACATCGCCTTGAAGCAAGAGAACTAAGTGAGCTGCCATTATGGATAGCCGTGTCCCTGATGCCTATCTACCCAGTACGCCAATGCTTCCCCTGGCCTTACCTTCCTGACTAGTGGAGGACCATCCCAACAGTGGACAGGGATTTAAAGGAGAGGGAAGTAGGAAGGGAAGTAGTTAATTTTTGCCTATGCTAGTGAGAAGTCTTAAACCATCTGTAGTTTTACTTATGCTCTGCTCTGACCTGAATGTCACCAAGCATTGCCAGGATAACAAGAAGTGGAGAAAGGATATATTTGCTGAGATATTCCAACACAGTGAAATTGACTGCCTAATGCAATCCCAGAGTAGTGTGATCTTAGTCTCTATACTCCTATACCCAGATAATGGTGGGCAGCAATCTTAGCAATACAAAACCCTGGTTCAGGATATCTCATTCTGAGGTGAACAAATGCCTACCTTGCTTGGCTTTCAGCATCAGGTTAGAAAACCTAATTTAAATGTCTCCAATGTAGGGATATGCATTTGTCTAAACTATCCAGTGGGTATGGTCAATAACAAGACTTGACTCAGTTGTTTGCACATAGACATATAACATCAGTTGAAACACAGTGGGAATATCAGCTGGCCTCCAGCTTTTGTTTCACAATGGCAGATGTCTCCCATAGATCTTGTGTCATAGCTGTCAGCACTGTACAGATGTTTGTAAGTCCCTATGGAGGGTTAAATAGTACTAAGAACATATGTATGGACAATTGTTTTGCATCTCCAGTCAATATAATCAATGGAGTGTAGAAAGTGATTCATTTGATCAAGTGTAGGTGTCTATATTAACAGTAGTTGGAGTTTACATGTAGACTCTGGTACTGTAAGCATCTAAAAATCTACTTTCTGTATCTGCCACTGAATCTCATCTCTAAAGTTACATGAGATTAATTCCTTCCAAGGAAATGAGAATTCAAGTCTTTTTTCAGTTTTGCCACTGACCTAGGTCAGCAATACCAAGAGCATAAATTTAGCTGTACTTGACCACTAAAGTTAACAGGAGTATTGTCTGGACTATCATGCAGCCCTGTGCCTTCAGAAGGACTGTACTAAGTGCCAATGCCCAGCCTCACCTGACCTGTCTGCAGAACAGTTCTTTGAAATTGTCCTTGGACAAATTTATGAGTCTGTTTTGTCATTGATTGTCTTCTGTCCAAATAACTCCTCCAGTTTTGCAAAGAAATGCAATGTTTGTGACTATCTGTGTGGTTCACATGTTCTTGTCTCAACTGCTCAATAAATACCTGAAAATAGGATAGTAGGAGTGCACATGAAGAGAAGTTAAGTTAGGTATTTGGAAGGATTGCATGAGATTAACTATCAACAGGGAAAAAATGGGTGTAAAACAGTTGTTTGTATCTCAGCCATGTGTTTGTCCTTGTAAGAGGATAACACCATTCCTGCTTGTGTCTGTCCTCGTGGGGAGGTGGTTCATGCAATCAGCACAGCAGAGATTTTATACCTCCTCAGGTGAAAATGTGGCCTGAGAGCATGATCTGAACTAATGATTCCCCTGAGTTTACAGATTCTTTTCATCATGATTAGCAAAGCACCTCTCTTCTCCAAAGTACCATTTTTATAGCCTTAGGAGAGAGTTGTTTTGCTTACAAAACAATCAGTGAACATTCTATGACAGTTTCAAAACATAACAGGCTTGAAAAAAAATGTTAAAATGTATCACCATCAATTTTAAAAACCAATACATTTTTTTCCCCTGGTCTCCAGCTCAAGTGCATTTATCCTGCTGAGGGATTACTTTTATTTTTCAGCTGTGACTCACTGGATATGTGACAGAGTCTTGTTTTAACAAATTTATTGAGGCTGAGGAAGATGTTAAAAACAGACAGGCACCTGGAAATGCCAAAAGTGGGAAAAAAAAAAAAAAAGAGCAAATGTAATTTATTTCAAGGGGAGCCATGGCATAGTCCTTGGTTCCCCCGTGTATAAAACAAATACAATCATTCTCCTGCTCCGCTACTTCCACCTTCTTAAACTTTCATAAGAGCTCAGAAAATAAAGTTTGTCAGTCTGGTAATAACATTAAAACCCCTGAAATGCATTTTTGAGCAAACTGTCAGGAGGTATCATTAGCCTTCTGATACACCAATTAAACTATTAACTTTAAAGGGTTTTAACTCCAATATTTACATATGGATAAACTAATTAGAATGATAGAACCACAGAATATCCCAAGCTGGAAGAGACCCACAAGGATCATTGAGTCCAACTCCTGGCTCTACACAGGACCACCCAAAAATCAGACGATATTTTTAAGAGAATTTTCCAAATGCTTCTTGAACACCGACTGGCTCAGTGCCATGACCAGTGCCCTGGGGAACCTGTTCCAGTGCCCGACCACCCTCTCAGTGAAGAATCTTTTCCCACTATCCAACCTGAACCTCCCCTGATGCAGCTTCATTCTGTTCCCTCTGGTCCTGTTGTGGTCAAATTTTGTTTGTTTGTTTGTTTGGTTTGTTTTGTGGTTTTTTTTTTTTTTTTTTATTTTCATCTAAGCTGAGAGAAATTTCTAGGATTTAATTTCCTGTCATTAGTATAACTAGCTATTATGACAAAAAAACTATGGAAGAAATACAATATGTAACGTGAAAAAAAATAAAAATAAAAATCAGTATAGCCTTCCTCCTGGCTGCAGATGAAGTTTTGATGCATTGTACTAACCTGAGTGAATGTTTTGTCTGACAATTTTAGTATTGGATTCAGATATGCGATAGATGACACTGGCAATTCTGCGGTGACCAAAAGTTCTGATACAACAAAGCCCTTAAGTACATGAGTAATTCAGCCTTCCTACAATAACGAGTTTAAGTATGTATTTAACTCCTATTGTTTTCAGTGGAATTCAGCCACATGCTTAAAGTTAAACACTTATACACTTTGCTGATCCAGAGATGTATCATAATAATTGGCCAAATCTCTTTATTCAATGGGAATGGAGAATGCTCAATATCTTAACATTTGGTCTCTTAATAAAACATCTGTCCTTTACCTGTTTATGCATATGTCTGCATTGCAACCTCCTACTTGTACAGCTATTGGAAAGAGGCATGTGATGAGGTGTGATCTTTGGCCAAGGTACCAAAACTTTTAGTGTAGCTGTAGCTATACTGACAAAAACATCACCACCACCACCACCCCCAACCCTTCCCATTTAGTTTATTTCACTAACAGAAACCGGAATAAAGAAGCCACCATTCAAACTTTCCAGTATAGCTGAGCACATGCTAAGTGGGTTTTCTGGCTGTTATGTATCAAGGACTTTATGATCAATAAAGTGCTTCTAAGTGGGAAATCAGTTTCCGTAGTTAAGGTTTTAAAATATTTTGGGAGAGAAGAATATTACAAGTTATTAAATGAATATTTAATGTCTTTTACATTGTTAAAAGATCAGTTTTGTAGTGTAGTACAAGTAGTTTTGTAGTGTGAGGAATCTAGATGAACTGTGGTGAACCTAAGCAGATCTGGGAAGTTGTTTGGAACAAGTAAGTGGTCAAGGAGATTAAGGATGCATTTGAATATTAGCCCGAAGGGGGAAGATTGTCTCAGGTGCATGCTTACTCTCTAGTATATGTATTAGGTGAATGAAGAATTTCTCTTTATAAAGAGAAATTTTTAAATTTTCTCTTTATACTTAACAGAAGAACAAATCTGAAAATTATAGCTGTTTGCTAGTAAAAACAAAACAAAACCATACAAAAACTAATAAGAATTACAACTGGAGATTCACCTCACTGATGCAACCAGAAGTTAAGTACCTGGTCCAATCTGGTTATCTACAGTTCCTCTAAGGTCAGTAGTGAGTGCAATGAGATTAAATGAGAGAATCCTTCCTGAAAATGTCACCCTGTGGCAGACATCTCTTGAGAGGTGGGATGAATAGACATATAGAGATGTCAGTCTCTCTTGGTTGAACACAAAAAAGTAGAAGTGCTTGCTTTAATGTGAAGCCTAGCTTTTAGAAAAATACATACCCATCACATTCACATTTTAATGTGTTTTAGTGTCATTGACATCTGGCTCTTCACAATCCCCTAGCAGGGCAAAATCTCAACAGGTGAGCACAGAAGGGAGCAGAAAAGAGAGAGCTTTCTAAGGTGCTCCTCAGTCTCACATGATGTATAGAATAAAGTTTTGGGATGTTGCATGGAATGCCCCTTCGACGTTCTACCGACACAGCCAATATCCCTAGAAAAATGGAAAGGGAGATGTTTCAGCCTGTTTGGGATTGGCAAAAGATACATTCTGGAAATTACTTTCAGGGCAAGAGAATTTCTAGAAATAAGATGTTGCTCTAGCTACATTTTGCATTGGAGGCATATATTCCTGGTTATACTAAAGTGTTTATTAATAGGCATGATTAATGTTTTCAGTCAGCTAAATTCTACTGAGATAGCCAGCTGCACCATGCACTGGAGTTAACATTTGTGCCATACAGTCAACATTACTGCCTTAAGACAGTTACATTGAAAATTCATGTGAAATGGAACAAAATGACGTAAGGACCTCTGGATTAATTACTATTTTTACTGTTTTTGTAGACAAGAATTGTTCATTAGATTTGTGTCCTCTACTGGTATCTCAGAGAAATTTAAGAATGAGCTGAAGACAGAAGAAAGGAATCTTAGATTGGTGTATATTCTGTACATGAAATAAAGCCATGTCCCTAAAAAACAGCTATTCTTGTTGCAGCATGAGCTATGTTCTGTGAAAACTTCCTTGGTTTTGAGATCACTGCATTTTGTGATTACATATCAATTAATGTGTTACCAAAGATGGACCTGAATATAAAGGAAGAAGTCTGGGGTGTTATTATGGATCCAAAGAAAGGTGATATTCTGGATACTGCCTTTGGAGGAAAAAGAATTCCTGGAGCTAAGTGGTTATTCTGCATATATGCTTTGCATCTAAAACGTATTTTCCAGGCACCTTGCCTGGTCATATTAAATATTTATTAATAGGTTTGAAAAATGCTTTCTGTCAGCTATGTTGTATTTCCCTGCTGCTGTATCACAGCCTCTAGCAGGAAAAACTAAACACTCAAGAAATGCTGAGCACCCTTCTCTATTTCTTAGGTCAGGACCCTGATTCTGCTTCCATTAATGAAACCTTCATGGAAGGGAGATGGACAGTGACTTTGATAGAGTTGTTTGAAATCCCCCCCTGTGTCAGTGGAAGGAGAACAAGGTCTTGGTGTAACGTCTGTACCCTGAGGAAGGGTGGTCTCCAGATGGCTGTGCAGATGGTATGTTACACCTGCCACTAGCATCCTGTCCACATAGCTGCCTTATGGGCTTTCTGCAGGGTGCTGGCAGACAGCCTGTCTGGGTGTGCTGCAACGTGTGATTTCATCTAAACAGGATAAAAACATGGAGACAAACAATTTCAGGGGTGTAAGCTTTGGCAGCACCCTGAATGCATTCTCTGTTCTTCATATGTGCAGCCTTCACTATAGTCATGAGGATGTTCTTGATACTGTCCTTTGGGGGCACGTGCAGATATGTCCAGCTCAGCACATTACAGGGTAGATACATCAGTTCACAGCTTGGCCTATTTTTCCTAGTCAAGAGTAGTTTGATATAAATCTCTCCAAGTTGTCACTCTTGGTAGTAATTCTTTTTTGTTTTAATTTAGGAATGCAGGCTATTATAATGACTTGGACCCTAACAGTGATTTTTCCCATTAATGGTCTGGATTTGGATCTGATTAGAATAGAATTTTAGAACAATGTTAAGTCAGTGTATTCAAAAACTTTTCTTAGGAAAAGCAAAAACATGAAAAGGTGTTTAAAGGATACAGTCATGCAGTTTTCTTAAAAAAAGGAAAAAAAAAGTGGGGGTGGGTGTGTTATAGAACCTTTTCTTTGCTATGTTTTCTGTTGTTCCAGAAAGGTACCTTTTCATTATAGTAATAGGAATGGTAAAAGAATGATTAGAATTATTTTTCTGGCAATTAAATGTGGTTATAACAATATGATTCAGACAGACGCATCATATTCAAATGTCATTTAGGCAACACTATTAAGTCAGCTTTTATAATAGCTCAAGGGGGTAGATTATCATGGAGTAATTCAATCACTAAGAACAGGGCTCTTAACTCATGTAAGAGCAAATCTCTATTATTGATCTCCAGAACAAGAGGCAAACAACAAAAAGACAGAGCTATCATCATACAGCATGGAATATTTCCCAAGCTGCCTCATAGGCCTTTCAAGGTGCAACACAAGTATTTATATTTGAAGGAATAGCTCATAGTGAGTCAGACCTAAAGCAGAAATCAATAGAAATCTTCTTCATGTAGGTCATTAATGAGTAGTGTGTCTGGTCAGTGTCAAATACTGCTGCATATTTTAACAGAGGCTTGGAAGTTAGGACATCTGAATTCTAATTCTGCTTAGATCTCTGACTCCTTAATAGTGCTTCTTATGTCACACACAATTTTCTGGCCTGCGAGAGATGATTAACCTGGGAGTCCAAGGGCATGGGCACTTTTCAGAGTCCTGCAATACATTTTGTCTCCATTTATCGTGTTGATTTAAGATACTTGGGTGAATAATTCTCTATACACTGAAGATCAGCATTGTCTTCCCACTGCAGTACCATAAGAGTCAGATCTGGTTGCCTGAATGCAAGCACCAGTGCCATTTGTGAGATTGAGGTACACCGTGTGAAACGTGAGCATATGAGACAGCTGAATGGCAGATGAGGTCTACAGAAGACCACATCTTTCTCGAGCAGCAGATAGAGATGAGGAAGGATACCTTGGAATATAACTGAATGGGATTAGTGGAATTTAATTGGCTGAGAGTTAGTTGTGTAGCATGAATTAGTAGTCCAAATTCTTGAAGAGAAGAGAAATACCTTGTACTGTGATTCACTTTACCTCTTTTAGTTCCATTACAATGCAGGGTGAGCCTTCTTCTGGAGTAGTCTGTCTCTAGAATAGCGCTAGCAATCATTTCTGTTTTGTTAGCTAGAGAGTTAGGGCTGAACTCAGTTGCCCATGCATATTCTGACATTCAAGAAATGAATGGGGCACCTTCTTGTCCCTCAACTATCAGACTAGTAGAGCGTAGAACTCTTCTTGCCCCTGTGACATTTCTGCCAGCCCCATGCAGAAATCTTGGATACCCTAGGGCCCCTCATATGTTATTACATGACTACATGTGGACAACTGTATCTGCTTCTCAATGTCTGGGAAGTTATATCCCACTTCTGCTTTCTGATTCATAGAACTTACTATAAAAATCCTAATTTTTCAGAGGATTAGCACTGGATATCAAGGAGGAAAATGGATATCCAGAAGATTCAAAAGTCATAGGTGGATTTTTTTTTTCTTTGTTGTTTTAGGTTCAAGTGCTTCAATCTATTCCTGTCTGGTGAAAAGTGAGAGGACTGTTTATGGTGATAACCCTGAAAAATGTGTGCAATTTTTACAGTTTAACATTCCTAGAGGAAACTTCCTTGTTCACCTGGAATTGTTTTCCATGCCAAGAAGTGCTTTAACAGGGTGTTTTGCCACCCTAAATCTCCATCACTGTACTGGTAGCAGAAACTAATTAATTAATTTGGATAATTAAAGGTGAATGTGGGCTATAAATTAACATTTTCCAGAACGTAGGATGGTGTTATGCATTCAGGGACTAATATTTCTGTTGGAAAACTGGGGTAAAGAGAATAGAGTGAAGAAAAAGAGGAAAAGAGAAGACTGAAGCATGAACATCCCATTTACAGGTTCAGTGAGAGTTCTCTGTGAAAACATCAATGACACTTTTGAGCTCTGTTTCAAAACTACTTTGTAGTTTTTGTTTCTGTTTTTGTTGTTATTATTTGTTTTCTGTTGAAAAGATTGTACTAAATCTTAACCTCCATTTGTTTTGCATTCCTATCTAGACTTATTTAAACATTTTAACAGGGTTTGATAATTAGCAGAGCTAGGTGACATGCCAGCCTTTGCTTCGAGGATTAACCTTGTAGACTTTTTCTGTTGAACTTTGCTCTCCCTGCACTGACTTGCTCTAACCATATGTTTTATAATGAGCAGTAATAGCAATGAGATCCTGACACACAATTATTGTAGATGGCTAGAGACTTTGCTGATGTCCCAGTCCGCACCATTTCTGTGCCAGGGATTTCTCTTTGAACACATGGTGGTGTTTAGTCATCATAGATAAAACCCATCATTTTATATTGAACTTCCAGTGAAGGAGTGGAAGAAAACAAATGTCTCTTTTATCTTCAAGAAAGGCAAAAGGACAGACCAGGTAAGTAACCAGGTAACTACAGTCTGACCAGCCTCACCTAGATCCCTGGAAATATGATGGAAAAAATAATCTTGGAAATTATTTCCAAACACATAATGAGAAGGTGATTGGGAGTAGTCAGCAAGGATTCATGAAGACGAAATCATTCCTGATCAACCTAATAGCCATCTGTGATGAGATGAGTAGCTGGCTGGGTGAGGGGAGAGCAGCTGATATTCTTTATCATTACCAAGACTTTCATTACTTGATTCCAAAATATCCTCACCGAGAAACTGATGAACTACAGACTCAGCAAGTAGTCAGTTAGTTGTACTGAAAATGAATGATCTGCTGGGTTTAAAAGGCATAAAGTTCAACCAGAGACCAGTCAGTATTTGTGTACCATAGAGCTAGATACTGGTGCCAATACCTTTTAATATCTTCATTAATGACTTGGATGAGGGGACATTGAGGGGACAGTTTGCACTCTCAGCAGGTTTGCAAATGATATAAAACTGGGAGGAGCAGGTGATACACCAGATGGTTGCACTGCCTTTCAAAAGACCTGGGAAGTCTGGTGAATTCAGCCAAAAAGAATATAATGAAACTCAATGATGGGAAATGCCAAGTCCAGCATCAGGGGAGGAATAACCCTAGGCACCAAGACAGGCTAGCACCAAAAATTGGGAAGTAGCTTTGCAGAGGAGGGCCTTGGCATCTCAGTAGAGATCAAATCAACAGTGAGTCAACAACATATCCTTGGGACTGAGAAGATCAGCAGCTACCTGGGCTGCATCAGGCAGCATTTGCAGAATATCAAGTGACTTGATAAATCCATCAGATTACCCATTAGAGCCCTCAGATTCAATTGAACGAGCAGCGCCAGATATTACAACCAGTTAAATGTATTTTATGATTACATCATTTCATGAATTTCTACCAATCAGATGAATTCTGTACAGTATCAGTGTGCCATTTTGAGGATGAAGGTGTTTATAGGAGCCCATGATAATCAAATTTTCCTACTCATATAACTTTTACAATGAAGTAAATCTATTAGTAGTAACGAATTTGCTCTTAACTTCTGTACAGAATAAAATTAAGGTCCTATTATAAAACATGATATCTATTTGACTAATTGAAGATCCAGATACTGAATTGTATTTATCTTGCAATATATATATTTTTAATCATATAATTAGCATTTATCAATAGTTATTTTAAAAAGAACCTCATAATGAGAATTAGCTTATTATTACAAATATTTTCTTCTGTTTCTTAGGCTAAATTTCTGTGCATATGGTATGTAGTTTGACTAAGTAACAAATGTTATGCAAATATCATGGGACATTTTCAATTACTGAGTTTTATTTGAGATTTTTCCCATCAGAAATCTTAAGCTTGACCATAGATGGAAAAGAAATACAATATGCAAACTATGAAACAGTTTAATTCCTAGTATTCAACACCAGAATGAAAAGTTACCACAGAAATCATACTAAAATCAGAAAATTTGGTTATTTTTAAAGATAACTTATAAATAGGAAAAAAGGAAAGCAAATTCATCCTCTTTTTTACCTTTTACCATCTCTGCAGTCTTGACACAGGAATTACCTCCCAGAGCATAGGCAGAATTTAATTCACTCTCTTTCTCCCCTCTGCATTGATTGAACGTGTGGCAGCTGAGTTAATTTCACTTAATTTAGAAGTTCGGTGTCAGCATCTGAGATGGTCTTATAACCTCTCTTAAGCAGAAGCATGAGGGGAAAAAAAAAAAAAAAAAAATATACTGGACATGATTATCATCTTAAGGTAGATACCTAAGAGAAGTCAGAGAACATGTATTCTAAAAGTGCATCTTTCTGTCAGTTGATGACTAAAATATGAATGTCAACATTGTGATATCTAAAAGCAGGTGAAATGAATCCCAGAGCCTCAGGCTTGGTTCAATTGTCCAAGCAAAGACGCTAAATGACATTTGAGATTCTGTAGGTTCTCCTGCAACTTCAGCTTTCACCTCTCAAATAGTGTAGTATGTTGTCATATTTGATATTCTCCTGTGGATGCGCTGGATATGTCTGTAAATTGAAAATAACAATAGAAACCTATGTTTATGCTATCTAATGGAGTTCTAAGAGTCTTGCTATCTACACAAGGACACTTTTACTCATAGACATGTTTGTAAAATTAGGTACCTGGGGAACTTTCAGCCAGAGATTTAAAATTGAATAAATTTGTAGAGTTAAAGTTTATAAGCTTTAGGGACCTCCAAGATTAGGCAATCTGTAACTGTCTCTGTAACCCTACTGTAAGCCCAACACCACCCCAAGGAGATTAGCAGGCTGTCTCCCAAGAATCAAAGATCCAGCTCTGATATAGTACAGCTGTGTGACCTTGACTCAGATGGCAAAGGAGCTGAGAAGAAATTCTGCAGGGAGATAAGAAAGGTAAAATCATGGACAGAGCTATGACTGGTGAGGCTAGTGTGGCTTAAGTGTTTAAGGCAGAAAACATCAGCATGGAAAGGTCCTACAGGGAAAAAAACCAACAACAACAAAAAAAGGCAAGCTTCCCCACCTCTCCACCTCCTGAGGAATACTAGTCAAACTAGTTAGTCTAACTGGGGACTAGTCAGCAAGCATTGAGTTATTTGCTTGAGTCGTGATGTTTTCAATGTTGATAGTGTTGGTGGTGGATGACAGCTCAGCAGCAAGCAGTTGTCCTTCCAAGGAGCTGCAGAAGACAACCCTTCCCTACCTGTCTGATGGATGGTAGGCCAATTCCTTAAGTGCCTTATCGGGGTGGTGAGTGTATAAAGTTTAATCGCAGCTGTTATATGTATCCCAGCCAATAAATAGTTGTTTTATTCTTTAAATTGTGTGTAAACTGCTGGCAGTGTGTTGTGTGCCCATCCCACCACCCAAATAAAGATACCTAAAAGAATGAACTAAGAAGAGGGATTGTAGTATTTGACTTTCTGGAAACTTCTATTTCTACTGAAATCTGCTTAAGATGTCAAGGATAGGATCTAATTTGAAACAGGACTCAGCATACATAATTGCCTAAATTAAAGTCAATGTATGATCTAGGCATGTGCATTCCCACTATGGCCAATGGAGATCTAGGGCTCAGATCACTTATCTACAAGTAGGCATCTTGAGCCATTTCAAAACTCACTATAAATTAATATTTTAGTGATGTGACTTAAGACATGTTTAGAAATAAGTGTTGTCCTGAATGGATTGGATATTAAATTTCAGGTTAAGTTTTTTTTGCCAATACGTATGTTGATGTGTGAATGCTTCTATATTTTGATGAATCATATATGCAGATATTTTAGGACAGCAGGTGGTAGAATAGATTATTCTGAATGAACAGTCAGTTGTTTCTATCAAAAGAGATTATTACATGAGCAGGGAAAGAGCATGACAGCAACATTTCATGAAGCAAATGCTTCCTTTTTCCTGTTGAGATTGAAAAAAAAAAAAAAAAGAATTGGAAACAGAGAATAATCTCCCTCTCAACATCCTAGAGGCTGAGATCTATTCTTTTGAGCACATCCAAATAGGCTGCAGTCTGATGTTTAAGGAAAGTTGTTTTAAAGGAAAGTACCCGTGCAAACTGTATATTGAATTGGTAATGACAGCTGTGATACTGCTAATTTTCAGGGTGTGACTCTGCTGCCAAACAGAGGTGTGAGTCCCCATAAAAAATTCAGAAAGCTCCATAAATAGAACTCCCAGCATGAAGGTGCTGCTGACAGAGCAGGAGTTGGAATGACAGCCATGAAAAGTGCACCATGGATACCCCAGAGGCTTCACAGAAAACTGAAACTGTATGTTTGCTGCTGAGGTGACTGGGAAAAGTGATTGGCCTCAAGCTGCATGGATGTGTTTGATAAACTGATTAAACTGTGAGGATTTAGGGGCATGGGGGAGGCTTCTAAGTAAACCAAATGCTCTGAAATTGAAAGATGCTTGCATCTCTGCCCAGGGCACTGCTGTCATATAGTCATGAAGGTTTGCAGCTGCCTTAACAGGTGCTGAATATTGCTCCCCAAGATAGATTAATTTGTGTCCTTGGAAATAAAACCTTACGAAGACTTAGGCAGTGTTATTTTGAACATTTCAGCAGCTAATAGAAAGTCCAAGTTTCTTCTGACTTGTAACATTTTTACTGTCATCTCCACTAAGGAAAATAATCTATCGCTTTAGGGATTTTCTCCCAAAAGAGATGTCTTAGTATGACTTGACAGTGTGACACCCTTCTAATCTGAAGTTTTAAATTTGGGGTATGTTTTGTGAGCTACAGCTAGCTGAAAAACAGGATGTCTTTTATATTTAATCTTGACAAATCAACACCAACTGCAAAGTAGAGATTATGTATTTTGAGTGAGGATATTCTGAAAGGTTTTTTAGATGAGGTAGGCATATTAATTGTTATTCTGGAAACTGGCTCATGCGTACCACTTCACTAAAGCTATATGGTTGGTAGGGTATAGCCTGATTGCAACACTGATGCATAGGACGGGTGTAATCTATGCCAGGAACAGGACTGAAGTAAATTATGGTGGATAATGGTAGATTATTTGAAAAAGGATGGATTAGCAGATACTTCAGTGATGAATGGAATTAAAAAGCTTGTAAACTAATTTCCATAGCACAGCTGCTGAACACAGCACCTGTTCAAAGTGGCTGTAAGATGCTATCATATGTATTAAGTACAGAACTTTTGTCCAGTGAATTTTTCATACACTATTAAAAAACACCCATAGGATGTGCAGTAAATTGTGAAAGTCCTGTGTGTACATATGAGTAATCTGTTTATTTTGATGATAAAATGTATTAAAAAATGAAAATTTCTATTCAGTTTCATTATATATATACATATATATAGTGGGACAAAGACTTAGTGTGAGACTTTAGATAATACTGCCACTGTTCACTTTCTGTCAGAAAAACAGCATTAAGAGGTATATAGTAGACTCTTCCACAAGATATTTTAGAGAAGCGTACATATTATTTAGTGAAGCGTACATATTATCTAGTGAATCTATCTGTTTATTAGCAGACTCAGCACTCAGCAGTGTTCCCTAATACTGTGTTTAGGTGTGCACCCTAGATGGGTCTGACTACTATAATGATGATACAATGGCTTTCTTTTCGTCTTCTCTTTTCCTCTTTGGTGTCTTGGTTTCTATAAAAAGAAAACTCAGGAAGGCAGGGCCAATAAGAACCACAATATGGTAAAACAGATCTAGCAATTCAGAACATGCTGTGGCAGATATATGGTCTGAACTGTGCTCTGGAAGATCTTCCCTCTGTGTGTTGACCAGAGCTTCTCAGTTTACCTATGAAGAGGTGGATGCCCAAAGTTAAGCTGTGTGACTACCTCCTACCTCTACAAATATGCAGCTTTGCTCTGAGAGTTGTACAATCCCAATGCAGATGACAAAATTGCTGTGGTGTAAGGAAAGGAGAGCTAAATATTCTACCTTTGAGAACTCGTAAAATTTTCTGAGTTCAAACTGGATTTGCTATCTCGTTAACAACAACAAAAGTGTATAAACACAAAAAAAAAATGCATTTCTGCTGCTAACAAAGCAAATATACCCTGCAAGTCAAATAAATAAACACACAAATTTCATAACACGATTCTTCACGTTTTATTTCTCAGCATAAAACTACCCTTTATTAGAGCTATTTATCTCAGCTTCATATGACTTTAATTCCTTCACTGGTCTGGTCAAAAGCCCTGTTGGTGGTGCTGATATGGTGAGTTGTGTAGTGGCACACTGCTGGACAGCCTTGTTAACAAATGGGGTTACTCCTCAGTATCAGGACAAAATATGATGTTAGGTGTTATGTTGATTGCAGATTGCTCTTCCAAACAAATATCTGAAGTTTATGAGCATTTCCCAGACTTCTGTAACTCTTCTTTATTTAAAATACGGTTCTCTCTGTTAGAGTTTCAATGGGAATTTTCTTCATATATCACCTCTGCATATTGGTTTCCAACGACTACTCTGACGAGGTAATAGGATCACAGAATGGTTTAGGTTGGAAGGGACCTTAAAGCCCACCCAGTTCCAAACCCCCTGACATGGGCAGGAACACCTCCTACCAGACCAGGTTGCTCAAAGCGCCACCCAGCCTGGCCTTGAACACCTCCAGGGATGGGGCATCCACAGCTTCTCTGGTTGACCAGTGACTCGCCAACCTCTGAGTGAAGATTTTCTTTGAAATATATAACATAAACCTACCCTCTTTTAGTTTAAAGCCATTCCCCCTTGTCCTGTCACTGCACCCCCTGAGAAAGAGTCCCCCCCCCAGCTTTCCTATAGCTCCCTTTAGGTACTGTCAGGCTGCTGTAAGGTCTCCCTGGGGCCTTCTCTTCTCCAGGCTGAACACCACCAACTCCTTTAGCCTGTCTTCACACGGGAGGTGCTCCAGCCCTTTGGTCATGCTCGTGGCCTCCTCTGGACTCACTCTAATACTTCCATGTCCTTCTTGTGCTGGGGGCCCCAGAGCTGAGCACCGGTCTCAAGGTGGTCTTATGTGAGCAGAGCAGAGGGGGACAATCCCTTCCCTCGCCCTGCTGGCCACACTGCTTTTGGTGCAGCCCAGGGTATGGTTGGCTTTCTGGGCTGCAAGCACACATTGCTGACTCATGTCGAGCTTCTCATCCACCAACACCCCCAGGCCTTTCTCCTCAGGGCTGCTCTCATTCTGTTTTCCGCCCAGCCTGTATCTGTGCTTGAGATTGCCCCAGCCCAGGTGCAGGACCTTGCACTTGGCCTTGTGTGTTCACACAGGCCCTCCTCTCAAGCCTGCCCAGGACCCTCTGGATGGCATCCCTTCCCTCCAGCATGTCGACTGCACCACACAGCTTGGTGTCACTGGCAAACTTGCCAAGGGTACACTCAAAGATGACAGAAGATGGGGGAAGAATACTTGTCTCATCCAAATGTGTTCTAGTACAGGGTCCAAGAGGTCATGGGAACAGACTATGCTTTTTTTGTTTATTGGTGTTTTGTGTGTGTGTGTGTGTGTGAAATTTTTACAATTTTTGCAGTTTTTATAACCATGAGTTTGACATTTTCCTACACCTTAAGGCTAGAAGAGACCATGCAATATTTAGTCTGATATCACTTTTTTTTTTTTTTTTTTGCTAGCTTTAACCTATTTATTAAACTAGTTAGACTTTACTTAACTTCTCCAGTTAATGTCCTAACTGCCAAGTTAATTCCTAGCAGTGTTTTGGGCAATCATATAAAATCATCAGCCATTTTCTGCTAGAGAATAATATCAAACATACTTTCATATACATTAATGCATTTTTGGACAAATTTAAGGAGCCATCTATTGTTCTTAAAGCTCCCTGATGAATGTCAGGATGGATATTATCTCCAGATAAAAAATGTAGATGAATGGGGTTTTCAAACCTCTAAGTACCATTTACAGTTCTTCTTAAATCTTCTAATTTTATGTTTTCTGTTTGTCACTCAGATAAAGCTATTCACATTGAAAAGCTAGAGAGTGGTTGCCTTGATCTTAAAATAACCTGAAGAAAAAACAGGAACAGGGTAGGCAAGTGAAATTACTCTATCTTAAAAAGTAACCGTGATTCCATTAAAACTGTGCTAGTGCTAATGACACTCCTCTTGGTTTTGACAAATGCAAGATAATTCAACTTTCAGCAGAAGAGTATCATGCTACATTTATCAGTCTGAAGAGCTAGCCGGGAGACAGTCAGTTCAGCTTAGAAGAACCATGCCAACTTCTCAAAAAGCTATAAGATTGTGAACCTGACAGTTTGCAGGGAAGTTGTTAATGGATAAGAATGGGTCAGCATGCTTTGGGATTACTCTAGCAATCTCTGGGCTAAATTACTTCTGAGAGGAGAATATCTTGAAAGGAGCATGAGATTATAGAATCTCAAAATCACAGAATGGTTTGGGTTGGAAGGGACCTTAAAGATCATCTAGTTCCAACCCCCTGCCATGGACAGGTACACCACCCACTAGAGCAGGTTACCCAGGGCCTCATCCAACCTGCTCTTGAACACCTCCAAGGATGGGGCATCCACAGGTTCTCTGGAAAACATGTTCCAGTGCCTCACCACCCTCCAAGTGAATAATTTCCTCCTAACCTCTAGGCTAAATCTCCCCTCTTTTAGTTTAAAAATATTCCCCTTTGTCCTATCATATCTGCCTGAGCAAAAAGTTGCTCTCCATCTTTTTTTATAAGCCCCCTTTAAGTATTCAAAAGCTGCAATAAAATCACCCCAGAGCCTTTTCTTCTTTAAGCTGAACAACCCCAGCTCTATCAGTATGTCTTCACAGTAGAGGTGCTCCAGACCTCTGACCAACTTTGTGGCCCTCCTCTGGACTCACTATAACAGATCCACATCCTTCTTGTGTTGGGGGCCCCACACCTGGATGCAGGACTGCAAGTGTGGCCTTAAAAGGGCAGAGTACAGGGGACAACTACCTCCCTCGGCCTGCTGACCACACTGCTTTTGATGCAGCCCAAATGATATTATGAGATAATGATAACCGAGGTAATGATAAAGGAACCTTTTTAACTTGTTTTCCCCTTAATTCCATTAGGTGAGCACCACAACCTTCTCCTTTGTCCATATGATTGCAGACCATTTAAGGCCACTCACCTCTGGAGATCTGAACACTCTCAGATCTCATTGCCTTCAAAATTATATTTGTCTTCTTCTTCCTGGCTAGTATTAACAAACCTTTTCTGTGAAAATCAAGAGAGTACTTTCTAACCTATTGTCTGCACTTCTGTTCACCACCAAGGAAAGGACTGTAACCCAGCTACCCGCAGCTGTGCTAACATATCCTTGATCAATCATCTTCTCACGAGATCAGTTCAAAGCTTCCGACACTTCCTGGCTTTTAATTAAATTAAAATGGGAGGAAAAAGTTCCCCTTTTATGTGTGTTCTCCAAAAAGAACAATATATCTAGGAAGCGAAGCACACACAATGATCCTGTCTATTTACAAGTCTGAGAATTAGATGAAAATGGAAAAAAAGGAAACTTTGTTCTGATCAGAACAACAGTTTGATACGAAACAAAAAGGGTGGCTTTCTAAAACATTTCAAAAGATGCTTTTTTTTCTGAAGATGTATTTGTGATATAAATTCCCAGCCTACTTCCAGTATTTTGTACAAGCCAAAGAAGAAAAATGGAATTAGCTGTAGAACTTGAGAGTCTCAGATGCAGAGATCAGTGCAAGTTGAATATGTTTTGCAGTTTCCTGTGTAAAATGAAAACCAAACCAAACCAAACAAATCAACAATAACAAGAACTAAACATGGACATCAACATTTCCCCTTCAAAGACAGGACTCTGCTGCACACACAGTTACATCTTTAAAGAGAGGACTGGTTTTCTGTCTCTGACAGTCACACATGATGTAAAACACAGACTTAAAGGAGCCCCATATAAGTCTTTTCGCTCTTTTTTTTTTTTTCTTCTGGCCTTCCCACACTGAATTTTCAGTGTCTGGCAGGGCATTCATAGGTGCATGTGGTGGCTACTGAAGTTGGACTTGTAATTGGTGTTTGTTTTTTTTTTTTTTTTTGTAGTCCATCAGCCCGGCAGTGAAGATACAGGTTAGAAATGCACCTTGAGAAATAAATATTTCCCTGTCTACTTTTCCCATGTCTCATTCATAACAAACCTACCTAATATGATTCCTGGAATGATGTCATGTCAGATTTGTTGTTTGCCTGGTGCTTTCTTATCAGTGGTACAACCCAGATGAGCTTTACATAAACAACAGTATCCACCACGTTGTCAGTGATTAAAAGCAACCTGTAGTCTCATAGATGGTATATTAAATTTTCTGATAGTGAATATGCCTTCTACCTCTGAACAAATGGAAAAACAACGTGATGCCATATCCTGCTGCATGGCATAATGCAGTTTGACATAGACAACCATAAATCTTAATTCAGGAGGTGCAACTGATTAGCATCAATACATCACTTATCATTCAACAGCGAAGATTGGGGTGGAAAGCTGAAAGTTGTCACCTAAAAAAGGAAGAGATAAAAAGCTGTCAGACAGAACATTTTGAATAGATAAACAATTGGCCCAGATATTTCTTTCTTATTTTTAGTGAAGCCAGTGAAAACTAAGATCAACAATGAAGGCTACAGGGGACTCAGATCACCACATGCAGGAGCAGGCAATCACCCTGGTGCCAAGTTTGCAGTCCTGACAATACTCACAAGTGCCTACTACAGATAGCTATTGCTATCTGACATATGTTGCTATAAGTGCTAATTAAATCTCAAGGCTGTGTTCTATTATTAAAACAAGAGTCCTTAGTAGCTACTAAACAGAGCTGCCTCCCCACAGAAGCAGAGATATCAGCTGCCTGGATTTCCCTGATATGTCTTCTTTTTCTGTCCTGGGAGCACCATCTAAGCAGATTTCTTGAAAAAAGTACAGCATGTATCTAGGGTTTGGGAATTTCCAGCAGAAGCTTTGCAAGGGGCAGGCTTGGCAAGCTGCAGCAGGCAGTGGCAGGGCAGTGGCAGGCAGGCAGCAGCAAGAGGGAAGAAGAGGAGGAGGAGGCGTGCACACAGTGCTTAGATATGAAGTGCTGGCAGCTGCTGCACTTGGCCTGGCTCCACGGAACCACAGATGTGTGCAAGGCTGGTGCTGCGGAGCAGCAGAGCTCGGGGAAGAGCGGATAGAGGTTCGGTGTAGGAAGGGATTTAGGTCAGGGTGGTGATAAGAGCATAGGTGCTTTAGGGTTACTGTACTAGGCTGGAAAATGGAAGTATTGGAGCTGGTGCTGGAGATCTTGGGATGAATGAGGACTTGGGTTCTGGGGCGATGGATCAGATTTAGTAAGTGTGGGAGGCTCTGGGAGCGGGGCTCTGGGAAATGGGCATTTTAAAATGAGAGATCTGATATGGGGCTGTGGTATGACTGATGCTCCATAGGTGTGATGTGGCAGGTTTGCTCAGACACATAGTGATTTTGATTTGGACATGATTCATCTGTTCCTTTTCTTGTCAAAGCACTGACCTTCAACTACCATCTACTTCTTTTAGATCCTCTTCCATATATTTTTCCTTATTTGGCAATGTGGTTGCATTAATCAGGAAGCACCATAACAACTGACCATATTCTCTCCAGGAGAGAAGACCTCACTTTGTATGGAGCAAATGAAAGAGAAAAAGGACAACAGACAGTGCAATGTCCCTTGCAACCTCCTTTCAGTGATTGGTGTTTACATTACTAGCTTCTAACCACATTCATATTCCTAGTGCAAGGACTGCAACAGCAGTATGAAGTAGAAGTCTCTTGCACAAATATGTAAGGATGCTTATAACCTATCCTAAATGAGCGTGATGTATCAATGGTAATTTCCTCACCCTGATCACACATACTATTCATCACATCATTTACTCCCACTGAATAGAGAATGAATCTTGAGCCCCAGGTTCCTATCTTAGACTCGTAAATTTAGTTGGGATGTCTTACTCTTTCTGCATCTAATACTCAACCTGAGTATTTTAGGAATATGCAGATCTGGCTAAATGTTGTATACATCTATAATGTCTTTTGCACAAAAGTGAGTCAAACTCACTCTACTTGTTTGTACAAAGCTGATTGACCAAAGTTGCTGTATCATTCTGGACATATGTCCAGCATACAGCTAGACAAATACGTAATGCAAGAGATGAACGATTGGCTGACGAATCAGGTTTAGAGGGTTATAGTAAATGGGGTTACAGCAGGCTGGCAGCCAGTCACTAGTGGGGTTCCCCAGGGCTACTTATAGGGGCAGTTCTCTTCAATGTTTTCATAAATTACTTGGATGCAGGACTTAAAGTTTTACTAAGTTTGCAGAAGACACTAAATTGGGAGGAGCTATTGACTCCACTGAGGGTAGAGGGGTCTTGCAGGGAGATCTTGACAAATTAGAAAGTTAGGCAATCACCAACAGTATGAAGTGGAACAAGAGCAAATGTTAGATTCTGCATCTGGGAAGAGACAACCCTGGATATATGTGCAGACTAGGGGATGAGAGGCTGGAGAGCAGCCCCACAGAAAGGGATCTGGGGGTTCTGGTGGATGGCAAGTTGAGTATGAGCCAGCAGTGTGCCCTGACAGCCAGAAGGGCCAACCTTACTCTGGGGTGCATCAATCTTAACATTGTTAGATGGTCAAGGGAGAATCTTCCCTATAAGCCTGGAACATCTTCCCTATGAGGAAAGGCTGAGAGACCTGGGCCTGTTCAGCCTTGAGAAAAGAAGACTGAGAGGGGATCTTATTAATGTTTAAAAATATCATAGGTGTGAGAGACAGTGGGATTTGGCCAACCTCTTTTCAGTGGTTTGTGGGGATAGGACAAGGGGCAATGGCCACAAAATGGATCACAGGAAGTTCCACACCAACATGTGAAGGAACTTCTTCATGATGAGGGTGATGGAGCACTGGAACAGGCTGCCCAGGGAGGTTGTGGAGTCCACTTCTCTGGAGATATTCAAGGCCCATCTGGACACCTACCTGGGCAACCTGCTCTAGGGAACCTGCTTTGGCAAGGGGGTTGGACCCGATGATCTCTGGAGGTCCCTTCCAACCCCTACAATTCTGTGATTCTATGATTCTGTGAAGGGAAGGGATTGTCCCACTATGCTGGTGCAGCCTCACCTCAAGTATTGTGTTCAGTTTTGGGTGCCACAGTATAAGGAGGACATAAAACTTGTACTGACTGTCCAAAGGAGGCATACAAAGACAGTGAAGGGTCCTGAGGGCAAGGTGTATGAGGAGCAGCTGAGATCACTTGGTTTGTTCAGCCCAGAGAAGTGGAGAGACTGAGAACAGGGTCCTCAGGGCAGCAGTCACAACACCAAGCCTGCCAGAGTTCTAGTGTTTGGACAAAAACACTCTCAGACATAAGGTCTGATTTTTCTGTGGTCCTGAGTGGAGCCAGCATTTGGACTGGAGGATCTTTATAGGTCCCTTCCAACTCAGGGTATTCTATGATTCTATGATACTGCTTGCATTGCCCTGAAGTGAAGGAGATAAGGCAGCATATTTTTCCTGTTTCCCTTTTATATAGAAGATGGGCCACTAAGAAATTCCTTTATTATATTATATTCATTTTTTTTAAGGTGGTGCTTAAACATAGAAAACAAATCAGTAAAAAATAGTCAACCGCATTTCCATTGTGACTGCCACCAGAGGTAATTGTATGCCATTTGTTCTAACACTTAAAAGATTACTATTTGATTTTATTTTTTGTCAGTGGAGCAGCTAAACAATATAAGAACAGGCAACAATTCTTATTCTCCATGTACAAATTCTGTTCTCCAATTTTAACAAAAAATTAAAACCTTTCATTATGAGTCCTGCATAGCCAAAAAAGATGATGTAATCATGGAATGGTAGGAGTCAGCATGAGGTCAAAAGCAGAAGATTGGAAAGGTCTGTTCATGAGCCAGCTTGCTGTAATCCCAAGCAGCCATACTGTGCATTTCATTTATAAGTTAATTGTACCTTAACTCAAAAGCATGTTTTTTGTTGTTTTTTTTTTTTTTTTTTTAGCTCTTGATACTCTGACAAGTATGTCCAGAGCTTCAATCCTTTTGATAGTAGAAAATACTTTCTAGTTCTCAACCTGAATGTTTTTCTGGCTAGTTCTTGCCTGTTTGCCTTGTGCCAAACTCACAATGAATTTATCAAGCAATTTTAATCTTTTTCCAGCTGCAGTATTCCTGGCCATTTAAAAATCGTTAGTTACCTTTACTCTTCCACACCCTAATTATGAGAATGCTACATAAATTGAAATACAAGTAGATTTTTTTTAACTAGATTACAGGATTCTGTCATTTCCTTCTTTCTCTTCCTTCCTTCCTTCTTTCTCTCCTTCTTTCTCTCCTTCCTTCCTTCCTTCCTTCCTTCCTTCCTTCCTTCCTTCCTTCCTTCCTTCCTTCCTTCCTTCCTTCCTTCCTTCCTTCCTTCCTTCCTTCCTTCCTTCCTTCCTTCCTTCCTTCCTTCCTTCCTTCCTTCCTTCCTCCCTTTCTCTCCCTCTCCCTTTCTCCCTCCCTCCCTCCCTCCCTCTCTCTCTCTCTCTCCTTCTTTCTTTCTTTCTTTCTTTCTTTCTTTCTTTCTGGTCTGAGTTGATAAAATATGTCCAGGGTATGTTTTCAAGAAACATTTCTTAGAAACTTCAAAGGAAGAGGAAGAGAGTAAATTACCCTCTGTTCATGTGACTCCTGGTGGGCTCTTCCTAGCATTGATTATTTAAAAAATATGGTAATTGGTTATTTGCACAGTTTTCATAGGTTTAATAATGTCAGAATGAGTTGAGCTGACAAAGGAGAAATCTGCTGGAGTCTAGAGGCATTCACTAGAGCAATTCTTTTTGTACTTACGCTTTGTCTTCAAAAATTGGTTGTTTTTAATAAGAATGTGTACATTCTCATGTACTGGCAAAGCATTTCAATGGCAGGCTCAACATAGTCAAGATGAAACTTCTAGTTCTGTGGATGTTTTTTGTTTGTTTTTGTTTTCTTTCTTTTGTAATTTAGGCTTTACTCAAGTATCTTAACCCTGTTTCCAATTACATCTGCAAAACTAAAACGTAACTGAAAGGTTAGCCATCACTGGTCAGGTCTACACTTTTAGTTTTCAGTATTTTGTAACCAGGTTATCTTTGCAATGACTTTAAGAATAGTTTCTTTAAAATCTTGCCTTGAATCCACTAAAATTTCCTCAAATCTGAGCTGCTTCAAACTGAGTACTTCTGGCTAATTGAACTGGCATTTTTGATGACATTTTCTGTGGTAGGAAATTTCAGACTAGCTGAAGGTGAACAGATTACTATTATTATTAATTCATTTTTATGGAGCAGTCTGAAAGAGTGTGGTACCTCCTTAAAGTCAAAGTCCTTGACAGGAAGAAAAATGCTGGAGACAGGATGAACAAATTGTGATGAGGGTCCTATGAACACTTATTTTCTCATTACCTAAAATCGCTGCAGCCATTAAAAAAAAAAAAAAACCTCTTAAGAAAGTTACATGACAACAAAGAGGAAAAAAAAAAAAGTGATCCTTCTGCCCATCACTGCTCCCCCAAACTGAAGAAGAATCTGAAGATTATAGTGAAATGAAGAAACAGACTTTATTTCTTTCAGCCCTTATATTGCAATGAAAATATCCATATGCATGCACTCACATATAGAGAAATCCTGTCTAATTTTTCTTAGGCTTTAAGAGTTATTCCCACAAAATATTTAAGCTACAGAAAGGGTAAAACCATCATTCCATGAACAGAGCAGCCCATGGGAAGAAACATGGAAACAATAGCTTGGATGTACTTGCTTTGAGCAACTATACACAAAAACAGTCTGCTACCCTGGAGGAAACTCACGCTGGACTAGAATCAAGCTGAAAAAAAAAAATAAAAAAAAAAATCAGGTTATAGCTAATTTGCCTTAGTTTGAGCTGTTGCAACATATAATTGCAAATTTTTTTCCTCTTCTCAGCAGATTTGGACAATTTCTATAGTATACATTTTATTGCTTCCATGGTATGAATTAATGACAGACCAAGATTTGTGTTTGTACCGTGATTTTAGGCCTCCAGAGTCAACTTCAAATGTACAGTAAACATGATGGCATTTATTATGTAATCATTTGTACACGTGCATTTGGGGTACTGTTGAGTATCCTTGTATTTGTATGGCAGAGACCTCCAGAGAAGCATTCATGGGAGGATTAAGGGCTGCCAGGTGTTCTTGGGTTCCTTTCATTGTGTCACAGATTTTAAGTATTCAGGAATATTTCTCAAATTAAACATTACACAAACTGATAGAAGTGGATATTCAAATCCTTCCATCTAATTTCTGTCTATTTAATGTGATGAATAATGTCTGTTAGTAAACACCTCTACAAGATCATAAAGTGATAAGGAGAAAATTTAAAACATTTTTTTTAATATAATTTTTATTCTTTTTGCTGTGTCTCTGCTGTTGCAAGTACCTGCTTTAATAAAAACATGTAAGAGATGTAAATTTATGCCTCAGGGCATTAGACTTCCACAGATTGCCTCAGGCTTGAGGGAGTTTTCTGTGTTAGGCACGTCTCATCATTTGCCCGTTATGGAATTCTAGCAGTTACATTTAAAAGTGTCTGGTCACTAGAGGAGACAAAACAGAAGAATAAATGTACCATTTGTTTTGATCGAAACAGTAATTTTGATTTTTTTCACTGCTTGTCAATTACTTTTGCCATTTCTGAGCATATTGTGTCTGAAAGAAACAGTGGTTCAATATTTCATAAAATCATAGAATAATAGAATATCCTGAGTTGGAAGGGACCCACAAGGATGATCAAGTCCAACTCCTAGCTCCATGCAGGATCGCTCAAAAAATCAGACCACAGACCATTTATCTGTATCTCTACACCACTGCCTCTATATCTCTATATTCTTGGTGATTTTATTTCACCTTTAACATAATAGGCAACTATTTAACTCCACTCTGTAAAATAGAAATATCAGGAAGGTAATTTTCACAGAGCCAGGTTAAAGTCAAACAACCATCTGCACCTCCGGCATATGTGATTTACAGCTTACTGCAGTATTAGCATGAGACAATCTGTTTCATTTACTCAGTAGATGTTTCATTATTATTATTATTATTATTTTTTAACCGTATGAGACAGCCCCTTTGTTTACACAGGAGTTCACTCGTTTTACTTGGAAATTTAACTTTTTTGTTCAGTCAAATTTTATCTTTGTCAGTGTATTGCAATTTATGCTAACTGAAAAAATGAATAATAAAAACTTGACATTTTTCTCCGAAGCACAGCAGCATTAAAGGTCACATTTTCAAAAGGACATATAAAACTCAACTAACAAATTATGTTTGAGTATTTAAGTGCACAACCCCCCTTTTTTTTTGCAAGTGCATAGAATGAAAAATGAATGCAATTCTGGTTCTGTGTTTTGAAATTTGGCAATGAAGCTGAATTAATGAAGCTGGGATAATTTTTCATAAATACATTTGTTGCGTAGGAGCCTAGGTATTATTTTTCATGTTTTACGTGGAAAGTCCTTGAGTTACTTACAAACATACAGCTTTTATCATAGGAAATAAGGAAAGCGGCAGTAGAATTTCCATTGTTACTAACAAAAGCCATTGTGGTTCTTAATTTTTTATTAAAAAAATATGTTCTGGGGCTTCTACAAGACAGGAATTTTGTTTTACTAGGCATTATTTAATCACTGTGTCAGTCCCTATCACAAAGAGATCTCAAGACTGAGAGATGAAATAAAATGTGTGAGAGGAAAGAGAGGGTTAAAGAGGCGAAACAAGAGGCAAAGATCACACAGATGGTCAGGTATTGCACTTTTCTTTGAACTATCCATTAGATCTATCTTAGTGTACATATGACACTCTCTCTTTCTTGAGATATTCTATATGGACAGAGTGAATAAAACCCTATTGATCAGCCTAGTACTGAAAAAAGAGGGAGATGAGAGCTGTATTTGTAATTAGGAAGCTAAATGCTATTTGAGTAGTCTTTAAATTTACTTTTAGAGTAATAAAAATTATACACTCTGAAGCAAAAAAGTCCCTATTGCTATTTTGGCAGGCGGGGTTATGGTCCTTTATATCTTGTGCTTGCAGACAGGCTCAGTTTGGTAAAGACAACTATTGCAAGAGGCATGCCAATAAAATTATTCTACGAAAGAGTTTCCAGAATACAGTCTTAGGTTTAACTCTCAAGGGCTTGCGTGCACTAGGGCAATGGAGAAGGTGTTCCATTGCACTGAGTTTGTTCAAAGGTTATGGGAGCTTTTATGAATTACCTGCCAGGTAACCTGAAGTCACAGTTTTTTTGTTTTGTTTTGTTTTGTTTTTTTTTTTTCCCTTCCTATAAAGTCATTGGCATTGTGAGATTTTTCTGTGATGCAGAATGGGATCTATTGGAAAAGCAGTGAAAGAAGGTGATGTTCTGAGTCCTGGGGTGAACCTATAATTTTATTTTGATTCTTTTATAACATCACTTAAGAACAATGTTTTTAGTTTATACTTATTCATCTTCCTGGGTTTTGTTTGTATTTGACTAGCCAGTGTTGAACAACCATTAGGATTGGCATATCTTGACAGAAATCACTGAATTTTACTGGCAAGTGAAATTCAAAGTTAGGAATGCAGAAGTTGCTTTATCTAATGCCATGTGGGAAAGAAAAGGTGCTTCTACGGCTACTGAATCAAATAGAAATAATCTTTGAGATGGATAGAGCTGGAGATATTCAAAGCTGTGATATGAAAAGGGAGAAGACTGGGAAAAAAAGTAATTTGAATAAGTATTTTTCATGGTATTGAAAATCTCTCAAATTCTTGTCTTTTCATATGGTCACCTGCATCACTTCACAGTGCTTCTTGACCATCTTTATTCATTTTATACTCTTGCAAGGATGGAGTCTAGATACTTCAGTTTCTCCAGGAGTGGTTGTATGCAGTGAGGGGTGTCATGGACTGCCAGTTTGGAGGTGTTCTGTATTGTGATCAGTTGGAGGACAGGACTTCAGGTATTTGTTAAAGAAAGTAGTTTGGAAAGGGCAGATTAGTGGTTTTATTTTGCTTCCTTTCAAACTGTTATTACACTGAAAGCAATTCCATCACTATGAGGGCTTTAGAAGGAACAGAAAATAACAGTGCAATAAAGTTAATCTTCAAGCTATCCACCACTGCAGTCATGCATCTGTGCACCCCAGGAAGGGGATAGCCAGTCTTTCTGCTTGAGGCAAGAAGTCAACCTTGTCTATGTTAGTAGAGCTCAACTCTTACCTGTGAAAGTCCAGAAGAGTGGTAACTACTTTTATCACTTGGAGGAAGGGTAAAGCATACTAGAGGTAACTCAAAGGATACTAGCTTTTATCCATCAAACATGTAAATACAAGTAAAGTGCAAATACTTTTCTTATCACAGTAGAAAACAAGAAATACTCATCCCAAGATCAATTCTAATGAGTCCAGAGAAAAAGTGTTTGCTAACTGAAAACCCTGCAGGAGACTGAAGACTTATGCATTTAAACAGCCTTGGGAGGATAGTGGTTAGATAGGTTTCAGATTTTTTAATGGGATCCTGTGGCCAAGATGCTTGCACACTGAATGGGTGCGAGGTTTGACTGAGATCTTAGAGAAAGTCTCCGCTACTACCATAGAATCACGGAAACATATAACCGCTTCTGTTGGAAGGGACCTTAAAGTTCATCTAGTTCCACCCCACTGCCATGGGCAGGGATGCCACTGACTAGATCATGTTGCGCAGGGCCTTGTCCAACCTGGCCTTGGAACACCTCCAGGCATAAGGCATCCACAGCTTCTCTTGGCAACCTGTTCCAGTGCCTTGACACCCTCTAAAGTCTAAATATAAGTCTATCTTGGACTGCCCATTCTTGAGGGATAGCAGCTTACATGATTAAGTTGTTCCAGTTTTTTCACACTATGGACAGATGGTAGGAAAATCACTGCACACCCCATTCTTACTCATGAGAAAACTTCTGCTTCTACTCATTGCCTAGCTTCTGGCTATACTTTTGCATGGCAATCACTTTAAGGATAGCCTCTAAAATTTCCCTCACCTCCAAAGCTTTCTCCTCACTCTGAAGGAAGAGGAGGTTTGGGATCTCAATTACATAGCTTAACTCTACATCAATATTTAAAAAGGAAACACCATCCTGTCACTGTGAACCCTGAAGAGCAGAAGGCAAATGAATAAATAGAGCTGTTGATTTTAGATAGAATACAAAGCAGCTCAGAATGATGTCAGGATCGTTGCCAAAATACTGTGTACTGGAAATAAGCCTGTACGTGCAGTAACATATGTTGAATTCCTACGTTGTGAAATTTAAGATAGAAGCACACTTTTGTTCTTACCAATTCATCCATACCAATCCTTACATTCATCATGGAAAGATGAGACATTAGAATGATTCTAACTCAACAAAAACCTTACTCTATAGAGACACCGTTTAAGGAAGTGCATACCATTAAATGGTTATGTCTGCATCTGGGATTCAGAGAAAATATAGAAGTGTATGTGAACAAATGTTTATGTCATCTATAGAGGTAATTAAGGCAAGGAAAAGAGACAGATTTCTTCTCTTTCAATTTGCTTGTAGATGTTTAAACAAGGAACCTAATAACAGGATGGTGTCATCAAAGAACTAGTGGGGAGATTCAGACTGAGACAGACACTTCTACAGGACAGTTTCAATATCTACATTGTCCAGAAAGCAAGAACAAGCTCCTGCTAGGAACATCAGCAGAGTAAGTAAAGAAGTGGGATGAGTTTGAGTTTTGCTGAAATATTCAAAAGGAAACTAAATGCCTTAATCCTTTTGACATTTTTAATATTTTCTTGGATTAATCTACGATTACTTTTTTATTAATTAAGCTATTACTTTTAAATGTATACAGATCAGTCATAAAATACTTACAACTTAAGAACCTTCTTGAATTTAAATGTGCCTTATAAGACTGATCATTCAGATGCTTAACTTCATTTGTGTAAGTACTGTAATTGCAGTGAATATACTCAATGTTTGTTTGTTTGTTTTTCATTTTTTTTTCTTCTTCCTGTAAAGAGCTATTTAAATATAAAAAACAGTACTTTCAGTCAGAGGATACATCTTCACTACTGTACAGAAGAGTGTAAATGAGAGATCTTAACTTTACTTATCTGCAAGAAAAACCTTATAGAGAGGGAACTAAAGAAATTAAATGCAAGATAATAGTACCACTTGCCTTTGAGTCCAGGGATTTTTTCAAAGGCCTGTCTTCACTGGTAGATTAAGTACAGTCTGTAAGACTAGGTTGGAAGGCTGCAGTATGAAATCTTACCAGGGAAATGGAATTCTGAAGTTTGTTCTGACCTTTCCCACACCAAATAAAAGATAGACACAAAGGAAGAAGACCAATTATCGAAAATAGCGTTGAAAGATCCAACACAGGTCTTTCTGAAGTAATAAAGTAGAGTATAGCCACCAGTAGAGAACAACCTCCCATATCATATAAGGTGGCTATAAGAAGGGGAAAAAGAGGTAGAAAAATTTATCACTAGCTGAGCTACAGCTGGAAGCACCCCGAGGTTCTTAGAAGTGCTCCTACGCATGCCTATCTTCCTCATGATTTTTTTTTTTTTTTTTATTTTTTGTACTGCTGGATAAATCTCAATTAAGAAATTTAATAAAGCAGAATTTGTCGTTTTATCATTCAATACTAGCAAGATTAACCTGATTTTGAGAATCTTTGTATCACTAGACTCCATATAATGAACTCACCTATCAAGTTTCTTCTTCTATTGCATCACTTCTAATTACCTCCCCGGTTAAGAATTTGATACTTTTCATTTCGCAGTTTGAGAATGTTATCAAAGCTTTTATGAAATTAACTGTGTTAGTTCTATTCATTGATTAAAATTCATCATTGACTTTTGTGAATTGTTAATGACTTCATTAAAAGATCACAGCTAGAACACTGTATTATTCTGCTAAGCACTTGTATGATCCTCATCAACACAAGACCTGAACACTTCTTAGTCATTAATGGATTTTTGTCCTGTCATATCCATGAGAAATAATGAAAATTTGTTATATTATCCTTACTGCTTGTAAGGAGAGATGAAACAGATTAGATTTCATAGACTATTCAAGATAATATGGGGAAAAAAAATCAAACCTGTAGCTCAGCTTCTGCTTGACCATATGTCTTAAATGTGATGTTATTCAGCATTTCAGAAATTAGACAATTCTCCTGACTACACCTCTTTAGAATTCTGGAGGTTTGGAAATCGTGAGTTTACAGCAAAATATTTTATAAGCAGAATTTTCTGTTTGAATGGTATTGACTACTTGTAATTAATATTTCTGTAATAGTTCAATTTTCATTAGAGAATCAAAAACTATTCTGCTGAGAAATATTGTAACATATTTACAAGGAATGCTGTTCAGGTGTCTTCTGTCTGCATTCTGAATCATTCCATGGTCAGACTGTCTCATCCAAACTAAGCAGGGTAGAAGTTATGTATCATAGCCTTTGTACTTTGTTGAAACAGATTGCTTCAAAGATGACATCCAAAGCATCCAAAATATATTACAGTGCTTTTTAGTAAAAATGTTTCTTTTGTTTATTTGCTGGTTTGTTGTGTTGTTGTTTTGGTTAGGTGTTTTTATTGTTGGTTTTGTTGTTGTTTTTGGCGGGGTGTTTTTTGTTTCTCTCTCTTTTTTTTCAGTTAGAAAATCTGTGAAAAGAGATTTTGTGAAAAAAAAAATCTTACAGATAATTTACAGATTTTTACTCATAAAGAATTCCTATTCCAATACTCTCCTTTGAGGATTTTTTTTTTTTCCATCATGACCTTCAGTATGTCTACTACTCTTTCTTGAATATGTCTCCTGGTTTGTTCTGCACCTTGCTTCAACTAACCTTTGACTAACTTTGACTAACAGTTCTTACTATTCTTCTTGTATTAGAATACAAAATGAATAACCAATTTTTATTCAACATCTTCATGCTTTTCATGATTTTATAAACTTAGTGTATCTCTTGTTTGAATAATCTCTTTTCCAGACTGAATATCGTTAGTGACTCAGTCATTCTTTATATATGAGGAACTGAAGTTTCAGACCTTTGATCTTTTTCCCTCAACATTTTGGAGGTCTATTATTTCTTAGAGATTGGGGGATTATAGCCACATTTAGATTTTAAAATGTAAACAAAACATGGATTTATGTGGTAGCATAATTACCTTCCTGATTTTGTTTTCTATTCCTTGAATTTTCTCTTTTGACTGAGAGAAAACACAGAGATGACATGCTCATGGAAAAAGAAAGGTTCCTAGTGTTCCAAGTAGTTCTTTCTATGTATTTTAATTGAAAATTCTTGTATAGCATACTGGAAACTTAATTTCATAAAGCTGGAGAATAGAATGCATGAAAACTAACAGCTGGGAGGATGCAGGCAAGGACCAAAGATACACTTTCAGTCTGTTAACATGTCACCAAGATCTTCCCTTCTGTAAAAATGGATGACAGAAAAAAACTATATGTATAATTTAATATACTGCAGGTTAATCTCCGGATTTGAAATGCTAGTTATGTTTATACTCCTTTTATACATAACCTATAGTAAGATTAAAAGAGAACGAAGCTTCCTACCATATTATCTAGTAAGTAGTCTCTGAATCACTAGGTTACCAGAAAGTATCAAGGAGATGGCATGTTGTAATACATATGACATCTATCTAACTCAGCTGTATAATAGGGCAAATAAACCCCTTCATGACAATTGCAACATTTAACACCTTTTTCCATGTAATTCAGTTCATAGAAGGCTAATTAAAGATCAGTGAACCAAGTGTTTCAAAGGCAACCAATTTAATTGCTGTAATTGTATGATTTAGCTGAATAATAAATGTGCTAATGATACTGTAATATTAAGTGTTCAAGTTGGCGATCAAGTCAATTAAGATATAATTGTAAAGCAGCAATCCACAAATAATGAGTGAAATGCTTCCTACTGAGCATGATGTTGACAGGAATAAAATATGGTAACCTTTTCACAATTTGACATTTAATTTTATACAAAAGAACATGTGGACAAATTTTAATCCTGTTGATCATGTAGAAATTGGACTGTCCATTGCCTTTCTTCTTTCAAATAGAGATGCAGACTTAGTCATTGGAGGAAAATAATAGCAAGTATTTTATAAAGTTTTATTTTACTTCTTGGATTGACATGCAGGAGTTAGATCTTCAAGAGCTGTCTAAATCTGGGATGATGGCCACCCCTGACAGCTCCATCAGAACAACCAATTGTGATTCAGAATTCATCTGTTTGTCAGAAACAACACTTCCTTAAGAATCAATCAGAAACTGAAACAAAATATTTGCCAAACTAAGACAACAGTATGTTTGTGGACCTGTTCCTCCTACTAATACAGGGGCTGTGATACAGAAAGAATGCAAATCAACTCAGAGAAACTGCAGATACTTCATGCTCATCTCCAGATATCAATAGTCACCCTTGATATTCTCAGTATCATACTTGGCAGTGTCATAGGTGGTGATAGCATGGGAAAACCACAAGAATAAATTGCCTGGAGGGCTCCTGGCGATATGCAATCCTTCTGAGATATCAAGGCAGGTTTGTAGATGGGTGTTTCCATCCTTTGCAGGACATTCATCTATCAGCTTGTCCTTATATCCCTTTGGCCAGTCTGGGTCAGCTCCTGGGTGTGTCTTCTCTCAGCTCCTTGTGCATCCCCAGGTACCTCGCTGGCAGGGCAGCACCAGGAGCTGAACAGTCCTTGGCTCTGAGTGAGCACTGCTCTATGACAGCTAAACATCGGTGTGTTGTCACCACTATTGTCATCAAAAGTCCAAAGCACAACATTGTGTGAGTATCTACAAAGAAAATTAACTCTGTCCCGGACAAAACCATGGCACACGTTTAATTAACTCTTCTGTGCTACATGATAAGCACTTAAAGGTTTTGATTCATCATATTATAAAATAGGCTTCCAAATTGTATGGGACAAATTGCCCTCTGAATTTGGATCTTTATCCAGTAGCTGTAAAGGGTGATAGCTTTATATTAAGAGTCTAGCTTTCAGATAGCTAGAATTAAACTAGTACTGGATTTTTTTAAATAGTTTTATTATTTTATAGATTAATCTATTTATAGATTAAAAGCATTTTATTTCTCCAGAGACTATGCCCAAATTTGTTTGCACTCTGCAAATAATTTAATTTGAAGTGTCAGGTTTTATAAACCAAAATTTGCAATGTAGCCCAGAAATTAAAGCATTTTCCTGGAAGTCTAAGTTGAAGTCTCTTCTCATTTTGATTCGTAGATGATCTTTAAACCATGATCTCACAGAAACAGGAAGCAGCCTCTGGGCTTTCAGGTCTTTTGGAATGGATTTAAATGCCAGTCAGTCCAATTCATATTCTATTGATTTTCTGGCAGACAAGAAATCAAAATAAATAAATAAATAAATAAATAAATAGATGAAAATTGCAGGTGTTTTACAAACAAGTGTTAGTTTGCAAGTAAGAGTTTCAAAAATCTATAGAGAAACTTTTTCTTTGTTTGATTGATTGATTTTTGTTTTCTTTATTATTAATACTTAGGTATATCGTGCAAAGTAGGAAAACTCATACAGAAGAAATTGCTAGTCCATCCTCATTCTACACTTTCACTTGATAGATAAGATATTGTTACAACAGGTCTTTGAGTTTTCTCAGCGAGAGAAGGAACTACAGTCTCTTTGTCCTGCATGAAAGCCAGACTGTTGGGCAGGGGAATAGAACCAGCCTTCCTCTTTCTGTTTTGAAGAATTCCTTTGCTTTTGCTCTAACTGCCAGAAATGGCAGTGAAATACAGTGCGTTAAGTTACTGTTAAATGTTAAGTTTTGACTTCAGAAGGAAAACCTGAATAACTAATTTAGATATATATATATATTTTTAAGTTCAAATATATCTTAGCTTATATATTTAGGGCATGCTGACACCCAAGCATAAGCTATGAATTAATAGAAATAAAATTTCTATTAAAGCACATTTAAAATAATTTTATGTAAAGTCTGAATTACAGAACACTGAAAGAAGATTGTCATGGAGATATCTTTCACAGTATCTTGTTTCTCATTAGCGTAAGCTGTTTGATTTTATTCAAGGTGTAGTCTATAGTATGCATGGTTTTGCGTTTTAGTTATTTTAGAAATTTATCAGTTATCACCTCTCTTCTGTGGTAGAGTGGTCAAGGTAATAGACTTGTGCCATCGGTGGGCATAGATGCATTCAGTTACCAACAGAAAAAAATAAAAGAAAAGGAAAACGAAAACAAAAACAAATCAACAACAAAAAAACAACCTCTGAAGTGTGCAGAACAATGAGCAAAGCAAATGTAGATGGGGCTTGGAAATTACTTAAGGAAAAGCTAAATCTCTAAAGGCCAAAGCAAAGAGAAGTATTACAGCCACTTTGCCTAGCATAGACTCATTATAGCTGTCAAGAAACAAGGCATGTTCATGTCGATAGTTATGCCACCTAAGACTAAAAGGCAAGCCAGCTTTTCCATAATGAACTCCAATATCTCTGTGGCATGGTAGAGTAAACATATACAAACTGTCATCCAAGTTTTATTTTTAGCGTAGGTTCTGTTGAACCCAATAATAAATCTAGAGTGGTATTAATGTTTACAAGAGACTTCTTTTCCCTCATCTGTTCCTTTATATAAAATAAATATTCATAAACACCATAAAACTTTTCTTAAGGCCAATATATCTTAGGAATATATTTGTAGCCTACACAAGTAATTTTCCATCCTATCAAATTAGCATAATTTTTAATTGAATCTTATCATCTTACTTTTTGTTTTTGTTTTTGTTTTTGCTGATATGGTCAAAGTATAATTACATTAGTCTTTCTCATAAACCATGATAAAAGAATACTAATCAGACACCAATAAAGTAGACTGCAGAACTACTACATGGAAAACATTAATTTTTTGTTAGGTTGGAAGCCCATTTTTTGTCCATTCCCTCTCTCTGTCTCTCTTTGCTTATGTCTGATACAATCCTCCCTGCATATCCTACATGAATGAGCAAAGAATTGCTCCCTTAAACACCTTTAATCACAGATCTGGATCACATGACAAGTTACTCTGGATTGTTGAGAATAGTGATATGAGATGGGACATGTAAGAACATATCTGAGGTTAGGCAGGCTCATAAACATTTTCCTGGATAAGGGTAGAGGTGCAATTGTTGTTAACACATCAGTATTATGATTTCAAGGAATCCTAAAGGGAAGTGCTTGGTTTCAGGCTGTCATTTTAATATTTCCTCATTAATGTCATCTCTCAGTTTAAACTAATCACAATTGAAATATCTGGATGTCATTCTTCTTACTGATCTTTTCTTTTGTTTACTCTTCTTTCTCAGTAACTCAAACAAAAATATCATCTTTACTGTCTGTGAATCCCAGTACGTTGGCTCACTTTGTGGCAAGGTCTCTCTATAAATGCTGATGACTTTTTTCCATGACATCTTAAAGACCCTTTTTTTTTTTTTTTTTTTTTTTTTTTAGGTAAAACCTCCCATCTACATCTTCATTTGCATTTACATTTCTACCACTGGACCAGTCTTTCCACTGACCCCTCCTACTTTCAGAATATTGCAGCAAAGGTCATATTCTAACCATGTCATATTTTCCTTTGTCTCTTTCATGTGATTCCGTTTTCTCCATCATATAGAATATGCATCATACAAACTACTTTCGGTCTTCATTGTCAAATATTTTTTGTACCTTCACTTCTTAGTCTTAGCCTCTTTAATAAGTGATTTATCCCACATCAAGCTGTGTCAGAAACCACTTCTTATCCTTGACAAATTACACTTTCAAATTTTCTTATTCTTACTCTCACCCAAGCTATTTGGTACAAATAGAGGAATACCACAGGTACATCTGCTAACTTCTCTATTTTTCCTTTCAAATTTCTCTTAGAAATGTTCCATATACTTCTCTGTGTAAACCCTCTGTATCTTCATTGCTTTCCATGGCTTTGTCTGTCTGTGCTTCAGGGATTCAAGGCCAAAATTTTATATGGCCCAGCTATGCAACCTTGGTTTAGGCTTCACAGGAAATTGCTAAGCTGTGAGAAAGCTGTAAGAAGAGCACTAGAGCAGAGCCATAGGAGGTTACAAATGTAAAATCATGGATAGAGGCAGGGTCCTTGAGACAGGATTGTTTATTTTTTGCATAATTTGAGAGGTGAAAACATCAAAATTGGAAAGTACGTGATCCTAAAGCGAAACAAACAAACAAACAAAACAAGCAAACAAACAATGAGCTGACGGAGTTGGTGGAAGTCAGCAGCATGGAGAAGCTGTTTTATTGAGCAGGAGAGGCCACCACTTCTGTTCCTGACCAATGTTTGTCTGACGAGCAAAGACTATTCAAATGACTTAATGGGATGCTGAACTAGTGCTTAGGCTAGGAGTTCATTACATTCTAGCCATCATTTCTGTGTTAGCCAGTAAATAATTGCTTTGTCATTGAAGTTGCATATATTTATTATTTTAACATGCTTATATCCTGCTGGCAGAGCCTCTTTGTGTGAAGAATGATTCTCACAAATAACACAACCAAATGAAATTCATTTGATGCAATATCCAGGTAAATCCTCCCAGCAAATGGTTTATAGACACAATATACACATCTTTGCCTTTTAACATAACCTTAATCTCAGTCACTTTAGGCTTGCTTTTTGAAAAAATATGGGAACTTTTATGCTGCAATATGTATCATTTTAGAATTGAAATTACTGAAGTGACTTACATGAATATAAATCTGGACATGCTGATTTCTTGTGTTTTACTACAAAGAAAACCTTAGTTTTCTATTTCAGTTGTGGGTGTTTAAACTCTCTGAAGTGAGATAAAATGAATACCAGTGGCTTGCATACTAAAACTGGTATGGTATTACTTCATTTTTGTTGTTCTTTCCTCTGTCCATATCTACTTAAATATATATATATACATAATTTTTTTTTTTTAATTTTTATTTTTCCTTTAGGTGTTGGCTCTTTGTCTGTTAATAAGAGGAGTCTTAAAACCAAAGTAGTCAATACAGTTTCAAGATGCTTGTTGCTAGCATGGAGGGTTAGAATTTGGAAGGCCCTTACATTATCTTCTAACAAATTCTTAATATAGAAGAGTGAAGGGACCTGACATTTCATTATGCTATGTAAAACAACTAGCACAATAGAGCATTTATACATGATGAAAGCCTCTGGCTTTTATCATAAGAAAAGTAATAAATCATCTCTGAATCTTGATCAAATTATATCTTTGCTTTTTGCCTATTTAAATGTCACTTGCAGATTAAATTGGATCATGGGTCTTTTTCTTTTTCTTTTTTTTCTTTTTCTCTTTTCTTAGTCTCAACTTTTTCTAAAGTTAGTTTAAAGCAATAATAAACTCTTGAGCAATAGATAGCACTGAGATTTCATCAGAGACTATGAAATCTATCTACATTCTTTCAAAGGGAAAAAAAGATATGGAAAGTTTGAATGAGAAGATGTAAATAAAATAATATGATTTAATTGGAGTTCCCTAACTATATAAGGAATAGATGAGATGTACTCTCTTCAGCATAAGAAACAAATCAGATACATTTATTTCCACAACCATAAACATGATTGTTTATAGTTTGAAAAGCCTTTCTCAAACACATGAAGTTCTATTATGATAGGTATTTTTTCTAAGCAGTTTGCTGTAGCAATACATAACAAAAGATGACGAGATAAACATGTTTACAAAATCACAGAATGGCTGAGGTTAGAAGGCATCTCTGGAGGCCAGCTGGTCCAACCCCTGTGTAAACATGGGCACCCAGAGTTGTGTGCCAAGCACCATGTCCAGGCAGCTTTTGAAGATCTCCATGGAGGGATACTCGACAACCTTTATGGACAACATGTGCCAGTACTCCATTGCCCATAAAA
Source organism: Anser cygnoides (assembly GCF_040182565.1). Taxonomy (NCBI): domain Eukaryota; kingdom Metazoa; phylum Chordata; class Aves; order Anseriformes; family Anatidae; genus Anser; species Anser cygnoides. Next base: position 202,262,812 of record NC_089873.1, read on the forward strand.
AAGTGCTTCCTGATGTTTAGATGGAACCACTTGTGTTCCAGTTTGTGTCCACTGCTTCTTGTCCTGCTACTGGGCACCAGTGAAAATAACGAGGCTTCATCTTCTTTGCACCCTCCCTTCATTACAGTCAGTAATTTTAGGATTACTTATTGGGTAATAATATATTAAAATCCTAACGATGGGATTGACAGTCGATCCAAATTCATTGAATGAAAGCCTTCTAAAAAAAGACCTGCCCTAAAAGTTAGTCTGAATATAAGTTACTTGATTTCAAAAGGCACATGAGAGTAAACACGTTGTTTGGATAATCTGAAAATTAGCTTGGTTGAGGAAAAGTTAGATGTGGAAAAGGCTCTATGATTTCTTTATGGTGAAGGTTTTCAACACAGCCATTGCCCCAAGCATGGAAGCAGCATAGTCAAAATATTACAATGAAATAATTAGGCCTCATGAGCTTTAACTCTTGATATTTAGCACGTGTTTTACCAAGGGCAGAGCAGATTGTTCTGTGGGAAGCAGATCCAATAATGCCTGTTTTTTTTTTAATGCATTTGTCCCATCTATATCCATCCCCCTGTGGTTAACTATGCAATAGTTTCTATAAAACTTTGTAATTTTGAGTCCTTGATGTTTCTTTCAAATTTGGCTGAGATGAAGGGGAGGTGGGGTGAGGGGGGTGGAATGGGACAGTGTTAAGAGGTCTTCTAGAGAAACCGAAAATATGCTTACATATCATTAAATTTATTATTTATTTATTACTAATACAGCAAAGAATATTCAAATAGAAAAACATTTTTTGACATGAAATGAACAAAGGAAGAATTTAGGTTGCATGTGAGTTCATGTGTTATTGTAAGGGAATAAAAATCAAACAGGATGGAGGTTACAAGAGAAATTCTTATAAAGATTATAGGACTGTTGGATTTTAACTGGTGACTTAAGCATTGCATTTACAAACACATGTATCCTTCCATATACAAGCAATAGCTTGCACATATAGATAACTAGAAAACTCTAGTTTTCTATGAAGATTCTATGAAGATTTCTATGAAGATTCTCTCCCCCCACCCATTACTTTTTTTTTTTTTTTTCTATACATGAACTCATTTTCATTTGTTTTAGAACATTTAGTTGACCATGCAGGTAATCCTGATGCTGTCATTAACCTCACATGGATTAGTTTTAGACAAAATTCACAGCTGGAACAGCAAGGAACTCTCAAGGATGAGTATAGCTTTACTTGAAAGCCTCATTTGAAAATTTATTGAAAAAAAAAATCAATACTGACTGTTGGCACAGACAAATATCATTAGGAACAGTTCTGTTCCTTTATTCTGGGAGACAGCCAAAGTCTTAGGGGAGCTGTTATCTCATGCCTCTGGAAAACGGTCAGGACTCTGTTAGAACATAAGGATAAAAGAACTTGAGGCTAGGCTCCAAAATAACTTTACAGCACTTGATGTTAAGTTCAAATTTTGTTCTAATTGACAGTCATTTCTGCCCCACCCCCCACCCCCCCCCCCCCCCTTTTTTTTTTTTCTGGGATCACTTCATTCTTTTAACAAATTAGATTAAGATTTAAGATAGAAAAATACTGCCTTATTTAAGATATATATGAAAAGCTGTACAGTTATGGCTCTATAATTCTATAAGGAAATCATTTAAAGTTCTAGATTTGTGAAGGAGTGCTTGCATAAGAAACCTATCTGGTTGAAGGAATGTATTTAGTGTGCCAATCCAAACTGAAAAAAAATATATATATTTATTCTGGTTTGGAGCTGTACTACTGATAACTGGTCTGGCTGATCACTTTTGTTCCAGCATTTCGCTACAACTCCTCTTGCATTTTTACAGTAACTTCACTACAAATGATGGTTTCATAAAGTATTAATTCTTTTGAAAGTAAAGACCTGAAAGACCCCAATTTTCTATCATAAATCCAATAAATACAACTGAAAATTTGGGTCTCTCACTCATTTTTTCCTGAATTAAATAAAATCATTTAAGTTACACCTCAGTTATCCTAATGCCTCTTATGCCTCTTATGTAAGAGACAATGTATACCAATGTAAGAGAGTTTCATCTCAGTTAAAAAAAAAAAAAAAAAAAAAAAGGTTTGAGGTTTGATTATTTCTCTCTATGTAAAAGAGAAAAAGAGTTTGTAAATAGCTTTTGAAATAGTTGAGTAGAAACTGTTCATTTGAATATATACTTGATACAGGCATTCACTTCCTTCCTGGTATTCAGTTTTGGTATTATTCTCAAGAAATTGCAGCAACAGATTGTCCTCTGGCAATTTTATTTTTAAAAGGGGAGTAAAGGTGAGGAAGAAAAGGAAATTATTTGCCTTAATTCATTGCCATTGATGTCCAGTGTTTACCTAAAGAGGACTTTCGCTTTTCAGATTCCATTAGCAAACTTCTAGAGAAATATTTTACTGCTGTTTTAACTAAAGGGGCACCGGTGCCTCGATTTTTCCTAGACAAGCTTATTTTTTCAGCTCTAAGAAATCTCTGTCTGACTGACTCTGTTCCACGTATATTTTCAGATTTTCATTTCTCCAGTTTCTATTCACTTATTAACAAAATCAAATTGTACTCATAGTGATGATTTTATTTTATTTTTTCCTCTTAACAGATCCTTAAAAAGATCTGTTTGCTAAGAATCTCTATAGAAGATATCTTACCTAAAAAGCATATCTTTTAAACTTTTTAGTAAAATATCTATTGATGTATGTGTCTAATAAATAGGAAGAATTTTAAATGGAGACGTTTTCTCTCTGGTGGACTTTTAACATTAAGGATGAGATTAAACTCTTGTTATGGACACCCCACTTAATCCAAAGTGATCTAGTGAACTATTCGAATGTCTAAAGGTATGTGTCTACTATAAATTGAACTGAATAGCTCTCCAAAGTCCATTGTCTGTATTGACTAGATCTCCAAGGTCTCATTTGCTCTAAGGCAGCTGTATTATGCCAACTTAGTTTTCCTAAGTTATTCTGCTGAACTTACAGCTACCAGTAAAGAAGGACTTTGTTCTCATGTAAATCTCATTTGTGTTTTAGTTACTCAGACACAGTTTGGTATCCTGAGAGCTACATATTTTAACCATATTAGCACATAAAAATACTATTATTGTCTTACACAGTAGGCAAAAGTCTACTTCAGCCAATGTGCTGCCTCTCATAGTGAATCTAATAGCAGGTGCTTAGGCCGGATATTATAATAAGATAATTAACACTTCCTTAGGAGTATCTTCCCTAGAAATTTTGGCTTGGGGTCATCTTGAGCCAAGATCTGTGTTTTGTTTTTAATCATTCCTTGATTTTTTTTTTCTTCTGTGATTTTTTTTTTTGAGTACTTATAATCTTTCAGCATCCACAAAGTCCTGACGTAAGGAATTCCAAACCTTGAAAAAATAAATGTCATTCAAGAAATGCAACATTGCTTGATCTTTCCATTCACATGTCCCTGGAAAAGCCAATGTACAAATTATGCTACAGTTATTATTTTTCCATGTCACTGCTGGCTTCATAGACCTAAGCTATGTTTTCTTTGAAGTATGCCATTTTCCAACTGAAAAGTCATTCTTAATAAATAAAATTTTCCTTACCTTTTCTAGCAGTTATCTACAGCTTTTGTGGTTCTACTATATCTGGTGATTCTGGAACTTGAAGAACTCTCTCACTTCTGTGATTTACCCATGGAAATAATTTAAACTGCATCTATTTTCCTGTTGTGTGCTGAATACAAACTGTGATAGCTTTGGAGATATTGAATAAAGAGATAATTACAAGTCCTGTAATTATGTCATAAATTGTCATAAAAAATACAGAAGTAGTTATAAAAAATACAAAAAACATATCAGTCTATCTGTCTATATCAATCTTGTTGCAGGGCATACTCAGATACATTTGAAACAAATGATAGTAAAACTTTAATTTGATCATTCTAAATTTCCCACTTCTAGTACTGCACAGAGAAACAGCTTAACTGGTAAGATTTCTGAGCTATAAGAAAGAGTTTGGACTAGACCCCCAAGTTCATCTTGAAATTGTCCTCCCCTTTCCTGGTAGGTGAGAAAAGCTAGGAGATTAAAAAAACCTGTTCTTAATACATGAGTAGAGCCAACTCTTAGCAATCTAGAGTCACAGCGGGACAGGGTAGTTTTAACAAAGGAAAGATGTAGCTAATACAATGTTTATTTAAATTAATCTGTAGAAACATATTTAATACATCTTTTTTGAATTGGTAAATCTCGTGAATTGGTTTCTTTAGAAATTTGACATAGCTTGATATAGGCAGTATGGGCTTTCTGTAGACTTTTCTCCAGACTGTGGTGTTAGGGAAGAAATGTGGTCTATATTATTGTGCAGGCTGCTAATGTACTTACGCATAATCAAGAATTGACTGCCTTTATGTAGAGTAAGTATCTTTATGATGATGGCTAGAACAGGGTGAGTTGGGGGACGGATGGGATTTGCTGCAATTTCACATTATGTTCCAAATATTTTGCCTATAATGATGTGTTGTATCCTGTTATTGTTTTATATGCTCATTAAATATTTTGTTATATCCTGTAACAGGCAAAGTATCTGTGAAACAGCAAAACAAGCCATTTTTTTCCACCCTTAAATGCCTTCAGATGAATATTACCTCAAAGTGTTTACTTTTTTTTTTTTTTTTTTTTTCTGTTGGGGTCTCAGGTACAAGCTATACTTCCTTGTGGCAGCTGCATCCCCACAAAAGAGCAGGCATTGCTACTATCCTTTGACTTAGCTCTGAGGACCCCATTGGGCTTTTAATGTATAAATGATTAAAGCAATAAAAAATGATTGCAACATTTAAAGCAATAACATTGGCCCAGATGCAGTCTCCAGTTCAGTGAATTCCTAAACTGCTGGAAGATGTGAAGGTATAACCATGGGGACAGTCATTCTAGACCTACCACTTTCTTGGACTCTTTCTCCTCTTTCTCTAAGCACATATGCCATTACTCCTATTTGATTCCTGGAAAAAAAGCCTTCACTGTAACGAAAGTATTCCCAAAACTCTGGGAGGAAGACAGGACTAATAAGAAGAAAAAGTCTCCGAGAGTCATACTTGCATGGCTGACTGACAAATGCAGAACCAGGTGAGGCTGGAGAAAGCACAATGAAATGCTTCTTACCTTGGCAGATATATCCCTCTCACATTTTGTTTTGAGCTTCCCGCACCTATAGGATTTTTTGACAGAGAAACTAACAGTGTCATATTCCTGCTCCTCCACCTGGTCAATCAGAGCTGCTTCCAAGTTATACCTCTGCCCCCAGATTCTTCTGTCAGAGGAAGACACCCCTGTGACCTATTTTTTTTTTTTTTAAATACTCTTTTCAGGCTTAATTCAGCCTCTGACTTGTTAAGAAATCATTCCTCCTTTCTATTCTGCCGTGGGTAGCTTTTATTATCTGTTCAATTTGACTAAAAGCACAGCAAAGGCAGGATCCTTTCCTCATTTCTATTGGTAAATGGAATTGATAAAAATTGTGACAATTAATTAAATAATGATAATTGAAAGAGCATAAAGATATTAATATCTCAGAGTTTTGACAATAGCTTGCAAATGCAAGAATCTTGTTCCATGCAAAAGTCTGTCTGTCTGGATCCTTTTTGACCATTGTAGTCTCTAAAGCATGAACGTTTTTCAGATTTGATCAACTGTTCTCAAGATTTTTCTGAGACCAGTGAAGGCCCTGAAAGGTCAAGCTGTTTCAAGCTGAAATATTTAAGCCCAAATCCAAGCATTTAAGCAAGTACCTTTGTCTACGTAAGAGAGTCCTATTCAGTCTCTGGATGAAATATTTTCCACATGGGTCCCTTTCTTAAATCAAGTAGAAGGTAGAAGTTCTGAAAGGGAAATGATTCATATTCTTGTCCTCTACAGTAATAAATAATAATAATAACAATAATAACAATAACAATAACAATAACAATAATAATAATAATAATAATCTCTATTTACCAGTCTCTGGAATATAATTCAGGTGCATATCGACCATCTATACTGACAGCAGATATCTTTGCTGTGACAAGAACTTTTCAGTGGATGATACAGAGTGGATATAGGGAAAACTCAATCCTTTACTGTATGTGTGTTTCTGGTTTGGATGTATGCTTTAAAAAGCAGGGGAAAAAAAAAAGAAAAAAAAAGAAAAAAAAAGAACTGATTCAGAACAGAAACTAAGAGTGAGTAGATTGAGTCATCAATATCTTTAAAAGAGCTTTACACTGTGTTTACATTTATTTCCAATGTTTCTCATGGCCTGGTAGAGACACAATGGCAACCTGTCTTTGTAACAGCACACATAAAAATTTCTAAAGACTGAATGAAACAAAATATACCAAGTAATAAGGATAAATATAGGTTCTTATCCTATTTATAGATTCAGGTTACTGAATCTGTCATTTATGAAATTCCATAGATATTGTACTGTGTGCATGGTTGATCCTGGATTACTCATTTATTGTGCACTAATTTTTATTAAAGAGCTCATTGATTGAATAAATTACCTTACATAGAGTTATTCAACTCTTAAATAAGCTAGGAATTACAGGGGAGGAAGAAGATAACCTACAATCAAGTGAGGAAGTGATGGACCAGGTTGGCAACTAAAGGGTAGAGCTGATTTGTACAGGAGACACCCTGAAAACAAGTCCTTTGTGGGAAGAAGTCCCTTTCCCACTGTACATGGATAAAGAGCCTAAAGGAAAGGATTATGAGGTAAGTTTTCATACCTTTTGTGGGAAAAGGACAGGACGAGTGGGTGTCTCTCTGAAGTGTCTGTATGCTAATGTATGCAGCATAGGGGAAAAGAGGAGGAATTAGATACCTGCGTGCAAGGCTATCATCTCATGAGGATCACAGAGACATGGTGGGGTAGCTCACACATCTGGAGTTCTGTAAAGATAGGTGCTCTTCAAGTTTACAGGCTTTTTAGGGAGGACAAGCTGGGAGGGTGAGGAGGGAGATTTGCCTCTGAGATAGCAGAAGGGATGCATGGAGCTCTACCTGGGAATGAGAGAGGAGACAGTCTGGGACTCATCCATCAGGATTACAGCACAGACCAACATTGTCAGTACCTGGTTCTAGCCACTTGATCAGGAGAAATTAGATAAAGCCTTCTTCCAACAGAATAAAGAAGCCTCATGTTTGCAGGCCCTGGTCCTTATGGGGCACTTCAACCACCTGAGTAGCTGCTAAAGGGACAACATAATAGGACGCAAGCAATCCAGAATGTTTCTATAGTGAACTGTCAACACAAGAGACTGATGAACCAATGAGAGACTACTTACAAACAACAAATAACAGGTCAGGGATGTGAAAACTAGGAAAGCTGCAGTGATCATGAAATGGTGGAGTTCAGGATCTTTGGAGGAATGAGCAGGGCAAAAATCAGGATTAAAAACCCAGATTTGAAAAGAGCAGACTTTGGCCTTTTCAGGGAAATATTCTCCTATGAAGAAAGGATGTGAGAGCTGAGATTGTTCAGCCTGAAGTACAGAAGGCTCCAGAGAGACCTCATTGCAGCTTTTCAATACTTAAAAGGGGCTTATAAGAAAGATGGAGAGCCACTTTTTGCTCAGGCATATAATGATAGGAAAAGGGGGAATGGCAGTGAGGCACTGGCACAGGTTGCCCAGAGAAGCTGTGGATGCCCCATCCCTGGAGGTGTTCAAGGCCAGGTTGGACAAAGCCCTGGGCAACCTGATCTAGTGGGATGTGCCTCTGCCCATGGCAGGGGGGTTGGAAATGGATGATCTTTAAGGTCCCTTTTAACCCAAACAAAAATGTGATTCTATGTTTTCCTGGGAATCAGTCCTGAAGAGATGGGGTCAACAAGAGCTGGTTGATTTTCAAGGATCATTTCCTGCAAGCTCAAGAATGGTCCTACCTGATGTGCAGCAAGTTCAAGGTTCCACCACTTCAAGGTTCCTTTAGGTTAGGGAGAATATTTACTCAGGCACATTTAGACATAATTAATTGCTCTCAATATTAATACATATAAAAGTTATACAATTTCCTTAGTTTTTACGACACTTTTGAACAGTGATGCCACAAATATTAGCTTTTTTTTTTTTTTTTAATGAAAAGATTTTACACCTGGCTTCTTTCCCCTCTGATATACAAAAGAAGAAAATTCTCACTTTTTCTTCCTTCTTCCTTCATGCTGCACTCTTGCGGTCAGTCATCAGCCTTATACATTTACAGTTCTTGCAGTTCTTGCAGTTCTTGCCCGATAAGTGTTCATGGGACCAGTTTTAAAATTATGTACACAGTTTGACTCAACTGAGTTGAATGTGCTTGAATCCTAAATATAACATTAACAATGTTTCCCAAAATTCTGTAAATTTTACTTCCTCAGGAGAGAAGGGAATTTTAAAAAAGTATGAGCATATAGTCAGAATCCTCTTTTTTTTTTTTTTTTTTTTTTTTTTAAATAGCTACAGTATTCCTCTCCTGGTGGAAAGGAATTTTAGATCTCACATTATGAAAACAGCATTGCCTTTCTGGGATCCCAGTGTGAGAGGCTGAGCTAGGAAGGGGATGATAAAAGAGTGCATCCTGTTTACTGAAATCAGAAGAACATAATTAGAGCTGCCTAGGAGTTATGCTATTTTACAGAACAAAGCAGATCCTGGACCCCAGGAGTGCAAAGGTGATTAAACAATTCTCTGTGTGCTTCATGTGGGTTGTGACTGGTAATTTGGGTTTCATGTTATGCTTATGTGATCCCACTGGGCTAACTGATGGAGTCCTCCTCACCCCTACTTCCTCCACTACTACACTTTGCCAGCCAGGTTTGTATTCTTGCTGCTGCCATGCTTTAGTTCAGGGATTATAGAACCAAGGGGTGAAGCAAACACGTTGCTGAATCTAATGGAAAATGGTCCCTCTGGTGTTCACAACACCTCAGACTCACCACGCAGCCAAATCCATGCCAACCCAAGGGAAAAGGCAGGACTGCATGACCAATGCAAATGGCAGGTAACAGGAAACCTTTTTTTTTTTTTTTTTTTTTTATCAGTCTGTCTTAGACCAAATTAAGAATAGCAAGTTATGAGAATTAGATATTCTTCCTGACTCTGTATGTCCTGAGTTCCTATATGGCTTGAGGTCTGCTCATTCCCCAGCAAAGCCAGAGGAAGTTTTATCATTTACTTTGGAAATAACATATATTACAATAAGAAGTGTTCTAGGACAAAGGGAACATTTTTACTGTTTGTACAACACTGAACGTTGCAGCATTCCCATCACTACATGTGGAACAGGAAACAACTCAGGCACCAGGGCTGGCAGGAGGAGATATGAGATAGAAGTGAGAACTGTGCAAAACCAGCCAAAAGTCATTCTGCAGTTGCTTTCTTTACATTCATGATGATCTCTCCCTGACATGTTGTGTTGACTTGACCTGTCATTCTATGATAGATGGATCTGACAAGTAGAAATGTCCCCAGGGAATAATATTGTTTGCAAGTGACGCAGTGTCATTTACAGCGTCTTGAAGCAGTTTAAACTTTTCCCTGGCCAGTAAACGAGTCTGTCTGCTGTCGGAGGAGATTACCCTCTCCACTGTGTCTCCTGGACAACTGTGAGCTCTGGATGTAAAACCAATTGCTCCTATCTAAATATTACTATGATATTTGATTTCCTTTATTACTAAATAGAAGCGCAGTGTGGAGTCTAAAAGCCAGTGACTACTGCTATTCACTCTGTGATGACAGCATTTGTGGGACACACAAGGGGAGGATTGTATTGCATCAATCTGTTCACTAATGACTATCGGAGAGAGACCTTTTACTTGGGCAGATAATGATTGGACAAGGGGGAATGGTTTTAAACTAAAAGAGGGGAGATTTAGATTAGGTATTAGGAATAAATTCTTTACTCAGAGTGTGGTGAGGACCTGACACAGGTTGCCCAGAGAAGCTGTGGATGCCCCATCCCTGGAGGTGTTCAAGGCCAGGCTGGATGGGGCTTTGGGCAACCTGGTCTGGTGGGAGGTGGCAGGGGGGGGGTGGAACCGGATGGGCTTTAAGGTCCCTTCCAATCCAAGCTGTTTTATGATTTTATGATTCTATGGATATAAAAAAATAAATTGCCCATACTGTCAGTCTTTAAGTAGCAGATAAATAAACATCATGCCCCATGTCTGATTTGGTCTTCAACATGTTTAGGAATAGCTTTTTGCTCTCACTGAAGGCAAAAGGAGAATCTCTAGAAGTGGAAATAGATTAATCAGAATCTTCTTGACCTTCTCTTCTTTCCCCTCTCCCTCTGCCCTCGTTGTGGCCAAGGACATTAGTCTTTCTGGAATATTCTGGGGAGAAAAGAAAGCCTTATATACCAGATACTGAACTGAGTCACATGCAATTTATATCAACTTTACAACACAGCTAAAGGCACCCTGAATTTTCTGTACCTAAAGTTTCTATTTCTAAATAAGAAGTAGGAGAATGATCTCTATAATTGTGTGTTTTTTTTTTTTTTTTTAATTAAATAATTAGCTGACATTTGATGCAACAAGGATTTATTTATTTTATTTTATTTTATTTTATTTTATTTTATTTTATTTTATTTTATTTTATTTTATTTTATTTTATTTTATTTATTTTTCCCCAGTCTATAAATGTCCTTGTATTTCAGGGGATTCAGTTTCTGCTTCATAGAATCATAGAACCATAGAACCATAGAATCATACAACGAAGCTTTACTGAAAGACACAGAAATGGGTAACAGAATTTGGACACAGCTTTCTTGTAGAAAATCCTAATTTAATATTTACATTTAGAAATTTTTACTTTCCAAATAAAAACAGGTTCTTGGGAGGAAAGAATGACAAGTTTAGGTGGACTAATAGACTGATTTGAAAGCCAAAGAAATATGTGATAAAAGTAGTTTTTGGAGGAAAACAATTAGTTTCCTATTAAAATGAAAGTGTTTTTAATGGGAATAGTCAGTCATCTCTAATTAGAAGCAATTGAAGTTAACAGTTGCTTCAGTTCAGTGTTTTTATATGTGATGCTGGTGGGGATAAAGCTATTATTTAACATTTTAAACTGCATTTTAAGGGCCTCATATTGATAAGCCATGCTGTTGAGAAGCATTGTTATGGTATTGAAGCTTACTTAAGGCATTCATGCTGTTCTTTTGTCCTCATGTGCCATTGCTGGTAGCTGTTTCAGCTTTGCCTGTGTTTCAGATCCACTGCTGAACAAAGATACTCAAGACAGGCAAGGAACCATAATCACAATTGATGAGACTGTGCTGCAGTATATAAACCTATGGAGTCCGACACAATATGCTTGAATATGATGGAAGACAGATAAGCAAACAGGGTTAATTAAGGGTCTTTTTCTCTCTATAAGGATCAGAAATTATTATTATGAGAAGATTTTGAAATGAGAAGTTACTTTCTGTTATCTGCATTTTCTGTAGCTATAGGAAGAGTTTCTTTATGCCTCTGTTTAGCATGTCATCACCTTGCCTTAGTGTAACAGAAGCTTAACTCTTTAAATATGGAAACAGAAATTCAGTTCAAGTGAAACATGGATATGCTCACAAAAGCTAGTACCACACTGAGTCTCTCTGGGTGATTACTCAAGTGACAAACAACAGTAGGAAAAGGAGAGAAGGATTCATATTCTGGTAAACCACAAGTGGCATGACAATCAGATCTCTCAGTCTTGTGAGTGTACGAGTGGAAAGTACACCAGTTTCCCCTGCCAGTGCTGTTGATGCAGGTGTGAACACTGTGAGTGGAGGGTGCCTGGCTGTGTCTTCAAAGAAAGCATCAAAATGTACAGTGATTGATGAATTAAGCTGGATTCACAGGAAGAAACTCTTTCAGCAATGGATCCCTAATGAGTTTGGGGTGGGTTAGGGGGGCTACAGGGAGGCTAAACAGCATGCTCAAGTGGACCTGGCACTAACAGCATTTAGGAATTCTTACTTTTATTCCTAGTTCTGCTATGAGTCTGTTGTGTATGACCTTGGAGAATTTCTTTTCTCCCTTTTTTGTCCAGCTTGTCTCTTCAGACAGACAAACCTCAGTGAGTTTGTGAAAGCCTCTCATGCAACATGACCTAACCTCTTCTGTTGGTGTCTCTGCCTCCAAAGAGCTAACACTCCTGTCATTGGTAAAAGGCTCAGGTCAGACTGCCTTCTGTTCAAAAGACAAATGTCTGCACCTCACTTAAACAGAGGTCTTGCACTGGCTCTCTGCTGTCTGTATTCCACTGGGAACTCTTCATCCTTCAGAAAGAAAGAAAACAATCCATACATGCCAGAAAGACAAATGCAAAAACAAAGTTCTTCTATTTGCTTGCGTTAAATGCATAGATCTTGAATTGTTTTGGTCCATTTAAACATTACAATACCAAAACCAGTAATCAGCTCTTCTGGATAATTTTAGAAACTGTCTTTTCAAAAGCCAGCAGTGGTGTAGTAGTGTGAGAGTAATGAGCAGTGACAAATTATTTGTGCTATTTCCAAGGGAAACTGTTGGCATTAACTTGATGCAGAGTCTTTGTTACTTTATGAATAAGAAGTGCAGTTAATACATTAGACTCCATGTGTCTTCCAACCCTACCCAGAACCTAATTACACTTTATGGAAAGTTAAGTAGGCAGTAAACTAAGTGGTATGGAAAGTGCATACAGTAAAACTCTGCTGGCTGCAAACACTGAACAGTTTTTTTGTCCTTCTACTTTGGAGAACTTCATAATTATACATTTAGTACCACCGAGAGATCCACTGTGCAATTACACAGCTCGGCAATAATGGCACCAGTCAATACTCAAATACAAGGAGCCACAGGAGATTAAAACAAGCTTAACAACAGTAACGTAAAACAAGACAAGAACCTGTAGTAGGTCCAGGTGTCACTCTGGTAAAGAGTTTTATGGAGGTTTGTTCTGAATTGTTCAGTTAAGAGGAAAGAGTTAGAATAACAGTTTTGTCCCAAAATGAACACAGCATCATCCCAAAGCTTCTAGAAAGAATCAGACTGGTTTGGAAGGAACTGTGTCATCTGCTGATGAGGGGGGACAATGTTGGGACTGTTCACCTGCACAGCCCGTTTGCTGACTTGTACTGCACTGGGTGGTGGCATGTGGGAGGTGTGGGTAGCAGGACTGGAACAGAAATTGGGCTTTTTAACCCACCTAACTAAATCACCCGGAGAGTTCCTACTTCCAAATTACCTGAGCATCTCACAGCCATTATGAAATCTGTTGTCACAAAGTCTTTGTAAAACTCTGGGATCTAGATATTTCACCCAAATCTTAGGCACGAGCAGGAAATCCTGACCTGTGTTAGAGCGAGATACAAACCCTTCTGAATGAGATTCCCGCTTTTAGGAGAGCTGTGTGAGGAGCAGCTCAAGCTAAACATAGGAACTGGTGAGAAAAGCAGAATGGTTTGTGGAGAACAATAGAGGGAGCCTATATTGGGTCACAAGAAAGCTCTAAATCTGATTGATATTCCCAGTTTGTAGGCTGTTATCAAATAGTACACCTGTGTTGACTCTGATCTTTGCAGTAATTTGGATGCTAAGTCCTGTTCATCTACAGCTAGTTATCTTCTTAGGGAGTTTAGCTACTGTTTGCCCTGACTACATGAATATTACATGCTCTCAGTAGTGCCTTCCAAGTGTTGAAGAGACACCATCATTTTATATTTTATAATACAGTGGCCAACTCTGTAAATATTAATTAACAGCTTCTCCAGACTTCTACACTACATCGATAGCCATGTGGTTTACTGATGGTGTTACATCCCAACATCTTTAATCTACCAGGAAAAACCACAGTTACAAAACCTGCAGCAGTTTCCCAGTTCCACCTCTTGCTGAAATTGTGCTGAAGTCCAAACCCACCCAGTTTCCACAGGATGGGAGACAGACAGAAGAAGGGAACATGGCTCAGCATGTCTGTGTTTACTGCATGAATTTAGGAGATGGGATGATTTCCTACAGCTGGATAATTTCCCAAGTCCCAAGAAGCCTTCTTTCCTTTCTCTAGCTCCTTTTCGCAAACTTCCATCTCTGTCTAGCTTCTCATCTCATCTATCATTTTTATTTTTTTTTATGCATATTTGAGTCTGGCAACACATCCTTTCCTTTTGCTCTGTTAGAGCATCCTTTCTTTAAACTCTAGGTATACTTCTTAATTACGTTGGATATAATTTCCTCAGAGTCCAATTAATCACACTGTCCAAACTATCTATGACATCAGAACTGGGCTTTAGCTTTCAGAACTAGACAGCAGTATTTGTGAAAGTATACTTCTAACAGTGAGCAGATTAAATGCAAGCCTGTCTAATACTTACTACAAGTATTTACCTTTAGTGCTGCTATCAAGAAACCCACCACCCTGTACTTTCTTCATGGGAAGTTTCTTTCAGAATTAGCTTAAATCAAGCCTGGGAAGAGACATGATTCAATCATTCTCCTGCTTAGTTTGAAACTCATTTGTAGACTTTTTAATGCATCCTTTATTACATTTATACATCTTTCAAAGTTCTTTAAGGATCTGCTTTCCTTTACAGGTGGGAGTGGGAACTGCTGTCTCTCAGCAACTGCTTACCAATTCAAATTAAATTGATTTTATTAAAATTGCAACGACACTCTCAGCATACTCAGCTCGTTCATTGTAATAGAACCCTGAAAATACAGAGCCTCTTGTCTAGAAACCTTAATGTATATTGCATGTCTAGGTCAAATCAATTCTTCCAATACCCCTGTGAGAGAGGTGAATAGAAATTCTTTCAAGACAGACTCTTTTCCAGGCTTGCATTTAGTTACTCAGATATATTTATATCCTTGAAAAAAATCCTGAAGCTGTCATTCCTGAGGAATAAATCCCTATGTTAATTTTCCAATGTTAATGTTGTTTCTCGTGTGTTTGGAATTACAGACCTGTGGCAGCAGTTGCCAGTTCCAAACTAGGGGCCTGGTAGGTATGTGACCATACTTCAGAGCCTAAGCAAACATATTCTGCCTTTCAGCAGTGCATAAATTGTAGTTTCTTCTTTGGAGTTTGCTCAGATTTGGCTGAGATAGAGGAGGCTGGACATGTCATCTGCAAAATATTCTGTAGGTGTATCTCTGCCTAGGTCCAAAACCTACAACCCAATGTAAATTCAAAATTAAATCTTTACTTATTCATATTATATCTTTAGCTGGCAAAGTAGTCTGTGTATTATTACAGTGTTCTATAGTGAGCAAGTTTTGTATAAACCAACTATCAAATGCATACTCATTCAGACAAATGTTTCAAAATTTGTCTTTTCAAATCACTTTTCCACATTAAAGAGGATCTATCTGTTCTCTTCAATGAAAGTTTCACTAGGACTAGTTTTAAGCTGACAATATATATCTTACCTCTTTCTTTCCAGAAATTTAACAGGTCAAAGGTGTTATTCCATTTTCAGAGATACCTTAAATATTTAAAAACATATTTTATATGTATTATCATTAAATCAATTCAATATCATTCCCCATTCTCATTCATACCTTCATCTTGCTGTAAAAACTGCAATATTCAGTGCATTCACTTAATTTGACTTGGAAACAACAGTGCTTCTCTCAAACTACATATCCCCATCAGCAGAAATAGATGGGTGTGTTGCTTCAGAAACTGCTGTGCTATGAGACAAATCCAGACATCTAAATAGTGATATAAACAGAATTTAGGTGTCAAAGGCTTCAGTTTGAAAAGACAGGATGCACTAATCTAACTCTTTATATCTGTTCACGCTTGTCTTCATCTTTCCTGTTGGCACCCCTTTGTGAGTTAATTTAACTCACTAACCTAACAAAGAAATAACCAAGGAAAAGTGACTGGATCATTTTCTTCCACATTAGCAAGCTGAATGAGCTCAGAGAACAATCTGACAAAAAATAGTTAAAATGACCCATGTTCTGAACGTTCCTGCTTCCCACAACTTTAAAAAGGAGCACGTGGGATGAGTTCAGGAGTAAATGTCTACACCACAAAAACCTCAGACCAGGGAAGATAAATCTCACCCCAATGAATGTCATCCTGGTCACAATTTTCAGACCATGTCAGACAGGCTGACAAGACCAAGCTACTCAGAAAGACCTGGCCAGGGCTTTCCTTGTAAACATAACAGAAACGGGTTTGTTGTACATATACAACAGCTGAGTTATTAGAACTAGAGTGTGGGATACCTAATTCTACTTCATCCCTGACACTTCTCTTCAGCTCTGGAACTGCATTTCCCCAACACAGCAGAATTATTGTCAGTGTATATGCTGCATACAGGAAAAAATAAGCACGGATTAGATCAAATATCAAAGAAATCACAACATTCAAATTAAATTATTTTTTGAGTGAAAAATTAGGGAACTCACCGAGGCTACTTTCCAGCACCTGTATTAAGGATTTTTCACACCTTTTACTACTTTACCATTTTATGTAAAATGTGTAAACAGTGCTGGAAATAGGAACTGGAACAGTTTCCGCCTTTCTAGAAGAGGGCTAAAAACTCCCTTTCCTCCTGTCTCCACGTAAGCCGTCCCCCAGGTCTCTACATTGAAAGATGTAGATTTGAAGCTTTCCAGGCTGAGAGAACTGAACTTCAGGTTTTCAACATGTTCTACCACTAGGCGCGGTGGTCATTTACAGAAAGACTAGAAAGGGGGCAGCCTTTCTTCAGGGCCTTTTAAAAATGAATGTCTTCTGTGTTCATTTTTGAAGTTAGAGATATCGTCAGGAAAGGACTCAGAGCTACAAAGACAGCCAGAACAGAAACGCCTTCTTGTCATTTCCATTCAGGTGTTGGTTTAAAAATGTATCCATAGTTGATGGCACAACTGTTTTACCATCAGTCTGGAACAGGATGGCATTGGTCACATCTGATGAACAGATGAGATTTTCCCAGTGGATGTTAAATTGACTAATTACCTCTGATATGGTTCAATGAGCTCTGTGAAAGTAAAGCGTCTTTCCTGTGTAGTTGTGTTTCTTAAACTGAAGATGGAAAGTGAACAAAGAGTGGAGAGGAAAAGAAAAAAAAAAAAAAAAGAGAGATTAAAAATAGAGCAGATGTATGAATGATATAGGAGGATAATGTTTTGAAACCCAGGTGATTCATTTCAGTTAAAAGCACTGACCACAGTCTGAAAGGTTGTAGACACCAGAAGTAGAAACTCCACTAAGGCATTTCAGTGGTTTTTGATAATAGCAATACTTAGACTCAATTTAGAGACCATTACCTGAAACTGACATAGATTTAGTTCACCCTCATGCAAAGAGTAATGCAATGCATACTCAATTTTTCCTCATCATGGGCACACATCCTCTACCTCCACTTGATCCAGCAAAGCACTCTCCAATGGAAACACCTGTGGCTGGACTACACCTTTAGCCCTGGGTGCTTCAAGACTTCAGAAACTTCATTTTCAATACTTCAGTAGTTCTATACTAACACAAAGTTTTTCTAAGAGTAGGATCTAAAACAGAGGAGCAGAAGAGTCAGTGTAGAGGACCTTCAGAAAAG
Organism: Anser cygnoides; assembly: GCF_040182565.1. NCBI lineage: Eukaryota > Metazoa > Chordata > Aves > Anseriformes > Anatidae > Anser > Anser cygnoides. Next base: position 202,280,377 of record NC_089873.1, read on the forward strand.
TAAACAGAAAAAAATCATAAAAAATCAGGAAATGTATTAGGCCTCAATATCTTCTGTTTCTCTGCAGAAGTGTCATTGTTACTCTCTTTTAGTAGAGCAAATGGCAGTTAGGAAAAAAACAGAGATGTCTTAGGTGATCTAAGAAATCTAACAAATAAAGGTTATCTAACAAATAAAACAACAGAACCAATAAACTGTAGAAGCAAGAGCTTTTGAAAAGCAAGAGCTTTTTCTTAAGACATGATAATTCTTAACATCAGCTTTTCCTTCATTGCCTGCTTCAGGTACTAATTTTAACATCTCACTGTTATCCTGTTTCTTTGGGTCTTTCCATAACAATTACACAAATGAGTGCTAATTTTGATCTGAAAGAGAAGATAGAGTCTGAGTGGTAGATATAGGATTAAAGAAGTTAATTAATTTAATGAATTAGCCACATATTTTCTCTGTAGCCTTTGGCAAATCAATGAACTGTTCTGTGTCCTAAGCATGCAACAGAGATGCTTGCAGCAACCTTTTAAGTGCTTGAGAAGAAAAACTGCAGAAATTGATTTAAATAAATAAATAAATAAATTTGTCCCTTCTTGTCTTTTGTGAGATAAATTGAAAGCTGAAAGGAAATTAAAATGTGTCAGCCAGCATTTTTTTAAATGAGGAACTCTTAACATATGCCAAAGTAATGCCACAGTCAGGATGAATGTGTCTGTGTAGACTGACCTCTCGAGGCTAACATGTACACAGACCTGCAGTAATATTTCACACGGATAACCACGCAGTGGTTACATAAGAGTTGTGAATATCTTTGGAAGTGGTGAGTCTGCTGTCAGGAAGAAAAAACAACTCATTTGATATTTCAGTTTAAAGGCATGTTTGGGAGGTATACAGAATTGATAAGGTTTCTTTAAAAAACTTGTTTATGTAGACAGTTGCACATAGGAGTGTGTGAAAAGTATAATAAATAAAAATCATACTTTATACCATACATATGGATTTTTATCTCATTCTGCTCTCCTCTGGGGGAGAATGAAGAGGAGAATAGGAATGGAGATTTAGAGGCTGTATAGGATGTTAGCTGTAGATGAGCTAAGATTGACTTCTGGGGCAAATCTTACCTTTTAAATGCCCGTTGAACAAGAAAATTGAGAAATAAAAGCAATGAAACCAGAAGACCCATTAACTCAAATTTCTGTACGCAGCATGATTCACAGCTGAAGCTGGAGTGGGGTGACCAAGCCATAGAGGTAGCTAAGCTGTGGTGGGATCTTCACTTCCTCATCCCCCCAGCTTCTCAGGTAGGGGAAGAGGCAGGAGATATTTTGCTGCCCTCTCCCTGCCACCTTCTTTGCTGAAGGTCCCATTTCACTACTGTATTGGGTTTATATGTCAAGGCTTTTTGTAGTGGGGCACTGCAGGGGTGGCCTCTGTGAGTAGAGTCAAGAAGCTGGCCCATGTTAGATAAGGGCCAGTTTCAGACAGCTCCAAAGGGACCCGATGCTGGCTAAAGCTGAGCCAATGAGATGTTGTTTACACCTCTGTGAAAGCAGATTTAAGAAAGGAAAAACAAACCAACCAACCACCACCACCAACAACAAAAAAAAAAACTGCTGTACAACAGCAGCTGGGAGAGAGGGGTGAGAGCTGAGCGAGAAGCAGCCCTGCAGCCCCCAAGGTGAGTGCAGCAGGAGGGCAGGAGGTGCTCCAGGCACGCAGCACAAGTTCCCCTGCGGCCCGTGGAGAGGCCCCTGGTGGAGCAGGCTGTCCCCCTGCAGCCCACGGGTCCCACACGGAGCAGATCTCCACGCTGCAGCCCGTGGAGGAGCCCCCGGTGGAGCAGGTGGATGTGGCCTGGAGGAGGCTGCGGCCCATGGAGAGCCCCCGCAGGAGCAGGCCCCGGGCCAGAGCTGCAGCCCATGGAGAGGAGCCCACGCAGGAGCAGGGGGTCTGGGGGGAGCTGCCGCCCGTGGGGGACCCGTGCTGGAGCAGTTTGCTCCTGGGGGATGGACCCCGTGGTACGGAGCCGTGTGGGAGCAGTTCTTGAAGAGCTGCAGCCTGTGGGAAGCCCCCGCAGGCTCAGTTCGGGAAGGATGGCATCCCGTGGGAGGGACCCCGCGTGGAGAGTGACCGTGAAGGACCGTGAAGGAGCGGCGGAGATGAAGCAAGAGGGACTGACCGCAGCCGCCATTCCCCGTTCCTCTGTGCCGCTCGGGGGCAGGAGATGGAAGAGAGTGGATGGAGGGAAGGTGTTTGTAGTTTGTTTTTAGTTCTCACTGATCTAGTCTGTAAGTAATAGGCATATAAATAGGCAAATAAATAGGCAATCTCTCTATGATGAGTCTGTTTTGCCTGTAACAGTAACTGGTGAGTGCTCTCCCTTTCCTTATCTCAACCTGTAAGCCTTTTTTTTTTTTTATTTTTTCTTGTCACCATAATTTCTTCTTCTTTTTCTTTGAAAAGGGGGAATGAGTGAGTGATTGCTGTGGAGTTCTGCTGTCCAGCGAAAACCACCACAACTACCTACTTTATGTGTCTAGGAGGACATGCACTCATTAGGTGAAAATAGCTAATGTCTGAACTGGTCATATTAGGTTTTTTTGTGTGTCCCGGTACATTATTAGTATGTCCATTATTTGGCAGGGAAAGTGACAGAGCACAGTTCCCTTCCCATTCCTCCATGAAGTACAGTACGGCTTGCCCAGAGCAACACTGAACCCAAGCCGATAATGTGACCCAGTGGTGCTGTTCTCAGAGGGTATAAATGCACTTGATTTCATTGACCTCAACACAGCACAGCAGCTACGAGAATCAAGCCAGGGAATGAGCTAGCTACGAAGGAGTGGAAAAGAACAAGGGGTCTAGTGCTGACATCCCTGGTTCTCTTATTTATTAATGTGGATGTACATAGTGAGTAACCTGAGTCACTCTGTTCCCACAGATAGATCTAGCAGGCATGTGATTTCTATGATTCTTCCCAACTCCATGTTGTGGTTTAACCCGGCTGGCAGCTAAACACCACACAGCCGTTCGCTCACCCTCCCCCCTCCCTCTCTGGGATGGGGGAGAGAAACGGGAAAGTGAAGCCGGTGAGTTGAGATAAAGACAGTTTATTAAGACAGGAATATAAGGAATATAAGGAATATAATAATAACAATAATAATAATAATAGTGATAATGATAATAGTATTAACAATAATAATGTGTAAGAAAACAAGTGATGCACAATGCAATTGCTCACCACCCGCTGACCGATGCCCAGCCTATTCCCGAGCAGCCGGCCCCCCCACCCCGGCCAGCCACCCCTATATATTGTTTAGCATGACGTCAGATGGTATGGAATACCCCTTTGGCCAGTTTGGGTCAGCTGTCCTGGGTCTGTCCCCTCCCAGCTCCTGCTGCACCCCCAGCCTGCTCGCTGGCAGGACAGAGCGAGAAGCCGAAAAGTCCTTGGCCTGGTGTAAACACTGCTCTGCAACAATTAAAACATCAGCATGTTATCAGCGCTCTTCTCATCCTAATCCAAAACATAGCACCCTACCAGCTACTATGAGCTACTTAACTCTGTCCTAACTGGAACCAGGACACTCCATCATAAAATCAAGATACACAATGTAGATCCACAAAAAAATCTTATATTTTAATAATCTTTTTCCAATATGACTTCAGATTTTGAAACCATTCAGCTTCTTAAAGTCTCCAAGTGTCACCTTTCTTCTAGAACATTGTCTATAAGCCTGAATGCCAGATACCTAGAGGAACGTCTGCCCTGACAGGATTAAACCACTTGGATTCCACGTGACAACCCAATTCAGCAGGCCTAATCCTGTGCCTAATCCAAAGGAAAACACAATGATCCATTCACCAGAAGTCCCATAAAGCCTGGATTAACTTTTTTTCTTACCAATAATCTCCTGAAGATCTTCCAAAGATGGGAAAGGAACACCTGGGTTCTGGAATGGTGTTGTGAGGATAAATGATCTACAAAGTAATAGAAAAAAGCTGGTTAAATTTACAGTTGACAGAAGTTTGGTGAGGTAGGTGAAGACAGATTAAATACAGAATCAGAGAAAGAAGATTACACTCAGAGAACTAGAGACTGATGGAAAGAAATAAATTAAAGGAAGACTTTGGAACTGTGCTCACCTCACTGTGAGTTTTCAGTGCAATTCTGTGACTAAAACCACCCCACAGGTATGAACAGAGAATCCTTCCAACTGCAGTTTCTAGTCACACAGCAGAGATACTATAGAACATCTTGCCCATTTATAGTGTCCACTTCAGGAATGATGTGAAAATACTGGTACTCAAAGAGATCCTTATAAAATCATCCACAGGTTCGAAAGTGACCTTGTAACATGAAACCAGATAACCTCTATCTTGTACTGCACTGTGCATAGAGAGAATTGGATGGTGGAAAGGCTTTTTTTCAGCCTTTCTGTCAGAGGGAAAACAAGACTCAACAGATGAAAACTGAAGTTGTACAAATTAAGACATAATTTCCTATTAGCGAAATTAAGGCATTGAAACATCTTGTCCAATATGTCTCTGTATTTGTGAAGGACTCACTGTCTTCTGAAGTATTTCAAATGAAACTAGGTATTTGTCAGGATTAAAAAAAAAACACAACAAAAAACAATCCATTTACAGTTTGTATGGGTCTGGTGGCCTCTTCTGGCCCTGGAATGAATTAGTATAGCTCTAGCTCTGTGAATACTCTGCTCATTTTGGTTTTTGGTACAGGAGAGCAGAAAGCCATGCAAAGTCCTCATCATATTGCATCTCCCAGTTAAGACTGGCGAAAATCCAAGCCCATGTGCCAAGCCTGTAGCCCGTGTCCCTCAAGGTGAGGGAGTGTGAAAATGGGCTATAGACAATCAGAACTGAGTGAAAGATAGAACTTGAAGTTTTTATGAGGGAAGAAAAAAAAAATAAACACAGATTCAGGCAGTTTTGTTGTATGTGCATAAAGTTTCTGTACATTAACTACATACTCATGTTAAATCTGTGAATAAATGTGTACTACAAAACTCTATTGCTATTAATATTTAAGTTCACTCCACAAACTGGAGTGTTAATGAACTTTTGAACCCTTATTAGTGTGAAATGTGTTAAGTGTGTCATGCAGGGAAGGAAGCCAATTAATGGGCTAGTGGACGATATCCAGGTTGTGTAGGCCCAGTTAATGGGAAGTCAAGTGCCTACAAGATAAGACATCATCCTTTGTTAGGAGCCAAATTTTTTCTCCCAGCATTAAATCTTGCCTAATTAAGACCATTCAAGGACTACTAACAAATTAAGTTGGTTTGCTTTCTAAAGGCTTCCAAAATAAGGAGGCATCTCAATATTTCTATCATTTCATTTGATAAAGTTAGAGCCCCAAAATCCACTTTGAAAATAAACCTTTGAAAATAGACTGACTTTAATCTGAGGAAGAAAATAGGAGATGACACTTAGATTCAGATACATAAATCTCACATATATATATTGTGCATATATTAGTACATACAAATGCACCCTTTCCCATATTTCCACTTTCTCCTTTCTTTATGTTACAGAGGAGTATTGAAAATGCTATGCTAATTTGTCTGAAAAATCTTGTAGTAAACTGAGGGGATTGATCAAAGGGTGGATTTGATGGGGTGTCAATTAGTTAACTGGATACTGATCCATTTGGATTCAACAGGCAACAAAACAATTTTCCCTCCAAAGCATGACTGTACAGATATTCTTTTTCATCTGTTTTTGCCTCACCTGTCTCTCCATACTTTCAAAAGCATCAAGCTTTGGGCACAGCTGGTCATGGGGCATGAGTTACCTGTTAGAATTACTTGAATGACTTTTCTCAAAGCTATTTGAGGCTGTGAGCATTGGTGGCATTGTTATTTCTCTTGCTTTATATATACACTATAGTTTTGTATATTTGTAGTGACATGGGATAGTGATCTGAGACTACTTGACCGGCCTCTGCATGGAGGTAAGTAGATGATACTTGATGGCTTGTGACAGGCACAGTTGAGGCAGCCAAACAGCCTTTTCCCAAAGTGACACTATGCATTCCACTGCATGATTAGGGCATTTTAGCAGTTGGGGACATTTAAAAATCACTTTTGTTTTGTGTTTAATTCTGTAAATGTGACAACAGTTTCCTCCTTGCTCCTGCTTCAATAATCTCCCCTGGTCTTCAGCTGTATGAAACTAAGGAATAGGAAAGATTATATGACAAGGTCAGATGTTTAGGATTTTCCTTGCCATGAGTCATATCTTCATCCTTATAAACACACATTTCTCACTAAATCCATCAGTCTCAAAGATAATAAAACTCTTTCCAATAGGGAATATAGTACTTTTCCCTGTTGCTAAAACACTGCAAACATAGTGGGCTCAGTCTTGCTGCCATGGTTGGCTGGAGACAAGTGGAAGAAGGTCCAGGAACATTTCCAATGTACGTGCTTAGCCAGCCAGAGAGGAACCAGGCTGTTTTTTCTATGCTGTGGAAGAGAATAAGTTGAATTGCTACTAAAATATGAAGTAAATATGATTTTTGGCTCAATTTCTCTTCCTGCATTTCTACAGCTTTCCAGGTGACAAGCTTTCTATGGGTCTCAGTGGCTGAATGGACTTGAACACATGTGTTTTGCTTCATCAGCAGTAAGGGTGATTCCGATACAATCCACACATAGCCCCCGGGAGCTCGAAGTGCCGAGCAGCAGGCTTGCATTTGACAAGTGAGTTTGAATTTACTTCTTCCTGCAGCTGTTGAGGAGATTTTAGCCTCTGAGTTTATCACACTGCTTCTGAACCCAGAATTCACATGAAGTTTAAGAATCAATGAATGAATTTAACATCTTGCAAAAGAATACATAAGGAAAGACAGGGAACACTTGGAGGGAGAAGTAAAATATAGCTCTGCCCTTGATCTGCTCTATGAGCTTAGGTGAGTTATTTCACCCCCAGTCTTTCTGTTTCTCTTTTATCTTTCTTGTCTATTCAAGTACAGACTCCCCTAAGACAAAAACTGTCTTCTTCTGTTATAATCAGACAGTTCCTTGCAAAATGTTTCAATCTTTTAATATATCTAAATATATCTTCCAGATTTAGTAATATAAATGAAATAATTAAATTACCATGCTGCTAACACATTTAGTTTTGTTTTTAGTTAAAGACTGTTGTGAGTTGAGTCAAGTACTATGGTTTTGTTATCATAAAAGCTTTGTTACATAAAAATCACTTATGATTATGGCTAAAAAGACTAATTCTTGTATGCTGTTTTCTGTTCTTAGATGAGCTTCTCTGAAGAAAAATAGATGATTCTCTACTGCCTAACAGTTTTCAGATAACATCAAGAACAATATGATTTTTGCTATAAGCAAGCACAGCTAGGTTTGGCTAATTTTATAAGGATTTATACCACAGTGAAATAAAAGAGGCTACCCAGGAAGTGACACCCATTAGGAGCCAGGACACTCCAGGGCACATCTCCTCCATGCAAAGAATAAAGGTGTATAAATTTATGAGCTATGTCAGACAAGCTATCTCTGGAAATAGAATAAAATAACCAAGTAAGTGTGTCTTTGAGTCCTGGTTAATTAGTATTGCTAACAGACCAAGGTAATTCACTTATGTCCTGTGATGTATTAACGCTGCCCGGTTTGCAGGGTCCAACTGGATATCTCTGCCAAGAACTGAGTAATATTATATAAATGTTCCATATACTCCAGCATGATGCAAGGTAGAGATGTACCCAGAATCATGCTCTGAAGACTGATTGGTCTCATCTTTGAATCACAAGCCATTTATCTGTGTAGTTCAGGAAGGAAAACTTTCACCAACTACTGCATCACCCAGATGTTTAAATACATTACAGAACTTTCCAAACTTCCTTTGAAACATCACTCATGAGAAGCTGCCAAAAACTGAATAACAGGTGAGACACACTGAGGTCATACTTGTTTCAAAAATACCTAGGTAATGAATTTGGACATAGAAATACTCCAGACTTCTGCTCAGATTTCAAATATGGTCTTGGAATGGTAATGAGATAATCTCATGAGAGAAATCAGGCAGAAAAGACACGGTCACCTTTTCCTATCAGTGGGCAGATCATGTTGAGTAAGGATGGTGATCTAGAAAACCATGAAGATGATTAATTAGACCTGAGAACATATTGATATAGTTAATGGAGTATGGAATAGTGTGGAGTATGTGTGTAGGAGCTGGCCTAGCAAAAGTTGTGTCAGAAAGAACCAAAGATCACAGCATTTTTCGACATTTCAGAAGGCATGAATCTCACTGAATGTAAATATCTACAGGGGAAACGTCTACACCTGAGCTAGTCACTGTCATCTCAGTGGTGAAGATCGACCTTTTGCACATAATACAGCTGCCACAAAAGAAGAAATCTAAATCAGTTCACATGGCGTACTATAGACAAGCCTATTTTTCTTTCCCTTGGATTAAAAATGTAGGTCAAAATGATTAACTGCATAAAAAGTCTTTTTACAGTGTGAATGCTTAATATTAGGTTCGATGAATCCCATTGATTTATCCTCATTTGCTTTTCATGAATGTAATTCCATAGAAATCTGCACTGCTGAAATATAATAGTGATAAATATGAGTGAAGAATAAGATTTATGATTTATTAGATGATAATAAATATTCTGGACTACACCCTCTTTATCCTGAAGGAAAAAATGTTTGTGGATATAAAAGTGTATGGAAGAAGATGAACATATTGCATACATAGAACATGCCACATAGCACTTCCTAAAACACAGGAAGGAAGGTGGAACGGGACTTTACAGAGCTGAGATGTCCCAGTGTTGCCACGGCTGCTCACACAGGAATACCTCTGCTGTCAATTATCTCAGTAAGAACCAGCTTGGATATTCTGCAATAGAAACATACTTGAGGCTATCCACATAATTTTGTTTCACTTTAAAATTTGAAGATGTTTTCATTAGCCATACACTTATTCTCTGTCATCAGCAGAAAGGAAAGGGAACCTTCACAGGTCAGAAAATCTGAGATGTGAACACCCGTTGGAAGTCTGTCTCCCTCCATTGACTGCAAAAGGCATGATGGTCTTTAGTGTCTAACTCAGGTAGGATTAATTTGCACTAGCATAAGCAAGGGATTTGTTAAATTACAAATAGTAAAACCATTATATAATCTAAATTAGAACCAAGATTACCTAGATAAAACACTACATCTTGGACTACAAGACTTTCTATCTTCCTATTATAAGTCTTTTGGGTATGCCTTGTTATCAGACATAATTAGTTTTGTTATCAAAATTAACAGGCCTCATACAAGGGTGCAAGAAAATATCTGAAATAAAATCTTTTAATGAACTGAGTTCAGATTTGTACGAACAGAATTAGATTGCCCAGTAGTAGCAAGGTATCCTTTTTTTTTTTTTTAACAGAAGCTGAAATCAGTAGCATGGTGAAAGAGAAATAACTGAATCTGACTCAGGGCTTCTAATGATTCAAAAAGATGAGGAGAGCTTTTTCTTTCCACATTACCAATCATATTTTGGCCAAACACTTTTCAGTGTCTGGGCATTTCTGAACTGTTCAGAGGTAAAACAACATAAAACAAAACAACATAAAATCAGAAATGGTTATTTCCTCCTGCACATAGTTAATAAATTATGTGCCATTCCCACACTTTTCCAGAAGGAACTGTCTAGCCACAAATTCATAAGTGATTGCTAAAATGGAGATTTAAAAATAAAGTAATATAACCTGAAAAGGCTCTGATATCTTACAGAACATGGAAACCCAAATAGTTAGCCACTCAACACAACATCACCATCCTTGTTGTATTCTGATTCTCTGTTGGATATTAAATACAGTCAAAAAGTCTTAATTTTATTCTTAAAACTACTCTTGCCTAACTGAGAAATTACCTGTTTCTGCAGATACTGAAGAAGAAACTCTGAACCTATCAAAAATCTAACTGGCTTTATGGCTGACGGTGTAAATACAGCTATACCCAGGCAATCCCTATGTCAGCAGTATTCATGAGACTGTTAGAAGAGGGAACCTAATACCTCTGATACTTAATACTTCAGACTTTCAGAAGGGCTAAGCATGGTGCTGAGTGGAACACAAGTAAGGCAACCGATAGGAAACATCTGGTAGAAAGCTTTAGGTGGAATAAGTGACCTGAATCTGGTCCATACATTGTGATATTCCAGGAGCAAAAATAACTTGGCAGATTTCTGTGTTTACAGCTAAAGGTCATAGTCTTTCTCACAGCTTTTCCAAAGTGAGTGCAGACTACAGTTCATATGAAGCTTGATGTATGTTTTCAGCTAGCATGAGCCAGAGCAGTCATCAGAAGAAACAATCTTTTGCCCTGTTCTCACTACAGCTGCTCATTTGTGCCCCTCTTTAACTTCTGATCTTCTGTTGGCACAAGCATTTGAGTGTGGTGCAGTGGAAATGACCAAAGAACACATCAGACCCAAATATTATTTATCCACCAAAAAAAAATAATTTTCTGTCTTCTACAGCTCAGTTCTTAAAATGCCCCAGCCTTGCCTATGGTGCAGTCCCTTTCTTTTCAGTGTAGAGGTAAGATATGCTATGCTTCCTCTTTCCTTAAGACATATACATTTGGAGGGAGGTACTGAAGCTCAAGGTGACATTGCCCCTGTCACTTATTGGCTATGTTGCTTGCTGTGTTGCAGTATTGTTATTGCTAAGCCTTAACTTGTCACTGCATTTATTTCTTCACTCTTCAGTATACTACTTGATTTCTTACGCAGAGTGCTTTTGCCTCTCTGAAAAGCAAATCTGAGAATGAGAAACATTGATTATTTGTGTGTTTCTGGTCTCAACTTCAAATTAGCTGCCAGGCTTTGCATAACAAGATACAAATTATTCATGTGAGAAAACCAAGAAGTGATTTATTATCATGTCTGATTTCCAGTGAAGAATTTTCTTCAGATCACCCAGCAAGGAGGCTTTCCTATTTTAAATAAGATAAATTACAATTGACATTGGAATTCAAAACATTACTCCAACCTTTCTAGATCTTTCGGTCATACAGAAAATGAGCCCATGAATTACATTGACATCAAAGTTCATTAACAGTGTTTCTGAGCCCAGCTTGAAAAGTCTGAGATCCTTTACACAGACTCAGCCCTACCTACCTTGTACTGCACCTGTTTTGTTTACCTTGGGACCTGTTTTGTTTACCTTGGGAAAACAGCAGTGGTCTTTGCACCTGCCTTACAGAGATGCAGATGCAGAGATACCTTGCAGAGATTCACCTTACTGGTGAAAGGGGTTGGGAACCATTTTGGTGAGACAGTTTTTTAACTTCGTAGAAATGTGGAAATAAATACCACTGGAAAGGTTATGTTATGGAACACACATCATAGTGAAATGACAATGAACTTTTCCATTTCCTTGCACCCACTCTATGGGCTAATCAGACCATGAACTGAATACACAGGACTGAATACAACTGTTTTAATCATCTCTTCCCTGTGGCAAACAACAACAACAAAAGAAAAAAATAGTAATAATCCAGAGCTGCAGAATGTGCAAGTTCTGGGGTAATATCATAATTTGCAACCAATATATGGCAAGAGGTTGATGAAATACCTATGTTTTTAATCTGTCTTTTGGCTACAAACCCACAGAATCAAACATTTAAAGGGAGAAAAATGGCAACAGAAGGTTGTACTGGGGACACAGAAGTTAAGTTCAGTTATGATAAAAGGTAGGGTACACTCTCCAAAACAAGAGAAGACAGATAAACCCTCTTGAAATTCAAGCCCTGTTTTGGAGCAAAAGGAATAGACCCAAAGTAGTTCAGACAAAAGTGAAGGAGCTCAGAGAGGACAGCATATGGGGATGGGAGATTGCAAGAAGGACTTTCTCTCAAGGTGTCTCTCTCAATATCCCTATCTCCTCCAGCTGTCTTCATCATTGACACCACAGACCTTCTCACCTTCCTTCTTGGAGAGCAGAAGCAGCAAGATGGGCTTGATCATGTTTATCCCAATTCAGGGTCTCCTTTATCTCCTGCTACAGATCTCTGGGATAACTTCCTAGATGACAACCTGGTGCTCTTAATTCTTTAGAGATCAGTAGAAAAGCAATAGTTAGAATAATAATAGAAAAATAATATAATAATAGAAAAGCCTTCGGTTCTTGAAGAAACTGATCTGAGTTTAGGTATGCCCACGAGAAAGGGAAGGATGTACATTAAGACATGCAAAGTTTGGTGGCTTTGGAGTCTAATTCCTTTAATTAACAATGTCAGCACAGCCTTTGCTCCATTAAGAAAAATCTTAAATATCTTAATTATGATTAAGAAAAGAAAGGTCCTTTCCAGGAATTAGTTACCAAGTTTCTTGATTTGAAATCAAGCATAGCTTGGATGTTACTTTAAGATGTTATGTAAAATGCTTTTAAAATTGTTCTAATATTTTTAGACCATCTTCTTGCAGGATATACCTATCATTTCTCTCCCTTTTTCTGCTCTTCCCCTTTGGCAGTCTCAATTTTTATGGATTCTAGTATCTCCCAAGCAGTGGCTGTGTCTTTACTCATATCTGCCTGCATCGTACATGGCACATTTTATACAATATCATAACCTGAGCAACATAAAATAATAATTTCTAGAGTGATGACTGCATTTCAATTAGGTTGTAAATGTTTTTGAAACCCTTAGGGTAACAATTCATTATATATATGAAAAAGTAGCATGTGCCAAGCTTTATTTAAGATCCCTAGCCATAAAAGCATGTAGGCTTTGACATGGTTTCCCACTCAGATTTGCAGGAGGAAGACACCTAAGCAGAACAAAGGAGATTAAATAACTCTGGGGATTCTAGGTTGCAGGGACTGCCTGATCGGCACACAGGCCAGTTCCTCACTAAGCTATGAATTTTACGAGCATATGATGAAGACTGATTCCTGTCCCCTAGGGCTTGTTTGCTAAACACAGGACAGTACACAGGACAGTAGGACAAGGAGTAACATGAGACCTAGTCTGTACCAGACCAGCCTGTTTTAGGGGACATCGGTTTGAAATCTGTTTTAGAATAACACAGACACACAACACAATTTTTGTTTTGAAACTAGTTATTTCATCTGGAGTTTTCATGTATGGGCATCCCTAGTCAGGCATTTGTTGCCTTTTATGCAGAAATTTTCTACACATGACACCGCTCCCGCCTCCAAAAAAGAAAAAAAAAAGGTACTTTCTGTAATTACTTTCAGATAACAGCCTAAAATCTCACTGAGTTCTGGGCCCTCCATGCTTTTCCATCTCCCATTAAATTTCATGCTTCATTTTCAAGTTAGAAATTATGTTTGTAGTTAGCAAGGGACAACTTTTAATCAATATGGTGAAGCTACAAAAAGTCATTAGCCCTCAGTCACTTCCTTATACCTGCTTTCTAAAGTGGAATTTCTAGTGCTTCCATGAATGGACTTGTAGTGGTAATCTGAAGGGACAGGTATCAGGCAAGAACTGAAGGAGTCTTTGATTACTCTCTTCAGAGCTGAGAAGAAACTACACTGATAGGAATGACACAGAGTCTTGTAGTAAAAAGCATCTGAATTCTCAAGTGTAAGATGGCACGAATGGAATTGTTTTAAGCAACTAACTCAGAGTCAACAGCGAAAGGGAAGTGCTAGCTACAGTTCTACAGTTTAGCTCGTGTGCCCTGATTTGCCCTCCCTAGCTGTCTGCTTCTTTTGTCTGAATATTTTAGCCCAGGTTTTATATTCAACATCTCAGTCTACCACTGAAAACTTTTTTTTTTTTTTTGATAATGCAGTTTTACAGATTTGAATGAAATCACTACATTCATTTGACAGTTAAAAGTTAAGCAGGTGCAGAAATGATGGCAGAACTAGGAGAATGTTTTTTTACTTCATGCTTTCGAGGATTGCTCTTTTCCTACAGTGTCAACACAGCTTAGGAATGTGACAGGTTTGCAAATGCTCTAAATATTTCATAGAGTAGCAGCAATATTTATAACTGAGCCACTGAGTGACCTTGACTGAGTTACCAAGTAGAGAGGCCATGGCAATCACAGACCATTTCAGAGAGGACACATGCAAACATGTCCCCACAAAAAGCAGTGATTTTGCACAGTTTAATTACTTAACTACAGAAGTTACAAAGTTATAAAAAACGGATGGCAAGTAGATCATCATTCTTTTAATCTCTGCAGGGAGCCACTGTGAACATCTGCAAGACACTACCTCCCAGCAGGCAGAACAAGGCAGGTAATGATGAGAATACACATGAGAATAATTATACCAAACACAGTTTCAAGACAGACAACTGGGGAAAATACCAGAAGGTTTGATAGACCTGAAGTATGATACCAACATCCATGAGGAAATCTGCAGACTTCCTGTGTATTTTATGGTGATATATATGAATTGTGCCAATAAACTAGGATATAATTTGGCTCAAAGACTGTCCTGTGAAAGGTGTAGGAGGTGAAGGAGATGTCTGGCAAGGACTCCAGAATACGATACTACAAGTGTGTGCTCTCCGAGGAAGGGTTATTGTCTTTTTTTTGGGGGAAAGAAAACACTGGAAAAAATTCTGACAGCCTGTGTTAAAAGCTGAGTAATAAGTTTTAAAACCTTTCATTCTTCCAGTGAATGGCTATTTGCCCATTGCTTTGCAAAATTGTTTACAGTTTAGGCTGGCCATGAAACTTATTAATAGACTTCAATTTATTGCCGAATTATAGTAAGTACAGTGTGATACAGAACCTGTCCTGGCCACGGTTTTGTGCACAGCTGGGCAGGATAAGAGCAGAAAGCTGCTGACAGAGTGCTGCTGACATCTGATGCTTTTTGACAGCTTTTGTGATGTGAACACCTTAACTTACTACCTAGAAGTGTTGTCACAGCTTCCATGCAATCCAGCACAGGCAACTTCCTGTGCATCACTGTCAGTAAGTGTCATGAACTTTCAGAGGAGACACAATGCACCACGTAGGAGAAGACCTTAAAGTCACATAACATATTTGACAAAGAAGAGCCTAAGAATCTTTGTCTCCTATCCTGATACCCCTTCCCTACTTCCTGCCTTTCACTCCCAGCCCCAGTGAAGGTTGACTGCTGGAAAAATCAAATCCTGGGCACACAAAAGAAAATTATGCTGAACTAAAAAAAAATATATAAAAATAAATAAATAAAAAGAAGTAGGATAGTATGTCATTAGGAGGGGATACAAGATTAATCTTGCATTAAGAGTCTGGTGCCCCCTGACTACAAGTGAGCTGACTTGTCTAATGGTTCTTCTGTAAACTGATATCATAAGCAGAACTACTTTGAAATTCTCTTTTAAATCTCCATAACCAGAAAATGTTGACTAGCTGAAACTGGTATTTCCCTTGAGAATATAAGAATCAGTGTGAAGAAACAAAAAATAAATAAATAAATAAATAAAAAAGATAAGTTTTCTAGTCAAAATTTAAGTCCTGACATAATTTAAAATTTAAAAAGAAGTCTTGTGTGTGGTTGTATGTAAGACCGAGGTAGAAACAGGAATAATATGTCTGAGAAAGTAAAGATTTCTCCTACTTCTCTAATATCTTCAGTGGATGCTCTCATCACTGATTCTTAGAAGAGGGTGGCAGAAACCATCTCAGTCCCTGGTTCCTGTCAAAAAAAAAAAATTAAAAAAAAATTAGCATGTTTCCACAGCATGGAAGAATAATTTCTGAAATGTCAAAACACCCTTTGGAAAAGAAAGACAATTTGCCACTTACCTTACATATTAACAGTATCTTCTCTCCCAAGGCTGTTAAGACTCAGTGTGATGAAGAATGCATTGTAAGTGGCCACGTGTACCTCAGATTTCAAGCACAGACTTGAGGCTATGTTTGAGTCTAAATTTGAGCCATATCTCCACTGCAAAGATATAGGTAGATATTTAGGCATGAGCTTGAAGTTGGATGCCAGGACCATTAGAGCAGAATCCTTGGAAACAGGTTACTCTTTATGAAGGACACAACCCTGTACCTACCCATAGTGTGAAGTGATTGCTACCATTTGTTTCATCTTCCCTTGTAGTTATCTTGTGTGACTGTGCAGATCTTTCTACAAAAGCATTATCACAGCCTACAGCAAGGATGGCTGGAATTTTTATGCCAACTAATTTGTGATACCTTATAATAAATGCTTTATCATGTTCGGTAGCATAACCAGATTGTTTCTAGTGTAATCATGTGGTAATGAGGCCATAGAATTACACCATCCTCTTATAAAATGAGGCTCTTCTTTTGAGTTCAAAAAAAAGCTCAAAAGCTCAAAAAAATGGCTTGATTTTCAAATGGTTTGTTAAACTTTGACTCCAAATTATTAATTACAAGTTTCTCAGTATTTTGGAGTACATCATACTACACTAAAGATTAGTCTTCTAGGTATCACATGCAGTATGGAAAGTGAGTGTTTTGCTCACTTCTAGAAAGAGGATAGTGAAATGAACCTGTTTCTGTTTGTTCTAACTCTTGTCCTGGTCTCTCAGTTGCCACTGTCCTGTACATAAAAGTCTCAGATTGAAGATGATTTGACAGGTAGGCATATGGCTTTGTGTTTGATAGACTCCAATGGATTATTTTTCAACTACAGGCAAGACCACTTTCATTTGCCTGTGAATAAGGAGAGAATTGATATTATTATGCAATAGCCCCATGTGACTGATGGGAAAAAGAAATTAAAGATTTCAGAACAATCTTTCCTTCCTAAACTTATTTTTTGTGCTTCTGATTAACATGTTAGTACTAATTAAATAAGCAACTCAGCATGATGCATTTGTAATTAGCAGAATAATTCTAACACTATTAAAAGACAGGTTGAAAATATATCTCACTCTATGTGGACACTTTAACAGATAAGTGCAATGTTATTACAAATTATAAGAATATCACATTTGCAAAATTAAAAGTTCATATGCGGCAAACCTGGTTGGTTTGAACAAATTCACTGCACAAACATTAAGAAAAGAATCATACTGAAGACATATGCTACAGAGAATAAAGCAACCATTCATAAAAATCCACTTGGAATAACAACACATATAATGGCTCCTAATTTATTCCAAGAGAATTTGAACCATATGGCCTATATTACTATATTAATGTAATGTATCTGTGAAACGTACTTGCTTAAGTGTATGTTATATACGTAGCATTTAAAAGAGGAAACATATTTAAGAAAAAATTGTGCAGTCTCAAAAAAAAAAAAATTGAAATTGGAACAATCATTAAAAAAAAAAATACAGTGGCCTTAAACTAAATGTAAGTTTGTGACCTACAACGGAAACTGCATCAAAATGTCTTTTCATCATGCTGGAAACTCAAATCTGCATCTGAACTTTAAAGCTCAGTTATTTCTCAGCCACAGGACATGAAACACCTCACACTGCATCTACAAAGTATGTGAGAATAGCAAATAATGTAGACCAGACTAATGAGTTCTGATGGCTTAATACAGGACAATTTAAGAAATTACCATCTCCAGCTGTCTGCCCTGCCCTTCTGACAGAAACTACTGCCCCTAAAAGAATTGGCAAAATAGGTGGTACGTCCGCTTCTTAGCAAAAATTGTTCTTGGCAGCTGGTGTTCTCTCAAAGTGCTATCAGTTTCAATTTTTGCTCATGGTACTTGTTGAACATTAAAGCATCTGAGGGCTTTGCTTCATGATCCATTTTGCATCTAGCAGGGGAGGCCACTGTAGGGGAGAAGTTGGGTAACTGTTTCTAATCGTAGAGATGAGCTGTTTTTCTCTTGATTAATGGGTTGCAGGAGGAGTGAATGCAAATATGACAATTGGGAATTGTCTTATAAATCTTAACATAACAGATTGCCACTACCTTTCTCCGGACCCATTTCACCAGCAAACTATATTGCAAACTATATATACTGCTGTATATTGACTACTTAGAGTAGGCAATGTGCCATAATAAGGTTTTCCTGGGCTTAGAAGACTGCACTTATTTTAAAGATCCTGTGCAACACAAGTATCTTCAAGCAGACCATTTTGAGAGCTGGAATGACTAAATGCTTAAAAAGGAATTTAACAAATAATTAAATTCAAGGAGGTGATTGTCAGGGTGCTGGGAGAAGCAGGGGCTCCTTGGGGTGGCAGGACACGGCCTGGCAGCCAGGGCCAATCCCGCCACACCATCCAGGGCACAGGGCAGGCCAGGGGGCAACTGGGCAGCCCCAGCCCTGGTCACCTCCATAGGGATGGGGACATGTCGGGGCTAGGCTGGTGTGTCAACCCAAAGGTGGTCCTGGAGCAGTGGGGCCCTTGGCAGGAGACCAACATCCTACGGCACCACTGGGGAAGGGACTGACAGCCTTGGTCTGGGCTGAACTGGGACACAGACAGGGTTGGTGGAGGTCCTGAGGAGGCTGGACAGGGCTGTCAAAGTGTATCAGGGCCCTCAGAACCCTGACAGTGATCATGGTAGTCCATGCTCCAGTGGCCATTAAATTTTCATTAAGGTTCAGTTTAATGATTTATCTTCAAAGGAAATATAACTTACATACACATCTGTGCTGAGAAGCACAGATTAAGAAGCATTCTCATCAAGCTTATTTGAGATTTTAGATAACTTGGGGGTAAAAAAAAAAAAACAACTGATTTCTGCTTAATTCTCCAGGGAGGCCAAGCTCTTAGCTGTGCCCTGCACATGACAAAGACATGGATTACAACCTACAGCACAGAAATCTCATTCAAAATCAAACCTAAGGAAGACATCCCCTACTGAGAAAAAAATAAAAGAATAAATAAAATAAAAGCAGCTTAGATCAAAGTGGGAGGTATCAATCAGTTCTAAAGCTACTTGGTTTTGTGTCCCAATGCAGTGTTCAAACGTTGTGTTCAGACACTGGGAGCTTCTTCAGAAATAATGCCAAAATTGTGAATCTGAACCAGAAGGATGGCAAGAAAAAAAAAAAAAAGCATAGTTCAGAAGCCTAGTTGCAAGACTACTCAATGGGAACTGGCGAGAGTATGCTCTGATTTCCGTTCCTCAGGCAATTGAGGGATTTGGATTTTAGGTGACATTTGAATGTTCAGTGCCCATTGGCAGAATGACTAGGGTGCTTAAGCTCAGGAGTGCTTGGCACCCAATGAGAGGAAGCAGAGAAGCCAAATTTAGATATTCTGAGTTCTCTGGATCCATGCATAAAAGCATGGGTTCACCCCACTGCTCACTGAGCACTGTAATGAGTAAATAGCAGACAGGAGTGTAACTGTCCTACAGGGGGTCATTCAAATGTTCAGTCAGATGAAACCTATTCCAGTTGGTTGATAACAGAAAACAACAAAGATAAATAACCTTCTATATTAGGAACTTTGACTTGTTGCCTCAAATTAAGATGAGTCAGAATCCTAATACTGAGATACTGAAATGCTTAAATTAGAAGTACTTAATGAGGTATTCTGCTCTCTCCTTCAGTGTCTCAATTTTTCATCTGTAAAACAGGGATAATTCTACCCTGTCTTGCAAAAAAAAAAAAAAGTGTTGAAGTAAATTCAACTGTATGAGGAATAAGGTTTGTAGAATCAGCTTCCACACCTGAACAAGAAAAGAGGGCACAGATCCCCAGAAGATGGCAGTTGAATAGTTCTAAGAGATAAAGCTTAAAGAAAAGCACTGAGATGAACACTGGTTTCTTATTGTTGATTTCTTTGTTAAAAAAGACAGACTTTAGCAAACAATGAAAGTTTTGATTTTTTTCGTTTATGAATGACATTCCAGGGCAAGCTGAAAATCATGTCTGCTCATTCTCAGTCTTAAGCAGGAGGTTTTAACTCAGAGTTTTGGAGAAGCACATTTTTAACACTTCCATGAGGACTGCAGCATTGGCTTAGACCTTGTTATGTGAGATTCTTTTCATTGACGTTGATGCTCATTTTTATACACCAATGTTTCATTCTTTTTTAACCGGTGACATTGTTTAAAGTTTTTCCAATATTCAATTGCAAAACACTCATGATCAACTGAATAATTTGAAATGGCACATAGTTTCCAGAGATATGTTCTCACACTTTGATAGTTACAGAACATTGTGACGCAGAATGGAAAAAAGATGGAGGAGGTCTGGCTGCAAAATTTGCTTTGTGGAAGTCATACCTTGACAACAGTAGAAAAATAAATAAATAAGTAAATTGAATCATTACAATGTGATTGAATCATTACAATGTGTTTAGATGAACAAATTAAAAATAAAAGGAATTTTGAATGATGAAAGACTACCTGCACACCTTCACAGTTCCTTTCGGTCATTTTGACTGTGAATTTACAATTTAGAAGAAAAAAGAAAAAAAAAAGAAAAAAAAAGAAAAAAGAAACTTTGCTAAGGACTAAGGAGGACCAAATTAATGTTCATAAGCAGGTCTCTCTTTTTTTCCTTTTTCTTTTTTTTTTTTTTTTCAAGGAAAACTTCACTTCTGTTCCTCTGACTTGCTACATGAGGATGAATTTCTGGTCTGCAATGGAGCCATTCCAGGGTAATTAGGTTACACTCACATTGACTGATTTATGAAGTAAATCTCCCAGGACATAAACAGGCAAAATGTAATACCAATGGAGAGTACTTGTGCATTTAAAGATCTGTGTGTGTCTGTATATTTTACTGAATGAAAATTTCCATTCTGAGAACCTGAAAATGTAGGGGTTCTCCTCAGCTGTGATTTACACTTATGGAGAATTTTTTTGTGTATTGTGAAAATTCACATTTTTTTTTTTCTTGGAAAAGGTTCTGTGATTTTGAATCTCTAGAATATTCAGTGTTCTTTGTGATTTACTAGACTTGCATGTAACATACAATCAGTCTTAGTTCTGATTTTGGTCTTTATGTACAGATAAAGTTAAATGTGAGTAAATGAAAATTAATGAACTTTTAAAATTAGAAAATGTCTGTGTATCTGATAGGTTAAAAAAAAAAGTATATAGAAAATAGACATCTCTTCTTACTGATATGCTTCCTAAGATTTTTTACAAATTCAATGATTTTGAATTCTAACATCAATAAAACACACCTTCAGAAAATAATCCATGCAAATTACCTCTTACAGGTTCACTTTTAATTCATAAAATATTTAGCTCTTTTTAACTGGTTATATTTATAGATATTTTTTGCCCACTAGCTACTAATATTGAAGGTTTCGAAAGGACAGAAATCTTCAATAGAAAAGTCTTGAGGTGTTTCTTATTGCCTAGAGATACATATTAGTACTTCCTAGCAGTTTATCCTGAGCCAGTATAGTCAGCAGAAGCTTTGTCACTGGAGTCAGTGATTACAGGACTGCCCTCTTGTGAGTCTCCAAATTTGAAGAAAGGTGAAGGACTAGCCAAGCTAATGATTTGATGTAGTTTCTGCATTCCTGGCTCTTCTGTAAGAGCCTTTGGCTCTTCTTTAAGCCTTTGTCATGGTGGCTGTAAACATGGCTAGAGCACCATTAATTAAAACCAAACAAACATACAAACAAAACAACAACTGTTAGGAACTCAAACTTTAACTTTGACTTTCAGTGTTAATGTTCATTGTTAACTTGTTAATACAAGTTTATACTGATGGACAGAAAGAGGGACAGGTAGGAAACTTATGATGTCTTGTCATGAATTTTTTATGGAAGGACTTTTATAAAGAAACAGTTACAGGAAAATATATATCCTTATTGAATATATCTATCCCTCTTACCAGAAAAGGTATATCATATAGATGAGTCTCTAAGCCTTTCATTCCAAATTTCCTCTTATGATAAGCCTGAACAGGTGTGGTTGTATTTTATGTGCCCCACATTGAATACCTTCTTGCTGTCATTCCCATCTTTTTAGAAAGCAATCATTATTCAATGTCTGTTTGAAGTCTTCACTAGCTTCTTTGGAAGTTTTTGTCTCACTAGCTTCTATGATCAGTATTCATTTAACTTGACTTTTATTATCAATACATGAGGTGTCTATTCCAAGATAGTAGTTGTCTATAGCCTGTGATTTGTCTATGGACAATGAAGAGAGACTATCTCAAAATAGCAGTTAATCATATTGGTCTTGGATAAATATTTTGGAATAGGACGAACACCAGAGTTTGTCTTTCTCAGCAGATTATAGCCTGTACCAGATGAGGTAAACGCTATGACTTTCTGCCCATGTTCAGACCCTAAATATTAGGCCTGAACTGAACAAAAAAAGATGTCAGTTTTACAGCTAGAATAGTTTCAAAGCATTTCTTATAAATTAATTAGAGAGCATATACATGCTGGGAGACAATAGTCTTCACAACAGTTAATTTTTCTGTTGTTTCTCTGATTTAGATTTTCAGTTTGGAAATTTTATTTGCAATCAAAGGGTGGGCCTTTGATGTGAGACAGTGTTCTACTTGGGCCTTTTAATTAAATGGCTCATTCCATAAAACATAAACACTTTACATAAAAATAAGTTAATCTAGTACACCTAATTAAGCATTATATATTGGAGCCACACATCAGTGACTTGAGTTATATCAATGGACCATTTCATTTATCGACAGTGACAGCCCAAGTTCTTAAATACAATGATAAATGAGTTCTTTTCAAGGGAATGATACTTCACCTTGGCAGTTCGCTCTCTTTTTTAATGCTTTAGAGACAGGTAGGAGTGATCGGTTCATAAGTATCCTAAACAGGCACTCTTCCATTTAGTTAGCTTCCACAGTCTATCTCCCTCACTAAACTCTTCAGGGTTATCTGGAGGTGACCAGACCTTATAGTCTGGTCTTTATAGTAAGAATATCTTTGGGAGAACATTTGTATAACCATCATGTCTCTTACCAAATAATTTTGAAGACAAAAAGCTACTCTGACTTTGTAAGACACAGAGCTGGCTCTGTTTAATGTTGTTGAGTGCACATCTCAGGCCAGAGAGGAATTTATCTTACCATTAAATAGAGGTGAAGAAACATTTCTTTCCCTTCTTTGATAATATGAAAGATTTGATAATATGAAAGAATGTAGTTCTGCTTAAACTCATTGAATTCAGTGAAACGAACATAAATCTCATTGATAAAAAGCAACGTATTGTAGCTCTTTGAGAAACTTTTTTTTTTTTTTTTAATGAAATACAGTAAATAATGTCTTAATCGTATTTTTTTGTAAAACTTGGCCTTTTTCTGTGCAGGATATTTTCACTTTCCATGAAGATATTAAAAATTCACAAAAGACCTAAATGTAATGCTACTATTCAAAATTTGTATTAGATGGAAGCTTTAATTTTGTTGCTACATGTATTTATTTTTCTTCATGGGCTGTAATTTTGGCCAGGCTATGTAATCTACAGCAATCGGGTATAAGTTATCATCTGCATTCTCTTAAGCAAACTAAATGTCTGGCTTAGGAAAGACAGAAAAACTATTTACTATCCTTTTATAGTAATTAGAACTAACATCTCTGCAACAGTTTTAGAAAATCTTCTGGTATCGCTTATCATTAAAACTTGTTTTACTGTTTTGCAAATAAAATTACTCTTATCTGGTGTTGTAGAATAAAAGCTCTCAATGCTTTCAAACTGATTGTGTGAATACATGCCTGGTTTCTCAAGCTGTCTAAACACTTGCCTAGTACTGAGGTGACCTGGATGTCCAAGGATGTCCTGGGTGTTTCAGATTGTGATGGTTTTCCCATAAACATTTTGTTATATTCATTAGCCCTCAGCAGAGGTCTCATAACCATTGAACATCTCAAATCACAGATGCATATGTTCAGGCAATACATTTGAGCATTAAGTATTTTTTGTTCTGGAGGTTTACCTGTGGAATATTTAGAAATACTGCCAGAAATATTGTAATTTCCTACTTTTTACACTGTGGATTCAAAGAAGGGCTATGTTTATGTACTTTTTAATTTTCCCTGAGTTGTCTTCTGGTCTGCTGACAGCCAGTAAGGTATTAATAAAAGGAAAACCTGTCTTCTGTATGTTGCTTATACTGTTGCTTGACTGTGAGATAGGCTATCTCCAAGAGATGATCAATCTCGAGAGGAAATTACTCTTCATCAAGTTACTTAATGAATGGTCTTAATCAATCATGGGAACCACAGGCTCAAGCATGGAGCTTCCCAGTATTGATAGAAATAGACTCTGGTTTCTCTTACAGTGTTTGAAACTGGGGCAGGATACTCAATTTCATGTATGGTTAACAATATTTACTCAATTTCCTCACATGTCAATGGTGATAGAACAGAGAAATGGTATTCCTACAGTTGGTCAGATTAAAGGATTTAATAAAGGTGCATTAAAGTGTGAAGCAGCATTTTCCTCATTTGCACACTGAGGTCCTGCTCCCCTGATTATTTAAAAAGATGTGATTGTTTGCACAACAGCACCATTTTGTGGTGAACCACTGCACTGGGTCTAGCTGAGATGGAATTTATTTTCTTCATAGCAACCCGTAGGAGCTGTGCTTTAGACTGGTGACCAAAACAGAGTTGATAACACTCCAGTGTTTTACCTACTGCTGAACAGTACTTTACATGGTGCCAAGGCCCCTTCTTTATCCCACTGTGCTGCTGCAGTGAGTTAGCTGGGGTTGGGTAGGAGACTGGGAAGTGACACAGCTGACTAAAACTGGCCAAAGAGACATTTCATACCAAATAGCATCATGCTCAGCAGTAAAACTGGGGCAGGGAATAGGGGAGGAGTTTTTCCAAGGTAGCCATTACTCGGACTTTGTCTAGGCATTAGTCTGCTGGTAGGAGGTGGTGAGTGATTGCCTTTACATCACTTTTTTTTTTTTTCTTTCCCGTCGTTCGCTTACTGATTTATCTCTATCACAATTCATGAGTTTTTGTCACTTTTGCCTTTCCAATTCTGTCTTCCATCTCATTGCAAGGAGAGAGAATGACTGGATGGGCGAGCTGATGGCCAGGGTCAACACACAGTGGCCATGTAGTTCCTTGTCAGAGTTCCTTCAGCACAAGGCCAGGAATTGACCTGTCTTGTTTCCCACACAAAATCCTAGAAGCTGTAGGTTGGAACTGTACAGGGAGATAAAGTGTAGTCTACAATTTCTGTAGAAAGTATTATAAAAATCTAACCCGCTACCAGAGTTGCTCCAAAAAGATTTTGTTACTGATTTTGTCACACAAAATACTCCAGAATATAAGCACACAAAGAGAGTTTAGAATTACCTTCAACTTTTTTTTTTTTTTCTCCATTGGCTGTCATAGATGAGATGGAGTAAAGATTAACATTTCTAGCATTATTCCATCTTTCAGCAGAAACAAGTATGGATGAGTTAGAGTATTTCTGAGAGAAGTAATGAGTAGCAATGGAGCAAACTTGCCCCAAATGGACATTGGAAACATTGTCATCAGTACTGGTGATTCTGACATGATAACCAAGATGATTATCTCTGCTGAGGTGCACATTAGGTCAGGAGCAGAAATGTGTTAATGCAGTTATATTGCCTTCAAAACCTGAACTGGGTTTTCTCTGTTGTTCTGCTCTGCCCTGCAAGGTCAGGGCTGTTGAAAACACAGTCCACTGCATAGTGTGGGCATGTCCTTAGCTAGCCAGGGACTGCTAGTTTATGTGCAGGAAAAGTGATGTATTCTTGAAGGTAACTTTGAAATAATTATCCCAAGGTAAAGTACATTTTAGAGTGCTCAGGCCTTCATGTATTTATTTATTTATTATTATTATTATTATTATTATTATTATTATTATTATTTTAGTTTGCTGAAATGCCTTCAGAGTGTATTTGGCACTGGACTAAATACAGCCTTCTTAAACAGAATGGGTAGGATACAGTTAAGTGACTACCTCAGTCTTGCAAGGATGAAGAGAAACATACAGCACATATAAACAGGCCTCTGAGACAAAAAAAAAAAAATAGTGTCTAAGGAAGAGATAATAGATGATACCCAAGTATCCTGGCCTCCTGAGAAAAGTAGCATGCCCATACACACATCCATATTTATACACGATATGTGCATTACAGCTTGAAAGATCTTCTAAGACTTGTTATCTTAAATTAGACCATGGCTACCATGCACAATTGGCAAGTATCTGATGTGTGAAATCAACCGTCTGGAATATCTAAGAGAAAAGCAAAGCTGAGACAAATTGAGCTCCGTTGGCCTCTCTAGTCTGATTAGTTCATGCTGTCACTGAAAGTGAAGCTGGATCTTTGGATGTCATTCTTCTGTTGTCTTACACGGCGATGTTAGATATTTCTGCTTGTTCCCATTAGTACTTCCTTGGAGTCATAATTAATTTATATTAGCAAAGACAATTTCCATTTGCTATGACAGTTCTCCAGCTCCCTCAGGCTTCTCAAATAATAATAAATTGTCTAAATAAGAGGCATTACTTTACTTCTGCTCCAATGTTTCACATTTTGAGGGTCCCTAAACCTACCCAGTAATGCGTGTTTAATAAATTGGAATTCAAATGGACTACCAGTCCTCACCCATATCCCTAATGTGGCTTGACTTCAGTGTTGTTTTTTTTTTTTTTTTTTTTCCCTTGCAGTGATGTGCCAATCCACTGATCATAAGAAGTTATATTTGGAAAACTACACATGCTCTTGCTGAGAGGAATAAAAGGGTGAATTTATAGCTTCCCAGTTGGATGGAAGAAACCATTTTTCATACTTGTGTGCATGCACAGGTGATTAAGGGAAAAAACATGTTTTGTCCTCTTAACTACAGTCAGATTCAATGATTAGTGTCCCAAATCCATTCTGTCAAATGCTGAACTATATATATTTAATATAGTTTCTTCATCACTCATACTTCTTCTTGCATAGTTAATAAATAGGTTCTTGTTAGCAGAAAAAATGAGAGAAAATGCGAATTGTTGGTTGGAAATGTGTTGTTGATCTTGCATTGGGGGGTTAACTCAAGCATTTAAATGATTTTTTCTTAGCTGCGCAATACTGGAAGCTCTGCATACACAGATACATTCATGTCACACTCCACTACTGTTGGCTACTGTCAATAATTGCTACCATTTTACTTTCTGACAAACTCTCCTTAAAATGGGATTCTGTTTTGGCAGCTCTGTGAAATAAGCTTGAGATTCTTGTGCTCTCTTATCTCTCATTTTTGCAGAGATAAACGTCCACTTTCCCAGAACCCAAACTATTGCAGAAGCTGGAGTGACAGTCTCTCAGTGAGCTAATGAGTGGAATAACCTCAGGGAATCAAGGATTTGCCTGCTCTGCAAAATGACAGTATGATTGTAGCATGAACAGCAATCCTAGCTGTATTGTACCTTGTATGGTTGTCAATGGTTGTAATTACAGATAGTGGAGATCTTTCGGCATTTGAGGCATCTTTTGCCTCATTTAACTCTATTTCTCTTCTCTTGGTATCTTTTCAGCTTCCCGTTCCTGGAATTAGGTATATCAGCCCTTCACAGACATATATAGCCTGTATCAAAATTTCCATATCATTGCTGCTTTAATTACCTTTCAAGTCAGAATAAAGCTTATGTAGACAATTATTTCCCTAAGACACACCTGATGTGCACTGCAGGTAAAATCTGTATTGCCTCATCAATGTCTTCTGACAGGGTTTCACAAATTCTCCAGGGTTTCAGCTTTACACCTGAGGTGGATGGATGTACCATCCACCTATTCATTTCCATTCAGTTTGCTCAGAAGCTAGGTAAACTGGCATTTTCTGCAGTGATTCTCCAGAAAGCCAGTCCTTCTGAATCCAGCTGCATGCATGCATGGAAATATAGAATATATAGAAATATTTATGTGTAGAAGAGATGATGACAATGCATATAAGGAAGTTAGGGTGTATGGTGAATGCAGGAAATGTGAACCACTTATGTGTATAAATAGCAAGGGAAGATTTGTATGAGTAGAGCTTGGCCTCCTCTGCAGTTTTTACTGTTCTTCAAGCAGGACAGACTAACTCATTTTAAATGGGGATGGAAGATTCAAGTTGTTTTGTGTCTTTGTTTGATTTAGGTCAGATAGCAAATGCTCGTCCACTCCATGTATCAAAGGATTTCAGTCGGAGATGCATTCACTTTCTGCATGAGGTGGAACATCACAACTTTTCCCTCATATGGCTCTTGACATCTGTCTCATAAGCTTACCACAAGGGAAGGTAAGTCTCTGTCATTGTGAAGAAGATTTAATGTAACATGAAGTCAGGAGCTGAGCTCTTAAGGGGCAGTTTTAAGCGCTTACCTCTACCCCAACACAACCCGACGCTGCATTAGCCCAGGTTTTCAGCTGTTCAGACACTTCTGAAAAGTACAGATCCTTGCACTGAAAAATATCAGTATTTCAACTCTAAAAGTTCAAATGTCACAAATATGATTATATATAAGACTGATAAAGTTGTATGAGAAATAATGAGAAAAATGTTGCAGTATTCTTTATCTGCCTTGAAGTTTATGAGCATTCAGAATACGCTTTTCTTGGTTCTCCCAACTGGACTTGAAGCAGGGTTGGAAACTTTGTAGGGTCTTTTATTTTTTCTCAGCTAAAAAAATATAACCAGTGTTTCAAAAGCCTGGGGTTTAAAATAAACCCCCAGAAGTACCAAGCCTTAAAATAAAGTAACAAAGATGGGCAACACTGGACCATACAACATAAAAGTTGTCAAGTTCAAAAAGATCTTGTCCCAAATGCACAGAAAGATAAGAATGGGAGAAAAATCGTGAGGGTGCCTATAATTAGAAAACATAATTACTTGGGAAGCATACAAAATCAATCATGGGTTAAACAAGGACAAATCCTGTTTTTAATAACTGCCAATAATGTGCAGGTTGCTTATTTCTGCTACCCCATTCAACGAATCAGATCTAAATTGATCATACTTTTCCATACCTATTGAATCCTGCTTCTTCATCTGTAGCCACCACTGTGTGATTCTTGTCATGGTGTCCTCCAAGCTTTGCCTCCCCACTGTCTCTGTAGAACCTGGTTTGTTCTCTGAAATCCTGGCTGTGATTGCATAGATGATTCTGGTCCCGTGTTTTGCAGGGACAAGGAAAAGCAAGTTGTCAAGAAAAACTCATATGACTTGAACAATAATATACTGAAATGCATAATCAGGGAGAGAAAACTGATATTTGGGAAACTGAAGGCACTTCTCTGTGCATATAAACAACAGGGGTTTACTGAATATATCTTAAAAAGCAATGTCTTATGTATGCATTTTTTATTTCATATTACTAATGTTGCCACTTAAGGGATACATAATAACATGATGTGTGTTTGCTTCGTTTCTTTATATTTGAATAAAGATATAGTATTTTCTTACATACACATAAAATACATCTAGTAATTGATCTAGCTCTAACTCTATTATGGCTGAAGGTTCAAAACAATAAAATAAAACAGTAGGTACTGTATAGCAACAAATACACATTAAAAGCTAAAAGAGTCCAAATAATGTCTTTAATGGAAACTACAGCACACGAGGAAACATGTCTAACAGTTAAATATGATAATAAATACAAGAAACAAGACTTTTCAATATGGCATTTTTCCCATACTTCTTGGAAATGGGAGAATAGACAATAATAAAAAGTTGGGAGAGTGAAATATAATATTATTCTTCATCAGTCATTCTTTTCTCATTCTAAAGGCTGTTATGAAAAAAAAAAAAAAAGACTTTGAGAAACAATTTTAAAAATCTCAATGTACTGCATTTGGTCAGATGAACCTGTATTTACATTTCCAAGTTTTACATTTCTAAGCCTTGCAAAACAGTTTTCAGTCTTACAAAATTTGTTTTATTTTTTTATTATTAGTTTTATTTTGTTGCCAGTTAACCTGTTTCAGAAATGCTGCAGCAGAAAAAATGCATGTAAGTACCATACTATGCAAAATCGGATGATTTGTATGTATAGTTATCTAGTATGTGTTGTTTCTAAAATATTTTTAAAAGTATATTTTCTTTTTTCATAAGAAGGAGGTCAATGGAATGGATAGTCCCTCTCTGCTCCACACTGGTGTGGCCTCACCCCAAGTACTGGGTACAGTTTTGGATGCCACAGTATAAAAAGGACATAAAACTATTACAGTGTCCAAAGGAGAACTATGAAGATGTTGAAGGGTCTAGAGGGCATGACATATGAGGAGCTGTTGAGGTCCCTTGGTTTGCTCAGCCCAGAGCAGAGCAGGCTGAGGGGAGGCCTCATGGCGGCCTGCAGCTCCCTCACGAGGGGAGCGGAGGGGCAGGCGCTGAGCTCTGCTCTCTGGGGACAGCGACAGGACCCGAGGGAACGGCATGGAGCTGGGACAGGGGAGGGTCAGGCTGGGTGTTAGGGAAAGGTTCTTCACTGACAGGGTGGTTGGGCACTGGGACAGGCTCTCCAGGGAAGTGATCACGGCACTGAGCCTGCCAGAGTTCAAGAAGCATTTGGACAACGCTCTCAGACACATGGTCTGATTTTTGGGTTGTCCCACGTGCAGCCAGGAGTTGGACTCCATGTTCTTTGATGGTCCCTTCCTACTTGGGATATTCTATGATTCTATGATTTAAGAATGTATAAATACATTTTCTGTGATTCAGATTAAATTATAATTCAATTCCTAACCTGAAAGAAATAAATATAGTTTCAAGAATTTAATAACAATTGCATATATTTTATTTTTGCTCCTAACAGACTTTATTTTTAAATTACATTGTTTTCCAGTAAATCTTGCAGCTGAGGGGAGGCCAAGTGGTAGAAAGCTAAAGCTGTGCCAATTCTAAAAATGGGGAAGGGAGAAGACAGGAAACTACAAGTTCATCAGTCTAAAATTCAGCCTAGGCAAAACAATGAAGCAGCTGGTAGAAGTCTTGACTAATAATTAAAACAACAACAACAACAACAACAACAAAAGACACTAACTAATGACAAGCAATATGGAAGTATGGAATTATGGAGAATAAATTTCCTGTAACTTAGTACCTGTTTAAATGTTATTCAGATTGATACAAGTAAGAATTTTCTTGTAATATGAAGTACATAAATTTTTATTTGAATTTTACCTGGTATTATAGAACAACTTACCTAAATTCAGTAAATAGCCCACAGTAAACACATGGGAAACAATCTGGCTATAGGTGCCACATATTAGTCCAAGAGGGTTATGAAAGTCTTAGCTCTTTCCCTTTCACAGCGCACCGTTTTCAGCCATATACAAATAAATAAATAAATAAATCCATCCTTAAAAATATTACTAATCCATATGGAGAAGACAGAAAGATTGAGGAAAAAATAATGAATGAGTTGTACAACAAAATGGTTCTCCCAGTAAGTAGGGTAAAAGTAGTGTTTTGTTTTGTTTTGTTTTTTTCCACTGAGACAGAAAATTCTGTATGCAGGAGCAAAGAGCAAAGGCTGCACTTCTCAGAGGGGGCCCTACTTCTCAAACAGTGACTCTGAGTGACCCGTGGGTGCATATTGGCCCTGACCACCACGTTCAGGCGTCCAGCTCCAGCTCCTCTCCCCAGCCCAGAAGCTCACACAAGCAACCTTCGGTCTTGGGAGGTAAGCCGTGCCAGTGGCAGTCCTAAGAGAGCAAGCATGGCTATAACATGATCCAGTGGCTAGAAATGGATACTAAATGACAGACAACTGAAATTAGACTCTCATTTCTGAAACAAATTGTAACCAATCTTTGCAACAACATTTTAGTGGCTGTGATGGGTTCTCTGACAAGACTGTTCATAATTTAAGCACTGAATTCAGTCAAAGAATTCCTGCGGGTCTATGCTGTGTAGGAGGTTGGACTACCTTGTCACAGTGGTACTTCCTCAACTTATAAATATGAATGATAATACCATCTATGTATTTCTTAAAGCCCAGTATCTGGGAAACATGATTACATAGGATTTTCAGCTTTCCTTTAAAAAATAATAAATTACATAAAAACAGAGCCAAGCCTAATAAAGCAGAAGGCAAATGGAGATAGCTTTATGCTTCTTATTTTTTTAAGAAACCTTATAACTTCTGAGTCATTTTCTTTAAATGCATTTGCTCGACAAACTACAGATGCACCCAGGTCTCTGCTTCATTCACAGAGGCTCTCCCAGGTAGCAGTACTGAAGTTTTTGCTATGAATGGGTCAGATTTATCTATGGGAAGGCAAAACACTGATTTTCACTGTATCACTGTAATCTGTTTCTTCAGTTCATATTAAAGAGCAAATATATGAAATGATCAGGTCTCATCTTATAATGCTCCTCAGCTTGATGATGTGAGGCTATTCTTTTCCCACATTTTCCTATTACACCAGGGGAACTGCCACAACTAAGACTTTGCTGCATAGTTATTGTCTTTAGAAAGTTTTTCTTGTTATCACTTTGAAAAAGAAAATCTTATAGTTAGCATAAATACTCTTCATGCCTTTAAATTTATTATCCTTCTAGATATACTCTTGAAACAATGAAAATGAAACTGAAAATACCGTGCAAAAATTTTAAAAAGAAATAAAATCTACTGTAAGTGAAGCCAGGGTCCTAACTCCCTTAAAGAGGAGTTTAATATACTTTAGATATAATATGAACTATGCTGGATATCACCCTTAATTTTTCTGCTATTGGTTACATGTCGTTTGAGTTTCTTGTGTGCTGTGAAAGGTGTAACATTTATTCTCCTGGAAAAACAGTGACTGCCCTTCTAAAGCTTGTGAATGGCCTCCCATTGGAGCAACTCTGTGCAGCACTGCTTGTTACTGTTCTTCTCTTTAACAATTAGCATTCAAATTAAATTTCTCAGAGAGGGTCAGCTCAGAAGCAGCCCTGGTGTTTCTTTTCCTTTTTTTTTTTTTTCTGCTTACTTTTTCCCCTCAAAATGTAACAGGTAGGGAACTAAGAGAAGAACACAGCCTTTGTGTTAGATGGGTAAAGCCATTAATTTGAGTCCCAGGGATGGATGGCTTTCCAATCCACACTCCTTTGTTGTACTGCATCTGTGATTACCCTGGCGAATAAAAAGAATGAAAAAGTAGCTCCCTTGCCTCTCTTCTTTATTACTCCAGGCATAGAGTATCATTATCAGCCTTAGAGTTGACATGAGAACCCTCAGGTTTGTACAAGTACAAGTGGTGAAATAGTAGGCATTCCTTCTCCATGTGGTATCACCTAAACAGCTTATTTCCAATCACTTGTCGACTATGTAGTCGTGAACCTGGATTCAGCACACTGGACTATATAGCAATAAATTCTTAATAATAATTGAGTCTGTGTTTTCTAAAATAACTCCCCAAATTTAGTATTTTGTGGTCAACATTAATATATTCTATTCTATATTGTGCTTTCATACACAAGCCTATTATTTCCACCTTCCTATTATATAAATTAATTAGTTAGGAAATTACCAAACATTAATAGCAGGCCAATAAACACTCAATATGGGAATGGATTTCTCCAGTGTGGTGGGTTTTCTTTTTCTTTTGCTGCTAATTTAGTACTCATCTTAGATTGTGTAGTTTTTCTTGTTTCTGGGAACAAAGAATTTAATTTCATCACTCTATTCTTAATTAACTAAAAGAGCAATACATTCAAGAAAAATGCACGAGTCACATATTTTTGAATTTCTGTAAGAAAGGAATTCAGAAGGACCATAGACTAATCCAAAGTGCGAAAAATGTGGATATCCTGATTCAGCTACAGACTGGTCTGCTGATAGATATTGGCTACATTTGCAGTTGTAGTGGTAAAATCTGGAAACTGGGGGATATCTTAGATGTTTTTCTTATGATGATATGAATTGCACTTGAAGGTATCATTTTTTTCCCACCTGATTATGAAGGCAATTTAGGGTTATTACTTGAGACTTGAACCTCTATGGGTTTTAAATGCCCAAATTAAGGCAGATGAATACTCCACAAAATGACTTAGTCAAAATTAAAATCTATGTCTTTCAAAAGTGAAAAGATTCAATAGATTTACTTTTTTTTTTCTGAGATGTTAACACAGCACACATGCCAACTAATCTTTCTGTTGGAAAATTATGACCAGCTGTATTATCAGCATTCTTGTTAGTCTTTTTCTTCCCATTTTTTCAGGTAGCCTAATTCCAGAAGAAATGGTACTAATACAAGCTGATACTCCTGCTGTGGAGCTTCCCACTTATGCAGGTACCCCTGTGGAGGTGTGTTTGCAGAGCTTTAAAGTGCTGATGAAGTCATAGAGGAAGGAAGGACATCTTTGCTGCTGCCTTGGCAAAGTAAGATCCCATGTGGGCGAGTCCTGCTTAGTCTGCTTGTAATGGACAGATGATAGAAAATGCTAGTCTACCCCTCCCCTTTCTTAGGGGATATAATTTCTAATGATTTGAATTATGAAAGCAGAATCAATGACAATCTTTTTCTCACAGAGTGATACAGTGCTTTACACAAATGCTCCCCTTAAGCATGAGCCATTTTCTTAGCTTCATAGTCCATTTGAAAGTAAAATTTTGTGAGCCTGATCCTGCATTGGACAAGTCTTGGCATTCAGTGAGTATATGTGGTGTTCAGTGATACGCATGAACAAGTTCTTATTATTTCCTGAAAATCAAGTTAATTAAAGAGTCTCTCAGCTGCTTTCACATTGGGTTTTCATTGTTTCATGGGGTTTCATATGTTTTCTTAAAGCATCAGAATGCAATTTTCACCAGATGTGTTTCAGTGTTTGATATTTAAGCAGTAATGAGTAAATGTGAGCTGTGAAGCATGCAGCTGGAATGTCGCTTTAATTTGTTTCTAGGTTTCCTTGTATAACATGGTATATTACCTCTCTTTCCCCTCCTTCCTACATGCCTCCTGTTCTACGCTTTCAGTACCATGTTATTACACACCCTTCACTGATTACATCCTCTTCACACCCCCACCTTTCCCTTTTGCTGTCTGTCGCATTCTGCACCTGTATCCATAAATGTAGAGAATACAAGGTGTAACCTGGGAAATATTTTTCTGGGAGGTAGTTGAACTTGTCGGAAATCTTTTTGTTGCAGAATTACAGTTTTCATCATGCCTTTCAGCCAGCACTGTGAGAGAGCCCACCTCTGTTTCTTCCGGTTCAGAAACTTTATAAAAATTGTATATATATATCCACGTGGTTCCAAAATCACTTGGCTAAAGCAGCCAGAATTCAACCATAATATTCTGCACTTGCAAAAGCATCTCAGTTTAGAAAAAAATGTGATGAAATAATAGCAAAATTCAAGAGCTTTACAGAGTTGGAAGGCAGGTTGTGATGCAGACAGTAGTGAATATGGCCTTTGGTGGTTGGACACTGCACTGAGAGTAGGAACGTTGCTGAGACTGAAGAGATGGAACATTGATCGTAGATTAGGGGAACTTCTCTTCATCACTGGGGTGGTAAAGAATCACAGAAGGGAGAGGATGCGGGAAATTCTGGTACATGAAACAAGACCTCCAAATACCTCTACTACTGGGTTCCAGATAAATACTGTGACACCTAGAGAAGTAGGTTTCACAGCTGACCTAGAGAAGTCTTGGATACTTAGAAGTTATTTTCTTACTCAGCACATTTTAACTCTTGCCATTATAATGATTTTATTCCTTTTCTTCATAGCTTTAAATAAGTTTTGGTGTTTACCAGGAAAAACTCAGGAGTGTGATTTGACTGATACCGACCAATATTTTTACAGCAATAAGAAACAACAAAAAAGATCTGAAACTCACTGTTCTGTGATATTGGAACAGGACTTAGTGGGTGGACAGGAAAAGTATCCAGGGAGTAGCAATTTGGATTGAGCCAAAATGGACTTTTCCCTTTATTTTCAGAAAAGCAAAAACTGTTACTTCTCAAATTGATCTAAAATGGGGTCTTTAACTTAGTTTTGAATCTAAATAATTACTTTAAGTAAACTGTTAATTGTTGGAACTGCTTATAAAAGAAAACTGCTGTTTTGAAGCAAAATGTGGAAAAAATTTCTTCCACAGTATTCCAGAATTAATACTGGAAATTTCTCACCTTCCCTGATTACACACTGAATTTAATCCACTTTACTTTCCAGAGCTCTAGCTTTGAAAACTTTTCTATAAACTAGTAAAATATGACTTTTTCTATAGCCAAGGGAACATGAATCAGCAACAATTAGGAAATTAGTAATTAAAACACCCAGTCAAGGCTGAGATACCCAAGTCACAGCAATTTGAATCCAAGGCTTTTCACTTCACGGGAACTATCATTAGCAGCCTCAGTGGAAGGGAATGAAATCCTGAATTGTTCCTTCCATCTTATATTGAAATGTTGTGGAAAAGCTTCACTGAAAGTTCTTGTTCTGCAGTCATTTCTTGGAGGCAGAGGGAAGCCAGGATTTAGAGACTGGGACCTTCCAAGAGCATTATACACTGTATTTGCTTTTGCATGTAAATTTTTTCTGCATCCTCCTGCATCTATTATTTCCCCTTTTAATGAACCTATCAATTAGGCAGATGAAGCAAAAATAGCATAATAGAAACAGTGAAGTTTTCAAATTCTTCAAGGGATGCACTTCCTTAGGGACTTGGCATAAAACCATTCTAGTTTTCAGAAACAGGAAGGTTATTAACTATTTCTTGCCTCCATGTAGTCATATGTTTTTCCACGAGTAAGAGATGGAGTAGTAAACTCGCTGAATTGCAGCTGGCAAAGAATAAATGTTTTAAGGTCCTGAACTGTGATGGTTCTGCTCTTGTGACTGACTGCTCCATGGTAACTATGGCCAGTGAAAGATGAATGCATTCTTTTCCACTGAGCGTCTTCACAGAAGTGCATAGAGATGAAACAGAATTGAGTGCAACTGACATAGTGGTCTACTGAATATTAAAACAACTTTGAAAAGATGTGCAGAAATCCCAGTCAAAATGATGTTATTGCAACAGTGACATGGTTGAGCCTGGATTTCATCTTTTAGAAAGCATAGAAAACTGTTCCCTTGCAATAAAGATTTTATTTTATTCTATAAATTCAATTGCTAAGATATAGTTTTTCCTTTCAGTTCTATAGCAGCATCCCAAATGTACAGAAAAGTCATTTTCTATTTTCTTTTATTTATTTTCTGGTTTTATTTGCTAAGATTTGGCAATGCTGAACACAGAACTCCGATATAAAGCAACGGAGATGATGAAAATGACCAGAGAATATAAAAATATTAATGATGTAAATATAAGGTCTTTCATTCTCTCCTATTCTTTGTCAACCTTTTATTTAAGGTGCTAAGGCATTGTTACAGTCACCAGAGCCCTTACCTCTTTGAATAATACATGCCATAAGATTTCACCAAGGATTTCCTTCAGTGTGAGAAAACATTCTACTAAACCTATTTTGTTCTCAGGCTGAATTTCTATGTCAGTGCACATTTTCTGTGGGTGACTTCTTAAGAAAGGAATTTGTGAATATGATTCACTTCAAGCAGCCACACGTGAAGACTGCATTCAGTTCTCATAAACTTATTGAGATACAGAGTGTTTTTGTTGGTTTTGTCTACCTAATTGTCATAACAATGTCAGGTATAGCTCTTTCTCCCACCTTCCCAGTTCTGATTACACCAAAATGCACTGCAGGCAATAATCATACCCTCCTCATTAAGGCCCCAATCAGCACCAAGCAGATGATTTCCATGTCAATTCAATTAATCAAGTTTCAGGGACAGCTGAGCCAGCAGGTCTACTAAGGAATCAAGGAAGCCCTATGTTTCCGCAATACTCTATAATAAATGTTGATGATATCTTAGAAATATCAGTTCTGATACTGAACACCTAATAGACTCAGGAGCTGGGCTGGCCCTAAGAAAAGACAAAATACTTTTATTAGCTGCATAAGTCTACAGGTTCTCAAGTGACTTCTTAATAGATTTCCCAGCAGACCTGCTCAGAGGCCTGACGTGGCTTGTAATAAAGCTCCTCTTACACTAGCTTTATGCCATTTAATTTGCACTCTCAATTCAGTATGGGTTTCCTGATATCTCAAATTAAAAGAACTATGTTGTAGCTCACTGCTGAATTTAAACTATGTGGAATTACTAGCGTAAACACGCAGTTAAGGCAATACAGTTCTCTTCAAGCTACGTATCAATGTGTAAAGTCACAACTAAAGAATGCATAGAATGTGTGAATTATTCATGAAATACTCTCAAAGAATCATAAAACTGCAAACTCTCATACTTCTTTACTATTCTCAAAATTTTTGGAAGTGCTGCAGTAAAGACAATTGAACTTAACCTTGAATAAAGACTATTTATTTATACTCCCATCTTTGGTTTAACATTTACTATAAAAAAAGGAGTAGGGTCTAGTGCACAACTGAAAATGTTTGAATCACTGAACCTCAAGATGCACAAAGTTCGAATCTAACTTTTGTTGAATGAAAGTTTTTGTTCCACATCATCTGTTAGGTTCAGCATTTACCAGTCTGAATTTACCAATAGACACACCAAACCAAAAATTTCTCATTGATTGAAAAAACTGGGCAATATTGACTACTGTGGCATGCAATTTGGATTTTTTAAACTATTTAAATTTAGAAGAGATACATTTGTTTCAGCTCACAGAAATAGAAAAAAAAAAAAAAAAGCATTTCTAAGGACAGAAAAAGCTTGTTCTATCTTGCCTGATAAACAAATAAATACATTTACTTCAGAAAACATAAAACTAAAAATATGAGATTAGAATTTGATCTCCTTTGCTGTGTAAACTCAGTCATGCATTTACAGTACTCTGGTCTAGCATGCAGCATACTACAATCTTTCTGAACTTACCTGGCAAAAGGAAAGTCTCCTTGAAGTCTCCTGACTTTTATGTTAATGCAAACATATCTTTCAATACTTTTTTTTTTTTTATGTATATATCTGTATATATATGTGTGTGTATGTCTGTTTCTGTATATGCAAAATAATTATTGCAGCCACCTTTGTTGATGATGCAATCAGTTATAGGCAGATTTAATCATTGCTGTGATGAAATATTGGGCTTTTTCTTTCTCAGTATTGTAAAGAAAATGTTACATTTTGATAGATTATAGGAATATTAAAACAGATATTCATTCCTTGTTTCTTTGGTGTTAAGTGGTGTTACTTGTCACGTACTGAAGTTAATACACTTTTTTCAATTCTTAAACTGAAAAAAAGTGTGTTTCTAGTCTTTAGATAAGGGAAGCAATGTGTTTTCTTTAAAAGCAGGCTACTTGTTTATAGACCTGAAACATTAAAAAAAAAACGGAATATATATAAGTTGTTTAATCATTCTTTTCCTTGGCAACAAAGGTTAATTGGAAGATCCTTTGGAGCAATTACCTCACATATATACAACAAGCACAAACTGAAAACAAACTAGAAATGAAATTCAAAAGTGAGTGTAACCATAAAATTAAATCCAACTTTATCAAAAAGGCTTTCACCTTGTAGAGCAATTTTACAATGAAATTCCTTTTCTTCTTGTTGTTTTATTTTAACAAACTCTGCTGATGTACATTTTAGCAATATATATTGTCTTACCAGCTATTGCTTCAACTACTTTAGTGTATCCCAAAGATGTCAATAATGAGGATTGCCAGATCACTGGACATTTAATTTGGGTCATGGTATGCCCAGTATATACTTTTCTGGGTAGGAGTTGTATACGGAGTCCAATGAGTATTTTAGGACCTGTTAGGGATTCCTGCTTTTAGGCCGCTTTGGAAGTTTTAGGAGTATTGCCATCATCCTTTTTCCAAGTGCCATTTGGACAAATTTTGTGAGTGTGCTAGAAAAACAGACAAACAGGAATGTCCATCTACAGAGCGATTAACAAAGCTCTACACCAATGACATCTGCAGTAAAAAACACTCCCAGAGGAACAGCAGCAAATGAGATGGGGTAGACTCAGAGGAATACATCCTTTCCCATATTCACATACTGCCTGAATATATGATCTCAGAGATCTTGTCTGCTGGGTCAAGAATACCTGAGCTGTGTTTCATCCCACTGGTACCTATAACTGTGAAGATGGCCCAAAGAGGACTGTTTGTGCCAGTTATATAGTTTGAATGGTACAGTAACATTGAAGACGGTGATCAAATTATACTGATGATATTTGATGCAAATGACCAGTACAGTGTAGAATTTGCTACACATTCTCCTTTGGAAGACAATTATATTTAAAAATAAAATATTTAAGAAAACATTAGTGAAAAGAACATTATGTAAAGTAATGTTCACAGAATTACCAGATCCTAAAAGTAGTATTCCCAATGCCACTTCAATGCAGCTCTTTGAACATGGTCATACTTCTTTCATGCCCACCTCTGTATTCACAGCTTTCAAGGAATTCATACTTTTCATAGTATATTTCCTGATCTGGAAGTATATTAAGGGTGAAGAGAATAAAGCTGGGTACTGAGGAGTGACACAAATCTTTCAGTTACTACAGAAGAACAGGAATTTACAAGAAACTTCATTCTCATCTGTAGCATCTCACATAATTTCTAAACATAAGTGTATTCACATTGCTGATGAAAAAGAACCAAAGAACATCTGATTTTTTTTCATCAATATTTGAGGGAGATAATGAAAGTGTCTCATGGTGTACGAGTGGTAAGCCATATTTTGGCTACTGTCTGAGATGCAGGAGGTTCCAATTTCCACTGTAGTGAGGATTTAATTACTTGCTACTGAAGTCTTATACTCCAGTATCTTGTTAGTGGAGATGTGCTGTAACAAGAACTTTTGATTCCAAATAATACTCAAGTACTGTTCTCAAGAATACTCAAGAATTTGAAAAGCAGGATTGTAGTAATATTTGGAAAGTTTTTCGTATACTTGCATTCCTGGGCAATACTGGTTTAAAAACTAAATCATACCGGAAATGTTTAGTGTTTTTTATTGCTTGCGTTGAAAATAGTAACTTAAAATTGCACAAACTAGGTGTTGCATTGCTTGTTTGCAATGCACACCTGTAATCTGCAAGGCATGTATCTAACTTTATTATACATTACCAGTCTCATGGCACTTAAGTAAGATACAGAACACTGGTGATGTTTTCATAAGTGTCTCTGTAAGGAACACAAATGTTGCCCCTGAGAAACTAAAATAGTAAACTGAAATATAAATATGTTATTCCTTTTTTTCCTCAGTAGATGTATCCTGGTTAAACAGAAGCATTGATATATTCCGCTTCATCATTCTTGCCACAATGCTTTGTGACTTCTCAAATATTCATCTCTTTTTCTGCTCTTCCTAAGGGGAGAAGAAACAAGTTCAAAAACTCCTGGGTGGTCACACAGGACTGTTTTGCCCAAAAGAATTTGCTGCTGGAAGTTAAAACATGGGTGCAAATGAAGCTTATGATTCTGGGCATAATTTGATCCCCTGAAGGGACCAGGCAAAACACACCAGCACCTAGGCACTCTTCATGGCATCCAGGCTGGGGCCAGCGCACTCTCAGCAGGTGTTCCCTTTTCCTCTGAAGCAGCACTTACTACCCACAGACATGATGTGATCCATACTAAGCCAGCCCTGGTGCAGCAAAACAGAACCTGGGGCTGTTTCCAAAAAGAAGCTGAGCTACACGAAAGTCTACAATATGTCTATGAGGTGTCCCTGGCCAAGGTGTTGGTAGCATGGCGGCTGAACAGGCCTCTGTAAGGAGAGGCTGATGCTGTCCTGGGCTGGGCACAGCCTGTTTCAGCTGGCTCCAATGCCGCCAACCATAAACACTAGAGAAGGAGAGCTGGTGTTTCAGGCATCAGAGCAGATACTGCCCTGTATGCTGTGTCTGAGGCCATGGTGAAGCATGTGTTTCCCTGCAGCCTGTGGAGAGGACCAGGCCAGAGCAGATATCCACACTGCAGACTATGGGGGAGCCAAGGAAGGCCAGCCTGTTCCAGAAGGAGTGTATGCCATGGATAGGTCCCATTCTGGAACAGTTCTTGAAGAACTGAAGCTCATTGAAGTTGAAGGAGTTGTTAGGTATTGACCGTATCCCCCATTGGCCATTTATCTGTGCTGCTTGTGGGGATGGAGAATGGAGAAGCCAGGAATGGAACTCAGGCTGGGAATGGGTCAGGGAGGTGTTTTAATTTTTGTCTTTGTTTCTCACTATACAACTTATTTTAATTGGCAACACATTCAAATAATTTTCCCTCAGTCAGATCTGTTTTGCCTATGAGAGTAACTGGAAAGCAATTTTTCTGTTTTTATCTGAGACTGGGAAAAGTAGTTTTCCATTTAGACTAGTCCAGTCTAAACCACTGAGCCCTACACTGCACCTGTCCTAGTGCCACCTCAACACCCCCAAATGATGAGTTGCAACATGACTAATATATATCATGACAGCTCTTTTTATAATGCTCTTCCTATGTTAAACCAGTATATTTTTCTTAACTACTTCTGAGTAACATTAGGTTGTCATATTTGGCTTTGCAAAACATGAATTTTATGCAGCTCCTTTATATCTATTGACATTTCTGGGATAGGTCTAGCTCAAAAAATCAGAGAAA
This sequence comes from Anser cygnoides, assembly GCF_040182565.1. NCBI lineage: Eukaryota > Metazoa > Chordata > Aves > Anseriformes > Anatidae > Anser > Anser cygnoides. The sequence continues at coordinate 202,322,793 of NC_089873.1, forward strand.
GAATAACAGTGTAGATGTTAAAGTGCCCATAAGTTTAAGCCTTTGAGTCTCACCTAGGCAATATTCTAACCCTGTGTGTTGGTTGTGTTGGATTATCTGATTAGCAATCTCTTTGATTCAAATAATAATCATAGACAGTAAATGAGATTCCCTTAGAAGGGAATTACAAGAGCTATACCAGCTCTCATGACAGTCTACCCTAGACACATTTGAATTCTAAAAAATAGTTTATATATTTTGATAAAACTTCTTAAAAAGAAGCTACTAAGATCTTACTAATGTACCAGTATTGTATTATTGTCATTGACTTAGGTCTATAATTTTCTGAAAAATTGAGTTTTGTTTTAAATATATGTAATGAAAGATTGAAAAAATGTTCAGTAAAAGTGCAGTTTTTGAATCCTGCCCTGGATTTGATGCAATATATAATATTTCAATCAGTGAATTCAGAATAACAACCATATGCATTTTATGTGACTTTATAAAGATTTCTATTGATAATGTGTGTTTTCAAGGAGAGAACAGGTAAGAGAGAGAAATGTTTTTCTTTGATGGCCACAGATGGGAGTTACAAAAGATAGAGAATAAAACATCCTAGTTGTGCACTTGATAGTAACTGACCTCACGTAGAGGTTTGTATGGAGCCTGTATAACACAGAATGCCCTCTGTGTCCTTCCCCACTGGACTGACACTCAAAGACGTGACTCTTGCCTGACACACCACCTTTTTTCATTCTGCTGTGCAGCTGGCCATTTGCTATGTGTGAACACACCATGCATCCATGATCTCAGAGCACCCTCTGACTGACTTGCCACTGCCTCAGATTAGGAAGTGCTCATATGTAAAAACATGCTGATGTATATGGAGAGAATTTTGTACACACATAAAAATGAGTATATGAATATCCATAAATCCATGCTTGCTGTCAAGGCCAGGGCAGAATGGGGTAGAGTCCAGCATGAGTGTACAGATGAATAAATGCAGTGTCTAAATGCTGGGGAGCAATTCAGGTGTTTAACAGACTTGATCTAATCTACTTGGGCTGTCTTAAAGGCTGTGATCCTAATATCCTTTAATATATATCTGTAGTGTAGTTTGTAAAAGGACACATGAACAATCTCTCTGAATATTAATCAACGTGTAGCTAGGCTGTATACTGAAGAAGTCTAGGTTTTTAATGGTGATTAAGGATGTGTTTAATAAGTGGTGCAATGCTTCTAAATGAAAAATTAAGAAATTCCCAATTGTAATCAGGTGAAATTTGCAGAGTAACTTGCTTCAGACTGGAAACCTCAAGCAGAATGCAGTCAAGCTTTCCTAATTATTCATTGTTGTTATTAACATAGATACAACTTTTAATTCCTTCATGAATGAATATTCTAAAATAATGTGCCAAGACTTGGCAATGACACAAAAGTTTATTAAAATTGAACTTTTAACCCATGTGTACTTTTTAGCTGTTGAACTTCATTGTCACCCGTTTAAAATCTCCAGTTTTTAAATGCAGTGCTAGATGAGATTCACCTATTCCTGAGAAGACTGATTAAACCCCATACTGATAATTAGATAGCTTTTTCTCCATGAACTTCAGATTTTAGTTTTCACATTATTCTATCACTTAGTAAGACTGCTTCAGAAGCAATAGCGCATAAAGGATGAAGAAGATACTGCGTTATTCAAGAATCATAGAATCATAGAATATCCCGAGTTGGAAGGGACCCATAAGGATCATCAAGTCCAACTCCTAGCACCACACAGGTCTGCCCAAAAGTTTAGACCATGTGACTAAGTGCACAGTCCAATCTCTTCTTAAATTCAGACAGGCTTGGTGCAGTGACTACTTCACTGGGGAGCCTGTTCCAGTGTGCAACCACCCTTTCGGTGAAGAACCTCTTCCTGATGTCTAGACTAAACTTCCCCTGCCTCAGCTTGACACCGTTCCTACGGGTCATGTCGCTGGTGATAACGGAGAATAGGTCACCTGCCTCTCCACTCCCCCTTGCGAGGAAGTTGTAGACTGCGATGAGGTCCCCCCTCAGCCTCCTCTTCTCCAGGCTGAACAGGGCAAGTGACCTCAGCCGCTCCTCACATGTCATCCCCTCTAGGCCCTTCACCATCTTCGTCGCCCTCCTCTGGACACTCTCCAACAGTTTAATGTCCTTTTTGTACTGTGGTGCCCAGAACTGCACACAGTACTTGAGGTGAGGCAGCACCAGCACAGAGTAGAGCAGGACAATCACTTCCCTCGACCGACTAGCAATGCCGTGCTTGATGCATCCCAGGATATGGTTGGCCCTCCTGGCTGCCAGGGCACACTGCTGGCTCATATTCAACTTGCTGTCAACCACAACCCCCAGATCCCTCTCTGCGGGGCTGCTCTCCAGCGTCTCGTCGCCCAGTCTGTATGTATAGCTAGGGTTGTCCCATCCCAGGTGCAGGACCCGGCACTTGCTTTTGTTAAACTTCATGTGCTCGGTGATCGCCCAGCTCTCCAAAGTAAAAAGTCTCCAAATCAAAGGTAAACAGTATTGATAGATTGACAGTTGTGAAACACTATGATGGTTACAGAATATCCAGGAGAAATCTGAAGCTACTATATGAATGCTGAATATATGATATTATTCATTTATCGCTAAATTGAATGTTTTAAATTTTAGATTAATATTATGGTTCCTGAAAACATTGAAAACATTTATAAGCAGTTTTTCTTGAGAATATCAGCAGAGAAATGTATAAAGTGGCAACAATCAGCCAAATATCTATGAAATTTTCCTGAAAATTCAGACTCATCCTGCAATGTTATAATTCTCTGTATTATGAGTGGTGCCACGCACAAACATACTTCTTTTATTTGTTCTAAAAAATTGGGTTAATTAGATAAATTTAGGATGAATATTCACATTCAGTTTCAGAGATTTAAGGTCATGGAGTCTGCCTTCTGTCCAATACACTCCTCAGTCATGGCTGCGTGACTAGTCTTGCAGATCTGTTGACTCACACTATGATTCCCTGCTTGTCTCAGAACTTGGCTTTACCTCCTTTATCTGTGTTAGGAAAAGGGAAATGAGGTGAATCTGCACCCTGAATCTCATCCTACCTTAAAATTGTGCACTGGCTTCTGGACAATGTTCTTAAGTCCCACAGTTTAAATATAGCTTTAAAATCCCTATGAAGAAAACAGAATACATTAAGTCTCATGTGGTGTTCTAGGTCAACTTTGGAAGAGCCCAGCACTTTCTGTTACCTCGAGTGGGGTGTTAGGTACTGGCTAAAATATGTGTCCGTCACTGATACAGCTAGTGAAGACTTAATAATGCTTCATTTTGTTTGAGATTTTAGTAGCATTATTATTTTTTATATATTTTGAAAGAAAAAAATAGTTTCCGTATTTAATTGTTATACTATATTTTAATTAAAACAAAAATTCTGAAAGTACTTAAATGTTTTCATCTGCAGTGTCTTTCCTTCTTTCCATCTTTCTGAAAAATGACTTGCATGCAATAAACTTTTTCTATCACCTCTGTCTTCACTGCAGAGAGAAGTAAAACTTATTCTTGCCATTCCTTGTAAAAAAAGTCTCCATTTGGCCAATTCCAGTAAGAACACCAGCCTTCATACAAAGTGTTCTATATTGGTGGTGGGGTTTTTTCTTGTTTGTTTTGTTTTGTTTTGTTTTTCCTGAAATGAGAGAGCAACATAGTCTTTCTGTATTACCAATGCAAATACTACAGATAGAAAGAACACCTGTACTGCTAGTGACACCAGCACTGCATGTTTTTCTTTCCTTCTAGAAATCTTAGACTTCACCAAATTATTTCACTTACAGGATCACTCCTAGAAAAAAAGATAAAAATATTGGTCTTCATGAAGACTCCCTAAATGTACACCTATTTATCTGTACGGAATAACACCTGAATATATAATCATGATTTACTTTTGATGAGTGCCATGATTACTTTCATATTCATTAGTATTCTTTCATGTGCAATATGAGAATCAGGTAACTGAATTATAAGAAACAATTCATACGTTGTATTCATGCCCACATTTTCTTTGCTTAAAATCAGCTTTGCCAGCTGATTCCATTGTCCCTGTGGTGGGCTCAGGTGTAGTGCTCAAAACTCAGTACTGGAGTTATTTTAACTTCTGTAATATCTGAAATTGCTTAGTGTTATTTTTTATTTATTTTATTTATTTTATTTATTTATTTATTAATAACGCAGATACTTGCCCCAGAAAAGAGATTTCTGCCAAGAACCCCAGCTGAAACAATGCACCTAAACTCAGCATTAGTGTAAGTATTCAGAAAAGCAATCCAAACTCCCTTAAAGAGTCCTACAGAAAGGGCTAAAAAACTTGAAAATGATGCAAAACAGAAACTACTTACTGTTGTTGCTTTGATTTGTTGTCTTGACAGGGTAATTATTTGAGTTTATTTCAATAGAAAAATACATCCCTGAAAACAAAGGTATTTTCAAAATCCACATTTGCATAGCAGCGTAATGAGATCAAAAACATAAGACCCATTTAATAAGTGTAGAGTCATGAAAAAGAAAGGATGAATAGCATGTGTTTTCATGTGGTCTTTTCACAACATGTCAATAACAGACATGAGAAGACCCAAATCATGTAATTTAAGAATATGGAAATCCACAGCTCAGAACTAGCACATATGACCTATGTCTCCCATGGTTCTCATCCTTTTTCAGGCCCCGTTTTTCCTCTCTGACTGCATCCCTGTGTGATTCTTCTTGTCCAGCTAACCTTCATGAAACTGTTAGTGGTATGGCAAAGGTCGCAGTTCTCAGATTGTGAACCCACAAGATGTGGTTGAAGTTGGATGGATTTAGTAGATTAATGCATAAATTGTTTTGATGTGTCAATGACCAAAAAACAAAGTGGCTAAAAGAGATGTTACTTAGCAGCTTATGGCTTACTTCAAGGCAGTATTGGTAGGACACGAGGCCAACTTTACCATTAGATTCTACAAATACATAAGGAGGTTATAAACTGCTTAATGTGTCATGTTGTTCTCAGTACACCATGGAAGACCTTAACAACATATGCATATGAAACCAAAAAAGTGACAGAGAAAACTCTGCTCCCATACATTTCATTGTAACTGGTAGGAAAACGTAACTATCCCCCCTCACACAAATCCTTAGGTTAGCACTCTAAATTTGATGAACATTACAGGACTATATGATTCATGGAGCATGTCTAAGTTGATGAAAATTCCAGAGTATTGCATAATGAGCATTTTAGTTATTCAGATTTACATGATCAGGAATACTATAGTTTTTACTGTTCTGTATGTTAAACTTCCCTCCACACATCATCAATGTCATAAATGTGTTCTATGCATCTATCCAGGTTTTCTTGTCTAGAACTGTAAATTAATGTGAAGATACAGATATATGCAAAATTAGAGAAGACAGCGGAGGAAAAAGAAATGTCAGATTTTGATATTTATTATTTAATAGTAGCCACCAGTTGCTGCCATTAATTTTATAAGTGATTTTTCTTACCAACTCTTTGACATGAAGGGGAAAACTGAGTCTTAGTACTTTGTGATAAGAGCTCCTGCAAGCAGCAGAATTTTTATTTACCTTAATGTCTACAAGTGGGATAAATTAATTAATTCCTTCTAGCTGTCTTAATTCTGTGGAGCAGCTCATTTGACTTCAGGCCAAAAATCATCTGATGAGAAAGCAATTTTTATGAACAGCCTTAGAATACATTTTATTACTTCATTATTACCTTAGCAATTTTTCTAATCTTTTTTTTTCCTTAACTGTTGTTTTTTATTTTTTATTTATTTATTTATTTATTTATATGGCATCTCAAATAACATGATCTGAATATTTGGAAAATTAAGATAATTTCTCATTCTGTAATCTAACTTTATAAAACCTATAATATATTAACATTTGTTCAAACTTCCAAAACTATGGCACTTCTGTTTCCACAGGAAGTATTAATTATGGTCTGGTGTTTTTACAAGAGCAAAATGATGTGATTTTCCCCACTGTTTCTAAGGAGAAAGTGTCTCTGAATTGTTAAGCTCATTGAAATTCTAACCCCACATGCAAATAAATGTTTTAGATTATTTTTGTAATTTTCAGACCTCTTGGCCGATGCACTCCAATTCTGAGAGTTACTGTGCATTGGAGAACAACATAACAGAAACAGCTCTGTAATTTATGACTTTTCTCATAACCACATGAATTTTCTGATTGCTTCTGATTCTGAATAAGCAAAAAACGTAAGTGGAAGTGAATAAAGCCAAAGGGATTTGTGAAATTTCAAACTATGTTCTCTATGCATTGTATATATCCATGTGGAGTTACGCATTTTGTCTTGTTTTACGTTACGGACTTGTGTCTGTGACAGCTGACAAGATGTTAATTGATTTTTTTTTTTTTTCTAAATACAACTTCTATAAATCTAGAAAATGCTATCTCTTCTTAGAGAGAAATCAATAAAGAGCAGTTAAACTAAATGACGTGACTATGCAATGTAGGATACTGTGGCTGAGAGAAATCTGGAATCTTTTCACTCCCTAGTTCACCATCTTGCTCCTTTGCAACCAGCTCTTGCCTGTTATCCCATACAGACCATTATGCCACAGTTATCTATTATACGCATCTGCTAAGCTGCATGTGCAAGTCTGAGAGCTCATTGTATTAAGGGTGCCCACTTACAGGTGAGAGCAGAATGCTGCCATCACATTATCCATTTGCTATATCTGACTCTTCTCACATTTAATACAAATTATGAGTGATGTAGGAAGGTTAGGGGAGCATATGGTTTTTTTTTTTTTTCCATAAACCCTTTATCTTTTCTCATAGAGTCATTCTTCAGATGGAGCATAAGGACTCAGCGTTGTGTTTTGTCATATGTGGAAATCATCAATTCTACATTCTATTTTTTGTCTATTACATTTATTTCAATTGTAGATTATTTAGCATTCTGGATGAATTCCTTTTAGATTTACTTGAATCACAAAACTTGCATTTCTGTCGCTGGAAGAAATTCAGAGGCTGCACCATATTTAGATAACTCCAGTACAACACCATTGAATCTGCCTTTTTGCAACATACGTGATTCATTAAACTGATTTGATGCATGGCAAAACCTCCCCATGTAGCAAAAATATGGCTAAAATATGTAACACAAGATTAGGAATGTGTGGCCAGAAATTCTTTAAATTGGAATTGCATCAGCCCCTCATACTGTGGGATGAAAGCTATTGTTGCAGTCTTCCTTGCTGATATTTCTTATGTATTTCTATTGCATTTTGGCTACTTTGTTCACTGATAAAAAATTATGAATGTTAGTTCTACACACTGTTAAAGAGCTGTCAACCTCTTAAATATAGCATGTACCCATGGGGAAAAGTCACAAATTCCTTTAGAAAGATTGGAACCCTTTGTCTAGCCTTCCCAGAAAGCCTCAATATATTGTGGTGATAGTCTCTTTGGAGAGTCTGTGCCACCTTCTTGGTCCAGCCGTTTTTGCATTTTCTCATTGGAATGCAATCAACAAATGCAGACTGCATTTCCTATTTTACTTAGGACAAATATAAGCTGGTTGGAATTTTTTTTTTTTTGGTCAGTATTGTTTTCTGATAGAAAAGGCAGCTGAAAAATAATTTAAAAAATATTTTCTTTCTGCTTAAGTCAAATTAGTATATTTTGAAATCTTGTGTCATTTGTCTTCAAGAAAAATATATAATTGATTTTCTCCACCAGCTAATTGCCTTTTGAGTATTATATTTGGATCTCTCTCCTCCCTGATTAGTCAGTTTAATTAGAAGAAACCATGTAACAAAATTCAGTGTTGCTTTTCCTCTAAAATGCTTGGATATATAAGAGTAATATAATCATTCAGATGGGTTCTGGCATATATATGCAGAGAGCTACCAAGCTCCAAATTTTTGGGGTAGCAATTCAAAAACATAATCTTGCATTGAATTTAACTGAAATTAAAACTAAATGAAGTCACCTAAGGCAAACTAAATTTTGCTTCAATTCCCATTTGGAAATTCCAAATCATGTCATTTTGACTTTTTCCTTATCTAAATTTCCATCAGTTGTAGATCAATTCATTTTGCATTTTTATTTCATTAAAAAAAAAAAGTCTGGTTTCATTATTTTAATTCAAAATCTTAAATCATTGATAAATTATTCAAGATGAAAAATTATTATTTTGCTCTGTTATATATGAACGTCTTTAAAAATTAAGTAATGAGTCCTACAGGCATTTCCTTTATATCCCTTACAGTTAAAGATACTGTCAACATGGTTTCCTTTCTTACAGTGAATGAGGCAGGAGTCCTCTGTGATCAGGAGCTCAATCATGATAAAAGGGGCAAATGGAAGTTTTACAACTAATCTTAATTCTAGTTGTTCTGATGTTGGGATTAAGAAAAAGTCAAAACTACTTCAGCTGAGTCTTTCTGTTTGTACCTCATTTAACGTGAGAGTTAAGAATATAGGGTGAACTGATCATTTTTCTTCATTAAAGTTGCCTCTGAAGTCTGGATGATGCCAAGTTCTTCCAGTTTTTGCTAAGCTCTGGCAAGGCTTTGCAGTTTCATGAGGCAACGTTGAAATTGCAGAATGACTACAAACTACTGATGAAGGAAGTATCTGTGCCTCATAGTATTGAAACCATGTGACACTTTTCGTAGATATTTGTGATACCTGTTAAAATCTCCTTTGCAATATTAGAAACATTCTTTTAACAATTTAATGGTCCTAGCAATTTGACACAAAAGGGAATTTTTGAAGTTTTCCTTTGTGTGGATAATTATTCTTTAATTGAGATATTGCAGCCTCCCAGAGGTTATTCCAGAGTGCTGGAGTCTACTAATCTACTTCACAAAATTCTTTCTCTTGCAGCCGGTGGACTCTTCAAGAGTTTGTTCTTTTAGTTTAGGAGATGAATAAGAAAGGTGGGATTTTTTTTTTCTTTCTTCCAGAGAATGTTCAGGAAAAACAAACAAACAAACAAACAAAACCCCACTCATATAGTAGAAAATTAATTAGAGTCTTAGATTACTTCTGAACCTCAGAAAAAGAAGTATTCATTGCATTGGCTCAAGTGTGATAATTTCTAATATGATTCCTACAGCCTGGATTGTTCTAACTTAGCTTCGCTCCCATCCCTCTATCTCAAATTCAGGCTTTTCATTTCACTCCCAACCACCTACCAAATTTTGTAATCCTTCTGCCGACTCCTCATCTGACCTTAGCTTCCATGTACCTGGTAGCTGTCAGGCATCAAGCTTAAGCAACCTTCAGCTAATTCTGTTCTCTCCAGTCTTACTCTTCTCTGAATTTTGTGTATCCTGGCCCAGAAAATGTATCTTGGCCCTTCTGCATTGCCAGAATCCTTTATTCCCCAACAGTCTTTGTGTATAAATCTACCTTACTTCCCTTCACAGGTCTTGCTGTTCTGCTTTTAGTGTTAAAATAGGTTTCTTCATTTCTTGAGCCCAGAAGAACAATATCAAAGGAATGGAAAATAAATGTTCCTTGCTCAGATAGTGTAGACTCACCACTACTAACTCTCTAGGATCATCTGGGCCTAAGGCTTTGATGACCAAGTATGACTTAAAACTTTGATTATCACAAGTACAGTAACAGTCATATTGTTTATGTAAAATATGCATCTGCTTTACTGAAGTCAAATCCCAAGCCTTTGTGGACAATAGTTTTGCAAATAAAAGACATACTAATTGGATTTGGTGTAGGCAAAATACTGATTTTTAATTTTTTTCACAGATGCTGAAGATCTGATTTGACTTGCATTTTATAGAAAAGCATGGCTTTGTACAGCTTGCATGTGGAATGTCTCCATTCAAGGCTTTGCCAAAGTAATGGGTTACTGCACATTCTGTCTTTGAAAAGCTGTTGTCCTCAGTAATAGCTAGGGCTATTAGGTTCTGCATACTAAGCTTGATGCTTTCCTTTGACTGTAAAATGCTTGAGTAGTTTCCTCTTTTTTTTTTTTTTTTCCTAAAATGGCTTAGAAACAAAAGTGAAATCAACCTTAAAAATGATCATTGCTACAGTTTAATAGAAGGAAGCATGATCACCAACAACCCCAGTGAAATGAAGGATTCTGGACAGTATCAGTGTTTAACCTCCAATGTGTTTGGCAGTATATTAAGCAGAGAGGAGTTTCTTCAGTTTTCATGTAAGTGACTTTTTTTTTTCTTTTCACACAGATGTGTCTGATTTTTATATTGCTTGATAATGTTATAAATTATAATTTGAATATGCTACAAAAATCTAGAATGTTTACTGAGTTTATTGGTTTAGGATTAGAAAAATATAAATGCTTAATGGGAAGGTGTGGTTGTTTTTCTTTGGGCTGTGCCTGGCAAGTACATGGAGCAGATCCTCCTGGAAACTATGCTAAGGCACATGGAAAATAAGGAGGACATTGGTGACAGCCAACTGTGAGCTTTGAGCTCTAGGGCTTTGAGCAATGTGGTCTGGTGGGAGGTGTCCCTGCCCATGGCCAGGGATTGGAACTGGATGGGCTTTAAGGTCCCTTCCAACCCAAACCATTCTTTGATTCTGTGATTTTGACTTAAAAATAGAACCAACTACTAGGGAAAATAGTACATGATGACAAATACTGTCCTTTAATGATGTACCTGAATACTTCTCAATGATATATTTCACTAATGGCTAATTTCCTGAAATCACTTTGCCACAGTACCCAAGCAGGAGAGAAAGAACTGCAAATTTAGGCATAGAGTTGGATGAGCTGCATCTATACTCCAGGACAGTGGACATCTATAGCTATGTGTATGTGAACATTAGAGTATGGCCAATGGGAAGAGGGGAGCGAGTGCCTGTGTGCAGTTCAGTTTGGCTGCCAGCCACAGCACAAGAATGTAAAAGTTTTATGAAATAACCTGTGCTAAGCACATGTACATTGGTAGGTTTTAGTTTGATCTCTGCCTCCCCCAATTCTTCTTAGTACAAATTTGTATAACGTAGAGGTAGGATTTAAAAATTAAACTTTAATATTTATGTCTCAACACTGGATGCTTTAGGTACCTATATGTGAGTTAAAAAGGAAGCATGTCTTCTCGGTGACTTGAAACTGATAGGAAATTGAAAAAAAGTAGTTTACAAAATGACAAAATCTACCAGTGTACTGGGTTGTATGGCAACGTTTTGATAGGAGGGATGCTACAGTGGTGGCCTTTGTGAAAAGAGACTAGAGTCTGCCCCCATGATGGACAAAGTCAATTCCATCTGGCTCCAGAATGGACTGACCCACATCTAACCAAAGCTGAGCCAGTCAGTGGCTCTGGTGGTGCCTCTATAACAACATATGTTAGAAAGGGAGCAGCAGCTGGGAGAAAGGAGTGAGAACAATGTGAGAGAAAAACAAAACAAAACAAAAAAAAACACCTAAACTGCAGATACCAAGATCAATGAAGAAGGAGGGGGAGGAGGTGCTCCAGGTGCCAAAGCAGAAGCTCCCCTGCAGCCCATGGTGTACCCACATTGGAGCAGGTAGCCAACTTCAGCCCATGGAGATCCCACGCCTGAGCAGGTGGATGTGGCCTGAAGGAACCTGCCACCTGTGGAGAGCCCATGCAGTAACAGACTCTGGGCTGGAGCTGCAGCCTGTGGAGAGGAGCTCACACAGGAGCAGGTTTTCTGGCAGGAACCTGTGGGTTCACCCGTGGATAATCGACACTCTAGTCCATGAAGGACAGCACCCTGTGGAATGGACCCATGATGAAAGAGTTAGTTATGAACTACAGTCAGTGGGAAGGACCCATATTGCAGAATTTTGTCAAGGACTGTATCCCATGGGAGAGGGATCACACACTGGAGCTGAAGGAAGGAAAAGTGTGAGGAGGAAGAAGTAGCAGAGATGAAGTGTTATGAACTGACCCCAATCCCCATTCCCTGTCTCCCTGTGTTGCTCAGGGTGGGAAGGATGTAGAAGAGCCAGAATGAAGTCAAGCCTGGAAAGATGAAAGGCATGTGGGAAGGTGTTTTTAATTTTGTTTTATTTTTCACTATCCTACTCTATTTTTAATCGGCAAAAAATGAAATTAATTATCCCCAAGTCAAGTCTATTTAACCTGTGACAGTATTTGGTAAGTGACCTCCCTGTCCTTATCTTGACCTACAAGTTTTTCATCTTATTTTCTAAGCCCAAGGAGTGAGAGAGCAGCTAGGTGGGTAGCTGGCATCTCCAAGGTTAACACCACACAGTCTGCCTTCCTTTGAATGTATGTGCTGGGTTCCACAGCATCTATTTGGAATAGTGTGCTGCAAGTTTGATTGTAACTGAGGATGTATTTTTGCATACCTTTGCTACATGGACAATCTTTATTCCATTTGGTCACAAAACAAAATAGCTTTTCTCCATCTGTGGATTATTTAACCTCTCACTAGTATGCCACCTCTGTGGTTATTCTAGGATTTAGCAAGATTTTTCCTCCTCTATTCCTGACATATAGATATGAAAAGCACATCTTGCAAGACAGGTAGAAAGGAATAAAGTAAACAACATAAGATGCTGGGCTCAGTAGAACAGTTTAGTTTATGTAGGTGTTGTCTGTGAACTGCTGTAATTTGAAATGTTTCCCTTAAGATTAAAAAAAGTTCTTATTTTCTAAAAATATTTTTTCAAACTTTGAAAGGACTATATGCAACCTAGTCCCTGTGACAAAACTCGGTTATATCCTCTAATGCACATGGATGTTTATGTATAAAATGGTCCATTTTTTTCTCATTTATCCATTCTTTTTAGCTCTTTAATCATCACCTTAAGACTCCTGCTTGCCTGTGGGTTGTGTCCTGCTTCCGTTTCCCTTAGGGTGATATATAGTTCTAGCAAGAGAAAGGTCGAACTGTGATCAGAATGAGCATAATAACCTCACGTATCAATGTACATTTCTTTCTTGACAAACGATCATCATTTGTCCTGAAAATTCCCTGCATCACATGGTCCCCTTTGACCTTTTGGTCAATAAATAATGCATTTTCACTAAAGTAATTGTACTACCTTATTTGGCTGCAAAATCCCTTATACCAGAAAGCTTGATACATGGGACAGTGAAAAATTGCATTGTTGAAAGTCTCCAGTTTTACTATAGCTTTTGGATTAAGACAGATTCCCTCTTATTATAACCTATTTTTCTCACTACTCAAAAACTTGATCTGAATATAATCAAAATACCCAGCATTTCATAGACAAAATGATATTGTTTTTTTTTAAGGATACTTTGGAAAATTGTCTAGAACAAAAAGAATTCTAAATCCAAATATACTGGGGGAGGGGAGAGGGGTTCTTTTTTATCACAGAAAAGTTACTTGGCCTGGGAATTGTACATTCATAATTTATTGTGTTAATCAACAGCAATTTCTTAGCTGTCCCATTCACCCACACCCCCTGGAAATGGGAGCTCAATGTTATATCTAACTTAAAACTTCATAACAAAATCAACAAAACCTATTCACATACTGGAAGACACAACCCTCCATTATGTTTAGGAAACATTTCTAGGTTTGAGGAGAGACTACAAGAGTCTACGGTGTCTGTAGAACTATAAGCACTCTGAAATCAAAATATTACATGCTTCGAGATCAATGGGAAGATGAACCAGCTAGATAGCCAATACTGCATGGCTTCTGACTGCTTTCAGATGATTTGTTCTGACAAATATGTGGATTTTTCCATTTATTTGAAGTAGAACAGGATCAAGACCACGATAAATAAACTGCAAAAGCTGAGGTGTTGTCTTCTAGTATTTTGAGTTTTCTAGTATTTTTATTCTTTAAAATGGAACCTAAATTTAGAATTCTAGACTTTCTCATGTCTGCGGTTCAGTGTTTTCTAAAGAGACCCTTGACTGAATAAGCACTAGTTGTTTTCAACTTTAACTGTGAGTTAATAAAGTGTTTTGCCTGGAAATAATACATTATATTTCCTACAGCGTGGCACTGAGTAGCTCAGAAACACATAAATCATGCTGAAACTGTGACTCTTGATGCAATCATACAGCATTGTTTCATGACAGACTGTTGTGTTATAACTAAACCTTCCCTTGTGAAAAAGTACCATTTTTTCTTTGCTTTCCAGGCTTTTTTTTTTTTTTTTTTTTTTTTTTTTTATCCCTAACAGAAACTGTACCTGAAAGTGCTAAAGCTCAAAGCTATCAGGAAATTGCCCTGAAACTGAAAACCTCCAGGAAATTGAATGGACATACTGCATGCAACATCCAAGGTATTATGTCTCGGTTCTGTTTCTTGGGATTTAGTGTTGACGATTTTTATTATACCCTGCCACGGATATATTTCTCTGAACACAGAATTCTGACCAGCCTGGAGGACAATAATAACATTAGACATATCAGGAGGTGTTCTCCTACTAAGCAAGAGGTCAGTTGTTCTCCCCAGTATGCCTATTGTTGAGAAGTACACGTTAAAGAAAAACATTACAATGGTCTTCCACGCAATGCCTATAGAGGAAACGTCTATATATATCTTAGTGATATACTGTAAGAAGTGCTACTGAAAGGGAGATCTTTTTGACTTCCATCAAGCTATTTCAGGGCAAAATCCTTCATATAAAAAAGTTCCTAGTGTTTCGTGTCATAACACTGACTGTTCAGGATGGAAGTAAGATTTTATAAAACACTTCAAAACTTACATTCTAAATTCTGAGAGTATCCATTCATGTGGTGAAGTTTTGCTCTACTGCACCATCCTTCAGTTGAGCCCTGCAAACTTATGTATAGATACAAAGACTTACATCAGGAATATAGTTCAAATACTTGCCTGTTCTCTTACTGAGGATCAATTCAGTATTCCTGCAAAAAACTTACAGGTCAGACATGGTAAGTTCCTCATGTCTGTCCAGCTTTTATTGGTTTATGGGTCATAATACTTTCCAGATGGATCGCATTTCACCAGTTCTTTACAGTTGGTCATAAAATCTTTGGCTTTATAACTCATGCCTCTGCTTTTGCAATCTGCTACTTTTTTTTCTTTTTCTTTCTTTCTTTCTTTTTTTTTCCCACTCTTTACTGTACATATGAGTGCAAAACTCCTGTCACAGAATACACCAGATCTTTCTTCTCTGAATACAGTAGAAAGATTTAGATACAGACAGAAGTCACCTTAGTCAGCCATGATGAAAATGACATTTTCATAGATACATATCATAGAATGGCTTAGGTTGGGAGAGACCTTAAAGATCATCTGGTTCCAACTTCCATGCCATTGGCCTGGATGCCACCCACTGAATCAGGTTGCCCAGGGCCTTTTGTCCATATTTGAAACAAGGGCAAGGAGAAGAGGTTCATGGATGTGTGTGCTAGTTCTTAGCAACACCTTCATGAGAAGACAATGCCCATGTTGAGTGAAGTCTGGTCTTCAGAAGTCTGGTCTTTCAGGGAAAGGGAAAATTCTATGTTATGGGGTCAAGTAACAGTCATGCTAACATTATGATATTCATACATTTGTAATGAGTTCTGAAAAAAATAAGAAGGAGGATCACAGTGGCAATCTGTGATCAGAATGATCAATCTGGCATCTGAATGATGGCTCAAGCCTGGGACATTTTTGAGGAACCAGAAACTTTGTCAGCAGAATGTACAGTAAGAAAATACTCTTTGGGATATTTTCCTGATATTTGAAAAGGCACTCCATTTTCATATAAAGAGGGTATTCTCCTGTTTAACCTTAGGCACTCATGTGCCTAAACTCATAAAAAAGCTCTTTTTGTTAACTCCCAACAGTCAATAGAGGCTGAGTTCATCACAGGAGGCCTGTGAGGCCTCTGAAGGATTTACACCCACCCAGAGTAAGAAGGAGAAGCCCACAGAGAGGTCTCCTAGTCGGAGTGTCAAACATGGTGTGACTATCAACCCCTAATATCAAAATGAACCTTTTTGCCTTTGTTTAAAAAATAAAACATTTCATTGAACAGGAAGTTTCTCTGGGTTGTTTGGAAACTGAAGAAAAACAAAAAGGCTTTTGTGCTTGTCATGTTCCCTTTTAAAATTTATTAGTTTGGCTTATATTCACATGAAATGTGTGTGGGAAATGAGAGAGTTTAATATAAAGAAGGAACCCACTTCTTCTCTCATACATTCTTCTTATTCACCTGAAAAACATTGGCAAAGTATTTGTCAAGGGGAGAGAAAATAGAATAAAAACATTTCTTAACTCTTCTGAAATGTGGAAGAGTGAAAAAGTAAATAACAAAGAAAAAAACATCACTTTCACATTGAATCCTTTCTTTTCCTGATTTTTAATACAACAAAAGGATAAAGCTATGCAAGGGGAAGTAAAACATCCTTGAAAACATACAAGCTAACATAGGAACTTGAGTTTATTATTTTTTTGCTTTACTTCTACAAGACGCAGCAAAATAGTATTTGGGTTAAAATGAAACAAACATTTATTGTCTTTTCTTTCCTTTTTTTTTTTTTCCCTTTGTTTGTTTTGAATCTGTGAGCACTGGGAAAAGTTAGGTATAATTGTTATTTGTGAATTCTGAATCAGGGCAAATAATCTGCTGTGAGGTATTTCTTCAGTCAATGTAATCTGATTTTTTGTTCATGAATTGCAAAGCAGCATCTTCCTTTGAGGTATGGACCTTAATTGAAAGGTAGGAAGCAATATCCAGCCCTCTCCTTTGGCTACTGCATCACACATGTATTGTTTTTCCTCTTCGTTTTGCTTGGGGTTCAGTCAGACACAGACTCCAGAAATGACAGCGTTGGTGAAGCCAATGAGTTCCTCTGTCCATTCCTCTACACATCACACAGCAACCAGAACAGATACCTGCTAGCTGAGCTGCTTGTGGGACCACTTCCTAACCACATCCCAAGCTAAAATGAATCAGAGTTGTTACTGTTATTTAATCTAATTAAACAAGCCAGGCTAATTAATTCCTGAAATAACTTAGAAAGGGATCCCAGAAGGAGCACTACTTGCAAAGACGTTTTTCTCAGACTGAGGGGAGGTGATGAGCTTTAACAGGGAACTATGGCTGCAAGTTTTCTACTATCCCGGATAGGCAGGGAGAAATACTGGGGATACTGACCTCATGCACTAATGATGCATTATCACTCAGTAATGAGAGCCTCAATAAAAGGAGAATGGCACCATGTAGCCAATTCCTTATCTTTAGCAAAAAGGTGTGTATTTTTTTCAAGTTGCAAGGGCAGCTAAGAAAAGCCCTGGTGTTTCAGGCCCATATATCTTCCTTATTTATTTTATTTATTTATTTATTTATTTATTTATTTTTAATGAGGAAAACCTTTACTTAGAAGTTATCTGCACTCAAGAATGATGACAAAACAGATGATTACGTTTGTTTAAATGCTGACAGTCTGACAAGAACAAATCCTGTTTGAAAAATGCAAGTCCTTTTTTCCTTACCACATGAACATTTGAACAGAAGAATCTGGCACTGGAAAGAATGTGCCAAGACCCCCTCACAGAAGCTATTATTTAGATAGTACAATATGCTCATATCATCAAGACCTCGCTCCCTGCAAGATACACCTCAGCTTGAAAATTGTCAGTATCTATAAGAAATGCGACGTTAAAAATAAATAGTGATACCTACTGTTCAAGTATTGCCATTTCATTAGTACAACTTCACTGATCAGGACTGCTAACTTATACCTAAAAAATAATTGTCATATGACAGACATACTTTTACTGACATCAAGCTATAGGAGAAGTATAGGTTGGTTTACATGTGCTCTGAATCCAATTCAAAGTAAACAGCGATGTCTGCTGATGCCTCCAAAGCAAAGGCAGCTGCTGCTTCTCACATTATCACATTAAGACATGAAGCTGCTGCTTAAGTAATAATGTCATTAAATGTACAGCATTTTCTTGATATGATTGTTACTATTTTTACCATTGTCTCCTGATATTCAGTTAGATCGTGTTCCAAAAATGTAGCAGTAAGCCAGGAAACATATTGCACCTGATGAAAATGTGAAGTGATTCAAGTTCATCTTGAGCTTCAAAATACAGTAGCTTGACAGAATTGCTTTACCCAAAGGAAAACAAGGAAAGATTTAGTAAGAACAGAAATGGCCTATCACTGAGAATAGGGACCTATGCAGTCCTAGGTACATATATCTATAACTGTTCATAAGTGACTGTTTTTAATGAAAGTCTTTCCTAAGCACTGTAGATGTAGATCAGCACAGGAATACATGTCCATTTGTCAATACCAGCAACGGTTCTGGCTCTGTCCTGTCTTGGGTGTTTATAATAGATGTATTTATTTATTTATTTATTTATATTAGTATAGACATGGATATAATAAACTGCAGTCATGGGGGACTATCATACCCTGAAGGGATTATGGGAATTACCATGAAAAAGGCTACGGAAAATGGCAGGACTGAGGAGAGACACAAGTACATCACAAAAGGGACATAAGGATGACTCAGTAGCCAGATCCTCAAATGTGGCAAATTACTGTGGCTTCATTGACTTCTGCACCCCTCCAGCCTTTCTATATTCATATCCTTAGTCCTGTTAAATAATCAAAACAAGGCAGTAATCCGTCTTCCTGAGAACAAGGGGTGAGAAGGCAAAAAACAGATTAAACTGTAGATGCCACTCCACCTCCCCCTCCAGCCCCCCATGCATCTTGGAGACTAGAGTGAGAAATTAGCAGCATAGAAATTAGGATAACGAGGGAGAAGTCACATTACTTTTTTTTTTTTTTTTTTTTTTTTTTAAGAATCTCAGCCCAAGTACTAGTAAGAAGAATAAATTGTTGAATTTGGGTAGTGTTTAGTGGTACCTTCTTTTTAAAGAATCAAGCAACTCAGCATGTTTCCAGACAAAACCTGAATCTGAAGTTCTCAACAAAAAGAGTCCCCTTTTATGTGCCTCCCTACATACATACTCCCTACATGACTATTCTATTCTTTGGTGGAAACAGGTAGAAGTATTTCAAGAATTTTAACCTCTCACTACATAAAATAGTTTATAAATACTGATCAGGATAAAGAATTGTTGCAACAGACAGCTTAAATTAATTTTCACAGATTTAGATAGAGTTAAAAAAAAAAAAAGTATCCCATTAACACCCTTCACACTTTAGAGTGTGAATGAGACAGAGCAAATATTCTCTAAAAAAAAAAACAGTTCAAAAATACTCTGAAAGGAGAAAAAGACAACCAACTGAACAAACCAAGAAATGCAGCAGTTACACAATGGAGTGCTGTGATCTTTAATGTTTCCAGAGGGTTCAAAGCATCAGTCCAGCTCAGCTGGACAGGATTCAGCCACATTCTGTCCTACCTGCATAATAAGGAGACCTCTCACCATCACATGTTTATGTTTGCAAGCACAGATGGGTTCCTCAGGGTAAAAAGTATTCTTTCATGTCCTAATAGCCACTAAAGCTGCTTTTTTTTTTCTTTTTTTTTTCTTTTTTTTTTCCATGCAGCCAAGAGGGTCCTCCTCTTCTTGCCCTCTACATCACCCTTGATTCTATAGCACTTGCTACCTTCATAGCTGTATTTGAAAAAATGAAGGTTTGATCACGATAATGCAATGAGACAAAACCAAGCTGGTAAAGTTATGTAAGATAAGAAGAGCTTTGTAATACCTGCCAGCGAACACAGAAGGAAAAAATGTGTTTGAGCTTTAATTGTTTCCTTTCTTTGGTGTAGGATATGGCATTGTTCATTTTACTCTTTGTGTGTGTGTGCTTTTTATTTTTATCTTTTTTTAACCTTCTTACTACAGCAACTGCAACAGAATTGGTCAGTGAGAGCAGAATGGGGTGTTACAATTAGCTGCCCTGCAAAATGAAGCTCTTCACTGAGTAGCAGCTGTAAGCAAATGGGGAAGTCAATGAGTGTGGGACGCGTGTTCATAGAGAGAACTACAAAGGAGGAAGCAGGCAGTCTTGGGCATGCAGACTGAGATGGTACATATCTCTCCTTCAGTACTGATAAATCAGTTCACAGGTGTTTCTACAAACTGAAATCCGAAGATCCGAAACAAGTAACCACAAGTGCAAATGAAAACTTGTCGAACAGTTATTCATCATTTATGTGTAAATGCTGTCTGTCTGTAACTTTTACAGAGTTAGATACCTATTTACAAAAATGTCTTCCATTTCGGCAGTGTAGTGACTATTGAATTAGAGTCAAGGTAATGTGTACTGCTTGTCTAACGAGTGCTAATCCATATTCTTTAATTAAAAGCCCTGTTTAAAAGACATTTAAAATGATTTATGAATTTTATTCAATAACTGTTGCAACGCATAACGAAGATATTCCACTTCCACAAAAGTGCCCACCTAGATTGAAGCCATAGTCAGGATCTTTTTTACTTTATTGTTTTCTAATGTCTTTGGCGCACAGAGACACAGCTTCAAGTACACGACATAATTTTTTTCCTTCTTGGCTTTATCTCCAACCAAATGATCAAGACATTTGGCTGGGAGTGAAGGTGCAGGTTCTACCTCCTTCAGGATCTGAAACACTGAAAGAATCCTTTTCTGCCCTGTAAAGGCAATGCTTTGGCAACTCTGGCATCACAGCAATGTCTGTATTAGTAGAGCCAGGGCTTGGGTTGGACCACTGGCATGCAGTCATCCATATTGTGTCACTCATGTCATGCTCCGTGGCACAGCTTAGGTGTGTAAGGACAAGCATTCTCTCAGCAAATGCTTAGCTTGGGGGCATAGTCCTGGTATAAACCAGGGGCTTTTCCCAGTAGTTAATCAAGATGAGATTAACACACACACACACACACACTTTTTTTTTTTCTTTTTAAAAAAGAAATCTTAGCAGTAAAAACAAACAGACAGACAAACATGCTGTGTTGTAAAGTTTATTCTTGGGACCAGGTAACGGTCCCTGTTAGGCTCTCTCTCTGTTAGTAGGTAGTGAGGGCCAAAAGAGGAATAACTGTAGAGGAAAGCGGCTGGTGTTCTGGACATGGTGTAAGCACTGTTCATGTTCTGGGGGTTTTCCCTCAGACTGATGACCTTTAAGAGGTGAGAACACAGGTGTTCAGCTGGAGCATATCTGGTTTAGTCTGACTCAAAAAGCATGTTGGGATTGCTCTGTGTCAGGATACAAAGATCAGTAAATGAGGATAACTGAGAGATTCACTCCAGAAGCATGCTCCTGATCTGAAGTAGAAAGCCAACGTAAATGCACACAAAGCATACATGACTAGTTAGTGTACAGTGGAAGAAAGAAGACCACAGGCTGATCAACTCCCAGATACCTGACTTAGCTTTCTAACTCAGGTAAGGAAAGTCAAGATGGCCAGCAGCAACTCCATGCCTATAATAACTTTACCTACACACAAGTGACTCCTCTATTATAGGAAAGAAGTTGCCGTGCTTAACTCTCGAAGTATGGCATGTGGTCTGAATTTGGCATCCTTCATTTTCAGCCATCATAGTATGACTCTGGAAAGCACAGTTGTTTCATTGGTTTATTCTATGTAGCTTTAGAGCATGCTGGAGAAAAGTGGCAGTAAAAATATCCCTGAGAAGGGATTTTTTTCTAATGAAATATTTAGCTGATAGTCAGTGGGCTTGTAGTTGAAAGGAAATGTCTCCTCCCCCTTGGACTCTCTCCAGCTCACAAATATCCATCTGCTAATTGGCCTTAATCCACAGAAGAGAAAGACTTCATAGAACATGGAAAATACTGCAATGATACATCAATCCATTTTCAACTTTTAAGCCAAAAAAAATGCATTGCTTTAACGTGGAAAACTAGGCAATTGAACAAGTAGCTGTAAAAACTAAAACCAGAAGTCAGTGAAAGAATTAAGAAAAAAAAAAAGGGGGGGGGTCAAGTTAAGAAACATGACTATTAAGTAGTAAAAAAAACCTTTTTGCTCAGCAAATGTACACGTTGTAAAATAATCAAAATTAGTCTTCCCTCAACAATAGAAATTGGTAAAAGTATGACACAGTTAATATGTTTTCCATGCCTTCTCATTCTGCAATTAATGGCTTTTTTTTCTACGTTAGAGTGGCTCCTTCTGTATGAACACAAACTTCTCTTTGAACCAAATCCCTCAGGTTTTCAGTTATAAAAAACTCCTGATTAAAAAATAAATAAATAAATAAATAAATAAATAAGCCCTTTGGGGACTTCTAAGTCAAAATGAAAATTGTAGCTTGCCCTGCCTCGGATTTTTCCACACATTTTCTTTTTGTATGAGGCTGAGCTTCATCAATAAAACCAAATGATAATAACACATTAGTCAAGACACTTCTGTGCAAAACCTCTCCCATTAACACACTAAACTTCACTCCCACAGAATTAAAAGATTAAAAATAAACTAATTACTCAGAATTTAGCATCCTAAGTAACTGGTTCTAGCCACCTGGCTCACAGCTGCTATGGAAACTACTCAATTAATCAAAATATATTTTTTCCCCTGATTATTTAAAGGAAAAAGAGAAAGGAACGAAAATCCCCACACACTCAGTAGGAATAACCTTCCCTTCTTAAATATTCCAGAGAGATTTTAATCAGTCCAAAATGTTAGCATGCAAATATTAATATTGCAGAGAATCTGGAACTTGTAATAATATGGTAAAAATAGTTTTATTTTCTTCTCTGGCGTTGTACCTCCATAAATGTATGTACATCTGGTACAAAAATTTACTCTGTATGTAGTTTTTGGTGAAAATCACAGTGAAGGAATGACAGCTTCAGCTGTCTCTCTTGCTCTCTTTCCATCACATTGGTGAAGATGCATGAGTGATTCATAGCTAACCAACATCCCAGCTTATGTGTGGAAAGTTCTGCACAGACAAATCATAAG
Organism: Anser cygnoides; assembly: GCF_040182565.1. Lineage (NCBI taxonomy): Eukaryota > Metazoa > Chordata > Aves > Anseriformes > Anatidae > Anser > Anser cygnoides. The sequence goes on from NC_089873.1 coordinate 202,345,644, forward strand.
TTTGTTGACACACGGTCATGCTGTATGTGTGGGGAGGACGAAAGTGGTAGTGTAGAAACATGTTTTGTGTTTGCCTGTGACTTGTAAACACATTTGCAGCAGACTGGGATTAAAATGGTAATTTAATATGGCCTAACATTTTCAAGACAGATTAAGGAATTTAGGCAGTAAACCCCTCTCAGGGCCTTTGAAAAGCCAAATTTGAATTGCCTTTAATTATACAAATTCAATGACTTCATCACTAGAAGTGCTCTGTCAAGCCTAACCCCTGGCTTCAACAGACCTGGAAAGAGTAAGACTATAACACAGGAAAAACAAAAACATAAAGAATACATGAAATAAAATAGAAACTGGATAACTCGTGTACTTCTAATTTAGGTCTCAAAAATAAATCATGATCAAGAAGAAAGGTTTCTAACTGCGACTGTGTCTTGCAGTCATATGGACCAGGTCCAACTTTCTCCATAATTTAACTTGTGATCTAGAAATAAATATGAATCAGTAATTTTAATGTTGGCAAGTAAAACAAAACTTGCAAAGATGGCCTGTATCAGTTAATAAGATAACCCTACAGACATGAACTTAGTAAGCCGTGCTTGTTAAAACAAATTGTTCTTTAATACAGCCAGGTACAAAACTGCACATCCAGGGCCAAGAAATGAAAGATACATCTACAGTACTTCCAGAGAAGAGGCAGATGGAAGCACATGCCTGACACAAATTAATTTCACCCAAATTTAACTGTCTGAAAATGTAGTAGGTTTCTGTGAAAACAGATGAGAGAGATTTACCTCCAGGGGACAGGTCATGTATCTCTGTTACTATCCCCTCCTGGAACACAATGAATCACCTTCTGAAAATGCCTGTTTTATACTGTTGGCTGCAGAGATGAACCTAAACTTTTAAAACTATCTTCATTTAAATGGGCACAAACTGAAGCACAGGAGGTTCCAGCTGGATATGAGGGGGTACTTCATTACTATGAGGGTGACAGACCACTGGGATAGGCTGCCCAGAGAGGTTGTGGAGTCTCCTTCTCTGGAGACATCTCAAACCTGCCTCGATGTCATCCTGTGCAATATGTTCTACTAGGTGATCCTGCTCAGCACTGGGGTTGGACTTGATGATCTTCAGAGGTTCCTTCCAACTCCACCCATTCTGTGATTCTGTGATTCTGTGATTCTGTGATTCTGTGATTCTGTGATTCTGTGATTCTGTTTGGAGGGGGTGATAATATGATCATGGTAGTATCAGGGTGAGAAGAGAACTGAAGGGACATCATCTTCATCTGAACTTTCTTTATTTATTTTTTCCTCCTGTTAAAAAAAAAACAAAAATAAAAAATCCTGAAAAGTCTGAAGGATCACAGTGAACTAATAATTAAATACAGGTTCTAATGTGAAACTAGGGCCAAAAAGTCTAATGTGATTCATAGCTGCATAAGACACAAAATAATGAACAGGAAGAGTATGCAGAAGGATCTCTGCTTCTGTATAAAACAGTGGTGAGAAAGGCATGGGAATACTGAATATGGGTCTGATCTTTACGATTTTCGAAAGCATGTTGAAAAATAAGAGAGGATATAGATTTTAACAATATATTGTTTTGAAGACTGGAGGAAATGTCTTCCAGCAAAAGAATCAGAGCTAAGTTTAGCTTAGCAAAAAGGTTGAACAGAAACTTGATAAGTGTGTAGCATGTTTTCATGGAGAAAATACATTAATACTAAAGAACTAGGTGTTGCAATAGTACATTTTGTTCTTTAGCTCTGCTAAATACAGCTATGCAGGGAAGCCCTATCTTAGGATAGAAATGGTGTAATGTACAAAATAATATAATAATGTAAGACAATATTGATCTTGTGTGCCTTATTCATTATTGGGAGTTTCTGGGGACAGAAGCCAACATGCTTCTGGTTTGGAAATGGTAATTGGTAATATGGGTTAATATGCCTTGACATCAGGGCTGATTCCTTTAGATTTCAAGAGCATTGAAACAAAGGGATACAAAAAGGAAAACTAAGTCTATATAACATTGATACACTTATTTCAGTTTCATAGAGCTATTTGATCTAACTATGTAGCCAATAAATGTTAAGATGAAAAGTGTTCAGGAACACACGCAGAATAGTAGCAGATTTTCAAATATTTACGTTTTCATCCTAATGTTTTTTGTGATTTTTTTTCTTTTCTTTAAAGCTATCAAATGGAATGAGTCTGCATTAAAGAAAGCTTCATGCCAGCAAAAATATTCAGATCTTTCAAACCAAAAACTTAATGCGTTTACCTTTTGGATTATTTTTGTAATTTTTGTAATTTTCATAACTGACATTCCATAGGGACTGGTGTATGTTCTGGCTGGAAGTGGGTAATGGTCCCACAAGGATATGCTTTGCTTTCTTCAAATAAATATAGGCATACATTAGCTGGAAAAGCATCCTGGGAGAAATTTACTTTTCAGACTGCCAACACTGCATTACAACCCGACATTGTTATTGCTTCTTTGTGTTACAGTAGTACGTAGGGTGGATGAGGCTGCCATTCTTGTAGGCAGTAGATTACACAGAAACATAGTCTCTTCTACAGGAAGTTATTCATGAGGTCTTTCATAAAACTGTATGGAAAGGAGTTAACAGATCATGTAAGTGAAGTAGCTTGCTGAAAGTCACGTAAAAGATCAGAGATGCTGGGGGAATCCAGGATCTGCTGATTCCCTTTGGCCCATGTTGTTGAATCACTCCAGAGAAAGATGTTGTCATAGCCCCATGGGGAGTAAATAAAGATCATCCTTTCAGACTTAAAGATCATCTTTTCAGACTTACAGCTGATTAGACTTATCAGTCTAACCCCACTGAAGTGAACAGAGATGCATTTATTTATGCCACCTATAAGTATTATTTACTATAGGGTTTGCCATCAGAGTTATTGAATTGAGCCTAAGGAAAATGGAATTCAAAAAGGACATAATAATAATAATGAAATCCCATAATAATAATAATAATAATAATAATAATCTTCATCATAATCATCATCATCATCTCTGAGAAATCTAGATCAAGTGGAAGATCTGGATTTTAAAAAGCTGTGACTGATGGGATAAACTCAAAGGAGTTCCCCAGAACCTCCAGGGGCCTATTTAAACATTTTACTATCAGTTGATTCTTCTCTTGGCGATTGCTCATCCCTTTTCTGAATACTGCTAAATCAGCCCTGCCAGATGCTACTCTGGGGATCTCAGACACTGAAAAATGGCTTGCTTTGTTTCAGAATGTTTGATACCATCACAGAGCAAGTATCTTTTTTCCTTAATTGCTCTGCAGTCCCCTCATGCTGAGCTACCAGATCTTTGCTATATCATCAGCTTAAATTATACACCTCTGACACTTTGCTTTATTATCACTATTCCCTATGGGCTTCTAAGGATCAAAGTATAAACTACAGGGCTGTAGGCCAACAACCTGAGAGCCTCCAGTTGGCAAACCTTCCACAGACAATGCAACTCTCTACCTTCATGCTGCTGGGAAGTTCTGTGAGAGCCTTTTATGCAGGAAACTCTTTTCTGCTCAGTGCTGGATCAGCCAAAGCTCTGTAACACAGTGTTTCACAGTGTTTTTTTTTGTTGCTGTTTGTTTGTTTGTTTGTTTTTAAGTGTTTTTGCATATTCCCTGGTTTCTTACCTTGATTTCAAGAAGGAAAAATACTTAAGCAACAGAAAAAAAGATTTTTTTTTCTTTCTATTCTCTCACTAATGCATCTTGATCAATTCCACTCTGTATACATGCAGACTATCGAAGGTCAAGAAGAAATTGTGGTATTTCCCAACTTAAAATATACACAGCACATCACTGCCAGCCATTGATCCAAAACACAAAAACACAGAGCTACGAAAAACAAAAACAACAACAAAAAAACCTACTAGATGTGCTTGAATAAGGAATTCCTGTGATATCCAAACACCTATTCTAACTCTGTGCTCATATGGAATCAGTCCTTGCAAACCAATGAACCAAACCCTCCAGGAGTCCCCAAGTTATTTACTCTTGTGCTCATTCTAGCATGAAACTGCTGGCCTTCTACTATTTTCTCTCTAAGATCAGTCCACTGTTTAATTGATTTCACAGTCCAGACTAATATAGCATGAGGTGATGCAAATTGACTAGGCTTTGCATTGTTATAGGACAGAGAGTTGGCACAGCACAGTAAACAAAAGGGGAAAATGTCAGGAGAAAGCAGAGAAATGATACTTAGGCTGCTTATCCCACATGCAGGGACCTGAAAGGAAAATTCACTGGCAATTCTGTTTCCAATCTAACTTTGGGAGGTAAAAACTTATGGTCTCCCGCCAACTCTGGCTAATTTGTAGTATCAGGCCCTGAGAGAAGATGACAGCTGCAGACGGTGTGGAAGGAAAGCCACCTTGCAACACATTTTGTCAAGTTGCAGTCTCTGGCATTGGCCCAGGGCCGGTATTGCTGGAGACATGATGAAGTGTGAAAAGTCCTGGCAGGCATTTTAGACAAATAAAAGATGGGAGGCAAGGGAAAATCGGGACCAAAAGAGATTAATATTTGTGAGGTTTATAGAAAAAGAGGGAAAGCAATAGGAAGTAAGAAAACCCCCAAAGGGAATTTAGTGTGACAGCAGCAGATTAAAAACAGGATGGACTTGAAGAGGAAGCTTATTTTTTCCAGCTGGACCTTCACCTGAGAGCAGAGATCAGGTTCTGAGCCGCAGTCAGAGAAAAGTAAATAGGTAATAATGAGAGAATTTGAAGTTCCAAAATGTGAAAAAGCTCAGTGAGACTTTGTGTGTATGCGTGTAGTGGGGGGACCAAGAGGTGGAATAGCACAGGGCTGTCTAAACTGGGAATGGTAATGGCAGTATGGCACTGTGAAACTCCATAAAGTCCGTATTTACCATGTGGTGTAACTGCAGTCTTTTTCTTCTGTGTTTGGGCTGGTGGCATCCTACCTGCACATGGAGATGGGAATTGCTGGGCACTCCGACACCTGAGAGCTGGTTCCCTTGGAAAGAAAGTTGTAAGGGTAGGGAGCTCCGGAGGCACCCTTGATCGTGAGGAGCAGGGCTGATGCTAATGACACACCAGGTGGCAGAACACAGCAAAAGCCCGGCCAGAGTCATGGCCTGCCCCTTCCAGTCAGACCTGCTGGCAATCTCCTTGGTCCTGTTTGAACTGGGAATACTGTGAGGGTTTGGTGGAAATAAGGCAAGCTGCATCATCCAGGGCAAAGACAAAAACAGTTGGAAGAAGGAAAAAAAAAAATAAAGCCTTAAAGGAAGGCCTATAAGATGAATGTATTGTACAAACTGAAAAATTCACAACAAAAAAATTCTTCATTCCTGGAATATGGTAAATTCTTGGATTGCACTCCTGTGAGAATTCTACATTATTATTATTATTATTATTATTATTATTATTATTATTATTATTGTTATTTTGTTCTGGCCAATTTATTATTTTGGAGGTTTAAGTTTTTGAGAAATTTTGCTGGTTATAGGCCACCCTCAATTTAAAGAGGAAATGTGGTACTGCTTTAGGTAGTAACTTGCCAGGACTAGATTTTGTCCAATGAAATTTCCTTTCATTATATGCTTCTCAACAAAAGCATATCCTTTTCCTAATTATGCAATGCATCACTGATTGACCACAGAGTAGAAGTTCCAAGTTGATAAGGCAGAAGTATTGCTGGTGGAGCACAAGTCTCTCCGGTGGGATACAGATATTATCACATCAGAGGCAACTTCCAGAAACCAAGTAACTAAATCCTGCTGCTATCTTGGAGGACCAGTCAGTGCCAGGACTTGGCTCCAAAAACTGGGAAGACAGTTCAAAGATAATTACATGACAAACTCAGTAAGAGTCAGCTAGATAGTCATCCCAGTCTCAGAGCTGGTGTCCTGAAGCCAGCAGCCTAAATAAGGAAGAGGCAAAAAATTGAGAAGAAATTCTGTTTTTGTTTTTTCCTCCCTTTAGTGGAAGGAAAGGGGGACAGTGGTAGGCATCCACACCGCCTGGTGGTTCTCCTGACTCTTTAGTGCTGGCTTCAAGTATGGTGAATTCCCACCCTCTATTCCATCTTCAAAATAACAATAATAATAATAATAATAATAATAATAATAATAATAATAATTCCAATTTTCTTAAGTTATCTCTCTCTCTCTTTTTTTTTTATTTATTTATTTTTTTATCCCTGTTACTTTTCAGTCTCTGAGCTGTACTGATTTCATCAGATTTTCCCATGCAGCTATATTCTTTCAGCCTTGTCTACTGGCAGAGAGGTGTCCCCAGCCAAATGTGCAGAACAGAGAAGACCAACTGTTTGGATAGGAAAGGAAACACTAGTCCCCCTGTCTCGGGTATATCATTTTTGTCTCTCTTTTCGTCTCAGCAGACTCTGCAGGGAATACGAACTTTTAAGCCTGGCTGGAGCAATCTGAGTTTACCCAGCAAAACACAGGTGTTTGAAGAGACTTCAGATCTTCTCCTGACCTTGGATAAGCTCACTGATACCTGCCTCAAAGTACAAGAGAAGCTTTGCTTTAGGACTTTCCCTAAACTTATGCTGCAGCTGTAGTTTCTTGCTGTGAGTTTGAGTGAATAGTAGGATGCATTTTTACACAAAGATGGAAAATTTATCATGCCTTCAGGTACCCTGAATGGCTGTAAAGTCTCTCTCAATGTACTTTTCTTGGTATTTTAATTACAGTGTTTTGCAATTCATTTCAGCCTCAAGTGCCACTGGCATGAAGAAGCCCTTTATTGTGAGGATGTTGTTGACTCAGTGTAAGGATGAGAACTCTTCACTCTGCCAGAAAAGCTTGCTGAAGTGCTGAATGTCTTGGGAATCAAAAGGTGTAACCATACCTTTCTTTCAGCCTTCAGTGAGAGAACTGATGCTAAAGCAAGAAAGGTGAGTTTAGGATCTCAGTTAAATGAGTGGAAGAAAGACATCTTCGGCAGGAAAAGTCTGGACTATCCTGATTGTCCTTGCTCATTTCTTGTCTAATTTAATGCTTTTAAGATGGCATTATCTGACAAGCGCACCTCTTTCTCTCCTTTGTCTCAAGAGGATCATGGATCACATGAGTTTCCCTCAGACAGAATGACTTATAATGTACATAGACGCCTGAGGAAATAGACATCAGCTTTGGTGACCATCATTCATGTTTTTGTCTTGATTGTCCCAGAGCAAATAATTCAAGAAAATGAAAACATTAATTTCCCAAGAGCAATGAAGAAGAGGGAGAGTAAAGGGACATGCAAAACTGAACCACTTAAAACAAAATGTAATCACAATACCATGTCAGGATATGGCTTTGCTGTTACCCTATTTAATACATACCTGACACTTCATAAAACCCCTACCGTGGAAATATTTATGTCTACTGCTTATGTTAACAAAGGTTTGTCCCTCGTGTCCATGCATGGCCCACCTGAAGTTAAAGAGTGCCTTGTGCATATAGGTCTGCCAGCATTGATCTGTTGGCAGGATAAGGTCCTGGGTTTCTCCTGTTTGTGCCATGGGCAATGCAATGGTGCATAAAAGAGTCATGACTAGAAAAATCAGCAAAAATCAGGAGTCCAGTGACAAGGAAAAATGGCAGTGACTAGAGTTCTGGTTGAGGGCTTCGGACTGTTTCACATCTGTCACAAATATCCTGCATGGTTTCCCTGGAAAATCATTTTAACTTCCTGTGTCAATTCACTGTAACTGATTAGAAGATAGTACTTACCTTTATTAAGAATGTTGTGACAATAAAGTTATTGAAAGTGCAAGAGGTTCCTACTGTGATAGAGACCATATGTAAACCTAATTAGAAGTCCATGCAGACTGTGGCATGTGTCTGTCATTGACTGTAATTGCAGTTATAAGCTTCAGAAGAAAAGAAAATCTTTGTGACTTCTTATGTTTCTCATTTACATATTATGCATATCAACAGCTCAACAAGTTCCCTAACAGCTTAGATTTAGGCTTATCCAGTTTTCTTCTAATGAGTACCCTGCAATATAGAAAGGATTTGTCCCTGCAAATCACATGGAAAAGATGGTAGGGACTGATTAGTTGGAAAACCAGACTTAAGGACCTATAGTATGTTCTAATACATGGAGATGGATCAAACAGTAGGATCTCAAGGCAGCACTGAGAGAAAAAATCCCACAGTACAGGAGAAATAAACAGAAGGCAACAACTTTTTTGGCACCATGAACACTTCTGTAAGTGCTGAAGATTTGAGCCATCTCAGAAGTGCATATGATCACTCCTTCACCTGCTTCTTTTTCGCATAGTAGCTTCTCAGACAACCTGTGAATGCACTGCCTACTTCTCTATTTGGACATGCTTACTAGTATGCCAGTTTGTTTATTGTCATGGCGTATTGGGTTTACACAGCAAGGTTTTGGTAGCAGGGGGCTACAGGGGTGGCCTCTGTGAGCAGAGCCCAGCAGCTGCCCCATGCCAGAGCAGAGCCAGCTCCAGACAGCTCCAAACGGACCCACTGCTGGCCAGAGCTGAGCCATGAACGACGCTGAGTGGGCCTCTGGGAGAGCAGATTGAAGGAAGGGGAAATCTGCTGTGCTACAGCAGCTGGGAGAGAGGGGTGAGAGCTGAGAGAGAAGCAGCCCTGCAGCCCCCAAGGTGAGTGCAGCAGGAGGGCAGGAGGTGCTCCAGGCACGCAGCACAAGTTCCCCTGCGGCCCGTGGAGAGGCCCCTGGTGGAGCAGGCTGTCCCCCTGCAGCCCACGGGTCCCACACGGAGCAGATCTCCACGCTGCAGCCCGTGGAGGAGCCCCCGGTGGAGCAGGTGGATGTGGCCTGGAGGAGGCTGCGGCCCATGGAGAGCCCCCGCAGGAGCAGGCCCCGGGCCGGAGCTGCAGCCCGTGGAGAGGAGCCCACGCAGGAGCAGGGGGTCTGGGGGGAGCTGCCGCCCGTGGGGGACCCGTGCTGGAGCAGTTTGCTCCTGGGGGATGGACCCCGTGGTACGGAGCCGTGTGGGAGCAGTTCCTGAAGAGCTGCAGCCTGTGGGCAGCCCCCCAGGCTCAGTTCGGGAAGGACGGCATCCCGTGGGAGGGACCCCACGGGGAGCAGGGGCAGAGAGTGACCGTGAAGGAGCGGCAGAGATGAAGCATCCACAGCCCCCATTCTCCGTTCCTCTGCGCCGCTCTGGGGGAGGAGGTGGTAGAGGGTGGATGGGGGGAAGGTCTTCGTGGTTTGCTTTTAATTCTCACTGCTCTAGTCTGTTAGTAACAAGCAATAATTTCCATTAATCTCCTTTATGCAAAGTCTGTTTTGCCCATGACAATATTGTTGAGTGATCTCCCTGTCCTTATCTCAGCCCTTGAGCCCTTTTCATCATATTTTCTCCTGTACTTTCTTTGAGGAGGGGGAGTGAGAAAGCGGTTGTGGTGGAGTTCAGCTGCCCAGCTGGGTAAAACCATCACACATGGTACTGACATAATAAGCACGAGGATTTGACAATAGAGGATTTCATCTGTTTCAGAGGATGGAATCACTGTTTGTCACCTCAGATGGTCTTTGGGATCCTTGTAGAATGCCTCTCAAATGTTATGGTGAGTACATCAGTCAAGTACTCAAATAATTTGTTTATTGCTTTATTGTTGTTATTGACTTTTATCCCTATTGCAAAGATTCCTGTTTTCCATGTATGAATCCGGTCCTTCCATATATGAAAGGGAAAATGTGAATGAGTTCATTTTCTTTGGACTTTTGTTGGACATGTGCATAGGCACATTGAAATCAGAAAGGGGGTCGGACTGTCACATTGCCTTTTGTGTGCTTTTCTCTGATTTAATGGCTTTTCAAGACTAAATACCATTGAACTAAAAATGAGTACCATAGGCACCTGAACACCCATGTGAGTATGAGAGATGGCTTTATAGGATGGACATTTTTCTTCCTGGCTCTTTTTTTGTTCCTTTTTCACAGACTCTCCTGGTAATACTAACTTAAGTAGCTCACAAGGGTGTTGTGCAGATTAATTAAGTGCTAAGTATTATTAAGCGGACCACAAACCTAATAAAGTTTGAGTTGAACTTTTGAACCTATGCTGTTCATGTGGGTTCTAAATTAGCTAAACGAGCTTACAGAGTATTACAGTACCCAGATGAAACAACCAGGGTGAATTTAGGTATGTAAATGTAATTACTTGCCTTGGAATTCGGCCAAAACACCATAGACAGAGTACTAGCCATGCTCTTACAAAAGCAGCTGTAGTTTTTTAACCACTGGAGTAGTGTACTTCTTACATGAAAAAAAAATTGGAAGGATTTTCAAATTAGAGATGATTGGATTAAAGATGATTGAAGGAATATTTTTCAGGTTTTTGAAAATCCATCTTAAAATAAAACCAATAAATATTCTTAGTAGAATCCACATGGTTTTGATTTTTTTTTTTAAATGTTTTGATCAACTATAAAAATGAGGAAGAAAGTGAGGTCTTGGTTGATTTCTTTTAATCTAAAAAGAAATATCAATTCAGGCTATATTTTTCATTAAAAATATACAGGGCAGTTTTATAACAGAAAATCTATCAAAAATAAATTTCACTAAGAAGCAACGTAATGTGGAAGAGTATTATTCAGTTTGTGATTGTTTCATCTATTGGCAGTGTCTTTGTCACTTGACTACAAAAGAAGGTAGCGCAGCATTCATCTCACTTCATATTATCTATCAAAGTCATGTAATTTTCAGCCTGAAGAACAAATGTCTTCAGTATTCAATAGAGAGTCATCACCAGGGATGACATAGTTTATCTGTTTAAGATAGTGGTCTAGAATGGGAAGAACATCATTCTAGAAATGTCTGCTTCCACCAGCTTCAGAGTTGATCATGGACAAGTGCCAAACTTTCAGATGACTAAAGCTACAAAAAATGAACATCTTAAAATGACCATAATGCTAATTTAAGCATCTCACTTGAGTGTGTTCAGTCAGGATAAACCAATATTCTCCTTTTTGTGGATGCCGGGGAAAAGTGCTAGCACAAAAAATATATTCCAGGACTTGAAGGATTATGAACTCCAGTGATGTAAAGCATTGTAGTCACAAGGATTTAGGCATATATTGGAAAGAGGCATTTTTTTAAGTGGAAGAACACTCTTATGGTCAAAGTCTACCCTGGGTCTTAGGGGGGGTGAGTATAATTCCAAAGTTTGTGGACTTTCTTCTTATTTCCCTTATCTCTGTGTGCTGTTAATGATCTCAACTTTTTAGGCTACATATATTCATACAAAGGCATACATTTATGTCTACCTTTAGAAGTTTTGCTTTTGTTTTTTAACAACACTTATTGTATTGGGTTTCAGAACTCATTTTATTTACCTTTATAAAATCTAAACCATAACAAGGCATGCTCAAGCTGCCAGAAGGTTATCATTTTCTGGATGGAGAAGCCAGGAGCTGTGCTTATGACACGGTTTATATGGTTTATGACATCGTCTATATTATGGTTGACTTAAGAACCGAGCTTTTTAATGAGGTTTATACTTACATAACGGTGCTGAGGACTTTGTACACCATTATTAAACCAGATCCAAACATTCATTCTCCTGTGTATAGGCAGACAGATCTTTGCTTAGAAAAGCAAACAAGCAGTGACCATCATTAACATTTATTATCAGCTACTTTGAACTTAGAACACTTTTCTGAGTTTTACTAGCTATTTGGCATTCATCTCAAGGGCCTTTTTCCAGAACACGCAATAAGGATGAAATTCATAAGAAACTTCAAAAAAGTCTTCTTTGTCTCATGCAAATGTTTTTGTCCAAAATCTTCATTTTAAAGAAAAGTAAAGCCTTGATCATCCCCATGAAATTATATTATGTAACATCATGGAGTTTGAAAGTGTACAGATTACCACTGTAAAAAATAAAAAAATAAAAATGTAAGCATTGGTTATTCCGTGAATTTATGTAAGTAATCCCATCCACAATTTTTAATATTTTTCCTGTTTTCTTATGAAATAGAAACAATTTATAATTTATTTTTTGTTTGTTTGTTTCTGTTGTTGTCTAACCACAGCAGCTCAGCACCACACAGCCACTTGCTCATTCTCCCCAGGTGGGATACAAGAGAGAATCAGAGATAGAAGTGCAAGAACTCATGGGCTGAGACAAAGGCAGTTTACCAAGTAAAGCAAAAGCTGTACATGCAAGCACAGCAAACCAAGGAACTAGTTTGTTGCTTCCCATCTGCAGGCAGGTGTTCAGCCACCTCCAGGAAAGCAGGGCCCATCACACTTAATGATTCCTTGGGAAGAAAAACCACCATCACTCCAAACGTCCCCCCCTACCTCCTTTTTTACCCCAGCTTTTATTGCTGAGCTTGACACCACACGGAATGGGACATCACTTTGGCCAGTCTGGGTCAGCTCCTGGCTGTGTCCCCTCCCAGCTCTTTGTGCATCCCCAGATACCTCGCTGGCAGGGCAGCACCAGGAGCTGAACAGTCCTTGGCTCTGTGTGAGCACTGCTTTGCAATAACTAAAACAATGGTGCGTTATCTCCACTAGTTTCATCAGAAATCCCAAGCACAGCATCATACAAGCCTCTAAGAAGAAAATTAATTCTATCCCAGCCAAAACCGTGACACTTGCTTGCTGTATGGTCCTCAGAAGGCTTCATAAGTACTCAGATTTTTAAAATAGTGTGGGAAACAGTTGTGTCATCTTATAAATGATGAAATGATACACAGCAAAGTTAAGTAAGCCAAAGTAAAAGCGGTGGTTTTTGTAACTGAAGTGAAATTTTTTTATCTAATTTTCAGTGTTCCAGGATAATGCTTAATGTATTAGTTTTTGTTTTGAAATCACTTTGATAAGAAAAAAGTTTATTAGCTACTTTTTTTTTTTTTGAAAGAACAGAATGAGACTCAGCTCAAAAATACTTGACCCTATCTGGATTCAAGTCAAACATTTTCAGATGCAATTATGTTCTGAATTTGGAAGACTGGTGCATTTCTAGTCTTAGAAGAAACCATGGTAAGCCAAAGGGGGAAAAGGAATGTGGTAATCATGAATCTTTCTATGCAAAAAAAAAAAAAACAAAACCTCTCCTGAGTCTTCAGAACTTTTAATAACAAGTGAGAAAATGAGTAATATTTGAGCTGGGAGATTGGTAAAACCTACCTAGCAGGCAGTTTTGTCTTCTGGGAATAGTCAACCTTCCTGTTAATATGTGATGATTCACGCATATGAACTCTGCTTAACGAATTGAGGATATGTCTCAGCTACAAATGAGTTTAAGCTTTGGTTTTTCCAGCATTACTATGTGGGGCAGTCTTCAATGGCCTCTGGGCTGGCAAACCACTTTCTATCACTTTGTGTTAAAACACAAACTGCCAAGCCAACTCAGTCCAGTCGTCCATCTTTCTAATATCGTTTTTCTGACAGTAGCCAACGTTAGATGCTTAGAGAAACAGAATAAGAAAAACAAACAATCAAAAAATCAGTGTAACATAAACTTTCATGTGTTTTGGCATTCATTATTATAAGATCTTCCTGAGCTAGAAGGCGTTACCTCCCTGTTATGGTCCACCCTATTAATTAGGAATTCCTCTCCATCACTGTGAAGGACCCTGTAATCAACCCATTGTCTCTTATGAACTCTGTTAACGACCTTCACAGTTTAATACCCCTAGTACAAAAATAGTATTTCCATTTGTTTTCCTTTTTAACCTGCTGCCTGATTGTCCGATGCATTGGGTGTTGTTTCTTCATTCTTCATTACATACTAACATAGCACTATATCATATGCCACAGATGTTGTCTCTTATTCAGAGATTTATAGATTTTTATAGAAGAAATTTTAAGACTCCTCTGATTTCACAGAACTAGGGAAACCTAGACTTGTTCAAAATTTAATTTTCAATTTTGCTGAGAATTTTGCTTGTAATTCAAGAAAAATAAAGTGATGTCTCCATGTTTTTTGACTGGGAAGACTGTTGCTGTATTTACCTCTACTTTTAGGAGAAAGCAAAATTGAGCTGAATCTTCCAGAGGCCTGCAGAGGAAGTAAAGCACAGCTGCTGGAAAGCAGCTCCCCAAGTGCCCCAGCACTGCAACTGGGCTGGAGGGAAATTTGTCATTTTCACCTTCTGCTAGAAACTCACTGAAAGTGACAGGGACTTTTTGGCTGGTGTTTGGCAGCCGACAGCTCCTTCTGAAACAGATTTTCTGTTTCCCCTGGAAGTCCCTTTCACAAGGTAAAATTCTCACTTGTGAATTTCCTTTCTACATGGAGAGGTTTTTCTTTTTCTCTCCCTGCCCCCCCCCTTTTTTTTTTCTTTTTTTTTTTTTTCCCCTGGAAGACTTTCTGTCTTTCCCATCTCCCAGCTGTAACTCTGCTAAGGCCTAAATAGAGAAGCCTTAGCACAGAATTTCTACCAATTGTATTTTAGGCCATCATTCGTCAAGTTCAATTTTAAAGTACCAAGTGATGGGGATTTATTTAATGACATTTCTTTTCCCAGAGTGCCTTTGGTGATTTTCTTTCAAGCTCATTTCATCCTTCCCTGCTAATTAAGACCTTTTGAGAGGAATATAAAAGTTAAACTTCCACTGATACTTCATTCTTTGTGAACCTCTCTACCAAGGCTCACTGCCTTTACATAAAATTTGATTCTCCTCTGAAATTGAGTGTACAAAGTAAAATGTGATTCATTTTTATTTTCTTTCTTCCTCTACTTCTATATGTCTAGCTACCTAGAAGCCATATCAGTCTATTAGAATAGAATCAGTGACAAATTATTGGACTTGAGTAACTTTAAAAATTCTTACTGTAAATTAACAACTCTCATTATGCTGGTTTATCACCTAAGTCTTGCTGTGTATTTTCTTACTGTGATCTAATGTCTTACATAACTTGGTGTGCTAATTTTTCTGGTTGATATTTATCTCAAACGTTGTACAATGTGAAGACTGTACCTCTCATCTCTTGCTAGAAAAAGAAGGGAGGAGAAAAAGGCCTAAGGGCACAACTAAAGTCTTAATTACACCTATGGAAAGCTACTGGGCCTGGTTCTCAGTGAATCCCAATCTTTCTTCCATTAAGTTCTTCCATAGATTAAATTAAGTAGAGCAGAGGTGAAGGCTGCATTAGGTGAGTTAAATTCACTGAAGAAATTCCACATCTGTTGTCCTAGTCTGAGTTAAGACAAGGTCAGATTTGGGTGAGGGTGTAAAGAAGGGCACAAAAGGATTATATCCAGGCATTCAGAAGGCTTTCTCTTTCTTCCTGAAGAGGATAATGCAGCAAAAGAGCTTTTATGTCAGGAAAGAATGTAGGTAGATGTTGCACATATTTCTTGCCTTTTTACAACACTCAAATAATATCAAAGGACGAGTAATAGATACTCAGAGAAGCTTTATTATGATCAAATTAAAACCTGAGCAACACCCTCGTAACAAGGGTTATTGCCTTGCAAGCTGAACATGGTTGAAGGGGGCAATCATCTATTTGCTGATTTCTGAAGTTAGTCTCAGCATCCTTGCAGAGGGGAAGAGGTTACCATATGTGCACAGTTCCCTTTGCAAAAGAGTTTTGTTCTGTAATGTCTAGCTATTGCAAACAAAATTTCAAGAAGACAGTCTAATTTCTAGGCCAAAAGGGTCTGCAAAAATTTAGATAAAGTTCCTAAGAGTTTGAGGTGTACGATATATTAATATTTTGCTGAATCCTTGATGATATTTTCACTGGTAATAAGTTCTTCCAGTATTATTTTCTTAATGATAATGGGTGTTGCTCATATACAGCCTACTCAGTTAATGCTCTTCTCTTGAGATCTCCAGTTGGCCCATGCACTTATCAGTCATTTTCACTAGGAAATTATAACTTAGGGCCAAATTAACTTGCCTCCAGGAGCTGTGCTGTTACTGAATTATTAGATATAATAGCACCATTAATGAGAAGCCTTGCTCAGTACTGTGTTGTGTGAGGTTTATGTTATGGTTTGATTTGAAAACTTACCAAATGCTTGTGATAAGGTTGCAAGCTATGTAGCATCACATGGGAAAACATTCTTGTTTGGATCTAAGAGTGTTTTTGATTATATGAATTCTGAGTTCTGGACCATTTTCCACACCATCTGCAGCCAATCTGCATAGCCTGGGAAATTCAATCAGACATCTTGCCCATCTGTAAAACCAGAACTGCTCCATTACTGTTTCACCCTAATTAATGGGGTTTATTTCATTTACTTCTTTGTTTACTGCTAGCCCTGCTCTCTAAATCCCATTAGGAAGAGTACAGAATAGATTCAGCACCTGATTAAAAGTGCTTCTAGAAATATTATCTAAATTCTTTAAAAAAATATTTGACTTGGTAAATTAAATATGTCAAATTGGTTGGAAATGGCAGATATGGGAATGTATATGATTTGTAGTTCCAGCCCTAAATATGTGACTGTTTGCAAAATCTCTTTTTAACTTACTACAAATTGGTATTACATGTAGTTCTAGGAAATGAGGTACTGTTGCTCAGAAAAGGTACATTAAAATCACTGTTAAAGGTAAATACAGGGCAGGGGGTAGTAGAAGGCTAGAGAACTGCTGTCTGGATTGAAAGAATAAAAACAGGCGTAGAATATTAAGATTTGGGGATCACGCTGCTGATTTATATCAACTAAATATAAAAGACC
Source organism: Anser cygnoides (assembly GCF_040182565.1). Classification (NCBI taxonomy): domain Eukaryota; kingdom Metazoa; phylum Chordata; class Aves; order Anseriformes; family Anatidae; genus Anser; species Anser cygnoides. The sequence continues at coordinate 202,362,314 of NC_089873.1, forward strand.
AAACTCTTCATTCTGGTTGTCTGAGATAATCCATATTTTCTAGTCTGTGCATTTTTATTAAGAATAGCAAAGATGCAGAATGAGGAAGAAGCAGAATCAAAACCCAGATGCTGCCAGACTAATAAAAACTATGTTAATCAAATAACTGCAAATGTTAAAAGAAAACTCAAAAAGACGTACTTTGTCCTTTGGTTTGAATTGCAGCTCTAAACTGGTGGTCAGTTACAAAAAAAAAAAAAAAAATCAATTTATAGCAATTTATAGCCAAAGCTCAGTTTCCTTTCTAAATTGTTCCATGTTCAGACTGAAAAATAATAATAATAATAATAAAAAAAATATCCTGGCTAAGACTACTAAATCAATACATTTTGTAAAACTAAAGGAAAATCCCTTCATCTATTTTAGAATCATAAAATCCTCCCTGCCCCACCACACACGCCTTCCCAGCCCTTGATGATCTTGAAAGCCTGCAGTTGACAGGATACAGTCTCTGGAGAGAGCAGGTCAGGTGTGGGCAGCTGACTTTTAAGAAGTGTTTTATGCAGGGATTTCATTATGCTCATATAAAGCTGGACAAAATCCTTTCCTAGGACAGGCATTTGACCAAGGGTTACTGGAAGTGAGTAATTTTGCGCCAGATGCAGGCACCACATAAGCACCCGAAGCTTTGGGAAGGGTCCCTAGCGACTGGCAGCAGGCAAAGCCTGCCCGTGACACAAGACCAGCACGTTATCACTGTGACAGCATGTGCTCCAACCTCACCAGACATAGAAACTGGGATTTTTGTTATGAGAGGCTAGAGTGCCTTCCCCAGCACATGTCACACACGTGGCTGGACTTGCTTGTTTCTTGACTAAGAACCAGACTGTGGTTTCTGCAGAGCAAAACCTTTAAAGCAAAAGATGAATGGGTCTAATACAAATTTTCACTGAGTCCAGAAAATATATATACAGCTTTAATGAGCTCTTTTTTGGACTCTCAGCTCCTTATGGCACTTATTCTCTCTTATGAATGTCTGGAAATTGCTGAGCACTTTATGGTCACTATCATCAACAACTAATGAATAAAAATGATGGTGATTATATCACAAGAACCAGAACTCTGAAAAGCTTTAATCACAACAATGTAACAGATTAATTAGAATGTCCAAAAAATGAGAAACAATGCATCTGATTTTGAGTTGCTTGAGTGGGCATTTTTACAAGTGTACAGAGAATTTTAATACCATGGAAAATCAATTATATTTATAAGAAATAATAATCATAAATACATAGTAAATGTTAATGCCAACTCTGATATAATGCCTTGTGTTAGTGGATCTCAAAACACTTCATAAAGGAAGTATTCATCAGCATCACAATGAAAACCCAATTAGTTTTGTTAATTTGCAATATTGCACAGGTTTGTATGATCAGGGTATAAAAGCAGATAGCTGTGTGTGCAGGTGAGTCAGTAATTTAAATTCTTTATTGGGGTGGAGAAAGTGAATAATGGGAGCTGAAATGTTTTGCAAGCCTAAAAAGGAATGAATAGATGAAAAAAAGAAAATGCTCAGGTTTGACCTGGGTATGGTAAACTGCAGTGAATAAAAAAGAAGCAGTTGGGTTTTGACCAGTTTTAAATTGCCTGTAACATACTTCTAAAAGTTATGAGATTGTATACGATTAAGCAATTGACTTCACACATGTGCAGTGGAATATTCTGCCCTGTTTTCAGGAGTTTAATCACCTGGGGCCTGTGGAGTCCTGGTAAATCCATTTGCAAGACATCACGGAAGCAGCATTGGACAAGAACTTTGAGAATGGCAATCCAGAGGGGCTGCTTATTTTCTGTTTCCTGAAATGTACTTAGATTTTTTTTTCAGTTTGACCTGAGATTTCCTATGTTTACCCACAGAGCTATGGTGTATGTCTATAGAATATACAGTGCAGGAACTTCCTCTGAAGCACCTTAATCATAGAAACAAACTCTGTCACAGATAGGCTGCAGAGAAGTGCCTTGGATATATTCTGGACATGTATTTTCCAAAGGAGCATTATTGTGCTGGAAAATGCTATGTCACTTACATAATTTGGGGACAACTTTTCATCTTGGAATAGGGTTTGCCTGCTATTCCTTTTCAAAATCTTTTTCATTTTTTAAAGTTTTTTTTTTGTGTGTGTGTGTGTTTTGTTTGTTTCTTTGCTTGCTTTTTTCCTTAATTTCAGCCTGGTTTTATCATTGTATGTTTAGTTTGGAAACCCAAAAAGTTAAAAATGAAGGAAACTCAGTATTTTGTCAAAATTCTGTATTCCAGTAAAACAAAAATAACATCCCATCTCTTAAAATTTCCTTTTGTAGAGTATTATGAAATTCTCTTTTATTTTTTTTAACCCCAGTCTGGAAGAAAATAGCATAGGAGATCTGTAGAATTGTCCATGAAGTTAAAATTCCAGCTTATTAGCTCCCCGGTATAAGCATCAAAGTGAGAAATTTGGAATGAATGTATTCAGACAATTAAGCTTCATTTTCCAATCCCTAATTGCACATGCACAGAGGGATTTAATTTAAACATGAATTCTTTCACTGCTAGCAGTTACATGACCCATTGTTTGACCCATATCTTTATCGAACAGATCTTTGCTTAGGACTTTTTTGTGGACTGTTCATCCGAGCTCTCAGTAACACACTCTACTTGGCATTGCTCACAGTTCCAAGGTTTAAAACCATCCCCATTTTAAGCTGCTTTCTGTGTGACACCTGCTGTAAAGATGCCATGGAGCATCTCTTTCTAAGTCACTTTGCTTGAAGACATTGGCAGCTGTAACTCATAATCTTTTCATATAGCCTGGAGAAATCACTGAAAGCTTTTTAGGGATACATAAAGGCTGCGACCTTAAGAGTACGCTTTAAATTAAATTACTAGGTAATATTTATGGACCCTAGCTTGTATTGACAGAATATTTTTTCCCTCAACAGCTGTGTGCTTTATTCTCTTGTGCCATATGCTGTTATTTTCACCCATAGAAATTGTGATTAAAGTGGTGTCCAAAAAGAATGATGTCCTTCCGCATAGGTTTTTGACCACTCTCCATCTGGAGGTCTCAGGGAGATCTTCAGCATCTCCATCTGGTACAACATTGCATCTCCTTGCTAAACACAGATGGAAGAGAGAAAAGAATATCTACTGATCAAACTCATATGAAAACTGAGGAAATGAGTGATTCAAAAGCATTCAGATAGTAAGGAACACTTCAAGAAAGATTAGAGAAATTCTTCAAACATTTTTCACAATCTATCCTCCAGATGCTCACTCCAATCTATCAGCATCCCCTTTTACCTTAAGCCAAATCCCTTTCATCAAAATTCTGCCTTGTATAGCTCTGAGGGAAGCAAAACCAGTAAGTGGGGTTAAGGCATTGAGTCAAACACTGACGTGATTTTCCATATTGTTTAACTACTTGAACGTTCCCCAGAACTATTTTGCCAATATCCCCCTACGACTATCCCAGATTGTGCTTGTGCAGGCCAAGACCATCCTGCTTTGTAGCGAAAGAAATTTATGTGGGTGGACATCAGCTGTGCATGCCACTTGCCCTTAGGGTCAGAGGACAGGCCCTAATGCTCTCTGGTTTTCTACTATAGATGGACACGGCCAGGAACACCACATGTGTAGTGAAGATTCTAATTTGCAAAGTAATGAGGTTTTATAGACACCCTTTCAGGATTTCAGTGCCTTAACTCTTCGTTCTGCAGACAGGAAGGTTTGTTGGGACTGAAAAGGTCATCGAGAGGGAAGTTACTGTGGGATGGTGCGTGTGCCAAGAAGTACTTTAGATATCCTGAAGTAAATTGTTTGGCTTATTCTGATCTTCCTGGATGGTTTTAAATAATCAAGAACTGGATTCTCCTGGGGCTTCTGTGAGCCTGCAGTGGCCTGAATTTTCTCTACCTGAAGCAGGTCTAGAGCTGGACGGGGTCAGTGAATGTGGCCTATTTGTAGAGGTTTGGTGATTGCACTGCTATCGATATCACAGGAGTGAAATCATATACTTGATAAGCATTTCTTTGCAAGGGGATGGATCCAGAGTGGTACTGTGTGCCTCCTAAAAGGGACGATGCATGCTCTGAGAAGTCAATGGGAAATGAAAGACCTCAGCATCTCTAAGCCTGGGCTCAGCATGATGCAGCAAAAGCACTGTTTCCTACTAGTATGTACCTAATTGTACTGAACTGTAGTACTATTTCTACAGTAAGATAAGTTAATGAACCTCAGCTGATTATGCTCTAGTTTACTTAATAGTTCACATTATTATTTAAATGTGAAGCAGTAAGTATGCCAGCCTGTAATTGTTTTTACTATTTCTCCTTTTTATTATAGTGCATCTGTAGTATGTGGTTTAATTATGTTTTGCTCTATACTTTATATGTAAATGAAGGGAAATTTTTTTATTACTTGTTTTTTTTTTTTTGTCTTACATACAGCAAGAGTATTAGGGAAAGATTAGCAGATGGATGGGTGGGGTGCAGGAGTGGGAGATGGGAAGGACGCAGCAGGCAAGATGAGTGACCTTGACCAAGCCATGTGGGCTACATTTCCCAAAGCAGGAGGCCAGAGATCAGTGCACTCAGCAGCCCTCTGCCTTCTTTTGTGTGAGAGGCTTGTCTCTGCTGCTGAGGAGAACTGAGCAGCATGGCATGAAGTAGAGATACAGCTGTGAAATTGCTATAGATTTAGAACTTAATGGGTAGTTTTTTTCAGTCCTGCTGAGTGCCCAGAGCTCCTGTTCTCTTCAGGGGAGTCAAAACTGTAGAAAATCAGGCCACTGCTTGAGTTGCCTAAGTAAAGATTTAGTTTCCTGGCTGTTATGAGCCTCAGTTCCAGTGTACCTGTAAAAAGTATAACAATCCTCTGGCAAAATATTGCTGCTTAAAAATGTCACAGTTGTTTCTTCACCACAAATCACATCCACTTGGAAGCTATTTGGGAAGAGCAGGGAGTGAATGCAAACCTGCCTGCCATTAAAGCACGGGCCACTGCCACTAACCCTGGAGTGACACGCTTAGCAGAAATCCCTCTGTTGGATCATTTCTGGCTCTTGAGCTCTCAGGTAATAACTCTCCATGTGTATTCTGGTCTGTTGACTCTGTGCCAGTGCTGTGCCATCTCTGACTGGTTTTAGCCAGTGGGCAAGTTTCTAAAGTTAATGATTTTTTTTTTTTACCCATCAGTGTAAGTAAAAGAGCAGTTGAGGTCCATACTCAAAATCCCATAACAGGCCTAAGGCAGAGGGAGTGCCTGGCAGTAGGGAGGAGAGGAGGATATAAAGCCATGCAGAACAGATAGGATGGGGCCATGTGGCACCACGGATGAAAAATACCCCAGGCTCTCTGTCAGTAGCTTTTTCTTAAGTGACTCGGGTGAATAAGTTCCAGAAGTGCTCTGAGATTTGGCTGAAGGAGCCTTATGAAATTGTCCCTTGTCTGTAAATGTGGGGGAAAATATTCTACATTGATTTTATTGTATTTTGCAGTTAATACACCCTATGTCACATAATTAGCGTCTGTGTTGTAATGTACGTACACAAGTGGGGAAAATAATAGAAGAGAAAATATTCAGCCTTAATTAGTGCTCCTTAAAAGCCAGGTGCTTACATATGCAACCATACTGCAGCATTGCGTACACGATGATTGCTACCATTATCTAACAGTATATTTCTCCTCCTGGAGAAGAAATCTGATGAATCTAAAGTGGTATAAATACATCCAGTGCAGTAGATGAGCTACAAAACAGACTGGGATGGAAGGAAATCTGCATTTCAGTTCTCTCACCAGCTCCCCATGATGTGAATGCTGTAAATTTAGACTAAGGTTTTTACATCCTGACTGGTGGTTTGCATTTCTTATCTTATTTTTAAAAAGGACTTACACCAAATCAGAAGCTGATAGGACACAGGTAATTTCGTCTTCTGATCTCACCAAATGCCTCCTTGGTCCTCAGTGATTTTTATTGTAATTCATTTTGTCCTTACACGTCATCCAATTCAAAGCTAATGGTTTATCCTATCAAGAGGATCACGGTGCCAAAATCTGATACACTTACTTTTCTTTTTTTTTTTTTTTTTTTTTTTTTACTTTTTTTTTTTCTATCACTGATTCTTGTATTAGAAGTGTGGCCTTTGCCTGGAACTGCCATCTCTAACTCCTCTGTCTCAGTGACCAATGTCACCTGACCCTTTCTACAGCACCAAATCTATCTGATGGCACAAAAGGGGTTTCAGAGGGCCCCAGCAGCTATTGTCAAAATTCCAAGCTCCGATTGTGATTGGATTTTATAAAGTCTGACTTGAGGGCTTAGACTGTCTTACTGTCGCTACCTTGTCAGAACAGGCAATAGGCATTTTTCTCTATTTTTATCAGAGAACAGTAAATTCAAACCCAGCAGTAATTGCTACCAGCCCAACTTGCTGCAAAGAAACGGTTGTTTTCAGTTAAGAGTTTTTTTGCAGGAAGAAAAAGAGAACTGTAATCAAAGGATTGTGGAGAAAGAGATAGAAGGTGGAAGGGATAGAAACAGTCCTGAGGATCAGGATTACAAGGCATTACTGTCCAGCAGAAAGAGAATGGTGAGCTACAATGGAAGCAAAAGAGAGAGTTCTGCTTTGTACGGTCACAGCGGAAAACAAAACTGCTTGTTAAGGTGCATGCAACTGACTTCTGATTTTGGGTTGCCTCCATTTTTGACCTCTGCAACTGGGATGGCCCTGGGAATGCAGATCATTTTAAGGCTGCTTTTGGAGCTTTGAAGGAAATGTTTGGGTATTCCATGCAAATGGAGCTGTCTTGGAGAAAGAGAGAGAGAGAGAGAGAGAGGGAGAGAGAGAGGGGCTTGTTGGGTAACTTGACTCATTCTTAGAAGCTAAAGTCATCTAATGAAATATAATAAAAAAAGCAATATCTTTCCACACCTATTTTTATTGCAGCACAGTTTTGTAGTCTGGATATAATGGAAATGCTTGGGAAAAGGTGCCCTTTGATTGTTACTTCAGGGCTTTAAAGTGACAAGCTGTAAAGGGTGAAGACTGACTCTTTGATCTTAAAAAGCTTCAAAAGAGGGAGCTTTACTCTGTTCAAATAATTTCAGGTAATTGTAAGTAATCCGAATTGAGTCTTAGGGCTGCAGGGCTTTACATAAGCAATTCACATTTGAAGAGGCTGTGAATAAACATGAATTCAGATTTGAGGAGCCTCTTCAGAGCATTAGACACTTTCAATAAACTTTGGTTAACCCTGTCAGGCTGAAGAAAGAGATAGCATGCCTACTGTAAAAGAGGCTTCAGCATACAGGAGAAATGATGCCAGAGGCTGGAAGGATGAAGGAAAATGGTGTGGTTATGATGTACCATAGTGCTGACCAGATCAAATGCTGCCTTTTCTTTTGCACCCAGGGGAATGGACAAGTCACAAAACATCATTAAAGGAGCTTGTGTCAGCAGGAAGCTTGAACTCAGGAGCTTTGGAGGGCCTTGCCCTACTGTTCTTTTTAGGGCTGTAAGTGGGGGTATAAAATGCCTCACTTTCCACCTTACACAGACAGGTGTAAATTATGTTGGTGTTCAGCACTGAATGGCCTCTGCACACAGCCTGTCTGCAGCACTGGGTTCAGACACAGATCCAGTGTTCAAACAACCTGATCTCTGCTGCACACGAGGCCTTTGGGTCTGAAGAGGCTTCAGGAAGCAGACTCAGTCAGCTATCCAGGGCTAAACTGTGCCTCAGTTATAAACCCATCAGCTCCGTAAGGCAGACACCTGCATGCCATCAACTTAGTTGCTTCTGGCCCCTCTTTAGGAAATGACTTGACCTGGTATAAAGAGGCATTTACCAACACTTTATGCTCCTGTTAGGCTGGGCATACAAATAACACAAGTGTGGGAATTTTGACCTTCCTACAACTAGATTTTTTTTTTTTTTACTATGACTTTACTCCTTATCCACAAAAAAAAAAAAAAAAAAAAAAGATTTTTAATGTTCAAATTTTAAAGTAGACCAGTTCTGATCTGATCTATCCTTGGAGTAAGAGGGCAGGGAGAAGAGTGATTTGAGAGCATATTTAGACCTGAGAAATCGCTACTACCTTTAGGTTAGAAGGGATGCTCAGAGAAGGGTGAATTAACAGGCTTTAGCTGTGAGCATGGCTAAAGGTGGAGAATGTGGAGAGAAAAGCAGAGACTAGTATGTTTGTGCCTGCTCTCCTAGTGTGATGGAACTGAAAGTTAAAGGGCTTGATTGGAATCACCATTTATATATCAGACCCAGAGAAGCACTGAAGTGCTTTAAATGAAGCCAAGCATTTAGAGAATACTCAAAGTCAATTACACCATCTCAACTGATGGTCAGTAATTTACTAACACAATGTTAACTCAGTCTCTTGAAACCAGCCATAATCTAATGCTTCTCCTAGTTTGCTGCCCTTAAATCAAATCTAGACAGATAAGAAGGGGATTAAAGGCTAACTGAACAATATTTCGGTGTGGTTGCAATATCTGTAGTCACTACAGTACGAATCAAAAGGGAAGACGCGGTGAAAAGGTACCGCCTGTGATAGCAAAGGTAGTTTTCCACTCAGCAGCCTTTGTATTGGATTGTATATACTGGAAAATAGTTGGAGAACATCTAATATAATAGGAAATGGAATCAAGAGGAGTTTATAAACTGTCAGAATGGAAACATGAGTGGGTGAGAAAACGGTAAGACCAAAGACATTGTTGGAAGAGGAATGATTTGGAAGCTGGTTTGCAGTAGCAGTATTTCTCCTTAATGCATGAGTCACTCTATGTGCTGCTGCTTCAAAGGGAACATGCAGTTACACCAAAAAGAGATGTTTTTGGATCACTGATTTGTAGAGATCATGCTTGTGTCTTTCTGAAGAAGTGAAGATAAACTAGCAGAGGAGAGGCAGACTCAGCATGTGCATTTTGCTATCCAGCTCACCTGTTTATGTATCTGTGAAAATACTGTACTTCTGGACTAAGCTAATTATCAGTCCACAGCTCGGTGATATTCCAGTATCCTTCAGTGCATCAGGAAAAGACACATCTGTTTTCTTAAGGTATTTCTTCACACTTCATTTCAAAAGTTGCCATTTTTTATTTATTTTTTTTAATGTATTCTCAAGGGCATTCTCATTACAGTTATATTTTTGTCTGTAATATACAGAAACAGGAAATTTCCTTAGGATTAAAATGATGCTTATAAGGCAGTTTTTACTCACATTTTACTGAATATCAAGCTTTATTTACAGTATTTTTCTTGCAAAAGAATCAAACCATGACTGTCATGTAGCCGTCAAATAAACCTAGCCCTTGTTAAAGGATGAAGAGTACGAAAAGTGCCTATGGCATGGAGTTACTGTTTTGCCTCTGAAATCTAGTCCAAGAGTTATTAAATCTCAGTGGGTTAGTTTTATTACTATAGCACATCTAGACTTTAGGTCTTAATACTTCAGAGTGTTAATGCAGTGAGGGCAAACCTATGTAATACAATATTTAAAACATATAAATAAATTTTTCCCTCTTATGAGTATTAAAGTTCTATTCTCAGAAGAAAAAGGGGTGTTTTTCCTAATTGAAATCCAGCTAAATTCACTACGCGAGGTCTACTTTAATTTATTGAATTTGGTGGAAATATTGGTGTTTCAGCTCTACATTTGAGATGCCACTGTTGCTATTTCAGGTGTGCATATGCTATCTATCTGTTATGGAATATCTTTGTGCATGGCACTCGTCCACATGCAGATAAAACTGAAAGCGAGACTGGGAATAGTTTCGTAGCTTGTTGGCTAGAGGTGCACAGGCATTAAGGGGATATATTGGATTCCAGTTCTTGCACCAGCTTATATCAAAGTATTTACACAAAGAGAGGCCTTCCTTCACCTTGAGCATGCACCATGTAATGACCACTTACTTGCCTTAATTCCATGAACTGCCTTTAAAACCTTGTGGAAGCTTGTAAGGGCTGATAATCTCCTCTCTCTAAATCTGCTCTCTCAACATTTTCCAATCTTTCAGCCTTGCCAACTGAAGCATATTGCTAGGCTTCTGTTAGTTTGTGTCTTCCCATTCTTTGGAGTTTGGTGTCAGCACATCAGGACTTCTCATGTATTAGAATCTGCTTTGGGGATGACTGTATCTGATGCACTTTTAAAACATTTCTGGGGGCTACAACAGGGACATCTGTGGATGTAGCCTTCTGGCAACGGAAGGGTGATGGGCAAGGAGGGGTCTGTTTTCTTTAATTCTGATAATATTTGTTGTATACTCTTGGACCCTTGCACAGAAGGAAGTCAACTTTTCATTTGCCTCACCAAAGACAGACATACCACAGTAGGCAATATTTTTAGGGCTTAATTTAAACTTCTTTACCCATCAACCCTAATGTCATTCCTAGTGCTTAAAAAAGAGTTTATATTCCTTTTAAATTCAATAAGCACTCATACACATCTTCTGGTCACCTGTGTTGAATGATGATACATTCTAGTTAACAGGGCTGTAATGGAAAATCTTTTTGTATTTAAAGTACTGTGTTTGGTTAACTGGACCTCTCATAAATGTTGAGGACACTGCAAGGCGAAAAGGAGGACAAAAAATATAAAAAGTGAATTCTCAGTTTTGTTTTTTAATTTCAAAGCTTCATTTATGAAAAAATATTGATGAGGTTTGGAGATCTTACCAATGTGTATAAATACCTGAAGGGAGAGTGCAGAGACCAGGCTCTTTTCTGTGGTGCCCAGAGACAGGACAAGAGGCAGTGGGCACAAACTGGGACACAGGAGGCTCCCTCTGACCATAAGGCATCAATTCTGTACTGTGTGGGTGAGGGAGCACTGGCACAGGTTGTCCAGAGAGGCTGTGGAGTTTTCTCCTTAGAGATTTTCAAAAGCCGCTTGGACATTGTCCTGGGCAGCCTGCTCTGGGTGTCCCTGATTGAACAGGGGTTGGACCAGATGGACCCAGAGGTGCCTTCCCACCTCAACCATTCTGTGATTCTGAGAATCAAACAAAACATAGATGGAAGGGATAAAGAGCAGGAGGGCATTAAAACATAAAGCTACATTTTAAAAAAGAAAAAGAAAAAAAACACTTTATTATTCCTCCTACTCCCAATATTTCATGGTTTAAAGGTTAGGTGGCATTTATATTTCTTTAGTGTTGTAATGACATTTATGGCTGGCCATCTGACGGAAGAATTTTTCTACATTATACACTCTTTATGCCACTTTTTAAAAACAGATAAAAAGGATTAGATTTCTCTTAAGACATCTAGAAGTCTTCTCCCCTTTAAAAGCCTATTCCCCACTTACATGCTAAGTATTCTCTGCATTCGTGTGTATTAGGAATTGTAGTACGTGTTCTTGTCAAATAAACTCACCTAACAAAGAATAAACTGTCAGCTTAAAAAGCCCATTCTCATTTCTGGCTGTTCCTTCACGTTATTGTGCTGTTCTCTGTTTAATTTTTAACTTATATTCACCCATCAGAACCATTTATTTGGTGTGGGTACAAAAACAGCTGGTTGGAAGGGTTAGGGCAGCTGTAGAAAAGAATGACAATGAAATTACAGTCTTAGAGATGACCTGACCCTAATCTATTCAAGAATAAATGTCCTGATTCTATTTTAGTGACCCATTTTATGCAGAAAGAAGCATAATAAAATCTAACAGTTAAAAAATAGAGCCAAAGAAATTTAAATGGAAAAAAATATGCATTTTAAAGAGCAAATTATATTAGGGAACAATTCAGCTTATGATGAATACCAGTGACTTTTGTGTGTTCTTAGGATCACAGAATGATTTGGGTTGGAAGAGACCTTACAGATTATCTAATTTCAACCCCCTGCCATGGGCAGGGACATCTTCCACCACACCAGGTTGCCCAAAGCCCCATCCAGCCTGGCCTTGAACACCTCCAGGGATGGGGCATCCACAGCTTCTCTGGGCAGCCTGTGCCAGGGCCTCACCGGCCTCTGAGTGAAGAATTTCTTCCTTATGTCTAATCTAAACCTACCTTCTTCTAGTTTAAAGCCATGTTTCTTGTTCAAAAAAAGTTTAATGAAAGCCGTTCTTACAGAAACAACTGGACAACACTTCATGACATGGATTATTCAGGGCTCAAATTAAATTGTGCTATTGATTCTTCCTGGCCCTAAAACATTGTAATCTATGAATTATACTGATTTCATAATTAGATATTAAAGAATTAAAATCTATGAAATATGCTATGATACAAAGTAATTAGGAAAGCTATAAATTTTGTGTAATGGTAAATGAACTTTAAAAGTTTTTCTTTAAGAGAATGCAAAACTTTAAAGGAAAAACTTTTACATTTTGAGAGTATTGGCTTTTACTTAAATTAATTCTGATTGCATCAATATATTTTTGGCAGTTTTATAAATTGCTGATGTCTCTTTTAGATGCAATATGGAAAATCTTCCTCCTGAGGCTTTGTAGTTTTGTATGTAAATAGCTCTGTAAACACACACAAGTATGTAGGTACGGTTTTCTGTTCCATGCAAGCATATATATTAAAAAGATTACTTTTTTTCCCCATCTCAAACTCTAGTGCTGAACATAGATTGACAAATTAATGGAAATTTCTGCTATTTCTGCTCAACTCCCACACATGTTCTGTACCAGTGGAGCATTGGCAGGTCCTTTACAGGTGAAATACGAAGAACAGTGCATATGGAAAAGACATCTTAAACCTCTAGAAAGCAGCCAACTTAAAACAGGTTTCCTCGGGATTACAATAAGCCATGGCTGCAAGTCATGCTTCACTGTTCAAGTTTCAAGTCTCAATCTTCGTCTGCTAAGCCATTAGAAGTGTTTCAGAAGGTTCGCAAAACCCCTGCAATGATAAAATGTGTTTTTTGCATCCTCAAAAGTAACACAACTGCTTATATTCAGATTTTTGAAAGCTATTTGACAGCTGTCTGAGAACAGATTACTTCGTTTGTAAAGGTTAAATTTATAAGCTTCTTGTAATGAGCTTTAGGAATGGAAATGTAAGTGTGATATTAACTTCAGGCATCAATACAGACCGTATATAAAAGTTAAAGACTAGATGATGGCCCATTCAAAAGGCCAACTTTACATAGAGCATAATGGTAAAATATTTTATTAGCATGAGAGACTCGACAGTGCAGAATCAGGATCTATAAATTTTTGTTTGAAGGAAATATGACTCAGAATTTTTTGCATATTGCATGTGTTTCCACTACATTGTTCAGGTTGAGATGCAGCTAAGGACAAAGAACATGATCCACAGTGCTACTGCAGAAAAAGTCCCTATCTTCAGTGCATAAAGACTATGGAGAAGATAAGGGCAGGTACCCATAAGTGGAGAACATCACCAAGAGGAACTGAACTGATAGCTACCATTATGATCATGACCCAGTAAGTTGTACTGAAAACATATTGTGGCATAATGGCTGAAAAAAAAAAAAATGTGGTCACTGCAGCAGAGTAAGTTCTTTCATAGATTTACAGTGGAAGAAGGAAATGGATTTATAGATGTTTAAACTGAGCTTCTCCCAGGCAACAGGCACTTCAGAGGACAAAGGACAATGTGGTCCTTTAGATGCAGTGGCCACAGCTCTTTTCCCAGGCTTTCTATTCTGAATGAATGCTAAAAAGCAGGATACGGATGATTGCTTAGGGCACTGGAAACGGAGATGGGCAAATAACATCAGGATGCCTCATCTAAGGGAGCCAAGTGCTGGTGCTGTATGGAAATGATAAATTAGGGAATAATCATTGTATTCTGGGTGGATACTTGCTGGCAAGGTGGCCTGTATTCTGTGAGAAAAGCTTCTGTGTTAGCTCAAATGGGGAAAATAAACTGTGGCAAGAGTCAGAGAAACATACTGCACTGACTGTAGTGATAGCCCCAGTGGTGTTGGAGGTGGGAGAAAGTTGTTTTATTTTCTCAGTCCTTTCTAGCTTTTATACTAAACATATTTATCTTAAACATTCTAGCTTCAATCTAGCTTTAATATTAAACCTAGTCATTGATATTAATGTTGTGCTAGACCAGCGTATTATAGATATGTTACAGATTAGAAAAACAAATGCTTGAACTTGAGTATTTAAACTCGGATACTTAGACTTTTAGGCCTGAAGTAGTCAATGCAAGGAAGAGTGAGCTTTTCCTCTCAAGATAAGAGTTTGACCTTGACACAACCTCTAGACAGCCTCTTTCTCTCTGGTGATCAAAGAGAGTTCAGGGTGGCTGGCTGACAGACATTCAGTTTGTCAACACTTTGTTCAGGTGAGATACAGTAATTCCAAAGTGCTCTTACTAGGTTTCTTTTAGACCTCTTGTGCTTTGTTTCTTACAGTTTTAATCTTGATTCAGGAGGATTCCTTGCTCTCTCTTTTATTTTCTTTCCCTAAAAGTCAATACTGCTCTCAGATGAGAAATCTTATTTTCCAAGCTTCACTCTGGAAAAAAAAAAAAAAGTTTTGTTGTTAAATTGTCTGTAGCAAGACATGAGTCAAAAAGTCAAACAAAAGCTCTGCTAAAATGAAAGGGCCTTGAGGAAGAATGTGTCTATAACTATTTATCTGATACCTGCACCTGCTTTTATCTTCACTGATCATTAGTGGTCCATAGTCATTATGGAGTTGTGTTTGCCCATCTTACACAGAAGGAAAAATGCCTTATTCTGTCCTCGTGAGAGGAAACTGTAAATAGGAGACATGTGGTCTGTAACTTTATGAACACTTCAAACTCAGATGAGTTGGCAGTGCACCCCGAGGTGGTGTTTTGTTCTATTTTGTGTCCCCAGCTGTGCACTCCCGATGTTTCCCATGTACTAGAGTTGAAACTGAAGTATAAGTCAGCTGCTCCAATTGATCTGTAGAAACCTACCGTACACATAAACAACAGCAAAAGCATTTCCGTCAAATATTATATAAATCATCTTTTTTATTTTTTATTTTTTGATCTTACACAGGCATGGAGACGTAAAACACAGTTGAAGGTGTGGAGTGAGTAGAGGAGAACTGCTGCTTTTGGCAACAACCTGAAGCTACACTGGAACAGATGTAGTGTGAAATGCCTGTGGTGGGTTGACACTGATGCCACTCTCCCACTCCTTTAAAATACAGGAGAAAATATGATGAATGAAGGTTATGGGTTGAGCTAAGGACAGGGACATCACTCACCAGTTGTTGCCATGGGCAGAAGAGACTCAGCATAAAGGAGATTAATGTAATTTATTACCAACTAGATCAGTGAGAACTAAAAGCAACCTAAAAACACCTTCCCCCCTATCCAACCCTTACTATATAAACCCTATTTGGGGTTCAGATATTGTTGGGACTTCACAGGTTTTGAATGCCCACATTTAACTTTCAGTGAGACTTATTTGGCAGTGTCAAGGATCAGATTCAAATCTGAAGGCCTCACTTGCAAATCCCTAGCGCAAGACCTTGCCTAGTCTCCTGGGTTATTGTAATACATATTGTAATACACTCTAGGCACTGAATTAAAAAAAAAAAAAAAAAAAAAGCTAATGAAAAAGGACTAATGAACAATGCCTGTAATCAAGGGAGACGATGCAGTTCTAACAGGTGGGTAGGCACAGTAATGATTAACTAATGCTTAAGTAAAACTGAAGCCATGATAACTTTTTTTTTTTTTCCTCTGGAGAAGCAACAACTAAGCCCTGGGTTGCTCTTCTTGCATTACTTTCAGCTGGACCTGGAGGTTGTTAAGTCTTTCCGGATAGCAAGGCCAGATCTAAGGAAAGTTCAGCAGTTGGTGAGATGCAAGCTACCTGCTCCCCCTTGCTGCATACTATTCCCCTCCCTGTTATGCTCTTCTTTTTACTGCATATTCTGTCTTGCACCATTCCTTGCTTTGCTCTGGTAGCTGCTGTGGCTACCAGAGAGCAGTGTTATTTATTTTGTATCCAAATAACATGTATGTATTTGTGTTATATTGAGAATTAAGGCAGTCTCCCATCTCACAGATTTCAAGTAGTTTCCTTATTTTCTGTCCTCTCGGGAAGGATTCTTATATAAAGTCTCTTCGCCTTCAGGTTGTATGTTTAGCACTAGCACAGGTTACCCAGAGAGGCTGCGGAGTCCTCTTTCGAGATATTCAAAAGCCATCTGGTCATGGTTCTGGGCAACATACTGTAGGTGGTCCAGCTTGAGCAAGGAGGTTGGACCAGATAACCTTCAGACATCCCTTTGACTTCAACCATTCTGTGACTCTGTAATTTGCATCCCAGTACTGCATGTTGTTGCCCTCCTCTTAGGATAACTACTCAACCTATACACACCTAGACAGAGTTAATTGACCTGGATTTTTATACACAATTACTACTATACTTCTTTCTCTGCTTTGGAATCCCCTTCTTAATAGAAACCAATCTTTCCCACACTGATCCGTGTGATCCAAGATGATTAGTCCTGTCTATCACTCATTTTTTATTTCTCTCCATGTAGCCTTACCAGAGAGTGCCTCTTGGACTTCAGATTCCCTTTCCTTTTCTTGGGATGGGAGAAAGGGGCAAAACTGTCTCTTTTACTTTCTGGCCTTGGCTACCTGGCTACGCATGTTACAGCTGTCATTTCTGCCATACCTTACAGCCTTCTTCCCCTTTTCCAGCTGCTCCCAGCTCTTGCTGGTGTCATACTCCCATTTGTGATGCAACAAATTTTGACCAAGGGGACCCCTGGCCAGGCAATCAGCCCATTTTGCATGCCCCAAAAACGAGACACAAAAATAACTGACTTTCTGTGAGTAACCAACCAAATGACAACAGTGCCAAGATTTCTCAATACTTATTCATGGACTTCAATCATCAGTTTGTCCTTTCTGCTCTGAAATAATTTATGGTACTACATGATAAATGTTTGCTAAACAAAATCTAGCTCATCATCTGGGCCATACATTGTCTAGCTTGTAGATAGTAATTGTCAAAAGTGACAGATGGGAAAAATGCAGGTATAGTAGGTATTTATTTGTGTAAGTTTCAGTAGATAATGAAATTAAATAATTATGAATATGTAATTTTGCTAATCACTAAATATATTTACATAATCCCTTTTTCTCACAGCGATTATAGGATTTGTGTGGCAAGACTTACTTTGAAGCAGCATATTATTTATCTCCACATTTGGTATTCCATTTTTCAGCATAGATGGGTTTTATTTCTGATTTCCTCTTGCATATACAATCACTTCTTTTCCAAAGCAGCACTGTTCAAAGCTGAGAAGCACTCTGGGGATTTAGCCTTACTGTATGTACTGGAGTTTTAAGCTTTATGCAAAATTATTTGCTATCAGTGCTGAATATCCCTGCACACCCCTAAAATAAATTGGCAGTTTCTAAGAGCTTCTACAGTCTGGAGGATCTGACAGAGTAAAGAAACACTGTATAAATGGTTATGTTTTGTTTTCCTTCACTCCTCTGTTTGTAGTGTCAACACATTGTCTTTGAGCTCTTGAAGAGAGCTGAGCAAATAATTTTTAATGATTCACTCTATAAATTTGGCCTAATGTTTGTGTTTGCAGGAAGGCTGCAAAGCTCAGGCCTCTTCAATAAAACGTTTAACTACTCTGTAAAAGGGTGCCTCCTGCCTTCAGTAAGACTAATCTCAGGCTTGAAATTAAGTACATGCTTAAAAGCACCAAACCTTTTCTGTGGCAAATCACCTGTCCCGGTCCATAGTATGCAGAAGCTCTTTACAGCGACCCCTTCAAAAAAAGGCATAGCAGCATAATAGCGAGTGCAACATCTTTTGTCTCTGCGTAGATTGCAGGAACGGCTGATACTGCAGATTTCAAAGCAAGCTTCAAGCAAGCAGCTTTAAAGGTATCTGCCCAGGGGGAAAGTTTTTCTGTCTTTCTGCTAGCCTGTGCTTTTGAGGCATAAAAAGTTGTCTCTTTTCAAAATTGTCATCTTTAATATTATAATTAGAAGTTAGAACTACCTCTGTAAGTGTCTGGTGAGTCTCTGTGATGGTGTGCTTCTGCCCACCACCACCTACACCTTCAGTCTGGCCATTGCCTTGCTCAAATAATGACTGTTGCTTGCAAGGCCTTGATCAGTCAGATAGCAACCAGTGTCCTGGCTACACACAAGGCCTTGCTCAGGCACATGGTGACCACAATATCAGCTCTAACTTGGTACTGGAGAAACTGTCAGACAGACTTCTTGCTCAGCAGTTGCAGGCCAACAGAGCATGCACCAAACAAACAAACAAACAAACAAAAAACTCAATATGACTATTAGTCCATCATTTTGCCCCATGAATAGTGAGCAGGCCAAGAGCCCTTTGAGGTCTTCTGCGTGGCAGCTGGCTGCACAATAGGATCATTCAGAGAGTGGTGAGGCCCTGGCACAGGTTGCCCAGAGAAGCTGTGGATGCCCCATCCCTGGAGGTGTTCAAGGCCAGGGTGGATGAGGCCCTGGGCAACCTGATCTAGTGGGTGGCATCCCTGCCCATGGCAGGATGGGTTGGAACTAAATGATCTTTAAGGTCTCTTCCAACCCAAGCCATTCTATGAAATTCTATAGAGTAAATCTCCCCTTGAGCTGGGATGCCTCTCACACCTGCTGCAGAGATCCCTTACTCCTCATGAGAGATTCCTTGCTGTAACAGATCCCTGATAAGTGATTAATAGCTTGCTAAACTAAGATTATATTTTTGGTTGATTGTGCACATATCGGAGAATGGACTGGAAGCAGCCAAAAGGAGAAGGAACTGGGTGTGTTGGTTGTTGAGAAGCTTAACATAAGCCAACAATGTGCACTTGCAGCCCAGAAAGCCAGCCTTATCCTGGGCTGCATCAAAAGCAGTGTGGCCAGCAGGGTGAGGGAGGGGATTGTCCCCCTCTGCTCTGCTCTCGTTGAGACCCCACCTGGAGACCTGTGTTCAGCTCTGGGGTCCCCAGCACAAGGACATGGACCTGTTAGAGTGGTTGCCTCTCTAGGCAACCGATTTCACCTAAATTTGGATTCTATTTACATTTACGTCTGTTTGTTCGTGTCATGGGAATAATTACAGTTTATCCTATGGTAACTTTAATCAGAATTTATCCTTTAGTATTTCACAGAACTCCCTTTTGTGAAGCTATTTCAACAATTAGTACAAACATTGAGGAAGTCCTGAACTAGGATTTTTCCTTTTTTTTCTGTCTATCTTGAGCTTTATTTGCCTTTTTATTTTTATTATTTCACTGATAAAAGTAATGCTAAGCTTCCAAGGGCATAATTCTTCTTGTATGTTTAGAAGCCTTAAAAGATGTCACAAGTAAGGAACTCAGTTTAAAATATGGATAGTGTTAACTGTTTTTCAACCTACATATAGGACTAATCACAGTCTAAAGTCTCCTCCATCAGACATGCTCCTGCTGTTACACTCTTTTCTGTTATGATTAATAACGTCTGAAATCTGAAACCAAGTCAGCTGCACTATAATAAACTTGGTATCAATTTTACAGGTCACAAATAACCATGTAATACAATAACCCTCTATATGTTCCAGACCAACGTGGGACCACATGCTTGTGGTGGGGAGCAATGACTGGGTAATTTCATGAGGAATGAAGACCATACTCAGGGAAAAGAATCTGAAAGATGAAAGCATTTTCTACAGGAAAGGCAGAGTCAGAAAAGAAAAGCATGCTTTCCAAAGATGGCTACCTTTAATGGTATGAACTATCTTCAATCTTTAAAATGTTTCTGTGCATTTTGGAGTGTGTCCAAATGATGAATAATTCATCCTGAACAGAAAGAATATGAACAGTTAAAGAACATGACATAAGACTAAAAATGGTCAGTTAGCAAATCTGCGAGGAAAGATTAAACAAAAATTTTGCTTTGAAGATGAGATTTGGGAACAGATATAAGGTGGTCTAGCTCAATTACAGTCAATACATTAGGCAAAAACTACAGGAGATTACTTTGAGGAACAGGACCATCATGTAAAAGCCTATGAAAATACTTAGAAGGAAAGGATTAAGTGTTCCATATCCAGCTTGCAAAATGATGTGGTTAAGTGGGATTCTCAGCTTTCATTTAAGAAAATAAAATTTCTTTGGTCACAGGTGTACAGAAAATGTGAACCAAGTGAACCGTACTGACTGAAGGCAAGCAGTGCCCTTTTCTTCTTTTAAACTTAATCTTATGAATGCAAAGTCAGATTCATGGTTTGCTGACATCTGTTTTCCAATTGTTCTGCACTGTGGGCTAATGAGACTTTACAGAAAAAAAAAGTTACTCTTTTTTATCTCTTACTAATAATTATCTGAATAAACCTCATGACCACAATATGCATCCATAGAAATTCACAGATTGTTTCCTTTGGCTACCTTGTACTTGCAGCATCTAAATGCTGTCAAGTCATATGTTTCTGACACTGGTAAAATGCACAATTATACAAAGTCTGAAAATAACAGTGGTTAAACCCCAAAGGGATTCTCAGACATATACTTGCCTGTCACACTGGCATGGCCCAAACTGGCAGATTTTTAGAAATAAGCAGTAATTAATTTTTCCGGAAGGAAGGAAGAAAGGAAGGAAGGAAGGAAGATAGGAAAAGAGAAAGAGAGAGGGAGAGAGAGAGAGAGAGAGAAAGAAGGAAAGAGAGAGAAAGAATGAAAGGAAGGAGAGAAAGAAGGAAGGAAAGGAAGGAAGGAAGAGAGAGAGAGAAAGGAGGTAGAAATCAAAACACAAACCACAGTGAGGAGAAATTGAGGGATTTTCTCTTTGCTAGTTTTGGCAGCTTCTCTCTAATTTTTTTTTTTTTTAACAGGTTTTCTAAGGTGCCCATCCCTTACCCATCCATATTAGAAAGTTTGTGAATGCCTAGTTTTATCCCAGGCAGCAAGGCACCCAAGATTTAGCTGATCTTAAACTGAGTCTGAAGCCTTTTTGGTAGACTAGTTCCAATACAATTATTTGGGCCTCCCTAGATTGAAAGATCACACAGATCTAAAAATTATATAGGCTTTCTGTTTAGAAACACTATCATTTCATTTATTTATTCCATCATGGTCTTAATTGTAGAAATTTCTGCTCATTTCAAATAAAATTTGAGACCAAAATGAGCACAGTATTATTCCTTAAGGATTGGGGTCTAGGGAACATCATGCCATATGGAAAATGAAGAAGCAAAATTTGTGTGTGACAAATGTTTTTCAGCCTTCAACATATGGGCAGAAGTGTGCCAATGAAGACAAGAATAGGGAGGCTGAATATTAGAAAAATGAGATTACACTTACTTTTAGCCCTGATTGTAGCACCTAAAAGTCACAGTTCATGGCCAGAGTACTCTTCTGACAAGTTTTTTGCCTACACATGGAGAGGAGTTGCCTAAGCTGTGAAGGTGTATATGGAAGATCTCTGTCTGTAGATGAACTGAGTTTTGGATATGGCCTTAGTATATTCATTGTGTGAACATGCTCTTCATTGTGTATTCATTGTGTTAGACAGCTCTGAGTTTCTGGAGCCATATTGTGGCTCTGGAATGTGCAGGACTGGAGAAAGAGGCTGTGGGACAACCCTGTTATTATCCGCTGAGTCTTCTGTCACAGCTTAAGAGGTGACAGCTGGTGGATGAGAACAGGATGTTGTGATTCTGGAAACACAGCACTTAAACTGATTTGCTACCTATGATCAGCAACACTGTGACATGACCAAGAGAAATAACAGAAGAGTTGAGTTTGGAAGGAACTTATGTAGGTCACCTGGTCTAACCTCCTGCTCAAAGCAGGATCCTATTAAATCAGGCTCTCGGGGGCTTTTCCAGGGTGTATTTTGAATATCTCCAAGGATGAATATTTCCTATAATCTTCTGAGCAACCTGTTACAATTTTTGACCACCCTTCTGATGAAAAAATGTTTTTTTGTTTTGTTTTCCTAATATCTAAACAGAATTTACCATGTCCCAGCTTGTGTGTTGGATCTTGTCTCCTTGTTCTTTCACAGTCCCACTCTTCTCAGAGTCTGGCTACACCAGTGAGGCGTATATGAAGATAGCCACGTTCATATGTCATTCTTAGGTATGGCTAATAATAATAACATTGTAATTGTTATTCATGAATCAGAAATGAAAATAATTTGAAAATATGTTGTTTCAAATGAAATGTTTTTTTATGAAAATACTTAGCTTGCTTTTTATCCTTTGCAAATATTCTGCAAAATGCAATGTAAATTTAGGAACAGTGTTTTTTTTTGTTTGTTTTTGTTTTGGTTTTGGTTTGTTTGTTTTTTAATTAAACCCTTAAATTAAAACAGAATCTTCCTTGTCTCCTGATGAGAGTTTTTAAAAGTATATGTTTGTTTTTGTCTACTTCAGCCAAACTATCTGGTTAATTAAATGTAGCCCATGATGTTCCTTTTTTCCTATTCCAGTTTAAAGCTACTAAAAAGTATAGATACAATGTTTCAGTTCTGGAAAAAAAAAAAAAAAAAAAGAATATACTACATAATTCCTACCTTTCCCTCTACCTTCGTTGACCAAAACACTACTGAAGAAAATGAGGGACAGGAGATTATACTGAAGTCTGTGCAGTAACGAAACAAGGCCTACAGTATATTTTGCACCATGAGTGCAAAGAAATTCAAATTAGTTCTTCATGCCCTGAAATTCAACACACTGGGAAGCATGCTGTCGAGCAATCAAACATGTTTTGAAAACAGTGTTTTCCTATTCAGATTGTTTCTTAGCTCTGACAGCATGATTATACTACTTCTGAAGATGAGCTGCTAAGCACGATGCATTGCTGTGTGAACCTATTGACACACATGGGTTGCTGATAGCTTGAGGATTTCTGGATCACACTCCATAGCTCAGTGTAAATAGAACCACCAAAGCTTCAAGACAAGCAGAGAATCACAGCCAGCCTTTTCCATCCCAAAGATCTTTAACTTCAACTCCAAGGCTTAACATCAAAAATTTAATGCCCAATGCAAACATTTCAAACTGGTGTAAGAGGGAGGGATATTCACCTGACTGCATGAGGCATTTGCATGCAGTCATCTACATCTGAGGTAGTTTTACTGAAAGCTTTCTTTAAGGTCAAAAGAGAGAAATGGACATTTCAAGGTATGGTTGAGCTCATCCTAGTGTAGTCATCTAAAATATGTAAGAGGAACTGACCCTTGTAGTGCCTTCTTTTCTTCTGTGAATATAAGGGAAACTTATATCAGGATATCAGGAATGGACACCCACACTAAATGGTTTGACTTCTTCCCATGAAAATGCTGACCTCCCAAGCTGATGAATGAGCTAAAACAGTTGTCCCATCATTTAGGTATTTTTTCCCAAACTTTCCTCAGCCTGTTGTTCAATCTCTTATGATTATACCTTTTTGTTTACAATTAATGCTTCCATAGAGCAAAATTAGACCAATGTGCCTGCTTACTGAACATGAGTTTCCACAGTGCCCTTGTTGCCACCTGAAAGTTATCCCGTGTTTTGCACTAGGTTATTTACAAAAGATGATGAAAACCTGATTTATGCTATGTGTTCATAACACTGGGCTGAGATGACTGTGGCTGGCCTCCCCTCTTCCTTCATTAATCAGCAACAGATTGTCTAGAATATGCAGCTGCTCAGGTGCTGATCTGGATTCTGCCCAAGCAGCATAGCCTGTTCAATAGCACCATGGCCCTTTGACCTATCAATTGCTAGTACCTTCTTCAGTTGTCTTTTGAAAGCAGCTCAAATACTTAATCTTTTTCTGCTGTGCTCTGGCATTTTATGTGTTGAGCACTTGTGGAGTTATATCTTCTATTTATGTCCCAGTGCTTCAAAAGGAGACTAGCAGTGAAGCCTCTGCTACAAAAGCTTGGAGGTTTGTCTGTTTGTAAAGCTCACTGAAAATTTAATTTGTTTATTGAATGACACTTTCTTCTGGCTCTTGTTTGAACTCAGGGCTGGTTCATGTATACAGTTCCTTCCTACTGTGAATTTGGAATTTGTCTACAGATACAGTAGAGCTTAAATATTGCCTTAAATATAGGACACAATTAAATAAATATACCTGAAGGTTTAATGAAAATAATTGAGCACTTGGGAAGGCTAAAGGCCCTCAAGATACAGGTGGGAATGTGATTCAAGGGAGTCTGGATTCTTGGATTCTGCTTCTGGTTTGCTGATTTGCTGCTTAATCTTTCACATCTGGTGTCAGTAATTAACTTCAGTATAGCCAGTGTCAGTTCACCAGCTGAGATTCACACCTCTGAAAATATTCACAGAAACCCTGGGGGTTAAATTCTTAGGTGGCTCAGAGGTTACTCTTTGAAACACAGAAAATGGAAGACAACCATTTCTCTGTGTTCAGTAGAAATCTGAAGCCAGAAATCCAAGCAGTGATACCCCTGCTGCTGTCCATGTTCTATTTCCCCAAATGTTTTCTCCCTCAAAACGTGAGACACCATTTATATTTAAGAAAAAACAACAAAAACTACTGTCTTGTGCTTCTTTGAAATGACATCTGGTATCGTATTTGGGAACTAAGAAAGAAGAAGAGAAGTACCCTGTGACTAATCTATTCACTAGCATTTAAGGACTCTTCAAGTGTGTTTTAAGAACTTTTAACTAGTAAAAAATAAAGCCATCAGATGCTTGTATCAGTGCTGGCTGTTTTACATGGAAATATAGGAAACATCACTCCCATTTTTAAAAAGGGTAGAAAGGAAGGCCTGGGGAACTACAGATCTGTGAGACTCATTTCTGTGCCTGGGAAGATCCTCCTGGAAGCAATGTTAAGGCACATGCAAGAGATGGAGGTGATTTGAGACAGCCAATATGGCTTCACCAAGGATAAACCATGCCTGACCAATATAATGTCCTTCTACTTCGGTGTGACTGCATCAGTGGACAAGGCAAGAGCAACCAATATTATCTACCTGGACTTCTGTAAGGCCTTTGACACAGTCCCATGCTACATCCTTGTCTGTAAATTGGAGAGGGATGGATTTGACAGACAGACTATTCAGTGGCTAAGGAATTTGCCTTGAACTTTAAGTTCAACAAGGCCAAGTGCCGGGTCCTGCACCTGGGGTGCAACAACCCCAAGCAGAGCTACAGGCTGGGAGATGAGTGGCTGGAAAGCTGCCTGGCCGAGAAGGACCTGGGAGTATTGGTTGATAGTCGGCTGAATATGAGCCAGCAGTGTGCCCAGGTGGCCAAGAAGGCCAACAGCATCCTGGCCTGTATAAGAAGCAGTGTGGCCAGCAGGTCTAGGGAGGTGATTGTGCCCCTGTACTCGGCTCTGGTGAGGCCGCACCTTGAGTACTGTGTTCAGTTTTGGGCCCCTCGCTACAGGAAGGACATGGACGTGCTCGAGCGAGTCCAGAGAAGGGCGACCAAGCTGGTGAGGGGTCTGGAGAACAAGTCTTACGAGGAGCGGCTGAGGGAGCTGGGCTTGTTCAGCCTGGAGAAGAGGAGGCTCAGGGGCGACCTTATCGCTCTCTACAGTTACCTTAAAGGAGGCTGTAGAGAGGTGGGGGTTGGTCTGTTCTCCTACGTGCCTGGTGACAGGACGAGGGGGAATGGGCGAAAGTTGCGACAGGGGAGTTTTAGGTTGGATGTTAGGAAGTACTTCTTTACCGAAAGGGTTATTAAGCATTGGAACGGGCTGCCCAGGGAGGTGGTGGAGTCACCATCCCTGGAGGTCTTTAAAAGACGTTTAGATGTAGAGCTTAGTGATATGGTTTAGTGGAGTGCTTAGTGTTAGGTCGGAGGTTGGACTCGATGATCTTGAGGTCTCTTCCAACCTAGAAATCTGTGATACTGTGATACTGTGAATTGACTGTATGGATGCATCCAGAGAGTTCCAGCCAACAGCTCAATGTCCAAGTGGAGATGAGTGATGATCGGGATCCCTCAAGAGTCTATAGAAATCTTAGCTCAGTACTGCTTGAAAATACAGGATTTGCAGTCTTCCCTGAGGAAGTGTCAGCATGTAATTATACTCAACTGGTAATACAGAAGGAATTAATGAACAACTTTCTGACAGAAAGAGCACTTCTTCCTCCTGTTGACCTGCACTTTGAATGGTACACACAAGGGGACATGACTTTGGACACTGGAAAAGCGTAGATGCCCATACACAACGATTCTTCTGACCTTTTTTTTTTTTATATATATATATATATATATATCAGATAGGCAGCCAAACAGAGATATGAAGAGGTGCTTCTCAGTCATTTCTTCCTCTATATGTCCCAAGAAGCAGTTTTTGGGTGACCCTTGTATGTATAAAATTCCAAAGTATTCGCTGACTGATCTCAAAACACTTCAACAGCAGTTGCGTGTCCCATTTCCCATCTGGGAAGACTGAGACACACAGCATCGGTGATTGAGCATGCATTTGGTGGCGGAGGCACTTTCAGCATGCAGAGATGTGAAGCCCTTACCATTTCTTCACTGTAGGCATGTAAGCTGCTCTGTTAGCTGTAACCTGACTCAATGCCAAGTGAAATCAGCACTAAATCTTTCCATTGGCTTCAGTGGTAGCAGATTAGGTCCTTAATGGGTATGTGAATTACAAGAGAGTGAAACATACAGGCTTTGAGGAGTGGTTTTATTGTGTTCTTTTCCAAAGACATTTATTTTATCAGAAAAGCGAAGAATTGGTGGGCTGGGTATTTTAAATATAGCTTTTAGCTTGTCATCGATATGCTTTAAAAGAGAGCTGTGAGCTGAAATTTTTATTCTTCCCTCCTCTAAACCCTTTTTTTTTTTTTCTTACAAAGAAAGTTGTAAAGTATACTTGAGTAGAGGTAGTTTGAGGTTGTTTTTTTTTTTTTTTCTATATATATATTCTTGGTGTATATGGTTTTGACCATTATTTTTGATTACCTGTTCTGGCATGACCGAGACTTCCTGTAATATTTCTAATATTTCTTCTTCCTCCCTGGGGAAATTTTATGTCTGCTTTTAACATTTGTCCTTTATTTTTATTTTGTGAAAACTGAGGCAGGGAATTAATTTCATATTGTAGCCATATCTATTTCTTTGGTTAATAATACCTTACATTTACAATATCCTAGTCTATAATCTCCTTGGATGACCTTCCTGCCCTCACACATTTCTATTGCTTCTCTTTTCTCCTCTTGTACTACTTTGCTTTTAGTCTTTTTTTGCTGAGTTCCCCTTTCTTTTCTCTACATTTTCTCATCTCTCTCTTCCATAATCTACATTTTATCCCTCACATTTGGTCCCTTCCTAACCTTGATTCCTTTTTACAAAGCATTTTTCCTTCACATTCGCACCCATTTTCCTTTATGCTATATGTACTAAGTAGGTAGTATACACATAAACAACATTCCCTGAGGCAAACATGAATTTTACTTTGAACACCTTCCAATTTCCCTTACTTGCCCCTTCTCTTCGTCATTCTATTTCTTTCAGTTTTGCTCTACGCTTCCAATGCTAACAAAGCTTGCTCTGCTGAAATCGAACACTTGTATTTTTTTCTCCCGTATAGGCTTGTTTTCACCCATGTTAGAAATGTAATTAGATTATTCCTCTATTTCCCATGCTTCATGCATTTGCATTTGCATGCTGTCTTGAGCATCTACTTAAAAAGACATTAATGAAAGTTTCTTTTTGCTTCTATTCTTCTTCTTCATATATATATATATATATATATATATATAAAAACCCCTTACATTTTTGCTTTTTGTTCTGTCAGAAGTCTCTCTCTTTTCTCATGGATGCACATTTTTCACTCACTTTGCCTGCTCATGCCATGTGCCCTTTGTCTGTTCTCCACTTTCATTTAGTTGCTCTCTTTGAGAATTTTGCCACTGACTGCAATGCAACCTGTGTTTGAACTCATAAGCCTCATCTTCTATGTCCATTAGCTTGACCTGTTAACAGCGAGAACCAAAGGTTGCAAGAGCGTGCCTTGTTCCTTTCAGTAAACTTGCTGGGCTCACAAAAAGCACAAAAAGTCTATTCTCTGCTCAGATGAACCCTTGATCACTTCTGCATTCCCCTTTCCATTCCAGTATTTACAATGGATCTAGATAACCACTTCCCCATGAATGTAGTAGAAATTCTCAAGTCTCTCACATTGGATCTGTCCCCCTACCCTGGTGATCCTGAAAGACATATCTGGCTGGGTTAGCCCCATCCCTTTGGCTGAAGATATCCGGGAGATTTTCTTTAGGCTTCATCCCAAGGACATTCTTAAAAGCCACAGCACACAGGGTAAACAACTGTAGGAAGGGTGAACCAGGGCGGGTGCCAGCATGTTGTACTTTAGAGCTTCTACACATCAAAGAGCAGCATAAATGGGACTGAACCTCACGGTGACAGGCAACACAGCTGAGCCAGAGGGTGGCAGGGAATGGCGCCCTGCTGAAGTGACTTGGGAGTATATAGAGCAGGTCCTTATGCTCCAGATGAAGTCTGAAGTCTTATCATCCAGGTTTTGTCTGGACAGGGAAGATAGGGGCAAAATCTAATCTGAAAATGAATTAGACCACCTGGTATTAATTGCATGTTAAGAGTGGTCAGAAAGAGACACTCTTGCAGACTGCCTGGGCATTATATGTTCACAGCCAAAAATCCTACATAGTAACTGCTGTAACTAGACAAGCTGTCAGAGCTTCACCTCAAGGTTACAAATTGTGCGAGACTTTTCTTGCCTTACTGCAGGCTGATTATCAGCTTTTCTACCACCCTGCTGAAAATAAGAAAAATTGCTTATATTCCTAGTTTCTGGTAACGATAAAGCATTTGCCTGGCCTGTTTAGTTCAGATGCCAGCACCCAGCCAGTGCTCCACCCTACCCAGATAAAGTCATTTATTGATGGTATAGCTCTCCCTGAACTGAAAGAAACTCTCTGCCTCAGCCTTGTAAATATTATATACCGCTACAATAAATTAACTCTCAAAGTCATCAGTTTGGATCTCCCAGCACTCAACAAGTCAGCGCCCCATATGCATTTAATTGTCTCCCTAGATATTTTCATTTACAAAATATTACATCTTGCCTTGCTTGCAAATCACAGATTTATTCTCACATAGGTACCTAATCCTCAGACTCCCAAAACATAATCCTGTAGTCTGCCTCTTCCCCCCAAATACTCTGACAGGAAACAAAAGAGAACATAAACCAAAATGTAAAGACAGCCAGGAACCTGTACATTTTAAAACCCCAAATCAGTCCCATCTGTGGCATGGTTGAACACAGCAGTTTAATATAAAATGCATACATAGTACCTATACTTACCACTTACTTGAAAAATGTTGGGTTTTAACAGAAACCCTTATATTTCTTTGAGGATTTAAAACATTTAGGTCTCAAAATTAAAAACAAGTACACAATTATTGGAGTTAATTTGTAATAAAGATATATATTTTTTGAATTTTCTGAAGCATTTTATCTTTCTCAGATCTAATTTAAAAGGAAGGCAAACGGAAGGGAACATTGCAGCCTGGATGGAGTAAAAGCCTTCTTTTTTAGTTTTGATACCTTAATCAGCAGTCTGGGCTTGAGTCTGGTTTCAAGTCCATATCACCAGATGTAGCTCTACTGAAATAAACTGAGTTAAATGGTGTCATGCCAGAAGGATATCAGCTTCTCACTGAGACGCTGTGCTTCTTCAAGTCAGAGTAAAACTCGAGAAAAACCAATGAAGTCACAGGATTTATTGTAATTTTATGCAAGCATTTCTAAGGAAAGAATCTGTTTGATTAATCAGTCAAAATCATACAGTTCATCCCTTACCATTTGTTTTAAAGAATTAAGATTTTGCTGACATGAAGGAAGCTTGATTTGTGTTCCCTTTCAGGAAGAAGTCAAGATATTTTACAATTAATTTTCGTAGATCAACAAATCATACAAAACTGTTTTTTTGGCTACAGACATTTTTCATTTTTTCATGAGATCTGAGAGTGGAAATGAGAAAGGAAAATGTATGGGACTCTCACATTTCTTTGCTGAAACTTAATGAAAAAAGCAGATGGGAATTGCTAGCCTTTTTGCTAGAAGGAATAATATTTCTGAGTGCTGTGACTCAGTCGTTGCAGAAAGAGACGTTTGGAAGGTTTTGTTCATTATCTGTTGTCAGGAGATTATTATTGTGCTACTAGGGATTGAAAGGATAAGGTCCTTTGTTTATAGGTTAAAGGAAGTAAGGGTCATTTAACTTTTGCACAATAAAAGAAAAAAACTGTTGTATTGAGTGTATGCTGTTCTACATGCTTGAGAGTCGGATATTTGATTTTGTTCAGGGACAGAATTTCAAGCACAGTATTAGAAAGATATTTAAAGAAAAGTTTAGTTTCCGTTCAGGAACCCAAGTACAAAACATTTTTGGAAAAGCTAAGAACTTGGCATTATCAGAGCAAGGGCAGAGAAGTTGTCCCATAAATAGAAAGTTATGTTATTTAAGAATGTTTCAGCTTCTATTTCTCTCCTTATGTACTGAGAAACAAAGAGATTGCTTTATGTCTAATACATTCTCAATTTTATTTCTTCAAAACTGCCTCCTAGATCTGAAAGTCTCTGATTCTATGCATACATGTGCACATGTGTAGCTTTGTATAGATTCCTGCAAGGTGAAATTGTCGTATGTTTCCAGCATTGGCATCTCTGATGAGCTGAGAGTAGCTGAGATGTTTTCTGATAAACCAGTTTTAATCCACGAAACATGCTAAATAGAATAGAAAATAAATGAAATAGGAAACAATTGTATGGAGGGCTTCTGTCCGGCTGAGTGCAAACAGACTCCTATCTGCACTTTCCAGCAAACATACAGAGGTTAGTGACACCTGGAATCATAGAATTAAAAAAAAAAAAAAAAAAAAAGTAGTACAAAAGGATACAGAGAGAGGAAAAAGACCATTTTTTATACCGTAGAAGGAAACTAGACAAAAGTAATTAAAAATGAGCGGAAAGAGAGACAGAGAGCTAGACTGTGACATCATTATTTATGCTGGTAGAGCAGCTTATTCAACAAATGTTCTTTTCTTTTTGATGCAAAGCAATCTTCTTTTTATTGTAATTTTTACTGCTGTAGCACAGAGGAGGCCTCTTTATGGGCCAGGAGTCACAAGGCGCTTATGCTGTGAGTAATAAAAGATGATTGTTATTTTCTGAAGAGTCCCTTATGATACAGGTAGTCTTGCCACTGTGCTGCTGTACAGCTAGGATGGCAAGCAAGAGTATGCCCTTGGGGATGACTCCCCATCACCAAGTCCCAAATGCTCTTTTCCCAAAACTTTGTGGAGCAGCATCCTGCTACTCCTTAGCCTTCCCCGAGTGAGATGTGGGGCCAGTGGAAGTATTTAGGATCACTGGGGGATTGGGGTTCAGGTCTTTCCACAACTGATCCTTGAGAGTTGCCAAAGGGAGATCCCACAGCATCTCTGGAAAACCAGTTTCAGTGCTTAATAATTTTCACTGTGAATTTTATTTTCTTTATACCTTGCTGGTATTTCCCTTGCCAGAACTTTCACTCGTGCCTCTTCTGCTTTCACTGGGCATCTCTGGAAAGAATCTGGATATCTTATATCTCCTTCTTGAGAAAGCTGAGGACAGCTAGGTAACTGGTAGGTAACTACCCAGTTAGGTAACTACCCAGCTTTCTCTTGAGGCTGAACAAACCCAGATGCTTCAGTTCCCTCCTAAGTGTCTCATGCTTCAGCCATCAAAGTGGTCCTCCATTGGACTTGCTCCAGTTTATCATTTTTTTTTCTGTAATTCTTGGGAGTTAAAAAATTGCAAACGTGATTTCACAAGTGCTAAAGACTTGAGAGTAATCACTCCCCTTGACCTGTTGGCTATGATCATGCTAACGAAGTCCAGATGCTCTTAGGCTTCTTTGCAGCAAGAGCACACTCCTGACTCCTCCAATCACATTTATTTTGAGTATAAATTCTTCAATCCCAGATTCTTGATTACTGATTTAATTATAAAAATGTCTCACCTCTTAATTCCTATCATCTAAACTAGTAATTGTCTGACACAACTTTCTTTTCAAAAAAAAAAAAAAAAAGGTTACCATATCCAGCTGAGTGAATGTTACTTGTGTTGATGCTTTGCATGTAATGAACAAATGTATTCACAATACAAGTTCATGACCGTGCCTCTTCCTGGCAGAGTGCTCCACATAACAATACACATCATTTCTAACTATACACAAGTTTATTTACATAGTTTTTCATAAACACTATTTACACAAACACTAAACTGAGAACAAAAGCTGTGATTCATTAACTAATTCATCATGGGGATTCAACAGGATGAAAGATAAACAGAACTGAGATGTCATTAGGCCTGTTTTAGGTCATCCCTAAATATGGCTTTTTGTGACTCATAAGCCCATGACAACACTCCAAAGAGATACCATCTACCTGTAAGACACAACATGCAGAGAGACATGGAATACAGTATTGTAGGGATTGTAGAAGTCTGTGGTACCTGTATCCTACAGGCATAACCACTGTCAAGTTTTCTAACAGGGGACTTCTGAGGAAGTTGGGAAGGAAGCCAAAAAAAATACCTGAAAATGTGAAAATACCTGAAAATAACACCTGAGTGTTACAGCACTGGAGGAGCAGAATGAGGGAATCAGAACACTGCATGTTAATAAACAGTGGAGGCTGATAGTGGAGTTTAGCAAAATGGAGGCAGATGTTTAAATATGAAACAGATAATGGTGGATTGTGAGGGCTTTGCAATGTAGCCTTTGTTTGACAGCAGCAAAGAGGCAGCTGGAAGAAGGATTTTATAAGAGATGTGTCATGGACAAAGTAGAAATTGCTTCTGTGGCAAGTTTGACATAAAGATATCAAGGCAAGGTCATATCTGTTATGGTTGGATGAAAGACTGTGTTGAAACCTGATGGATAACAGCTTGGATTCAGGCATCTGTTAGCTACCTGCAGATGTTTTTCTGGAGCTGGCAACTGAGCAGCTGAACAATTAGCCAGAGAGCAGCTACCTGCTTCTGGTGCCAGAGTGGTCTCTTCCAGACTCTGACCCAGACCATCACATAGACGAGCCCACTCATCTACATCAGCATGGGCACGAGCACACTCAGGATCAGGAGAGGTTGCTGCGGGTGGAACTCCACTGAGCAATACTGCTATACTCAGAAACCAAGTTTGTACTCTGCTGTTCAGGCTGCACCATTTGTGGAATGAATTTCACTTAATGCTGGGGACAGTCAAACCCCATGATGTGTTTGATGTGTTATAAGATGACAGCATACAATATGTGGAGTATTAAAATAAATAAATACATAATGTTAAACTGATCACTAAAAAAAAAAAAAAAAAGAAAAGAAAAGAAAAAGAAACTAGAAACAGAATAAACCTGTACAATGACTTTGCATTAAAAAAAAAAAAAAAAACTGCACTTTACCTTCTGAAAGGAAAACTGAAGGAGATTTCCTTTGAGAATTTTGATTTTTTGGAATCAACAGTCGGTGGAAGGAGCTGAACCAAGAACGAATAGTTTAGCTACTGAAAAGAGTAGGGAGTTTTGATAAAGTAGTTACAATAAATAAAGGAACTTGGGAGAGCAGCCATTTTAGGTCATAAAAGAAAAAGAATAGGAGAAATCGTAAGATTTAATAACCCTTAAATGAATGGCATAAAGCCTCCTTGGAATGCCAAAGACCTGAATGACCCTATTATGAACAAGCAAAAATACGAATTTACCTGAACTAACAGAAACTGGATGAAATTGTATTACAAGAAATACACCGAGAAACCAAAGGCTGTTAAACTAAAATTGAGGCGGAAAAATCACTTAGTGCACATTTTTTTCAAATAAAACCCTAAATCTAAAGCAGACGGCAATTTTAGTGAAGAAAATATTTATTTTATGTTATAGGATATGCCAGAGATCCTGAAATATGCAAGGTCAGAAAGTAGTAACTGGTACGATACATACTAAAAGCAGTACTTCTGGAAAGAATCCCTTGAGAAATGATTTGTATGGATTTTGTTCAGCTGGTGGAAAAAGCTTAAAAAGTGGATGTTTTAGAAACATTGCTATGCAGATGGTGGTGTTTTAGACCCATTCTGAACTGCTGTCCTGATTTAGGCAAAACTCTCGCTAAAATTGATCAGTGAATGGATTACTTGAAAAAATAACCCTCTTACTTTACTCCTGGCTGAGCATTTCTTTCCTGCTTTCTTTCTCACTGATGTGTTGTTTACAGGATAATGATACTCCTAGATTTGTCTTAAATCGGACTTTTCATGTAAAGAAACTAACTGGTTGTTCACTATAACAGTGATAGAACGGAAGATTTTCAGTGTCTATTGCAGCTGAACATGATAGAAATGGCTAAGGTTGGAGAGTTGCCCAGGTTTCCTGCTGTTTTGTGTGCACCATTCAGTATGGCATTAAAACTTCTCTACTGCTGTGATAAATTCACAGTCTGAGGCATTCAAAGTACCAGGAGCACTGTATGATGTAGAGCCTGAGGGCTGGGCTGGATGTAGCCATTCTACTAATTGTGGGATAGCCCCAGTGCAATCAGTATGTATTTGAGGAACATAAAAGTTACCAGTTTATGTGATTTGGAGTGAAGGTAAGTGGAAACGAATCTACTCATAATAATTTCAATTGAAAAATAAAGAGGGAGAGAAATTAAAATCCTGAATAATTTCATTTTGACATTTTTAAGTGTCTAATATGAAGTTAAATACTTTAGGGTGGAAACATGACAATGTTACTTTCAACATTTCTTAGGGAAAATCTATCGATTCTTTGGTACCAAAACAATGTTTTTTAGTTTAAAGATTGAAATGTTTTTTGAAATATAAAAAAAATGAAATAATAAGATTGATATTAGATTACATGATTATTTTTTAATAAAATGAAAATCATACTTTTTTTAACATTTTTTAAATTAAAATCTCAGCTCTACCTGAATCAGTTTTGTTTGTTTGTTTGTTTGTTTGTTTTCTTTGCTTTTTTTTTTCATATTGCTGTATTGACCTCAAAATTCAACTTTAATTATGAGTTAGAACAGAAAAATGTGAAAATCTGGAGTTAAAATGTGTCAGCATGTTGGATTCAACAATCCACTGATATGTTGGAGAGATCCATCACAACTTCAAACTATAAATATTACTGAAGAAAAGGATAAGAAATGTGTGAAGAAGGTGACTGTCTTTCAGAAAGGGTGTACTACATTATAGACAGGGAAAGTGAGACATAAGGTAGCCCAAAGTCAACTAGTTGGTCAGTCAGGAACACAACTCAGTTCTTTGGCCAGCAATATTATTCAGTTGATCTTAGTAACTGGAATGGGAAACTAAATGAACAAAACCAAAAAAAACAGACTTTTTTTTTTTTTTTCTCTATTGGATATGCAGTTCTTTGGATATTTACAGAGGACAATAGGAACTTGCTAATCTGCTGAAAAGAAAAACAATTGCCACATACCTTCCCAAAACATCTTCAATTATCAGAGGGGTTTGGAGGATTAAAAAAATCCCCAGATAAATACACCTTTTTTTCTCCTTTCTTAGAAACAATTCTTCTAAAATAATGTCATGAAGGACGGTTGGAAGGTTAGTCCTTTTCTCAGACAGACTGCCTTTGGTGTATACCTCCATGTTAAGATATCACATTTAACTCTGAGTGCTCTGCACAATGCTGTAAAGAAGCAAATACATTCTCAATCGTGGCAAAGCTAACTGGCACAAAGGAAGCACATACTAATCTCTTTGTATTGCTCCTGGCTTTCAGGTGGCCCTGTGCCACCCTGGATATCACAGAATCACAGAATCACAGGATCGTCTAGATTGGAAGAGACCTCCAAGATAATCTAGTCCAACCTCTGTCCTAACACTAACAAGACCTCCACTAAACCATATCACTAAGGGCTACATCTAAACGTCTTTTAAAGACCTCCAGGGATGGCGACTCTACCACCTCCCTGGGCAGCCCATTCCAATGCCTAACAACCCTTTCAGTAAAGAAGTTCTTCCTAATATCCAACCTAAACCTCCCCTGGCACAACTTTAGCCCATTCCCCCTCGTCCTGTCACCAGGCACGTGGGAGAATAGACCAATCCCCACCTCTCTACAGCCTCCTTTAAGGTACCTATAGAGAGCGATGAGGTCGCCCCTGAGCCTCCTCTTCTCCAGGCTAAACAAGCCCAGCTCCCTCAGCCGCTCCTCGTAAGACTTGTTCTCCAGACCCCTCACCAGTTTTGTCGCCCTTCTCTGGACTCTCTCGAGAACGTCCATGTCCTTCCTGTAGCGAGGGGCCCAAAACTGAACACAGTACTCAAGGTGCGGCCTCACCAGAGCCGAGTACAGGGGGACAATCACCTCCCTAGACCTGCTGGCCACACTGCTTCTTATACAGGCCAGGATGCTGTTGGCCTTCTTGGCCACCTGAGCACACTGCTGGCTCATATTCAGCTGACTATCAACCAGTACTCCCAGGTCCTTCTCGGCCAGGCAGCTTTCCAGCCACTCATCTCCCAGCCTGTAGCTCTGCTTGGGGTTGTTGCGCCCCAGGTGCAGGACCCGGCACTTGGCCTTGTTGAACTTCATACAGTTGGCCTCAGCCCATCGCTCCAGCCTATCCAGATCCTCCTGCAGAGCCTTCCTTCCCTTGAGCAGATCGACACACGCACCTAACTTGGTGTCATCTGCAAACTTACTGAGGGTGCACTCGATCCCCTCATCCAGGTCATCGATAAAGATATTAAAGAGGACTGGCCCCAGCACTGAGCCCTGGGGGACTCCACTAGTAACCGGCCTCCAACTGGATTTGGCTCCATTCACCACTACTCTTTGGGCCCGGCCATCCAGCCAGTTTTTAACCCAACAAAGCGTACGCCAGTCCAAGCCATGAGCAGCCAGTTTCTTGAGGAGAATGCTGTGGGAAACGGTGTCAAAAGCCTTACTGAAGTCAAGGTAGATCACATCCACAGCCTTCCCCTCATCCACCAAGCGCATAACTTGGTCATAGAAGGAGATCAGGTTCGTCAAGCAGAACCTACCTTTCATAAACCCATGCTGACTGGGCCTGATCGCCTGCTTGCCCTGCAAGTGCCGCGTGATGACATTCAAGATAATCTGCTCCATGAGCTTCCCTGGCACTGAGGTCAAACTAACAGGCCTATAGTTCCCCGGCTCTACCCTCTGGCCCTTCTTGTAGATGGGCGTCACGTTTGCTAGCCGCCAGTCGACTGGGACCTCCCCTGATAGCCAGGACCGCCGATAAATGATGGAAAGTGGCTTGGCCAGCTCCTCCGCCGGTTCGCTCAGTACCCTCGGGTGAATCCCATCCAGCCCCATCGACTTGCATACATCCAAGTGCTGTAGCAGGTCGCCAACCATTTCCTCATGGATAGTGAGGGCCACATCCTGTTCCCCATCCCCTTCCACCAGCTCAGGGTACCAGGTATCCAGAGAACAACCGGTCTTGCTGCTAAAGACTGAGACAAAGAAAGCATTGAGCACCTCAGCCTTTTCCTCATCTTTTGTAACTAAGTTTCCCCCCGCATCCAGTAAAGGATGGAGATTCTCCTTAGTCCTCCTTTTGGTGTTGATGTATTTGTAAAAGCGTTTTTTTTTATCTTTAATGGCAGTAGCCAGATTGAGCTCCAGATGAGCTTTGGCCTTTCTAATTTTCTCCCTGCACAGCCTCGCAACATCCTTAAAGTCCTCTTGGGTAGGTGCTTGGGCAGCACAGGAAGCTGTATGTAACTATCAGGGCAGGAATACTCCCTCCATATAGGTCTGCACAAGCCTCAACTTGGCAAGGGAGATATGCCAGTAGTCTGTATAATCAAGAGGGTCAAGGAGCAAGCCAGAAGGGAATCATTATTTACTGTCTTTTCCATTACAAGAACTAAGGGGAAGTGAAAAGGCACTAGAAAGTAGAAGGTTTGGAAAATCAAAATAATGTGGTACTTCACATGACTTGTGAAACTCAGAATATGGTGCAGCATGATAAAAATGCAGGCTTGAAGAAACATTTTGTATCCTTCTGTTTTGACCACTAGTAGAGATAGGTATTGAGCTAATAAGCCTTTTCCTGATTTACAGGTGTTCTTTCAACTTTATGGTCTTTGCTGATGGAAAGAATCAGACACCAACAACAAAACATCTCATAAGGATAGAGGCATGATGAACAAATAAATGCCACCCAAAGCAAATTAAAAATGAATATAAGAAATATTTTTCTCACAGGCACAGACTGTGCAGTCCGTGTCAAAGTAAGCAGTTGAGACAAATAATTTCATCTCAAAAATAGTTCAGAGATATACATGGATAACAAGAATAACCAAAGCTAAAAATTCTGTTAAATCTTGCTATTCAGGATTTAAAATAACCGAAAGCAATTAGACTTGACCCAAACTGACGTGGGCCTGATTATCCCATCTTGTACATACAGTGCAGGTTACTTAAAGCCTCCTCTCGATTTTCTGGTATTGATTAGATCTGGTTAGTAACAGGGAATGGGACTGGCTGGGTCAGTATGATGATTTCTTTGTTTCTATAAGCACGTTTCTGACACAGTGCATGCCTGAAGAAGCTGAATGGAAAGGAACTGAAATGAAAAGGAGCAGAAAGGATGGATTGAATTATAAATGATTCTTTAAAATATGAAGAAACAATAGCAATTGATGGCATTTTCAATTACCTTATTGTAGCTCATTAAATACTAGCAATACTGGAAACAGGTTGGAGGAGATTAGAGCAAGACTCATTTCCTGACAGAGTTACAGACTTCGGGCCTTACCTCAGTAGGCTGTATGAGACTTACCTTACCAGTTAAATGAGACTCTGTGGACTCAAATATTTTATTTGTCTTTCTTCACTTGAAGGAGTTCACTTAAAATGAATCTCAACTTTTTTTTTTTTTTTTGACAAAAGTATCAAGAAATTGTTGGCTGTCTCTAGTTCCTTTAGTGCTTCCTTTTTTTCAGAGATCCACAACAGTTCATCAGGTCTTATAAATGAACATACCTGACATTTACAGTGCCTGCCTACTCATGTAAGTTGTTAACAGAAAGATTATAATAGATAATCTTTCAGATTATGTTTTCAGATTTTGAATAGAAGTTCCACATCCATCAATCCTCCTTGTCAAAAGAAACCTCCAGTAGCAAAACCAGCTACCTTCCTAAACCACTGGCAACAGGAGAAGTGTCTTGGTACTGACATCTGTCTTCTTTATGGACAGTCCTTCAGCCCGTAATATTGACCCTCCATGTTGCTTAAATTGCACTGACAGGATGTGGATCAGCTCTGGTACAGAAGGGAGGTGGAAAGGGCACCTTGGCAGAGCTGTCACCCAATTGAAGCCTGGATTTTGTGTTCAGAAGGAAATTACAGTTTTTCATTAAGAAACAACTTTCAAAATGGCTTAAAATGAAAATAAGGTTAAAGAACATTCTTAACGAAACCTGTCAGATTTCTCCTGTATTCTGTGTCTCATCCGATAAGAACATGAAATTGACTATATCAGGTTGCATTAAAGATCCGTTTGACTCAATATCATGTTACTTTAAGTGGCCATGATGGATATGTAGAGAAGAGTTTAAGATTATGGCCATATAAGATTATATTGTGACACTGACATAATGTTTTATTTTGTGGATGACATTCCTTAAAAAAAAAAAACAAAACTTTTTTTTTTTGTATAAAGAAAAGCTTTGATTGGAAAAGAATGAAAAACTATAGCTAAACTGATCATAAGAATTTGATTAGGAAATGTCTTACTAAAAATATGACCTAGTCTTTTATAAACATTATTCTTAGTGAATCCCCCCCCCCTTTTTTTTTTTTTTTACTTTTTTATCTTTTTATCTCTTTTTTTTTTTTTTCCCTTTTGGAACTAACCCAGTTTTTAAATCACTGTTAAAGAGGTGATGGTTTGTAAAAGAATCACTACAGTATATTATAAATCAATTCAGGCCTTCTGTAACTGATGAGAATAAGTAATGCTACATCAGTATCATGTCACTATTGAAGTCGTTAACCCAATATAGATCTTTCTCAAGCATGTTGTTTCCTGTGATTGCAATGGAATTAAAAGTCTGAGCTTTTGATGATGGTTGATGCTCTTTCTTCTTATATCCAGGCATCCCTCATTAAAAGCTTGAGGCCACAGCTCTGTAACATGCTGGTGAGGAATTTGAGTGTATTTCTATTCAGCAAAGAATTGAAACATATGTTTTCCTGGGGTCAAAAGAGGGTAAGTGCACGCTTAAATATTTACTTTGTAGGGACACTTAAACATGAATTTAAAGTTAATTTTGCGCTTAGCAACTTTGTCCCATTTAATATGAATGAAATTGCAGGAGAAACATTCTAACTATGAAATTAAAGTGTAAAATCTGTTTACACATACTGCTCCCTCCGGTGGCACCAATGTGCATCAGTTCTGTAATGCTTGATTCTGTTGGTTGATGAAATTAATTTTGAGAATCAAAACCAACAACGACAGGCTTCAGAAGTGCTGAAAACCACCATTTTGGTGGTTTTAAAAGAATCTTTTGATTTTTCATTTTGAAATGTCTTACAGGAATGAAAGCAAAACATGAAAGTTTTGATTAGACCCAAAAAATTCTTTGAAATGTTGTGTCACAGAAATTTTTGATTTTTTTTTAAATTTAATTTCAATCGGTTTCTAAAAGGAAAGAAAAAAAATCAGAATTTTGAAATCTGAAAAAAAAAAATAATGTTCTTGTTAATCTCCATTAAAGATGTCAGAACAGAACAGGGAGTAAAGGGAAAATATTATTTTTAAAAAGCTATAAAGGTTTGAGAAGGAATATACTTTCCCAACTATTTTTTTTCATACTAGAGGAAATACAATACCTTAATATTAAACTTCAATTTGCTTTTTTGAGTGAAAGAAATCTTAATTTCTTTCCTTAAAAATTGTGATGAGTTACAAAAATTAGAAAATGATTTCTATTAATACAAAAAAAATATAAAATAAAAAAGATCAGTTTTAAAGCTGTAACCTTTACAGACTGCCATAAAAAAGTGCGTAAAAATCTCAACTTTATTAAAAGAAACTCTTGGAGAAAAGAATCAATACCAGTATTTCCAACCATTTCTAAAATGATAAAGAAAACACAAAAGCCTCAAAGGGAACTGAAGTTGTGCTTGCCTGTACTATTATTTTATACATTCAGGGGAAAAAAATCTTTCCCTTAGAGACCTTTTAACCTAAAGGATACAGACAAAGAGGAACATATGAAACCTAACCCCACAGAAGGAAGGAAACATTGACTTCTGATTTTATATTTTATTAATGTGGTTATTAGATATATGCATTGTAGCATTGCCTCAAATTACCTATCAAGTCCTGACCACATTACAGTTAGTATAGTCTGATCTTGATTAAAGGTAAGATGCTGTACAAGAATGTACAAAGCTATGTCTCTGCAGTACAGTGGTTCAAAATTTTGTCCTAATAAATCCCTCCTGAGTTTCCTCCATGTTTCCTTCCTTCCTTCCTTCCTTCCTTCCTTCCTTTCTTTTTCTTTCTTTCTTTCTTTCTTTCTTTCTTTCTTTCTTTCTTTCTTTCTTTCTTTCTTTCTTTCTTTCTTTCTTTCTTTCTTTCTTTCTTTCTTTCTTTCTTTCTTTTCTTTCTTTCTTTCTTTTTCTTTCTTTTTCTTTCTTTCTTTCTTTCTTTCTTTCTTTCTTTCTTTCTTTCTTTCTTTCTTTCTCTCTCTCTTTCTCTCTCTCTTTCTCTCTTTCTCTCTTTCTCTCTCTCTTTCTCTCTTTTCTTTCCAACAAGATCCTGTTGGACTTATCTAGGGAAAATGTCCACTGTCAAGTTATTTAAAGATGAACCAGAATAAAAAATAAATAAAAAAAAAAGGGGGGGAGGGCAGGGGACAAATCTTTTATTCTACTAAATTAGAGGAATTAAAGACACATTTTACTTGCTGATCTGAGCTCATATGCATACCCATATGAGTGTTCTAGCAAAGGAAAACTAGAGCTATGAGGAGGTAATACTAGTAAAGACAAGACAGCCTCACATTCATTAAAATATTGAAAGAATCCAAAGGGGAAAAAAAAAAATCGAACCAACTCCTGTTCAGATGGTGCTTGTGCTAAATGGAACAGAGACTGTATCTGTGCATATTAAAAATGAGCCTAACCACATTTGGAAGCAGACTTCCAGACCAAATTCAGGATCCTTAGTATCACTCATATGTCTCTACATCCACTACTCACATTAATGCAAGTTAACACTGGTCAAACACGTCTACCCTATATGGTGTTGCGAGCATGTGTTATTGCAGTATAGTATAGTGCCCAAGTCTTTTTTTTTTCTTTTTTCTTTTTTTTTTTTTTTTCCTGCCAGAGCATGTTATCATGTTATGGCTATAATTCTGTCACTTGGAGATCATCTCCCATTGGCTTTTGAACACTGG
Organism: Anser cygnoides; assembly: GCF_040182565.1. NCBI lineage: Eukaryota > Metazoa > Chordata > Aves > Anseriformes > Anatidae > Anser > Anser cygnoides. The sequence goes on from NC_089873.1 coordinate 202,404,730, forward strand.
CTTTTGAAAGCTGCATAAAACAAGGCTATAAAAGGCACTGATTAATAATCTAGTCTAGTTTCATTCTTGGCATTAATCTTCCCTAATTCTTATCTTAAACAGCTGACTTTGTTTTGGTCATGACACGTTGGAAGGAAATTAAATCCCATTGTTTTATCCATCTGAGGGCTAATATAGCAGTGGAGTTTATGACACAATACACATTTACATTTGCACTGGAGCAAATTCCACCTCAATCCCAAGTCCTGAAATTCCATCATAACTAGAGCTACCCAACTGAGCCAGAACCTTGAATCTCTAAAGCTGTATGTTTTGGAGAGTTTATTATTGAAATGTGTATATTTGATAAAAAATGAGGAAGACTAAACTGGCTATACTGAAACAGGTAAAGAATTTACTTTTACAGGATTGTTTTCCCTTTTTTTTTTTTTTTTTCTTCAAGGAAGTTATTAGAATTTTCACCTAAAATTTAAAGACTTGCTGCTGATGCATTATTTTAAGAGACTCTTTTTGATGTGCAACTGATTTGTAAAGTATGAAAGGGACAAGCACACAAAGTTAAAGAGGAGACCAAGACCAAAATTCTAATAGTTCCATAGAGAAAGTCTATGGTTGGGAGTTATTTCAAAATTTTAATTCACCTAACTAGCTAGAACTGTGTTGATTTTGGTGGTCCACAAGCTGAATACTTCCAATAAGTGAATAACAATCCTCAGTTGGGGGGAGCTAGATTGATGAATCTTTCTAGACTGTGGAAATCACAGTATTTGGGGGGGGGGGGGGAGGAACATCAGTTTTCCTTAAGTTCTCTTTTCAAGAAAGTGGATAGATAAAGCTACTCAGATGTTTGCCAGAAAGGAATGTCATGACTTGGTTCCCAGATTTCATGGGCAGTTTTAAAAAATGTTGAAAATACTCATAAAAGAGTTATATGATTTAATTGTCTGATATTTGGGAAGCCTGCCTTCTAAGATGCTTCATCTGTTACCACGGAGGAGTTAAAGACTTATTCTAATCAAATTCCATAGCTGTCTAAACAAATTTTTGAGATAGAAAGTTCTTATATCCGTAGAAAAAAGAAATAATAGAAATCTGTAATTACGGTAAACAAAGATAAATTTACTCAGAAAAAAATTTGTCCTTGCGCATGATATATAATAGTTAAATATAGACATAATCAATTCTTTAGCACTTCGGTTCTCTAATACAGATTTATATGCTTTGCTTAAAATACTGAAATTTGTGTGTGTTATAGATATATATAGATATAGGCTAGATATAACAATTTCAGGGCAAAACTTCGTATCTGGGGATATGTAAATACCAACTTATTTTAAGATTACTACTGATTTTTGAATCAGCAGGTATTAATTCAGAACTTGATTTTCTGATTATGAAAATCATGATCAGAATGTGACCTTAGAAATCATTACTCTTATTGGGGCAGTTGGACTGATCTAAGATCCACAGGCTCCAAAAGATTTTTTATTTGCATGCTGCATTTAGTATACTGTTCTCTTTGCCAAGCACTCAAAGAATTACATTTTGATTTTGAACTTTTTTAGCTCCATTGCCATATTTTCTGAGATGGTCTTGCTTTGTCTCAGCAGTTTTCCTTTTGTCAATCTGTGAGATTTGTGATGCAAACAATCAATTTTCTGGGCTGTTGCTGTTTTTTACAGGGAGAGGTGTCTGCTGTTGTGGTTACTGAGACTTGAGAACCCATGAAGACTCTCATTTTTTCCCTTTTTGGTGGAAAAATTACTTCTGAGCTGTGTTGCTTTCTTGGATATTTGGGGCTCTGTGCTCTACATGACTGTTGTCAATTAAGTGTCCATCAGTAGGCAGAATCCAGATTCTGAATATAAGTAATTTAAATATACATTAAAGTTGTCACAGGAAAGGGAAGATGTTGACTCTATTCTCAATTCTGCTTTAGGCACTGTGGGTGAGTTTGCATAAACCCCTCAATTCTGTACAATTTGTTTCTTCCCCCATAAAATGGGATTAGGCATATTTCTGTGAATACATTCCATGATTTACTTACAGTTAGTGATGTTTGCTAGCATTGCTGTTATTGTATACTTTCTGGAAAATGCATAGGAGTGCATAAAGACCATGAGATCAGACCAGGGTTTTTACTCATCCAAGCATCCTAACCTCTCTTCTACTCATTATGTTCAGTTGACTGAAGGGCACTATTATGTTGCACTTTGTAATAGTTCAGAAAAGTGGAGAATATAACTGTATTATTATCACATTTAGAAGCCCTAGTTATGGATTTAGTACCAGTACTTTTAATTTACAAAATAAAATGGTTGCTACTCAACAGAAGTTACAAGATAAGGGTAATAAATAAATAAATAAATAAATATTTAAAAAAAAAAAAAAGAGCTGAGAGAGAGAGGAAATCTAATGAAACAATGAAGCAATTTAATTGATTTTGCTATCCACCTGGTGCTTTGATGTCCCATGGCAGCATAAGAAATAGTCTGTGAATTTTACTTCAGATTGAGATACCTAAATTTAGGATGCATGAAGGTGTCACTGGTGAACTAAATGTCCATGCTCTCATTATAGCAAGAATTGCAAGGGTACCTCAAACAGCTTTTAGCTTCTTGTAGATGACAGGTCTCCCACAGCATAAATACACACACAGGCCATAGCTTACCTTTCACTGACACTGTGACTTGCTGAGATGAATGGAAACACACAGCATGAAGCAGATACTAGGAGACAAAAGTTAAAACTGAAAGATCCAGTGCAGAATCTTGCTATGTTGCCATAAATGGTATCTTTATTAATTCACAATAGGTTTACGATCACTCAGAAATGCTCTTCTCTTACATGCAACAGAAAGTAAATGGAACAATGATATCTTCTGTAGAATACATGACTCAGTTTTGAACTGCCAAAGAGGATTTCTTCCAGACTTTCTGCAAAGCATCATGTACCTCAGACAATTTGCTGCCAGGGCAGTGAAAACTCTACCTTTGGATTTGTTAAGATAAAGGGAATATGTCGTGTTGTCCACTGTTGTAATGTAATGGGCCTGTTAAGTGTTGCAAATTTTCCCCAGAAAGAAAAAAGATTAAAAAAATAAATATAAAGCAAATGAGGGCCTCCTTTATAATTCTCTGTCTACTGTTTTCTATGCTTTTAGGATGTGTATTTTAACAGACCAGAAACAGCCTATTATTAAAGTAAGTTTTACATGCATTTGAACAGATTTTTGGTTGGAATCTGTCATCTTTTATTTTGGCAAATACTTTTCATGTTTTAGGTGTTGTTATGGTTTAGATTATCATACACTGATATTAACCTACATAAAGCTAAGTATTTACTTATAAGTAAGTATACATAATGTTTTTAACATGAAGCTATGGAATGCTGACAGAACTGGAACCTATTGTGCTGCATGTGTTGCATATCTTAAGAAATTTTCCATTCTCTGTGTTTAGACAAAATGGAACCGAGAAAATATCTCATGAGTAAAAAAAAATAAAAAAATAAAAAATGTTTTAGTAGCTTGCCGTTAGTCAGCCAGGATGGGTAAGCCAATAATAAGAATTGAAGTGATTTCCCTAGTGTTTCATCAGTCTCCCACTTCTTCAGCAATCAAAGTTGCCATAGAATACTTGGGAATGGAACAAGATTATGCTTTGAGTTTGCTGATACTCAAAATGCCTGTTAATCATCAGATGGGTGTTATTTTTCTGCTCTGGAATTCTAGTTAGAGGTAGAAACCACTAGTGAAAATATTCAGTGAAAGATGGAAAAGAGTCAGTTAAAGAACTTTAAATATCTTCGAAATTAAAGATGACATTTTAATTCCACTGTGGTAGCAAAGTCATAGACCCCATTCTAATATTTCAAAAAACCTTTCAGGACAATGAAAAATGAATAAAACTCTCAAGTAGCAGGATTTGAACCTGTCTATTGCCATTCCTATAATTCTTCTTCATCCTTTAAAAAAAATAAAAAGGGGGGGGGGGGGGGGAAGGAGTGGGAGAGATGGAGATCAAATCTGACTTCAAGAACCTGTCCTCACTTAGATAGCAACAGTGATTTGGGGTAAAGACTGAGGTAGGGAGAGAGTTCAGTAAGGAGATGAGAGAATCTGAAGGATCTGTATTTTGATTTTTGGTTATGCTATGTCTCAATGTAATGAAAAATCAGTCAAAAACCTGAGTTAAGTACCTAACTAGTGATGTATCATTGCAGTGCACACTACAGCTGGAAGAGGATCCTATACATTTTCTTCTAAACATTATCATTTCATTCAAGAATGAAATGCAGACAAACCTTCACAAAACTCATCCAAATATTTATGTTGAAAGTAATACACATCGTTATATAGGTTCCCATACTCCCTTTTTTTAAAACAGTTGCAAATTTTCTGAGCCCAATGAAACCTGAGTTACAGAAACTGTAAAATATATTCTTAATTAGTTGATTTTGATCAGAGTTAACAATGAACATAATGTGTAAAGGGCTGTATAATAAAAGACCTTGCAACCTTGAGAAGCTGTATGTTAATCATTCCAATTATTTCAAAAGCATCTTGAGAATTTTTAAATACAAATGTGATACAGCTGAAAAAAAAGTTATACAGTGATACAGTAAAAATAGCAAGGACATAACAGAGGTATCTTAATTAAAGTCTTGTAAATTGCAGGTTATAAATGATCAAGTACAACATTTTAACCATATAACTCAATACATTAGGTGAATTTGGTGCACACAGGATGGCTTTGATTTACAGACTGGAAATCAGTATGGTCTGTGGCATAATAAAGTTGTCTGTATTCTGTAACACTGATAAATCATGGTGTTTTATAAGTAAGGTGGAAGCTTGTGATTTTCAGCCATACATTCTAAGCTGATACACACTCATATTGTGCTGACATGCCTATGACTATTTATACTTCCTGTTGGTTGCACAAGGGAGGGTGAGAGAGGTCCACTTGCAAAAAGAGGTATTAGCAGGGTCCATAGCACATGACATACATTGACTCTAATGTTGATAGTTATAATATCTGGGAAAAAAACAAACGATTGAGTATGAGCGGAGAAGAGAAAGGGAATGGGAACAGCAAAGGCAAAGGGAAAACCTATTCAGGCAAGAACAGTGATGGGCGTCCAGGATGAGTGTCCTCTTCTCTAGGGACACTCCAGATCAGCAAGTAGCAACAACAAAGATACTGATGATGATGAGGATAATGATGACAAAAAAAAAAATCACTATGCTTTTCCTGTAGCATTATATGTTCTTAGTTGTGAGCTACTTAACTACTTAAGCTTCTTATTCATCGTTTCTGGTTGTGAAGCTATTAGCACTGTTTGGAGAGTGCTAATTATGCATAGATGTTGTACGTTGATTGGCTGTTAAGACTTGGCACATGTAGCCCTGGGTAGTATTTGTCAAGTATGTAACTATTTTCTTCTGTGTTATTTTTTCTGTGTTTTTCTTTCGTGTATAATAAAATCTGTAAAGCAAGAAGTGAACAGAGGTGTTTCTTATGCTAGTGGCAGTAACTTCCCATGAGAACTTGCAATAACACTGGCATCAAGGTTTGGCAGGCACAAGGTTGTGAGGCTATTAACTCCCAAATTTCAGCACAGAAACACAAGGGAAAACTACCACAGAGACTCTCTAACTGCAAATTATAGGCCCTGAGCACTACTGATGCTGAGGCACAAAGGCATCTCTGCCAGCAGGCTCACTGCTGAATAATGAGTCCTATTTTGTCACTAGTTTATGCGATTCAAATAGTCAGCAAAAGATACTCCTCCAGGCCCCGGTCTATAAAGATGTTTATGCCTCAATTCAGGTAACCATAACGGTGAGCTCTCAGTCATTGCTTCTTATCCTGCAGATGGAAGTGGCAGCCCCAAGAGCCGAGATGTGATAAATGATTGTGTGAGCATGCTTATTCTGCTTCAGTGAAAATGTCCTCTAGATCTCCAAACCTCTTTGCCTGAGGAGCAGTAAGTAGCAGCTCAGGGCTGTGACTTCTTCAGCTGCCCCACCACAGTCCTCATGAGCTGAGCTGTCTGTCCTTTGTGTTTGACAGATGCAGCACAAGAGGAGGAGTAGCAGAAGGAACCGAGTTGTTTTCAGACTGCCTACTGCAGACGTTTGTCTGATGGGTCAGTCCCTCCAGGGGCATAGAAGAAGATTTTTCTGATTCTGTACCTAGCCCTCTCTCTACTGTTACACATTATAGAAAGGAGAAACTGCCGAGATTTGGAAGCAATAAAGGATCCTATGTTTATTAAGGAGATTCATCTAGGGATCTTGTTATCCCAAAGTGATCAGATGACATTAGTTGCTTTTAGAATTTAAGACATTGTGGTTAGATTTTTCTGGAAACTGACTACAGAACAACTTTAACAGACCTAGTACTGCTCTGCTTGATTAGCAGAGATCTTATGAAATGTATAAGTAAGCTTCTTGGAAAAATAAAGTTTGGGAACGTTACTCATTCCATCTGATTTTGGGGAAATGAATCCTCAGAGGCTGCCTCAGCTGAAGCCATTTCTTCCTAAAGATGGACTTTTTTCTCTACAGTCCTTTATCCATCTACATTTTTATGTGACAACTAAAGAGAATAAAGAATGCCACTTAGGCTGTATCTTCCTCCTGGAATGTGTTTTTGTTGAGAGAAGACAGCAGGGAGAGTTGTCCACACAGGAGTGTGTGACACACTTAAGTCAGCTTTCATCTCTGTGGGAAATCCAGTTCTTTGCTGTTACTTCCAACTGTCATATGGGAGTGAATGGCAAAAACATGGCACTGTGTTACAGGTCTAGGTGCAAAGGATTTCAAGCACACCACAGACATCTATTATCTTGGAGGAAAAACAAATCTCCTATAGACCCACTGAGCATGTCAATAGCCTTCATCATAAGATGCCAGTGGAGACTGTAGGAAATTATCTAGCTCTCTGTTACATGTAAAAAGGAGGCTGAATGCTTTAAATACAGCATTAGAATTTGATCTGCTGTCAAGGACACACTTTTAATAAGCATCATTATATACTAGTCTTTCCAAGTAATCTGGCTGCACTGTAGAAACTAGCTGTGTCCTGAGACTTACAGAAATGAATGGCTGCACAGTAGGACCCAGAATGCATTTTTATTGCATTAAGAATAACATTTCTTGCAGTACAAACTGTTTGCAAATTCCAGTTATGAGATGTTCTCTGTGTGTTTGCTCATGAGTTCACTTCCAAATAAATGAAGTGGGGATACAGATTTTTCAGCACACTGAGAGAAAGCAAAAATTTCAAAAGGGTTCATTCCTACCAGCTTTAGATCCCCCCAAACAGTCTGAGTCATTCTTTGCATTTATTTTTGATACTATCTAAATAATTCCTTTAGTTGAGTATTTGAAAAATATTTTGTTCCACAGTAGCTTACATGTTTGAGAGAAAAAAAAAAAAAAAGCAATTTGAAACAGAAATAATAACAATAATTTCATGTGAAAATGTCCAAACAGCAAATTTTGACCCAAAAAAGTAGATTTTGTCGAAAGGATAAATTAATCCCCACCCCCCAAAATAATAATAATAATAATAATAAATAATTAAAAAATAAAACTTCCAGCTGAAGTCTTTCAGTTTTGATAAGCAATATCTCTTAGTGGAATAGTATAAACCATTCTACTTTTTTTTTTTTTTCTTATGAAGGCCAAGTTATGAACCAAAGAAGAGCTGAAACATTCAAGAATCTTTCCTTAAATTCTTGATACAGATATAGTCCTTTAGGACATCTCCCTTTGTATCTTGTTGTGAAATAGGACTGTGAGTGAACGGCCTTCTGGTACACAATGCCAGAAGGTGACAGGGGCAGGTGAGTGAAATATATGCATTTTTCTATGTGTTCCATTGCTTGGGTGACTCTAGTTATAAACCAGCTTCTATTACTGTAACCTGTAGTGAATGTCCTTTGGTTAAATGCAATGTATGGTCCCAAAACTCAGACAGACAAAGGACTGCTTGCAAACTAGGATATTCAGATAATGCAGAGTTTTGCATAAGCTTTGGAAACTAATGCATTCAGGGCTGAACATAATTTAAGCATTTCTAGGGCTAAACTAACAGTAATTTTCAGCTTTTACTGAGCACATAATAGCTGCCATATTCACCTTCGTATGGAGCATTGCACTGCACAAAAGTGTATCACTCTGTAAAGTGTCTCGGGATAAACTGGACATAACCAACATTGTGTGAAATGAAAACCTCTTCCTTGCAGCTGTACCTGACCACAAAGTTCACTTTAGCTGACTTTAACTATGCAAACCAAAGCTGAGAAAAGTCTTACCTCATCCTGTCATGCTGAGATGGTTGGAATTAGGGTTAAAGATCTCAGCTGAACACTTCCTAGACGTGGAATTACATGTCTTTACCTGTACTGCCCAGAAACAGAAAGAGCAGGAATAAAGCTGGAAGGGTTTAAATCTGTGATGCCAATAAATGTAAGTGGTTCAGACATCACTTTAAGCAGAATGCTCCAGGTGTTATTGCTCCTTGCACTAGTATGGATAGAAATTTTAAATGGCCTGATATGTAGTATCATAATGACAAAAAATGAATGTTCTTACAACCTTTCTGTTGTTGTTGTTGTTGTTGTTGTTGGCTTTACTGAATCTTTGAAAGTGCCCAGGACCATCTCCCAAATACTCAATCAGATAAAACCTCTATATGCTTCATCATGCAAGATAAAAGACTTGGCTCTCTCTATACTCCAGCAGTGGGGAAACTCCTGCATTACACTACACTAGATCATCTCAACTTTCTCAAATGGTCAGAGAACATCACATAAAATGAACTGCTTTGCTTAAAGAAAATCTGGATCTGGAGTCTCAAGACCAACCTTCTGAAAACAGAGGCTATCCCGAACTGCATGAAGCATCAGCTTAGCCCTACTCAGCCTGATTTTTCACCAACACTCACAAGACCAACAGCCCCTTTGACACTCTGTCTAAAGCTAATAGGAAATAATGCAGTGATCAACAGAGGCAGTTCAGAATAACTCAAGAGGGGCAGAGTTCCTTGTCAATTTAGCAGTTATTCCCCACAATTCAATAAAACTGTACTTATTAATAAAATACTTCTACAGTCGGCTTAAGTAGTTCAGCAGACTACTGCTGCTGCTTCAGCTACTTCAAAGAAAACTTAGAGAAAAGCTATATACCTGAGGGAACAGACAGTTTTTATTCACATTCTACCCTGGATTTCTTCATTGTCACGGTAGCCAATAAAAGGAATATACATCAATCAAAGAGAATGGGGAGGCTAAATAATTAAACCTCTTTGGAAGGAAAAATTACTCTTCAGCAAGTTTACTATTTCACATTAAAAATTAGCATATTTGAAGTCACACTAAAATGGGACTGTATTCCAGTAATTGATCTTACTGACAAACTTCACCAGAAAATAGGCAGCAATTCATAACCATCATAAAGGACGGCAAATACTTGGTAAATTCTTCATGTGGATAAGCTGAGATGTATGTGATTCTGCCTTGCAATCCTGGGAGGCTGGTGTTGGTAGCTGCAGTATTTTCACATATCTGAAGGAACGAAAGATTTTTAACTGTTTTTAACACTGGGATTTTTCAAAACTGATCTTTGGATGCATAATACTTTGCTCTGTATTATACCAAATACTAAGACGTATTTGCTCTTACAGAACACTTGTCTAATACTTCTCTTACCATTCTGTTCTCTTTTTGAAGTGCTCTGGGTGGCCCAATGGTGTCCAAAATGCCTGTTATGCCAGAATGCATTAGTTCAAGCACCTGTTTCGATTCTGCTCGAGGCGGGGGGTGGAGGGGGGGGCGTATAATCCTTCAATCGATGATGTAGTAGTACTTCAAGCATCCACTTGAGACTGACTGTGGGTCATTTACAAAGGAATACTGATAGGAACGAACACCCAGAAGGTAGCATTCATAAATGTGCATGAAATACAGTCCTGAGATGTGCTGATTGGGCAAAATTTTGCTACCCATCTTCCTGTTCACCTACTTCTGATTCTGTTGTATACTGTAAAGATCATGAAACTCCACTGTGGCAGAGTGAACAGCTGAAAAAGCTTTTCTAAACTAAATAAAATTCAGGAAGATGTCTAGAACATTGATTAAAAATACTCTGGTCTAAAGCACAGAGTTCATGTACGACCCATAGTAAGGTTGAGATCACATCAATGACACATTTTCAACATCCTTAGAAAGATGAAATCCATCCGTTGGTCTAAGGTAAGGAATTTTGCCTCAGGTGTTTGCATGTGGCCTCTTTTGTGTGATTTATTCATCAGAATTTAGGTTCATCATTTTCTTGAAAATATAAAAATGAAAAAGGTGTCCTAAATTATCCCATTGGGATTAGACCATGCTCTTGTCAAGCCAAGATCAAATCTCTCCCAAGAGAGTTAATGCCCATTTGCCCCATTCTAGGCCATCAACATTTGTGTTCACTGTCCATGGCTTGTGGAGATATGGCAGTTAGGCAAGCTTTCCCCAGACACACAATAGCCATCTTCCCCTGTGAATGCCTAGGAAATTAAAGTCATTGTCACTTTCCAGTCCTAGGAGGGGCTCCACATAATCATTTATAAATTCTTGGCCAACTGTTTAAACATAGGTAATTACAGCAGATAGGCAATTACTAAAATAAAATGATATGGTTTTAGCTTCTGAAATAATTCCAATTCTGGGTAAAATGCTTCTTCTGTTTACACTTTAACTATATTTTGTGATGTATACTGAAATGAAAGATGAATGTCCTTGGAAGCTCAGCCATTGTTAAACTCACTGTTTGAGACTTTGGAGAATTGCAGCCTTTTGTTTTTCCCCACTCTGTATCATTCTCTTCTCAAACATGCTTTTGTAACAGAAAGCACAGTCTGAAAAATTTGAGATATTTCTAATAATTGTTATTAGATTATGTGGAATCACTAAATTAAAGCTCATTTTTTTTGGGGGGGAAGGATGAATTATGCTCCTTTATGATTTTTTTTTTCACATACTGAAGAATTAAGTGACATCACAATGAATTTCCTAAGTTTCTTAATGTTTGACCTGTAAATTTTCAGTAAAAGCATTGTCTGCAAATTTCTCACCAATACACTTTCCATTAAATTGGAGTAGTACTGCAATAAGGGTGTTACTAGAGGGGAGACTGCTTTTGAAATGTTCAAATCAAAAATACACTGGAAAATCTGGAACTAAACATTTAGTGGACTCCTAGAGCCAACTCTTACAGGTTTGTTCAGTGCAAATGTCTTTTAATCATTTGTTGTTGATCAGGGTTTTTCAGCAGCCTAGTTGTAAGTTCATGAAAATCACCTGGAAACTTCTATTACTCATTGAAATGTTATTAGAAGTGAAATCAAACACAATCTAGCTCCTTCTTTCCTGTTACCTTGAAGGTATCCTTTCAAAACACACTCAAATACATTACATGGCTTTGTCATTATTATCAGTGTTTTGCCTGACTTTTATAATAAATGAAAAGGATTGAAAATATTTTTGAGTTGGCATAGAGAAAACCTGAAAAAATTTATTCTAAGTGCAAAAGCAGATACAGTTTATAGTTATCTAAATATCACAGAAAAATAATTCTATAATGAATATACTTCAGCCAATTTTTCCCCAGCCTAAATTCCACTTAAGTCTCTGAGCCTAGCATTTCCTATTGGCTCCATGCCTCTGAAAGCCTAGAGCCACAAGAACTACCAAGGCTTATGTAGAATATAAGTTGAATCAAGGCCTCAAGGGCAAGGTATTGGTCATAAATTAGTGTAAAAGCATCATTCATCTGTTTTTTGTTTGTTTGTTTTTGCCTGTTCTTCATTGAAACACCTATGGAGTGTTGTACTCCCCCACCCATGCCTGGGGACTGAACCAAGGCTTTCTGTGCTGAATGCAGAACAAATTGATTTCTCCTTTTAAAATGTCTTTCTTTTTGTTATCCATTGGGTTTTCAATATGTGTCTACATCAGGAAAGGTAGATATTTGAGTAAGTTCCAAAACTTCTTTCTGATCTATGAAATAAACCATCTTCCTATTCTGCCCAAGGGTGTATTCTGCAGAGTTTCATATCCTGGAAGTTCTGCAAATTCTTAAGTGAGCTGCAGGTGGTGGAAATTAGGGTTCCTTAATGTAGGCTCTTACAGACTGACTAACCTCATCCCGCAGACAAGTGAGTGGGTGTACAGGAATCAGAGTTGGTATTCATCAAGTTCTTAGAAGATCTATCATCTGTGCTTTGCTTTATACCATCCTACACCTCTCTGTTAGCTCACTTTTCTTGACACCTATGTCTCCAGTAATTTTAGGGTTGAGGAAAGTGGCTAGGCATCCCCATAGAGGGATATATAACAGAGTGTGCAGGATGAGAGTGGTGCAGGATGAGCTGGGTACTGACAGGCTGGAGATAAGTGAGGAGATGAAGCTGAAATCTTGTTTGGAGGGAGAGGTCAAGAAGGACGTGTTAGGGTAAGAAAGGGGGGGGGGGGGGGGGGGTTGGAATAGAGGCCCCATAAGAGTACATGCAACTTGTCACAGAGGTGGTAAAGGTTGCCTTTTCCATCAAGACCAGGGGTCACCTCTAGCTAATTGTAAACTGTGCTAGTGGTTGAATTTCTCAAATAAGGTTTGGCTGTCTTAACTGGTGGCAGTTCTGAAAAGTTGCATACCCTTTAGCTACTCCTCTGAATCTGGCAACTCTCTATTAGCCTCCTGTTTCCCTTCCCTTCCCTTCCCTTCCCTTCCCTTCCCTTCCCTTCCCTTCCCTTCCCTTCCCTTCCCTTCCCTTCCCTTCCCTTCCCTTCCCTTCCCTTCCCTTCCCTTCCCTTCCCTTCCCTTCCCTTCCCTTCCCTTCCCTTCCCTTCCCTTCCCTTCCCTTCCCTTCCCTTCCCTTCCCTTCCCTTCCCTTCCCTTCCCTTCCCTTCCCTTCCCTTCCCTTCCCTTCCCTTCCCTTCCCTTCCCTTCCCTTCCCTTCCCTTCCCTTCCCTTCCCTTCCCTTCCCTTCCCTTCCCTTCCCTTCCCTCCCCTCCCCTCCCCTCCCCTCCCCTCCCCTCCCCTCCCCTCCCCTCCACTCCCCTCCCCCCCTCACCCCCTCCCCCCCTCCCCCTCCCCCTCCCCTCCCCCTTCCCCTTCCCCTTCCCCTTCCCCTTCCCCTTCCCCTTCCCCTTCCCCTTCCCCTTCCCCTTCCCCTTCCCCTTCCCCTTCCCCTTCCCCTTTCCTTCTTTCCTTCTTTCCTTCTTTCTTTCCATTCTCCTATTTCCTTTGTCTCATTTTGGAGAATATAAAAACAAACATTCTTTTAAAAACAGAATTAATTTTATATAAGGAAAATAATCCTTCCAACTTCTTTTTCCACTGAGAAAATACTCTAAATGGTAAAAAAAAAAAAAAAAAAATTATCATTTAGGGGGTATTATTTTTTAGAAGTCCAGCTTTTGCAAGTTATTATGTACACGAGGTATTTATACTCGTCCTTTAGACATGAACTGAAATTTCCATCCATCATACCCACCACACACATAGCCTAATAGCCTAAGCCATGTTTCCCATAAAAGGTGTGGTAAAGGAGATGCATTCTCTCAGGACAGAGGATGAGGAAACCTGGTAACAAGCTTCTCAGCACTTATGAGTTCAAGGTCAGCTAGAGGATCACCTTCTAGTTTTCTATGCTATTTCATAGAAATATACAATTATTATGAAAAGAGCAGGAATTTTCTGTTCAATTTCCTTGTTTTTGGTTTCTGTATCACCAGTTCACCATACAAATGTTAAAGTGAGAATAACATGGCAGGCTAACTGAATTTGAAACGGAGACTCCTTTTGTTGAAGTTAATGTTGCTGTCACATGCAGAAACTGTGCTGCCAGTGTCATCATGTGGAGCAGAAATGAATACATTAATGCATATTACTTTTCTGTAGAAAAAAAAAAATAATAATAATAAAAATCACAGCTAAGACAAATCTCTGATATTATCATAATAAATCCATCCCCACCAATGGGCCCATCACCTGGCCCCATTCCTCCACACCAACCATCATTTCCTTTCTTCCTTTACTGTAATTTAAATGATAGATACAGCAGAAGTGAGATCCCAGTCCCAGGCATTGGCATTCTGCAAATGATACAAAATAATCTTTTACACCTCATCAGTGGGGAGTTCTCTGTCATGAATAACTTTCCTGGTACCTAATAAATCCCCTAAAATGCACATTACTTAATGTGACTGACTTTCGCTAACACAAAGAGTGCAAATTACATTTTCATAAATATATTAGTTTCATCATACCATAGTCTCTTGCTGGTAAGCCTAGAGGAGAATCATATGTATATTCTAGTAGACAAAGCTGCCTCTACAAATAAAGATGGAAGAATGAAAATATGATTATTATTGCAAATGGTAAACAGAATCTTTATTAACATTTGAGTAGTTGAGAGGGCACAGTGCACACAAATAAATTTGAATATAATAAATAAAACTGAATTTTTAAAGGATATGAATAAGCGAACAGGAAATATAATTATTTACAGGGGGAAAGTATCAGGATTACAAAAAATATGCGTGGTAATTCTATACCTGTTAGCTTTGGCAGTACAAAAGCCTTTTACAGTGTTGGGCTTTGATCTTCTAATCACAGCCATATCCTGGTGCAAATAGAGAGCCCCAGACTACAGAAATGGTTTCACTGTAACACCCTTGGGCAGGTTCTCAGTTATACTGCAATACTCTGTCAAGTTACAAGGCAATTGTAAAAAATTACAAAAAAAAAAAAAAAAAAAAAAGCCTAACTTTTGCTCAAGCTTTTGAGCAAAACAGAGCCCTGCGATTAGGTCAAATACGTGGTTACTTTGCTAAAGCTGTGCCACAGGCACTGGCAGGGCAGTAAGTACAGGGGCTGCCTGGCTGTGAGAAGGAAGAGATCAGGGGTTATTTGGGCTGGAATGGATGGCTTAGGTATGTAGTATTTCTGGCTTAATGGCTCTCAGATGTATGGGTGGTTCAGCATGCAACTTTTGGAGTGCATACAGCTGCCCAACTCTAAGACAGAAATCTTCTTGGGATAACAGAAGTACAACTGGAGAAAACTTACTGCTGTTTTTATTTCAGAGAAGCTCTTGACTCATTATGGCACTAAGTCATATTTTATACATCTAGTTGTTATATACATGTCACGTACCCATGTGCATTTGCTGCAACTCACTTTTCACTTGAGATATCATGGTAGCTTAGGACTTAGTTCTTATACTGAAGTTCATGGTAAATCACATTTAACCATATTAATGAAACATACATGTCCTTTATAGTATTTTTAATTAGATGTTTGAGGCTAAAGTTGCATAGCTGTCTGAGAAATGCTAACATTTCAGATCAGCCTATTGATATCAAGAGTTTGATAACTGCTGGTTTAAATCCTTCCTCTGCTTTTTTTTTTTTTTTATGCTAATACATAGGACAGAGCTATAGGGAACTGATGGTGAGAGTTCATCTTAGATCAAGCATCAAGCTACCATTGCATCAGACTGTGACATTATAGCAGTAGATCTGAAATTCAGGAAGATCTATCTGCCAATGAAGGATGGATTTAAACCCACATCTCAAAGTATGATGTTATCATGATAAATCTTAGTTGCTGCTATTATTTTCTTAACCATAACTTCTATCAGATCTTTGTTCAGATTTTTAAAATGAAATACATTTAAAACATAAACACCTGTGGAAACCAAGCTAGTTGTGATGGTCATGCAGTTTATCTAACTACATGGTCAAAATGAATTGCTGTCAATGCAAACTACTATTTCTCTAGTAGCCAATGGTAGACTCCAGTCAATCCTAATTTATTTGCCTAAATATATGCGTATTATTTCACTGAAACATACATGCTTGAACTTAAAGGCAAGGAAGCTGCCCATGTAATAAAGCATCTACAGTCCATGTGTTCACAGAATAGAAGCCTGCAATGAACTGCAAAGTTTTCCTAATCTGTAAAAGCAGTAGTTTCCTTTGTTAACTGTAGGAGTAATCCAGCCTATTATCTTTCACTTGGGAGAGGAAAGTAATATGTCAGCTATCATGTACTTTTAATTTTAATTTTTTTTTATTATTATTATTATTAATAGATGCACGTTTCAGGGATTTGGGTTTGCATCTCTGTTTCTGATCTCCTTCTCAACAGGACAACCTAAGTGTTGGATTGCAGACTGCCCTTTTTCTAAGAAAAGGCAGCTGCTTTAGACTTATTAAAGCTTTGATTAAGAATTAACACGGAACCTTCTGTACTTGTTACCCTGTGGATGTAGTGCAAGCCATGCCTGAAAATAAAGGCATTGCATTGCATGAATTTGTTATGAAGCAATACTGTGACTTCCTATTAACAGCAGTCTGTAAGAAAACAAATAAATAAACAGAACAAATTCAGGAACTTTAATCTTCAGTAAATTAGTTTACAACATCTTTCCTGTAGAACAGATATACTCATTATTGACCTTTTCTGTCATGGAAGCTCTTTGCTGTCTCATGAATTACTTTGTACTTCCTTTAATAGTTGGTGTATTAATTATTGTACTACAGGTTTGCAGTTGTTTTTTTTTTTTTTTTCACATTTCTAAAGCTTCTTAGTAAAATACAGTTGTATTCTATGAAAAACACTAGTCAAATTCTCATCTTGGGATAATTTTCTTTTTTTGTTTGTTTGTTGTTGTTTGTTTTTGTTTTGGTTTGGTTTGGTTTTGTTTTCAAGACTGACAAAGTAATTTTTGCATGAGGAGAGAGCATGGGAATATGACAAGATGCCCTACCATTATCATGCTTATAAGGAAACCTTAAGGGACCATATTCTTTTCAAATGCTTTTGAAGCCAGTCTTACAGTAAACGCCATTTGTTTTACATAAGCTTTACAGTGTTCAGCAGACTACCTGCCTGTAAAGACATCATTAAATAAATTTACTATATTCACAACCTTTCTCTCATAATCAGACTGTGAGCAGAGGTTTGTTCTGAATTTTGTTTATAAGTATGCATGTGTTTTATACATACAATGTTAAGAATACTGAATTACCCAGTGTTTGAATGGTACCTCTGGGATACTGTGGGCCTTGAAGATAAGGATAAAGACCATTAATCTAATTTGATAGCTTTAGGCAAGCCATATACTGAGTTGAGAACATGTTGTAGTGTTTTCACTGTGGCCAGCACTCCTGAGGAGTTGTGCTTCAATGCTCTGGGCCTGATAGAAATCTCTGGGTTCAGAAAGATTCCTCCCTGGTTATACCTCTGTATTCTAACATAGATGGTATAAATATATGAAATACTATGACCTTGTTTGGAAAGATAAAACAGTTTCTTCCATCCCATTAATGCTGCTAAAAAGTGCTGCTCATGAACACTAGTAGGTGAGTTAACATAGAGATTGTATCAGTGTTTTCTTGCCAATAAACACGCTGTAGGTCATTCTGGTTCTGTTTCAGCTCTACCCAAGTTGAATAGGCTGAAGTTTTAAGCTGCATGGATGGCAATGGATAGGTAGCATTATGTTGCATAAAGTTGATACTTGCATGCACAACCTCTGAAATTTCTCCCTTTTAGCTGCATATGGATTTTGGCTAAGGCTGGAAAGACAGCAAGTCATTGCAGGATTGCAGTCAGGCAGTGACTCAAGTGCAGTTTCTCATTGCTCGTTGCTAGATGTGTACATTTTTTATGAGACTATTTTTATGAGAGACTATTTCAGCACATGCCTTTGTAACATGGTCACATCTTACAGGTGAGATTGTAATATGTTTCAGTTCTTATGAATCACAGAGCTTCAGAGAGGTTACAGAAAAATGGGAACATCTGGCTGTCCTTTATCATATACTCATATAGGACTATACAGTGTACCACACCCACCAATGACACCGCAGTTCTGGGATTGCCATTAAACTATTTGTTGGATTAAGAGTATTAACATGGACTACATTTGTTAGCATCTGATCTTTGCCTAACTCAGTATTACTTTGCACAGGAATGTATTGAGAATGACTGTAATAGAGCCATAGTCAGTGTGGCCTGGGTGAGTTCACTCATTTTTAGTAACAGTGCTTAAAAAGAAAAAATATATATATGTATTTTCCCATGAAGCAGTCCAGATTTTAGTTAGAATCAACACTCATTGCTTATGATGGAATGTGTGGGTCATTTTTAAATCTGTGGATTTTTTTCATTGGTATCATAAAATCTAGTTTTGCTTTCTATATAAAATAACATTCCCCTAAGACATGCATTCATAACTTCTTTTTAACTCCTTAAGCCAGTGCTATTAACAAAACGCTGATTTGGGAAGGATGGTTAGTGAATTTGGAACATTCATTTATTTGTCATTCTGTTGTCAAGTATATTTGTTAAAATCAAGGGCCTTGCAGATTAAATCTCTAGATGGAATGTTTGAGCTTCTCTAAAAGAGTCATAAAATAGCGTATAAGTGAAACTCTCTTTAAAGATCTGACTCTTTCCAAACCTCTTTCTCCTTTTTCTCTATAAACATCTGTATCCTATATTTGCTGTAACTGATACTTTCTCACCTGTGTACAGCCTCCTGATATATTCAATTTGATTTAAAGATTTACCACCCCGACTAGATCCTTAAAGTTAGAATGGCCTGTTAGAATGTTTATAAAACTTAAACTGAAGATATAAAAGTGGAAAAAAATAAAATGTGGTTTTAATAACATGCATGTTGGAATAATTATTATTTATGGGGCTAGACCATGCTGGAGAAAGCAAAGATACATTACAGTTCCACCTGACTTCTATCTGGCCATGTCAGAATTCTTTAAAACTGTTCATTAATCTGGTTCCCAATTTAAGGAAACTAATATCATTACTTTAATTTTGCATTTGGATAAAATCCTTTATTAAACTTGAAGACTTATATGAAGACAGAACTCACAAAGAAACATAACCTGCTTCTGATCAACACAGCACCCATCCAACAATGCCACAATTTAGTGAAGTTCACAGATTATCATTGCACTACGCAGTCTGGTCATAATAATATTATAAAGACTCTAACTTGTTATGATTTGAAAACCCATAACTGGACGTCATCAGCTAGTGACAATAAATATTGCATTACTTAAGTTTTTCAGTGAGACTCTCAGCTAGGAGAAACTGATGCACCTCTGCTGACAATAGTGCTGATTTACACTAGCTGTGAATGTGGGCCACAAGAGGCACTCCAGGTTTTACCAGCTGCATATCTCATGGAAAATCTTTCTGCTTGCTTCACACATACTGAGAATATGCTACAAATTGGTATATAGCTGTTACTTTGGTTTACAGCACTAAAGCTCTTTGCTAGTGGTGTAAATGTTTGAAATCAGGGATATTCTCTTACTGTTATAAACAACCCAAACTATGGTGCAGTTCTGAATGCAGGAGGTAGAAAACCACTTTTGTATGGTCATTTAGAACCCAAATAGTTCTTCCTAACATTCCAGATACCTCCCCATCACTGTTTGGAATATGCAACTACTATTTAACCTAATCTCTTGGTGGACTCCTACAGGACTGCTTCAGCTGCAAAGTATTACCTGGGCCCAGAGAGGGTATCAAACAATTCGTTGTTCAGGTCTAACCTGCTTTCAAGTTTTAACAGTCAAAATAGATCCTGACAGCCATTTACAGTGGCACTGTCAATATGCTATTTTGGAGATTCTTCTTTCTGCTGCCACAGTGTTCAAGTCAGCAGACATGCTAAGTAGATTGTTGGGATCTGAGTCATGTCCATGTAATGCATTCATGTGTAGCTTCCTGTGAGGATATTCTTAGTACATGCAGCTGTGTCATCAGCCTCCACAATGTCACATTCCCTGTTTTCAAGTCTGATTGTGAGCTTTGTGGTTCTCTTTGTCTTTCCTCTCATCAAGGATCCTCTCTATCAATGGGGAAAAAAAAAATAGTAAAAATGTGAGACCTGTCAGAAGATCATTTTGGAGAAATCTGAAGTAGATTGGCACCATCATATGAAATCAAAACTTGTAACATGATAATCACACACAAAACATTGCCCAGCAGAGGTATCACTTATTAACAAGTGGATCTGATGAGTTGTTTTCCATCTCTGATCTGGAGACAGCCTGACACAGTACTACAAAAGGGAGCTTGTCTCTGCTCTTCAGCTTAAATTCAATGAGACAGTGGTCTTTGCACAGGCTATCTCCATAGTGGTAGCTATCATAACTGTATTTCCCACCAACCCTTATTTTCATAGAACTAAGGAGAGAACTGGTCCTGAGTAGCCAGAAGAAGTCTGTGACAAATATAACGGATCAAACTTCAAAAGGCACTTGGATTTGTGAATATGCAGTCTCTGAACCAAAGCTGTATATTGTTATCATCTGCATTCAGACTGGTTTATGAGTTTGCCCTATTTTATAGAGAGATGACATAAAATGTCAGCTTTACATATTTTATTTAAATGTATGATACTGGGAAAGCCTAAAAGAAGCAGATAGTGCTTGGAATAGTTAATATTTTACAGCTTTTAGACAATATTATCCTTTTAAAAATAATCTCTTCAATATTTACCCAGAAATATATTCACTGTTTTTAAATAATGTCTTTTTCGACAGTGATGCTTTTAGATCCTCAATAGAAATTTTAAAGCATTAGAACAAGACTAATGCTAAGCAATAAGCAAACCAACATGTACTTTTAAAGTGTAGATCTTCAGTGAAAATTATACCAATATATTCAGTAGGTTTTGTCCCTATGTCCTTTTCAGGATCAAATCTGCTGGGAAATGATACTTTCTCTGCTTTTTGCTTCTGGTAATGGTACAGTATCTACTCAAATACCACAATGCAGAGAGCAGTACAGGAGCCACGCATTAAAAAAAATAAATAAATCCTGGACTGTTAGGCCTTTATTTATGTGCACCATCATCATCATTACCAGAACTACTTGGCAAAGTTAAAAATGCAGGACTAACAAATGGCACCTGTATAAACTTACCGAAAAGTGTGGAGTACTTGAGGTTTTACTGGTATCTTAATTCATCTACAGAAGCTTCTATATGGGTGATGAGTTTTTAAAAGGGTATAACTCAACTTAGCTGTTGGGTTTCAGGTTGAATTTGCAGAGCTGTCAGTTAAGAATACAAAGTACTTCTTGTCCCCTCTCCCCTGTAGGTTTCACTTACAGTTTGGCTTTTATATGTTCAAAGTTAAAACCAAGCCAATTCTTGAAAGCTGTAAAATCATAAACACAGGCAGTTTCAAATTTGTAGTGAACTTGGGTCAATTTTATATTTTGTGTGAAGGAGATTCCTGTGGACATCCTGTAATTCCAAAAATAATATTATCTCATAACTAGTCAAAAAAACAGCAAGGCGTTGCTATATAACAATGCAGATATGGGGAGAGTAGGAAATACTAGTACTACTGTACAAGGCTTTGGTGAGCACTGATGTGCAAGACTGTATATTTTTCTAGTCACCCATATGTGAGAAGGAAGAACTTGAGCTGAATTAGACGCAGGAAATGCCACTTGGCTATCAACCTATATGGGGAATGAAGCTGGAAAATTTGATTTAACCTATCAAAATAAAGATGAATATAAATGAAGACAACATTTTTCTGTTTCTAAGTACACCAATGTGTAAGCAGGAAATAAGAAAATCTACTGCTAAATAAAATAGTTCAAGTCTATTTTCTGGTACCTAAAACTAGAGAAAACAGAGTAGAGATAAGCATTCCCATAGGGTGGTAAATCCAGTCAGAGCTCTATCATCTTAGTTAGGTACCTAAATATAGTGAGATAAATCTAGACCAATGTTGGCACAACAGCAAATGGGCTTAACGATATGCATTATTTGATCTGTCTCCAAAATGCTAATCCTACCAAGAGGAATATTAACATAGGATTATATGTCCAGAGTTCTAGGATGAAGTTATGTTTTGGTTCTGTCTAAAAAGTAAGGAATGGATTTGGTGATTCATCTCTATACTTTAGGGATTCCCAAACTTCCTTTGCTCATTTTTCCACCAATGACAATAACAGAAGCCACCAATTATTTCAGTTATGCATGAGAAAATGCACATTGATTTTCTAACAGGATTTTTATTTTATTTTGGGCAATTTTCTAAACTATTTTTTGGTCCTGTAATATACTTCAAAACTCTGGATGATAAAGATATCTTCTTGGTATTATAAGAGCAGTCCTCAAGACCTCTTATGCCCACAGCTCTGAAATGTCCCAATTGAAAGACTTTAGTTTTTGAACTATGTTCAAAACTTCAAAAACTTTAGTTTTTGAACTTTGAATTGAAAGACATTTAGTTTAACTGCTCTAAGGCCTTGTCTCCTAGGCTAGATGGAAAGGTAAGCATTGCACAGAAGTGCATTCATATTTGCTAGTTAATTTTGCCTTCATCTTGTGTTTCCTTATCTTCACAGGGAGAGACTGTGTTTGCATATTTGTAACTTACTATATTGTGTAATTTCAGAAAAAATCAGGAATGTAGACTTAAAATTTGTCCTTGGCTGTTGTATGTCTGTTCTCTAAATGTGGTTTGCGTAAGGAAAGAGTATAAAAAAGTTGCAAAATGTGGTTTCACTTTCTGTGCTGTAAAGCTAACTGTAGGCATAAACAAAGGCATAACAAAAATGTAAATTTTTTTGCTCTCTACTTCCATATTTTTAAAACCAAGATCAGCTAGCAATAGCCTGGAGCTATATAATAACTCTGTAGAGTGTGAAAAGTTGGTAATTAATGTCTCAGACTCCATATTTACCTTTAACTGTAAAAATTCAATTGAATTTTAGAACTAGGTGGGGGGAAAAATGGTGTTTGGAAAACAGTTATCTATGTGACTTTATGTTAAGATATTAATTTATTAAAAATATTAAACACTATATTTTAAATATTTAGATATAAAAATGCCATAGAAACATACATTGTTTGTTTGTTTGTTTGTTTGTTTTTAATGGGAAGACTCAATAAATTCTCTAAAACAACAAAAAAGTGGTTTCTTCTAAAAGCCAAAGTACCCATCATTATGTAATGTAAATCTATGCACAGTTGAGCTGTCTCCCTTGCAGACAAGTTATATACGCTGCATAACCTACTGTTCAGTATTTCAGTCTGTGTTATTTTGGTTCTTCTAAAGGGTCGAAGTAATACATAGAGTTGACCAGCGAAACAGTGAATCTTATTGAAATCCACGGGATGCTTTCTTCTGACAGAAATAAGTCAGATTCAAATTGATCATGTAAAGTACCATTCATAGCATAGAGTTGATATGATGGGTGGGAGTTTCTTAGTGATAAGAACAGCACAGGGAGCCTAGTTAGTCAAATGTAGAGGAGAAGATGAAGTCAGGAGAATTAAATTTATCTTCTGCATCGACAAGGTATCAGCTGGGGTATAAGAACTGCGTATTTACAAAAAAAAAAAAAAAAAAAGTCTACAGAGGCTTCTATTGGGCCAGGGTTTAGTGACCATCCATGCTGTGTAACCATTAGCATTGTCATTAATGTGTATTTTGACCAGGCTCCGTCTCAATGACCTAGGCCATGTCCAGACAGAGTTCAAGAGAGAGCATGGCAATACCCAGACAGTTACCATTTCCTTGCTGCTCCTACAAATTTTTGTGGAGTTACAACTGTGGGAATAGGCAACAAACCAACAGCTGGCTACCCAAAAACTTCATGCCTAGAAAACTGTACCAAGTAACTTCAGAGGAGCTTTGCACCATCTAAGAAATGTTAAGGCACCAATAGGAGGCGACAATGATTTGGACTTGTGTATTGAAAAATATCAACTTGGACAATGTTTGAGACAGCTCTCAAGAGAAAACAGTACAGAAGCTGACTAATATCAGTAGGAATCCAGATTAAAAATATGTTTTCAAATGAATCAGCATGTTTGAATAATGCTCACATTCGTGTGTCCCTTAGAGATATGAATCCAGTTTACATTATATATGGCAAGTAAACAATACGAAACCTCTGAAAATAATATCCTGAGTCACTTGATGCAGATGTATGAATTTATTACAGTACAGTAGATACTGTATTTTTAAAATGTTTCTTTCTTGGAATTTCAGATGAGGACTTTTGAAGTACAGTCAGGGTCTCTTCCAAATTTAATTTTCAGTATTTCTTCATCCTTGTTTACTGTTATGTAAAGTTGGTGCTTGGATATACGACAACCTAAAGGTTTTAGTAAAAAAAAAAAAAATTAATTATGGAGTGAATTTTATCAAAAAATATGCCACAGATGTTCCTCTAAAAATGCATAACTTTAAATTAGCATTTTCTGCAAATAAAAGTTATTCATCTTCGGCTCCAGGTCTTCAACAAATTGTGTCATTTCTTACATGGTAATCAGTCACAATTTTAATTAGAAGTTGTCATTCACCCCTACATACCACATCTCTGGCAGAGATCAAGTACAATTTTGTACAGCTGCTATCCTGATTCTCCTGTCATCTTTGGCCTGACTTTGAATTGCTTCCTCTTTTTTCTCTCTTTTTTAGATAATCCTGCTTCTTCTTCTCACCCCCACTGAGCTGTCAAGAGTTTCAGTGCTGTGATATGGAATCATTGCCTCTGTAACACTGAAAAAAAAAAAAAAAAAAAAAAAAAGCCCTGCTTGCACTGGATTCTGATCAAAGAGAATCATTTATAGGAGAAATGCAACAGGAACCTCAGGGATTCTTTTTTTTTTTTTTTTTTTTTTTTTTTTTTCCAGCAGCAGGACCATATGAAATGGGAAAGACAAAGCACTAGACTTTCAAACCCTTTTAGAACTTATAACTACATGATGAATGTTTTTATTGTATAATTTGTTGTTGTTGTTGTTTGCTTTTCTTGTTGCCTTGCTATTCAGTGCCACATCAAAATAGGGTCAAACACATTCAGTCCCATGGAAGTAGAAAAGCTTAGTAAGTATTACAGGACAGTCGAAGGGAAGGGAAGGGAAGGGAAGGGAAGGGAAGGGAAGGGAAGGGAAGGGAAGGGAAGGGAAGGGAAGGGAAGGGAAGGGAAGGGAAGGGAAGGGAAGGGAAGGGAAGGGAAGGGAAGGGAAGGGAAGGGAAGGGAAGGGAAGGGAAGGGAAGGGAAGGGAAGGGAAGGGAAGGGAAGGGAAGGGAAGGGAAGGGAAGGGAAGGGAAGGGAAGGGAAGGGAAGGGAAGGGAAGGGAAGGGGGAAGGGAAGGGAAGGGAAGGGAAGGGAAGGGAAGGGAAGGGAAGGGAAGGGAAGGGAAGGGAAGGGAAGGGAAGGGAAGGGAAGGGAAGGGAAGGGAAGGGAAGGGAAGGGAAGGGAAGGGAAGGGAAGGGAAGGGAAGGGAAGGGAAGGGAAGGGAATATTTCACAGGGAGGGAACACACAGTGGTTTCAGAGAACAGTGGTTACCATGTTGAGGATGTAACGAGAATGGATAAGGACTTTTCACACCACTTCCAATTTGCATTTCTGTCACTCTGAAAAGACCATGTTTATGTTGTGCCACTTCTTGTTATTATCCTTGTCACGACTGTGAAACAGGAATGTTAATGCTGAGCTTGTAAAAAGCACCCTCCTGTTCTCTGATCTCAGCTTTTCTGTAGGTTGTGCTCAGAGCTGTTGGTATCACACCTTCCCAATGGGTCAGGGAGGCTGATTGCCATTAGAGGGACTGGCTAGCCATTAAAATGAAGGAATACTGACAAAGGGTGAAAGAAAATAAATAAATAAATAAATAAGTCATTGTTATTTTCTCACACTTATGACTCAATATTCACATTCCAATATATCTGTCTTATGTCAGGGTTTGTAACAAATGCAGAAAGCAGTGCGCTGTGAGTCTTTTCCTCAGCCAGAGATAAATAATAAGGAAAATAGAAAAATTCTGTGCAACTTCCTTCCAATTTTTACAGTCATTCTGATGTTTTGGGGGATGCTGCAGTACCCAAGAACCAAAAGTACTAGCTGTGCAAAAAGAGACATGGAGCTCTTTATCTTGTATTTTATCTATTCAGGCTGATGTTACAGTGGGAGACACTGGTACATGGTGAAACTCTGTCCCAACTTTTTAACTAGTTCTGTTGAAAAGGATATAGAGACATCATAACAGAGACTAAATCCTCATAAACCTATCTTAAAAACAGCTACACACTGCCTGACAAGCTCAAAAATTTGAACTGCTGTAGAGACTTGAAGCACAACATCCACCCACCTATTCCATTGAAGAAAAAAAAATGGTCTCCCACTTTCACAAAAAAAACCTGTTTTTTATTGGCTGTTGGGCTGCTGTCTACCTCAGAACTGAACTGCTCCATGCTTGACTGAAGTAAGTCTGCTTCAGCAGCTTTTTCCCTGAGACTGTCATGAG
This sequence comes from Anser cygnoides, assembly GCF_040182565.1. Taxonomy (NCBI): domain Eukaryota; kingdom Metazoa; phylum Chordata; class Aves; order Anseriformes; family Anatidae; genus Anser; species Anser cygnoides. The sequence goes on from NC_089873.1 coordinate 202,431,119, forward strand.
GGAAGGGTGTGTGGCTGTCATTTCCTAGGGGGAGCGTGGTTCCCTCTCATCTGTTGAGAGACCTCAGGGATTAACTGCAAGGATCATCTAGGACAGTATCATCATATGTGAACACAAAGGCAAAACCAGTTTTCTGTAGCTTCCTCATGCCTGAACACACCCTCAGATATAATGCAGATCAGGTAAAAACAGGGCAGGTAAGCGGAGACTCAGCTCCGTAAGTTCTGAGACACGCATTCAATAGGCTGCTTAGATACATAGTGTGGTATGTAGGTAGCTGAGTATGGGAGATAATTTCTAGAAAACCTGTAAAAGACGGTTAGATACCCAAAACATGCTAATTATTGGATAGTCCTTGCCAAATCTTCTCTGAACACTGAAAGTTTTTACAGATGTACATAAATGCATGGTAGCATGTGGGTTGCATTTCAGTCTTAACCAAAGTAAGCAACTAAATCAAAACAAAAAAGTACTGCCTAGGTCTAGACATGATACAGAAAACAGGTATCCATGAGTGTGAGTTCCTGGAAGTCCAATTAAATGCTTAGATCTTAACTCACTTGAACTGTAATGCATACAATGGAAACAATGGAAGTAGGCCTTTTCCTCTACTACTTACAGCAGTTATCTACCTCAGATTAACAGGAGATGAGCCCACCACTCTAGTGACTCACTTGAATATCCAGGACAGCAAGCGACAGGGACTTCTGCTAATTTTGAGTGAGTACATAGCCCGGAAGGCAAGAAGCAGTAGCCTACTGTCAGAGTATGCAGAGAGATGGAGTTTACTACTTTTCTGTATCTTTCTGCAGAAAAATCATCTACCACTTGGAAATGACTCAAGGAGATATAAAAGGACACCGCAAATCTATCTTTCCACAAGATTGTATTGCTTGAACTCTAGGCTTTGTTTACCAGCCTCCCAAGGGTGTCTGAGCTCATAGAGATACCACTGCAACCACATCCTGGTGTTTCTCATCTGTTTTCTACATCCTAGCACTCATCATCTTGGCTGTTGTGAATCCCAGTCTTGGAGGCAAATCTCCCGCCCCTTCCATGCTTAGGAAATAGTCCATGAGCTTACTTTACTGGAGGTGGATATTTGTACTATTAGTCATTGCTGTGTTGAATATCACATCCTTCGAATCCTTCTGGTGGAGGTATACATAATGGAGCGACGGTATGACTCTCAGGATGTAGCACTTATCTAAGGATGTATCTAGTTATCACTGACCTCTTTGCTCAGTTAATGTGACTGAGTTATGACTTTAGGTGATTATATTTATATTGTCACCTGTCCATTGGAAACATGACTGAATTGAGTCTTCTAATTTCCCTCTAGCCACTGCACAAACCAAATGCAGTAGTATTTTTCCTGATCAAAGCTGAATTTTTCCCTATCTTTATAAACATTCCAGGTTCTTTTCCAAACAGCTGCAGTATATGTGTTTTTATCACTAGTAAAAAATATTCTTTGGATTTCTGATGGAAACACAGAAGCTTTTAGTAACACTGTAAAATTTCCCCTATGGTCTTGCTTATCTTAAGAACCTGCTTTAAGGACTGCTTCAACATTTAGTTTATTTAATATGTCTACGTAAGTAGTTTCATAAGTAATGTTCAAATACTTAATATTTTTATAGAGATTAAATAAAAATAAAAAATAACTTTTTTTGCGTGAATGACTATAAATAAAGTATTTGAAATATATGTCAAAAAAAAGTGTATGAGAATTAGATGAACAAGAAACAATGGTTTTATTTAACAAAATTAGCATCTCTAGGCAATTCTGAATGTACTCTGCAAAGCCAGACTTTGGACTCTAGCCCTTGAGGATGCACTGAAGTTCATTAACTGAACACATGCTTAATTTTAGGTATATGCAAACACCCCTCTGACACTAAATTTAAGTATATGCATATTTCCTGGGAATGAATTTCTGAAGCAGGACCCAAAACAATCCTCTGTGCCTTGGAAGATCTTGAAACAGGTCCTCCTGGAAGCCAGGTGCATGCAGGATAAGGAGGTGACCAAGATACCCATCATGACTTCACTGAGGGCAAATTCTGCCTTACCAATATGGTGGCCTTTTATGAGTGACAGCATCATTTGACAAGGGAAGACAAATTGATATAATCTACCTAGAATTCTGTAAGTCTTTTGACACGGTCCCACATGACATCTTGATCTGTAAACTGGAGAAATATCTTTTGAAGTGTGGGCTAGTTGGTGGATAAGGAATTGGCTGGATGGTCACAGCCAGAGAGTTGTGGTCTACAGCTCTATGTCCAGGTGGAGGCCAGTGACAAGTGGTGGCCCTTGGGACCGGTGCAGTTTAATATCTTTATCAATTACATAGACAGTGGGATCAAGTGCACCATAAGCAAATTTGCTAATGACACCCAGCAGAGTGTTCAGACAATAGCAGAGTAGCAGAGTTCATACAATAGAAGGAAGAGATACCATCCTGAAGAACCTGAGCAAGCTTAAGAAGTGGGCCCACAGTAAGCTCATGAAGTTCTACAAGTCCAAGTACAAGGTGCTGCACCTGGGGCAGGGCAATCCCAGACATGACCACAGTCTAGGAGAAGAACTCATTGAGAGCAGCCTTGAAGAATTTGGGGGTTTTGGTGGGCATGAGCCAGCAGTGGGCGCTTGCAGCCCAGAAGGCCAACTGCATCCTGGACTGCATCAAAAGCAGCATGGCCAGGTCAAGGGAGGTGATTGTGCCTCTCTGCTCTGCATTCATGACTCTCCACTGGGAGTCCTGCATCCAGTCCTGCATCCAGTTCTGGGGCCCCCAGCACAAGTAGGATGCGATCTGTTAGAGCAAGTCCAGAGGAGGGCTACAAAGATGATCAGAGGGCTGGAGCACCTCTCCTACGAAGACAGGCTGAGAGAGCTGGGGTTGTTCAGCCTGAAGAAGAGAAGGCTCATGGGAGACTCAGGGAGACCTAATTTCAGCCTTTCAGTACTTAAATGAGGTTGTAGAAAGATGGTGAGCAATTTTATGCATGGGAAGATAGTAATAAAACAAGGTGTAATGGTTTTAAACTAAAAGAGGGGAGATTTAGATTAGGAAATGCCCTGGGCAACCTGATCTAGTGGGTGGCATCCCTGCCAATGGCAGGGGGTTAGAACTGGATGATCCTTCCAACCCAACTAGATGGTCCCTTCCAACCCTAGCCTATGATATGATAAGAGAACAAACTGCTACTATTACTGCTCTCAGCCTTACAATCAAACGTTTATTTTAGTTTGAATTCACAACATTTTACAGTCGGTTAGCAAATGGCTCTCTCTTTGTAACTAATTCCTCAAGATTTTGACTCATGTCTTTTGTTATGTATTTTATTTATTTTGCACGGCAGTATTTTTGTGCTTAATTAAGTTCTTACGGGCACTTGGGTAAATATTTTTCTTGTGAATTTTATAATCATTGGATTATTGACATGGCCATGAGATGAGATATTTAGAGACTTTACTAAATATCTCTGAAAGCCTGTTGATTTATAAATTCAAGTTATTTTAATAAAAGATGAGAAGATTATCATCAGTTTTTATACTCTATTTTTATCTTTGAAGTGTATTTTATATATACTAGAAATGCTAAGAATTCCTTACATGGGCTGCTGAGAGCTTGAACTGGACACTATAATAAAATTTTCACTGATTTAATCATGGTCTTTTTGCCTTGCTATGCCTTGGCTGGCATACAAATTTTACAGTGAAGAAACAGATGCATAATTTCACAAAACGTCTCACACTTTAAGCTACTTCTCATTTCAAACTGCTTTCTTCATTTTATAATGTCATAAACAACCTGAATGCTAATGACTTGGGTTTTAGTGATTCCAAATCTCACACACAAACACACACACACACACACACACACACAAAAAAAAAGACTCCTTAGGATGTATTAGGATGTCCACCTTAGAAATGGAAATCTTTGACAGATATTGTATTTTTTTGTTGTTGTTCTGACATTGTATATTGCACTAGTTTGATAAAATCCTTAACATCAGGATTTCAGTATTATGAAAATATGGAACAGAGAGTAGTGAACGTATCAAATGTGTCCCAAAACAGCTAAATAAGTTGTTTAATCATGACCTGAGATAACATTGTGTCAAATATTGTACCTTTTTTTTTTTTTTTTACAGAAATTCCATTAGATCCTGAATCTGATTCTACAGAAATGGAAACTAATGTGTATATTACTCTATATTTATTTTGTCCTCAATGTAGTGACACTAAATGCTTTTCAGAAACTCATTGAACAACATGACAAAAGCAAATAAAAATATGTAAAATATCTTCAGTCTTAATGGTGGTTGAGATATTTTTGAGAAAATGATTATTTTTTATTACATTTTTCAGATCTGTAAAAAGGTTGCAACAATTTTTAAAACTGGCTGAGAGGTTGACCAAAAGTCATAGATTTTTATGCAGCTGGTATTCTTTCCCCCTTTTGGCATTACCTCACAGCTGAAGTAGACACCTTCACATGTGACACCTTCCCCATGTGGTCCTGCTCCATGGGCAGAGTTGGAATAATGATGTGATTATACTCAAAGGAAGTGGTTCTTGCACCTTATGGGCATGGTAGGAAATGTCATGATCTGCATCTTATGTATCTGCTTTTTAAAATGTTCTCCATTTTTTCTGTTAACACTTTTTCCTGTGAACACAACAGGGAAGAGAATGAGCTGAGGTGTACCCATGTGGGAGCTATGAAAGCAATGTCCTGCAAATCCTCACTATGGGATGAATTTCTCTGTTTTAGCATGTTTTGCTTGGACAGCTTTTTTGATTCCTGTTTTGGTAGATATAGCCACTGATGTAATAATGATGAAGCTAGATATATGAAAAACAATTGAACTAACAAAGGTGTTATTTTTTTCTGTGTAAATTTGGTTTATAATGTAGCTAAAAGGACTGTGGGTAGTGTCTTCTAGTCATAGAAAAATCACATGGAAACACATAAGGTGAAGTTATATTTTGAAAATTACCATGCATTCTGTACCTGCACAGGTTTGAGAAGCCTGTTACCATGCAAGCTATAGATTCATTTTCATTTTCTAAAGGAGAAACGTGCTTGGTGAACTCACAAATAGTCTCAAAATCATGTAAAAAAGGAGAAAGAAAAGTACAGGAGTGATGAAAAGATCATATACAACTACATACAAGTTATATACAAGCATATAACTGAAGAAGGGCCAACAACTGGCAACTGACAGAAATGTAGCATGCTGCAGATATGTTCCCTATGTTTTAATGTCTCATTATATCATTAGTGATTTTTACAAGTTTTACAAGTTCACCTTTAATTTCACCTTTAATTGTGGATGCCCCATCCCTGGAAGTGTTCAAGGCCAGGCTGGATGGGGCTTTGAGCAACCTGGTGTAGTAGTAGATGTCCCCGCCCATGGCAAAGGGGTGAAACTAGATGGTATTTAAGGTCCCTTCCAACCCAAGCCATTCTATGATTCTGTGATTTAAACTCACTCCTATTTCATGTATTTTTTTAGTCCTACTCTTATTTTCAGAATGAACTAGAGAAGAGTAGCCTATGATCTTGAACATACTTTTCACTGCTTCTTTATTTTTTTCTCATTGAGAAGAAAATTTCTTCTCTGATTGATCCACTAAGCATCAAATTTATGCAATTGACCTCAGGTTAATAATTTATAGCAGTCAGCATGCTTGTCATTTGCTCTGCAAGAAAAAAAAAATCCTCTCATTAGAATAAACATATTCCTCAGGTTCACGCAAACAGATCACATTTAGTGTCTGTTTTGTTTTTTTTGTTTGTTTGTTTGTTTGTTTTGTACAGTAAATTCAATTTCTTTGCACAATAGAAACAGAAGATCAACCTGCATTTTGACTTTATTTCATTCACCCAAACTAATTTTTGTGCTGTTGTATGGGCTGCTAAGACTCTAGCAGAAGAAATGGAGAAAATTCACCCAGGCAAAATCTGTGCTCTAAAATTTATCCTTTGCATTATTAACATTGTGCTGGTATGTAAGTAAATAAAAACTGGAGAAACAAATTATCACTTCCCACTTGGTTTCTGCTTCTTGCTTCACTGGGGGCATTTCACACCTTTGATACATGGAGTAAGACTAATTCATTCAAATTTAGGTGCCTCCTCTGTAAACCTCTTCACAAGAGTTAGTCACCCTGGACTCCCTTTGCAATTCCAGAGAGATGGAGTCACTGCCAGGGCAATTCAATTTAGCCTAAGGCAGATGTCTACAATAGATCAGATGAATCATACTCTAAAAAGCTTGTTGTTGTAGACAAAATGGATAACAGAGAAGACAGGTTCAGATGTAGATATTTGCAGTGCAACATCAAGCTGATCTAAGGACAGTAATCTCCCCCAAATCCTGATGATGTGCTATAGAGAAACTAAACTAAAGTCTGTCTAGGTTTGTAGTTAATTCACTGGCTGAGCTAAAGATCCTATGGTTCTCATCCTATGTTTGGGTCAGGGTTCTGACATCAGTGTGTGAAAAACACATCATCTCAAGACCTTGTTGGTAGATGCTTCTGATATTTGTTTTGCATATTTAAATTGAAATCTCTTTTGGTCAAGATTTGCTTCTCACTTTATTTGTTCTGAATCCATTTCTTGGCTCTAGCTTGTGTGTTCTGTCATGTTACAAATATAGATAAAGTAACACATACTGGTGTACAGGATTAAGTTTGGTCTGAAATACATTCTAAGACATGTTCAACATTTAATGCAGCATTGACATAATTTGTAAAACACAGATAAAAACTATATTCTTGCTTCTCATAGTTTTATTTTGAAGGCTTCCATGGCATAAAAAGATGTGTTTCGGTTTTTGTACTCATTTGTAATTTAATTATGTTAAAATACCAGGCAGCTATACCTGAAAATCTTTGTTTTTCTATTTACCCATTAGCCCATTAGTTTAGATTTTTGTGTTGCTGGATATATATATATTCCAAGTAAAGATAGAGAGCCTTGCTGAATGTTCTGGGTTTATGAAATTCTAATTTGTTAAAAACAAAACAAAACAAAACAAAACAAAAAAAACCCAATGCAATCATTCCTGATTTGGGTAACTATAAAATTATTGTGTCAGTGGAGATATTTGCCCAGAAATTACTGGAGTAAAAACTATTGCTGCTTTTTATTTATATGTGATAAAAAGGAAATGATTTCTGTACCCAGAGGTATGCATAAATCCATTTTCCCTCATTCTGTCAGGCTGGTAATCCCCTAGACACTGAGTCAGCAAGAAAATCTTTTCAGTGATGTTCATTAATTTTCAGGAAGTTATCTGAACTAAACTGAAAATAACAACATGTTATAAGCGGAATAAATTTTCCTTGAAGTTATTCATCTATTATACTGAGGTTCAAAATCGAAACATTTTTTCCCATTATCAGATTTGACATTACCATGGGTTTGTCGAGGGCTTGTAATTATATTCTTCTACAAAGCAAATGACATACAGAACTTCATAAACATGTCCTGTCTTATGATTTTGAGTTCATTTCTGAATCTCAAACAATATCCCTGTGACTTTCTGTCTAAGCTGTCTACCAGCCGTCATGGATGCTTTGCTGCCATATCTAAGAGAAGCACAGTTTTGTGCATGGAGGTAATCATTCTGTTTAAATCGACCAATGTAACTGGAAAAAGAAAAAAAAAAGACAATTTTTAGGCAAGCAAACTGTTCTTCAAGGCACTGTGTGCCTCAAAGCCTTTCCATTTGGTTGTTTATCCAACTACATTAGTTGGTCTAATAAAATTGTTGCCTCTTTTTATGGACTTTGCCTTGCTCATATCTTTTGAATATCACAGCTGTGACATCATGGGCTCTGCACACACCATCTATCTATGTGAACTGGGGGCATAGGGCAGGAAGAGCTAGTCAGACTCTGTAGGGAAATTTGCACCCTAAAGAGACTGTCCCTGGAGTGGATATGTTCATGCCAATGAAACCACTAGTAGCTGGCTGAATTGTGCTCCCCTGCATAACCAGTTGCACCCTTGCTTTCCATCCTCTTCCTTTCCCCCTTTAATGCAGCAACTGTGTTACTTACCATGTGTGCCTCTTTTAAAGTGATGGGTGTGTATGTCTGTGCCATATTTCCTGCTGGGCCCGCACATTTTTCCTGGAAGCAGCTGAGCACACTCAATATCCTTTGAAGTTGAAGAGCCCAGTGACTTAGCTGGTGGCCTTGTCCTGCATATAGTGTCTATGGACTGTGTGAGAAACAAAACTCTGGTTCAAAGGGTTTCTACCATTTTTTTAACTAGTGCTCCAACTATTCTCATAAAAATAACAAATGAAAAAAATAATAATAATAATAAATAAAATGCAGTGGGTTTTGTTTTCAGATACAGAAGTCTCTGCTCAGTAAAACAGTGATGGTTACTGTAAAAAATAAGTGTATATATAAAGTCCCGTTTGTTGTACTGAGGTCTGATACCAAAACACTATTCTGACCTGAGACTTTCCTCGGGATGAAAGTTTTCAATTACAAAGGAAACAAAGTAGTATATGGAAAAGTGGCAAAGATACAGCTGGTCTTCAGACTAAAAGTACCCCAGGTGAGCTTGCCACCATGTCCTGGAGGGATGGGCAGAATAATATGTCAGTTCTTCAATTTCATCCTCATGGATCTCTAATGACACAGAACTTCTTTAATTGCCACAGAAACCTTCTGTCTTCCTTTATGTCATATTGCTTCACAGTAGTGTTTGTACTAATTTCAGTAATGGAGAGCATAGACATGGCTCTGAGCCCAAAACCAATGTGCAAACATATGATCAATAGGAAGCTGCTCTTGATGCCTCTGGCTTAATTAGCAGCATTGTTAGCCATTCATTTAAATGAGTGGAAGGAAGGAAGGAAGGAAGGAAGGAAGGAAGGAAGGAAGGAAGGAAGGAAGGGAGGGAGGGAGGGAGGGAGGGAGGGAGGGAGGGAATTTTTTTTTTTTTAAATTACATTGTGTGAATTACTGTCTTAATTTTTGTTTGTGATTATTGGAGAAAAGTAAAGAAAGACAGCCTCACATAAGGATTTTTTTCCAGTGCCTCAGTGGAAATTACCTTTGTTGAAAATTTTCTGTCAGCATTCTGACCTTTGCACAGAGTAAAAGCTGTAGTTTATGCATCTGGCTAAATTTAGATCAAGGGATTTTTCCCAAATGCGCTCTCTTGAATTTCTAGCAAGGTGATAATATTTATAGGAGGATTTTTTGCAATATCCTACTTATATGTAGAAAGAATGTTCATTTTGTGTCTCTCAGCTCTGTGATTTTACTTCCTCGTAAAAATTTTCAAGGGGCATAAAACCTCTAACTTTTGTTCCATACCCTCAGGACACTTTTAAAGATCTCATGTACAATTTTTCATGTCTAGACATTACTTAGTTATGCCAAGTTTAATTCTTTATAAAGTGTCAGTGAGATCTGCCAGACCGATTGTCTTGGAAGACAGAATCTTCCTCTTAGCTCCAAAGCACAAGATATTGGAAAAGGGAATATGATTTTTCTTCATGTTTTCAAGACATGATCTCAATATGAACAATCTAGGATACAAGGAAAGGACTGGCTCTCCACACCCACAAGAGCTCAGGCAGACCTCTTTGGTACCATGGCTGCTTCTGCTTTGTTTGTCCAGGTTCCTATCTGAATGCACAGACAATACACTACCAGAATTATCCCTATCCATCAATGTAGGTATGACATTAATTTTTTAGCTCTTGTTAACATTTGAACTACATTGTAATAACTGTTCCTAGTGTTGATTACTACTGCCTACTGATTTTGCAATGCAATTTTGCGACATAGAGCATGAAATAATAATCAAAATGCAAAGTTTTTCTATGCATACAAGACCAACCAGTCTGTGGTCTCGAAACAATTTGTTTTGCAGCTTGGTGTAATCCCTTGGGCCATCCAGGCATCACAAATAAAATCTTAGTGCCTGCTCACTTCTTTGCTGGTCTGGTGAGCTCATCTGCTCTGGGTTGTCACATGGTTACATTTTAGTGCAATAGGCACCTGGCATCTCTGATTAATCTTTTGCATAAAATGGGAGAAATTGGGTACAGACTTCAATGCTTATTGGCTCTGAGAAACCTAACTTCCCAGAGCTTGGCAGCAGCAAAAGAGAGGCATTGTTTCACAACTCTTTTGAGATAAATATAAGTATAGACCTTATTTAAACCTTAGTAAGGTTTTTTGATACCTGCTGGAATGCAAGAAGCTAAAAAATACATTTTTGCACGTCTACAAATATCATAAGGACACGATTTTATTACTGATAAACTTTTTGAGGTTTTATGCGTTGTATTTTCAGACAATATTTAAATTTATTCCTCTGTTATTTGCAAGGTTTCCTATGTCTCTTCTGTTTCTCATCTAATGGAACCAAAGTCTCTTGCCAGATTTCTGACTCACTGAAAAGCCTTTCACACACACTGCCATGTAGTTAAGAACCTGCATTGTGTAACTTTGAGAGACTGCATTGTGTTAAGAATGCTCTGTTTATTAGATGGTCTAGTAGAAGTTTGGATCTAATCATCTGGATGACTTGTTGACATTATAAATTTGTGATGAAATTTGAGGTTTACTGTAGCCAATTACTTTGCCATGCCAACAGTACAGGCTGTTTATCTTGTTTCCCTTAAATTTGGGTATCTCTGTCCAACAAAACTAGGGGAGCTGAACTGTGCATATTATTTAAAATTGAAATTAACACTCTTGCTGGTTTTGCAGCATGATCAAGACAATTCGGTCATACTAGCATTTTTATATTGCTTATCTAATCGGCTGTGCTTTTACTCTCTGGATTCTGGGCTGCAAATCTTCAGCATAATTCCCTAGGAATTTGCCTAGCAGTCAGAGCAAAGGAAAGGGAATTAACTCTGAAGTTTCCTTCTAGTGTTTTGTTACTAACTGCTTAAGTTTGGATGAAATGCATAGTCTTAAGTCTTAATAAATGTCTTAACTTTCTTTCAGACTACTTCTTTTAGCTCCCACCATAAAGCATGTTTCACTTGATTCAAGGAAGTATCAGTGCTCACTAAACTACAGAGTATTGCTTGCATATCTTTCCTATTATTTCCCAGTTTAACTTTTAGTATTGAGGAAAATGTATTTCATTAAGTTTTCATGGGTCTTGCTTTGATAATCTTCACTAATAGCATATATGAAAACAAGCAATCTTTATTTATATGTGTATGTATATAGGAACTATTGTTTTAGATCTTTCTAGCCTTATATATAATGCACCACAGTTCAAAAAACTTCCTTTTCCTACTGACTTAAAACTATAAGCAACAATGTGTGAGCCAAAGAAAATGAAGCAAATAACTTTTCTCTGAAATGTAAACTCTTCTTTCCGTGTATTTCACCCCTGAGATGACAAACACAGATAATACATTGATTCTATCTAGGATATCTTAATGCCCAGAGGCATTTTATCATATTTCTTTTTGCTCATAGACAAATGAAGGAATAATAAAAAGTGAAGGTCATTGTAAATCAGTTAAGGGAAAAGCTTAAACAGATCCTAATTTTGAAAAAAAAAAATCTTGGATATATTGTAGGTAAAATAGCAGTCCTCACAACATTTTATTTCAGTGAGACCTGAGGCATAACAAATAGTTTGATCTTCTTAAGATAAGATTTGAACTGGTGGAAACTGTACCTCTTAAAAAAGTTATTTAGAAAAGGATAACTTCTGGCTGGTCAGAAAAATGAAGGTAAACCTTTGAGGGAAAAATCAAGATTTCAACTTAGAACAAATTTTTAAATAAATAATTTTTAAATAAAAAGCATTCTAATTCATGTTGTGTAAGCGAACAACTTAATTCTGGTAGTACTGACTTTAACATGCTGTTATGATTCCCATGAGGATTGCCTTCACTAAATTTTGTTTTGTTTTGTTTTATGGAAGAAAACCATTTAACTAATAAGCCTCACCTATCAAAAAGAATAGGAGTGCAAGCAATGTTTTAGGTAGCATTTCAATTTAAAATTTCTGTCTTTTAAAGTGGCAATATACAGATATAAAATCTCAAGGATTCAGAAAAATCTGTGCAGCATTTTGACACCAAGTCATTTTGTATGGAAAGAGTTTAATCAGGTAGTATTATAAACTTTAGTATGAAGATATTTTCTGTTATAACTACACTTCTATTCTCCCCATCTGTCCCTCTTCATCTACATGATACTGACTAAATCCTGTGTAGCTGCATCTCTTCCTGAAATAATTTGTTTCTTACATCAAAACTAAGGTAGCTCAAAAAAAATTATTTAGTCTTAGCAACTGTTGTTTTTGTTGGGAGAAAAGTCTTCATAAATGTATTGTTTTGAAAATATGCATGTTTTTTTTGCTTTGAAACAGAGACGTGCTCACATTATTTGCATGGTAAATATAATGTAACAGGTTGAAAACATAGTCATCTCATAACTTAAAATTCTTTATCATAACTATGCTCTAAGAATATGCCAGCAGAACAAAGTTATTTTTCCAGGATCTTTATTTGTGACATACTTTTTAAGCTTTTTTTTTTTTTTTTCTTTTCTGTATATGAGATATGAAGCTCCCTATGCACATTTCCGTATGAATGAGTTTCACAGAAGTGTGCTGGAGTGTGTTCTGCTTTACAGTGCATCTGCATTTTATTATTTCATTGGATCCCTCCAATTGATGTCATGAAGGCTGCTAAAAGGCTTTGTGATATAGTGGTCATGCACTTCTAAGACTTCTTTGATTATATTTTTATAGGATAAGATTGATTGAAGAAGAAATTATTGAAGAAAATTTAGCATGAACACAAGGATAAATTATTTTCCATTAAGTCAGATGGCTAAAGGGGAATAAATCTGCTTCTGATGGTAGCTATTTGTTTTTTGTTGTATTGCCACTTCCACTGGCCAAACAACCAATTCCCTTCTATGGCCACTGAAATACTTCTGACTGATAGCATTTCATCGTGAATGATGCATCTGGCTTTTTGCCTGACCTGTGCAGATGGTGGTTGAAGGCCAACAAAATGATTTGGTGTCTACCAATGATTTTCTTTCCTCCTTTTCTCTGCTGCTGTGCAGTGACTCACTCATTTACCAGAAAGTCTTAATGCCTTTTCTTCTGAAAAGTCTTAGCATACATAACCATTCTCTTTTAACATCCAAGCTGGAAATCATATACTTACACCTGAGAAACTTTATGGTTTGTGAGCAGAAATGGGAAGGAGTTGTCAGTATAAAGCTGCAGTCAAAACATTAATGACTTACCCAGTTCTCCAGTGCTGCAAAGGCTATTGCACCCATCTTTCACCCTTTGTTTTTGTTATTTCAGTCTGGGCATCAGAAAAGGCAGGTCATTTGCTATTGACCATAGTCTATCATTGGATAACTGAACACTTACCAAGTTAAATGAATCCATGGAGCTAATTAAAACAGAAAGGCCATACATTAAAAGGACAGTTGGCCAGGATGCTAGTGTTGCTGGAGCTCTCAAAATGGAAATGACATCAAGAAAAGCTCTAGGTTTGCCCAGTCCCCAAAATGGTTAAAGAGCATGTCTCACTGTTAAGTGGTAGTAACAGAGTCCTACATTCACTGTAGGCCTCACCTGTGCAAAAAAAAGCAACCAGAGTATATGAAAAGAATTTTTAAATCTTATAGCTTTTTTTTTTTTTTTTTTTCACTTCCCAGCATTCTACTGTTGTATTCCTCAAAGTACTGTAGGAACTGTATTCCTCAGTTGACAGTTGTGAAAACAAGCATGTTGGCTTGCTGTCTGAACCTGTCTTCTCCACCTACATATCTGCTCTGCTACTTGCCTCTTTCACATTGGTCCCAATCTAAATGAGCTCAAACCTCCACCTAAGTTGTCTCCATATATCCAAGGTAGAGGGACAGTCCCTCTTTTTCTTTGCCAAGACATGCACACCTGTCTCTATCCAATCTTCTGTAAAATATATGCTAAACTCTTTAAAACGTCCTAAGAGAAAAAATAATCTCTCTATTCTGTCACTATCACTTCTGCCTCTTTCACTACTTTTCAACTCCAAGGTCAAGATGAGATGTAGGAGTCCACAGCTGAGTATAAAAGGATGAACTATCCATTATTATCCAACTATTCAGTCTGAACTATCCATTAATAAATATACACGTAGGTCTGAAATTCAGCAAGAATTAGGAGCTGTCTAGTATTCAGAGGTTTTTAGGATTTAGGCAGCTGCTCTGAGGGATATTAATCACAACTGGACTTTAGTAACAGCTATCTGTCTAATTTGGACAGATGTAGGAGGGTTCTTCAGATGCAGAAGATAAACAGTTTAAACTGCTATGGACATTCACATACCTATATCTAGATGAATAGCAGATGCTAATGTTGTCTGAGAACTGAGGATAAGCAGGATGAGTCATGGTTTGATACTTAACCATTTAAAACCTCCAGATAGCTAATTTACAGTAGATGAATTCAAGCTTTATAGAGTAATCACATCACCTTATTCTAGATATATAAATTAGGTACCAAAATTAGAAAGCTGGTCCTTCTAGCCAACAGGGAGACACTGGTGTTCTAGAAAATGAATCAAAATTATATTTCAACTCTGAAACCTATAGAAGCCTGCTGTTCTCTGCTGACTTTAGAGGCTATGTTGACAATTATTCCTCTATCTAAGGTGATTGGATGCCTACAGACTGTATGAAATCAGTCTTTCCCCGGGTTATAGACTTGCATATGTATGAGCATAGCCTCAAGACTGAGATCCAGAAAAACAATAAATGATCAGTTTAGGAGGTTAGTCTGAACATGTGTGATTACAAAGTTTAATACAGTAGAAATCAGTATTTTATAATTCTGGGATGCTGTAGTCACATAGAAACTTCTGCTTGGTAAACTCTGCAGAGATTTCTGGAAGAGGAAATAGTTAACAAAAATCAAACAAAATGCATCAATTCACGGGTACAGTGCAAATAATTTTGCTTTTCTGTCAAGTTCATAGGCTAAAGCTGCATATAGGCAGTTTTAATTGACATGCATAGCATTCATGAAATAGATAAACCATACAAATACTGACCTTGCCAGTATGAAACAGGGCAATATTAACATAAAGATGCCCTTCATCCATTTTATTATGATTTATACTGGAAGAAATTATGATGAAAAAAAAAAATCTTATGTGCCCATGAACCTATTCAACATCTCGGAACATATTCAACATCCTTCATGTATTTTACTTGGGAAAATGTATGGTTGTTACAGCTCATTAAATGAATATAGAAATCCTCAATATTAGAGTGTAAGAGTATCAAGGGAGTAAAGGATTGTTTTACATAAAACACAAATCTTTCAGTAGGATTTTCACTTACACTGCCAAAAATCTAAAGGATAATAACATTTAATTCACACCTTTGGTTTGAGTTTTGGATTTCCTTCATCCTGTCCTGAAGAAGTCTGGTGTATGACTCTTCTCCATTAAGTGCCTCCAACAGCATAAAGACCTGAAGCAGATGCTAAAGCAACATTTGGATTATTTCTGAAATCAACATAAAGATGTTCATGTTGGACCACTGCCTATCCACTGTTGGAGGCTGAACTAGGTATTATATACTGCCAGTGTGCTGGGCACTTTTTGATAAATATTATTTGCAACTTCCAGGGACATTAAAAGAGGTAGGACTCAATCCTGCGAACTCTAAGCACTTGATAACTGAAGTGGGGCTTTAGCCAGATGATTGGTGTGATTTTTTTTTTAAATAATAATAATTATTATTATTTGTTTGTTTAATCTGGCTTCAGTTTTGTCAAATTCTTCCTGAAAACAGCAAAATTTGTAAGGTAAAGGATATCAGTTTTTGGAAGTGTTAATGAGGTTTCACTACTTTCTTAACAAATTAAATGTAAAATTTATATGAAGACATATGAAGACATAGTGTGAACCTGATGTGAAATTTCTATTTCATATGAACATACACTTGAGGTGATGATACAACATGTGTGAAGCTGATCTGAAGATTTCACACAGTAAATGTATCTGTTGTGAAGACGTGCTATTTTCTGATTGTCCCAGTGATTTTATTTGAATAATTGTGGTCTTTCTGTATAGTTTATAATAACATGAATAGTAGCGATAACAGTCCTGATATCTAAAGCAACTAATGGCTTATCTTTGCACGTTTGACTTTAGGCATATCCACCAGATCAATCAAATTACAAAGATATGTGTTATAGTCATTCTGCCAACTTGCACTCCAAAGCAAAGGCACATAACTGCAATATTCAGTTTGACTGAAGAAGGGCATAAGGCTATACTAGAAGAGGTCCAGCAATGAATGATGGTTTATTGCTACATAATGCTGAATGATGCCATAAAGAACACATACACTTTTTCAAGAATAAGAATAGGAAACTCAAAATAAGTAGCTGTCTTGGGATGAAAGTAATTAACCCTATAGAAATGACTTTGATGTCATTTCTCACTGAAAAATAATCTGTAACAAAATGATTCATTTGGGAAGCATGGCTACATCTTAGGCACCGATCCTCAAACTTTCACCTTCAAGCTACCATAGCTCCACATGACTGAAGTCGCAATTCACTTTTTCAGCCTTCCAAGGTGTAGTCATCAGTGTTCTCATAGTAAGGATAATTGTCTTTTTACCGTAATATATCTGCAGCAATGGAAGATGACAGCTTGTGCTGGCTAAATGGAACCCTGCAGTACTGTTTCCTGATAACACAGAAGATTATGTATGGCACCTGCACAACCCTGGGATTATGAAAGCCAGGATAAGAAAAGACAAAGAAAACCTTAGGGAAAAGAAGATAATCTATATTTAGTCAGCTTGTGACAAGAAGAAGAGAAAGTCTACAGGGAAAGAGCAGAATAGGACCTCAGGCAAACTTATTATTTTCAGCTAATTGTATGTAACACATTACAGTGTGATGACCTTGGTATCACAACAAGCCCAGAGGTGAAGTTTATCCTTCAGGTGCTTATTAATCTGTGTGTAAACAACTTCAACGCGTGATAGCTCAGGTTTGCATCCTCTCTGTTATGCCTTCTTCTGACATCCATCACCATCCATAACCCTTGCATTCTGTCTGCTCTTTGTCCTGCATAGTGTTTCAGATCTTAGTTCTCTCTGCAGTCTTTGAGCCTTTCATGAGATTTCATCATTTCTTTTCCTTGGGATATCACTCACTCCATCCTAAACACCCAACAAGAGTCATAAGTATACATCTCTTCTTTCCTAGACACCTGTTTAGATAATTGCCTTAATATCACCTTCTAAGTTTCCTATTTCAACAGCTTCTAAAATTTCTTCCTCTGCTTTCTATCTTCTGTTGCATCAAATATAAATTCTTAACATTCTCCTTCAGGTCAGATACAACCTGTTGCTGCAGATGCTTTTCATTTCTTCTTCATTAGTATTTTTTACAAACCCCCAGCTACACTATTTTCATGGCCTTTGTTTTGGAAGTTTTTTCATGTAGCAGCACATATACGTTTATGTCTATATATGATCTCAGTCATCTTCTTCCTTACAACTAATTGCAATCCTAATTACAATTTACTTTTGAAAGTTTAAATAAGAAAAAAATCATAGTTTTGGTCCCCTCGCTACAAGAAGGACATTGAGGTGCTCGAGTGAGCACAGAGAAGGGCAACGAAGCTGGTGAGGGGTCTGGAGAACAAGTCTTGCGAGGAGCAGCTGGGAGAGCTGGGGTTGTTCAGCCTGGAGAAGAGGAGGCTCAGGGGCAACCCTATCCCATTCCACAGGTACCTTAAAGGAGGCTGTAGCAAGGTGGGGATTGGTC
Organism: Anser cygnoides; assembly: GCF_040182565.1. Lineage (NCBI taxonomy): Eukaryota > Metazoa > Chordata > Aves > Anseriformes > Anatidae > Anser > Anser cygnoides. The sequence goes on from NC_089873.1 coordinate 202,448,964, forward strand.
TATTCTCCCACGTGCCTGGTGACAGGACGAGGGGGAATGGGCTAAAGTTGCGCCAGCGGAGGTTTAGGTTGGATATTAGGAAGAACTTTTTTACTGAAAGGGTTGTTAGGCATTGGAATAGGCTGCCCAGGGAAGTGGTTAAGTCACCATCCCTGGTCTTTAAAAGACGTTTAGATTTAGAGCTCAGTGATATGGTTTAGTGGAGGTCTTGTTAGTGTTAGGTCAGAGGTTGGACTTGGTGATCTTGGAGGTCTCTTCCAACCTAGACGATTCTGTGATTCTGTGATTCTGTAATATAATGAAAAAGACCCAGCAACATAGTATATGCATTATTTCCATATGACTATAATGTATATTGAGCTCTCTCACCTTCTCTGGTACAATACAAGAAGGTTTCTGCCTTCTGCTTGCTTTTTAAGTTATTCAGTGTCAAAAATCTTTTGTGTTATGAAACATCTAAACAAATAAAATAGAAAGAGATCTTTTTAACACTCAGAAGAGGTCCATAAGTCTGGAGGTAAGTGAATCCTACTCAGCTCTTCCATCCTTACCTTCTTATAGGGACTTTCTTCATCCACGATTTGTAAATTATGCATCTTCAGATGCCTCCACATGCCTTTTTCTAGTGTTTCCCATTAAGCACCTACCTTCTTAGGCAGTGTTTTTAGATCTGCCTTTTGAAAAATCAAGGACTAGACTTATCACATTCATTTTGACACCATCCCCCATGATATCCTTGTCTCTAAATTGGACAGACATGGATTTGATGGATGGACCACTTGAAGCATAAGGAACTGGCTGGATGGTTGTGCTCAAAGAGTTGCAGTTAACAACTCAATGTCCAGGTGGAGATCAGTAATGAATCGTGTTCCTCAGGGAAGGAACACCTGGTGTTCCTCAGGGGAGGGTATTGAGACCTGTGCTGTTTAACATCTTTGTTGGTGACATGGACAGTGAGGTTGTGTGCACCCTCAGCAAGTTTGCCAACGACACCAAGCTGTGTGGTGCAGTCAGCATGCTGGAGGGAATGGATGCCATTTATTCAAACCTGGACAGGCTTGAGAGTTGCGAACCTCATGAGGTTCAACAAGGCCAAGTGGAAGGTCCTGCACCTGGGTCAGGGCAATCCCAAACACAAATACAGGCTGGGCAGAGAACGAATTGAGAGCAGCCCTGAGGAGAAGGACCTGGGAGTGTTGGTGGATGAGAAGCTCAACATGAGCCGGCAATGTGTTCCTGCAGCCCAGAAAGCCAACCATACCCTGCGCTGCATCAAAAGCAGTGAGGCCAGCAGGATGAGAGAGGGGATTGTCCCCCTCTGCTCTGCTCTCCTGAGACCCCACCTGGAGTGCTATGTTCAGCTTTGGGGCTCCCAGCACAGGGAGGACATGGACCTATTAGAACAAGTCCAGAGGAAGGCCACAAAGATGATCAAGGGGCTGGAGCACCTCTCCTATAAAGACAGGCTGAGGGAGTTGGGGTTGTCCAGTCTGAAAAAGAAAGGGCCCTGGGGAGACCTTACAGAAGCCTTCTAGTGCCTAAAGGGGGCCTACAGGAAAGCTGGGGAGAGACTCTTTGTCAAGGGGTATAGTGATAGGACAAAGATGAATGGCTGTAAACTAAAAGAGGGTAGGTTTATGTTATAAATTTGGAAGAAAATCTTTACTCAGAGACACTGGAACAGGTTGCCCAGTGAAGCTGTGCATGCCCCATCCCTGGAGGTGTTCAAGGCCAGGCTGGATGGGGCTTTGAACAACCTGGTCTAATGGGAGGTGACCCTGCCTGTGGCAAGGAGATTGGAACCGGATAATCTTCAAGGTCCCTTCCAGCCCAAACTATTCTATGATTCTATGATTTATGTGGCTGATAGAGGTGATGAATTTGGGAGAGCAATTGCTCTGTGTTCACTCTATAGTCAGTTGAGTAAGATGTGTATGTATTAGTTAAATTGTATTAGATGTGTACACTTGAGTCACACAACAGATGTGTATAGAACAAGCCAGGTTTTAAGAGGAATGACTCACCCTCTGAAGGTACCACACTCGTGCCATTGTCTACAATGAAATCTTGTGACTTGCTTAGAGCTTAAAATTGGTGTGATCAATCTAAGTCTTGTCTGTTTCTAAATAGTCATATAAAGACTACAGGCTACCTGTACACGCTATCTGGTTTTTAGTTTTATATGTTGTTTATTAAGTCTGATCCATTGCTGATTACAGAAGCCATGATCTTATGAAAAGTCTCATTTGGGACGGTTGTCATACTTTCCTATTATAGACATCTAGAGAGAGAATTGAGACGAGAGCAGAAATGAGTGAAAGTGACAGGGTGATAGCAAAATGTAATCTTTTTTAAATATCCAGGAAGGAACTCTGAAACAGGATGGAGAAATAAGCCTTCCAAATAGGCAAGCCTTTTAAAATATTTTATTCATGCCTGGCAATGTAAAACAAAGTGGAAACTTGCAGTGGATCAGGTTATATTAGCATAGTATCATGTATTAATAGCTGACCTACTCCACAAAGTATCTTCTAACTCAATATTGCTTATTAATTCTTCCCACCTCATGGCACTTTTTTTTTTTTTTTAAACTGCTCCCCCATTTTGGACATATATATAAACTTGTCTAAGACAAGCAAGCTGAGCTACTGACAATTTTTTAAATGTTTTTCCCATCTGGAGATTGTTAATATATTTTACATTTTCACTTTATTTTTTTTTCCTAATGAAAAGATATTACATTCTCATATTCTGCTTTACATTAGATATTTCTCTCTCCCTTTCTCTCTCTCCTCTCTCTCTCTCTCTCTCTCTCAAACAGAGAATATATTGCAACCAAAAGAGCTAACCTCTTTTGCTAGCTAAGAGATATACACTAGAGAGAGCTTTCACAAAATCAAATCAAGTTTATGAACTACTATAGAGATTATGTCCTTGTAGTCTTCTAGGAGAAAAAAATAAGAAATCAATTTTCTTTGCAATATTTATTTTTCAAAATAACAATTCTAAACCAAACTGGTAGTTTATGTGCAGAACCAAATAATTCTTTCCATGTCAAGTAGAGCAATTTTGTCAGACTCACTTTGCTGCTAACATGCATGTCATGCTGTTAAATATAAGCTGACAGAATGTATGACAAAACTAGACTAGCTCTTATTCATAGGGATCAATTTTTCCCTTGGGGAAAAAAAAAAAAAAAAAGTTCTGTTTTTAGGATGGTTTTGAATTGTCAAGGAAAGACAATATTCTGGCAGCAAGGCACCCCTAAGGAAATATGAGAATTCTCAGTGAAGGTTGCCAATGATATAAGTACCACTGCCTACATCTTAGCAAAGTCCTAATTCTTCCCATCTGATTTGGGATATGACCATCCATGTAAAGTGTCACTGAAATGTATTGGGAGAGAAAGATTAATTGCTGTCCATACACAAAATTTCTTATTCCCAAAGTCTCATTTTTCTGAATGTGTGTCCTTTTTTACGTAAGTGTCATTAAACCAGACCCAGAACATAGAGTGTAAAGGCCTTTTTGTGCCAAACATTATATTCTCACACAGGCAGCTGTACCTGCACACACACAAGCATGTATACACAGATGTACTGTTGCTAAATGATAGTTGCTAATGCCAACAAATGAAACAATTGGAAACCATTTTTTTTTTTTCATCATAAAAGTAATGACTTCCTTGAGCACAGGGTAGAATGGTATAGAACAATACCCTCTCCAATTGGCACAATTAAGTAACATGGAGACAAGGAAATCGACAAAAAATCATCTTAATTCAGACCCAAAAACATTGCTCTAATTCCTCAGCAAGGCATGTAATTGAAGCATGCACAGTTTGAACATTTTTACTTCACACTCTGCAGCAGGATGCTTTATTTGTCTCAAGTGCATGCAGTAATAACTCCTAAATTCCAGAGATGGCCACTGATGCACAAGAAATCACTAGCACAGGTGATGCAGCAGTCTTGTTCAGTAGGACCTATAGTGAGAGGTCTTGCAAAAGAAATCTTTTTACTGTGGTATTGCCTGTCACAACCCACATAAGTATGTGTATCCGACAAGGCAAAATTTGTGCAGCTGCTCAGTCCTATCTTGTTTTAAATGGGGACTGTGTACCCGTGCAACTGCAAGTACAGGACATGAGTAACCTAAATAAGAGAATTCATTTGGCATGGGTACAGAATCTGATCTGAAGGGAACACCAAGGGTAGCTGCATGGGTTTCAGCTGCTTTAAGAGCTGCCATAGACTCTGTCAGAACTTGAAAATGCTCTTCACATGAGTTGGACCTAGGATAATGTAAGAATATCTGTTGTTTGCCCCACCAGCAATGAGTCCGAGTTCAAGAGGTGGGTGATGGACTGATAGGATGAATGTTTGCTCAAAAATTAAAATAAAATAATAAAATATAATAAAAAAATAAAATAAAATAAAATAAAATAAAATAAAATAAAATGAAATAAAATAAAATTAAAATAAAATAAAATAAAATAAAATAAAATAAAATAAAATAAAATAAAATAAAATAAAATAAATAAAATAAAATAAAATAAAATAAAATCCCAACATCAGCCAAAGAGACGAAGATATGTGTTTGACCTGAGAATGCAACAGTGAAAATCAAGATCAGAGAAAACATGAAAAGCATATCTCCATGCTAATCATGTAAGAACACTTAGAAGAAACTCTCTAATAAAAGATACTTTATGAAACATTGCTTAGAGAGGACCAGAGATTTTAGAAGCTATTGGTAGAAGTCGAATATTTAAGATTAAAACCAGCTAAAGAAAGCTGTCTTAGGTTTTACTTGGTGCTCATTTCTAATGTACATCCAGTAAACTAGATCCTAGGATAACCCCTTCATGTTTTTATACAGATGAAAATTAAGAGAATGGAGAAATGACCAACAAATTGATAACAAACTAAGATGATTATAGGATCATTCTTATAAATGCTCTGAAAGCTGAGGAAAAGAAGCTTTGAAGCAATTCTGCTCCTACCCTTTCCTTCTCAGTCAGATAAGGAATTTCTTCTGCTTTGAGGGAGCAGAAAACTAGTGGAGGGAGCACAAAACTAGTGTGTGCATGAAGACACAAAGTGTGTGAACCACAAAGCTTTTTGCACCCCTTGTTGAGACCTGGCAATGCAAAACTGCTCTAACATGACTGAGAAACACTTCTAGTGTACTCACGCATATGGTGACAGAGACCGGGAAGCCTTGCTTAGAAGCCTTCAAGTTAGTTCCTCTGAAGCTAACTGTAGTTTGCAAGTCATCATAGTCACTCCTAGTAAGGAGTGGCTCCTAGTAAGACTAAATAAAGTATTACAGCATATATCCCAGTGACTAATCTTCTACCAAAAGAAAATTTGTAATTAGATATAATAGGTCTTTCCATGTATAATTTCTATGACTGTGTCTTCAAAAGCTTTAAACTTCTCTCTTTCATTTCCTACCACCATCTCTTCTCTTTAATCTTATTTCCTTTATGGATGAAGTAGCAGCTAAATAACATTTAAGGCCTATAGCCACCATTATATTAAGCTTGAATGAATATTTCTGCAGAAGTAGAGCAAGATTCCTGCAAATCTTTTATGAGGAAAATTCACTATTTCTCTTTATCTAGTCAAAATCTAGTAGCCCTGTCCTCATCTCTAGAGACCTACAGCAATAAGTGTTATGTGATTGATGGCTGACCAAAAGCATATGAAAGCGTACAACCATAGCTAGAGAGTATGAGCCTGTGAATCAGGACACAAGTCTATACAGGAGAGGAGATTGTCCTGCTGGGATCTGTATATCTCAATAGACTGAAGACAAACATGCAATCACCTGTTTCAAACACTGCTTAAGAAGATACTTGTTTTAAAATGCTAAATCAAATCAGTCTAGTTCTGTAAGAAGATCAGCCTTATGTGGATTCTTTTTCAGGGAGATTAAGATAAGCAAGTCTCATCTTTCAGCAGAAATGCACAGCTGAATTGTCAAATATTACTTAATAAAAGGATTTATTGGATAAGAGAAAATATTGGGTTTGGTTTTACTTAGGACTACTTTATAGAGGACAGTTTATAGCAAGTTTTTAGTGAACTCCTTGCTTTTGGTTTGGATTTGGCATTAGTCTTAATTGGTGTATGTTTAATGATTTCACTTGAGTCTTTCATTCTAAGTCATCTATACATCATATAATTTTATAGAAATAGCAGACTCCATGTATGCTATAATTAATGCATTGAGATGGCAGGCAGGGAAATAAAGAGAGAAGGCTATTTTTTGGCCTTAGGCACATGAAATATATAAGTTGAAAGGAAAGATTATGCAGCAACAGACTTATAAGATGGAAGTGCCTGGTTTGTTTTCTGTTTAATTCTCTTTCTATTGATTTTCAAAATATATCAATATGTTATCCACAAAAGAGACACTTGGAAAATCAATCAATTGCAAGAAGTTGGGTAAGTCTAATAAACAAAAACCAACCAACCAACCAAAAAAAACAACAACAACAACAAAAAAAAAAACAGTAAAATCATGGAACCATAGTAACACAAAAGGGAAAATGGGGAGAAAACAACTTCAGTTATGTAATTTGTCTCAGGAGATAGGCTGTATGTTGCAGGCATTAGCAGAGATCCTCAGTGTGAATCAAATGTTACAACAGACTGTTATAGAATCTGATCTTGGAAAGACTGTACATGATAGAGTTTTCTCAGGGCATTTTAGGACAAGATAAACACAAAATTGTAGTACATTAATGTGCTTCTGCCATTGGGATCAATTACATTTATAGCTGGTTAATGCATAAGAAGTAGGTGCAGAAGAAGACATAGTTAGAGAGTCTGGAATGCAGCAAAGAGATGAACAGGTCTGAGGTAAATAATTTGCCCCCAGGAAGGTGCTTCTGGACTCCAGTGAGAGAGCATCCAAAAAGGACAAAACCTGTCCTTACCTACTCTTTTCCTTGACCCTTTCTGTGTTAGTACAAGTGCTTGTTATACATCTCAAGGTCAGGAGGAAGGACCATAATCTAACTCTTAAGAACTCTTATTCTCAAAGAAAAGAAGAAAACCATCTGGTTGTGAAATCTGTTTTCTCACACCAATAAGGCTGAGGTACCTGCTCAGCTAATCGTGGAAGTAGCTCATGCATATTCTCTAACAGCAACTAAATAAAGCCAAGGACACAACTAAGTTAAGAAGTTTTAATAAATCAACAAGAAGAAAGAACTCCAGATTAATTTTGATTAATTCTGTGCTTTGCCTGTCTGAATTTTGCTTGCAAGAACTTCAAAGAATTTCAGATAACATTAGAACAAATTCACCCCTGTTATTCACAAAATTCACCCTTCATACATGTTATTGAAAATCTGCACCTCAATTCCAAAGAAGTAGATGTTATGCAAATTAAAACAGTATAATTCCTCTGGAGTTGGCAGACATGTTGAGTTTAAGCCATTTGGGGCTGCACAGAGACAGAAGGGACAAAATTCTGAGCCCTTTGGGGGGAACATTACCCCTGTGTACATGAGCTGAAGAGAACCACGTGTGATGCAGAGCAGCCCCGTGGCCCTGTCCACCATATTCCTTCTAGTAGAAGGCAGAAGCTACAGAAGTTGCAGTGTCTTATATAAGCCTACAGGCAGGAGGCTGTGTGAGGGGTGGAAATGAGCCAGTAATACGGACTAGGTGCACTTGTGGCTGTTTGGAGCTATTAAGAACAAAGCAAAGGTGAGGCAAGGCAAGAGGATTTACTGATATACCTCTTGCCATGACATGCAAAGAACCCAGTTAACATCCATGCTTTGTCCAAGCATTGTTTCAGCTTCTCAGCTTCCCTTGGATCCAGCTAATCGTACCCACACTGGTGAGAGGGAATGTGTTGAGTTCAGCTATGTCCCTCCTTTTCTGGGAACCAGCTGTGTAAGTCCAGGCTGTAGCCAGTGTGAGCTGGCCAAAGTGCATGTGTATTGGGTTTACGTGGTAAGATCTTGGTAGCTTGGAGGTTGCAGGGACGGCTTATGTGAGAAGAGACCAGAAGCTACACTTCTGTTGGAAGTAGCCCTTTCCAGACAACTCCAAAATGGAGTTGCTGCTGGCCAAAGATAAGCCAATGAATGGTGCTGGTTGCACCTCTATCAGAGCATGTTTAAGAAAGTCTAAGAAATACTGAGCAGCATTTGTGAGAGGGAGAAGTGAGAAAAAGTGAGCCCTGCAGCCCCCAAGGTAAGTGCAGCAGGAGGGCAGGAGGTGCTCCAGGCACGCAGCACAAGTTCCCCTGCGGCCCGTGGAGAGGCCCCTGGTGGAGCAGGCTGTCCCCCTGCAGCCCACGGGTCCCACACGGAGCAGATCTCCACGCTGCAGCCCGTGGAGGAGCCCCCGGTGGAGCAGGTGGATGTGGCCTGGAGGAGGCTGCGGCCCATGGAGAGCCCCCGCAGCAGCAGGCCCCGGGCCGGAGCTGCAGCCCGTGGAGAGGAGCCCACGCAGGAGCAGGGGATCTGGGGGGAGCTGCTCTCTGTGATGTTGTGGTGTGTGTGATGTTCTCATGTTGAAGCAGGTTGCCCCTGAAGAATGTACCCTGTAAAATGGTGCCACAGTGGAGCAGTTCTTGACTATGGAGCCTGTGAGAAGGACCCACATTAGATCATTTTCTGAGAGACTGCATCCCATGGGAGAGACCCCCCTCTGGAAAGAGAAGAGTGAGGAGGAAGCAGTGGTAGCAACGAAGTGTGATGGACTTACTGCAGACACCCCTGTGCCATTCACAGGGGAGGAGGTAGAAAGATCAAGATTGAAGTTGAGCTTGGGAAGAAGAAGGAAGGGGGAGATTGAAGTGGGGGGGGGGGGGGGGTGTTTGTTGTTGTTATTTTTAATTTGTTTGTTTGTTTAGTTCTTACTGCCTTCCTCTGTTGTCAATTGGCAGTAAATTAAACTAATCTCCAGGCTGAGACTGTTTTGTCTGTGACAGTAACTGGTGAGTGATTTCCCAGTCCATTTCTCAACCCATGAGTTTTTTCACCATATTTACTCCCCCTTTCCTGCTGAGGAGGAGAAGGGAGAGAGCAGTGCAGTGGATACGTGGTGGCCAGCCAAGCGTAACCCACCACAACACAATAGGTGATTAATAAGTAATTAAGCATCAAGAATGAGATCCAGCTTTAAGTTGACACATCAAAAATACATTGTAGACTTTAGAAAGAAATAAACACTTTTTTGTACAGACAGATTCTATATAGCTCATACTAAAAAGAGGTGAATCTTTTTCTCAGTTACGTGACTGATAATGCATGACCTCAATATTGAGACTTATGCCCCAGTGAACTATTACTGTTACACACTGACGTGATGTCTGAGAGCAATATACACCTTGCTGGCACACTGGATGCTAAATACTGACTTAGCCCTTGTCTGTAGCTGTTGCAGCCCCACATTTCCACTGAAAGAAAACTGGTGTACAAAGTATGATACCTGTATGCATGGAAGTTGGCACTTTCCAGCTAGATGACAGGTGCTGGGAGATGTGATAGAAACTGACAACCAAGGCGATGAGAGACCACATTTCTGCTTCTGAGCCATCATTGACCGCTACTCTCTGGGTGTGGTCATTGAACCAATTCGTTATCCACCAGATGGTCCACCCTTCAAATCTATATCTTTCCAGTTATTGAAAAATATGGATTTATGGATTCCAAGTTATGCTTATCTTTCTATAGTTCCTCTGAGTCCTAAGGTCAGTAGCTTTGTTCTGGGAGTGGGGGTGTTATGTTGAGTTCCCTGCACCTGGAGTCCTTCACCAGAAGGAATATGATGTTCATGTTTCATGTTTATGTTTCTTCTTGTTAACTCCATTTGGGTTATCTTTATATTTGTTAACATATTTTTATTCCTTGCTCTTTCTACTTTTGTCTGCAATTCCACTTAACATCTGAATTAACTATATTTGGTGCCTTTTATATGCTTTAGACAGTATTGTCTGTTATCCCTAAGGCTTTTTAAGTCCAACCATTTCTTTACTGCCCATTTGTGAGCTGTTTATTGCTGTGGGGTCCACAGTGCCAGGCTGCCCCATACACTTTTATCCAGTGCTTGTATCCTATGACACCATTTTTCAAGACCTCTACTGTCATACCAGGCCTGTATTTCTCTACACAACATCATTGTGTAAGAGTCATAAATATCTCTTTCAACAAAGAATAATTGCTTGTTACTGCCATCTGTATAAAGCTATGTTCACATCTTGCATAAGACAACACAAGTAAAACAAATTTACCACAGACACCTGTCAATTAAAGAAACTGCTGTCACAAATAGACCAAGTAAAACAAAGCTGCAGACTGGTCAAATTCAGGCAGAGAAAGCCTGATAAATCTTAATCCCGAGGCCTTGCAAACTCTGTAAATACTTGTAGTTTGTTACTAGCTATAGCAATACCGTATTGAGGTACACTGCAGCTGTACACTGCACATGATTTCCTCTCTGGAGAACCTCGTACAGACTGTCAAACCAGAGTCCGGAATATACAGACCCAAAAGAGGTAATTCCAATCATCCTCCAAAGGAGGGCTACGAAGATGCTGAATGGTCTTAAGGGGAAGATGTATGAGGAGTGGCTGAGGTTAGTTTGTTCAGCCGCGAGAAGGAAAGACTGAGGCAAGGCCTCGTGGAGGCCTGCAGGTTCCTCATGAGGGGAGCAGAGGGGCAGGTGCTGAGCTGAGGGACAGCGACAGGACCCAAGGGAGTGGCATGGAGCTGTGACAGAGGAGATTCAGGCTGGATGTTCCAGAGCCTGCTGGAGTTCAAGTATTGTTTCGACAATGCTCTCAGACATATGGTCTGATTTTTTGGGTGGTCCTGTGTGGAGCCAGGCGTTGGACTCAGTGATCCTTGTGGATCCTTTCTACAAGATCGGATGGATTCACAGAATCATATGGTTCTATGATTCTATGATCCCACTTTCCACAGGTCTCAGTTTCCTTTGGAAAAAAGAAAAAAAAATCTGTAATCTCAGCTGTTCTCAGCTCATTTGAAGGCTTGGGTTTCTGTAAGGAAATGTGTTGATAAAACCCATTCAGGAAAAATAGGACAGCTTGTTTACATCAAATTGACACGTTAAATACCTAGGATGGAAACAAAGCAACATCATTTGCAGAAATTAGAAATCATAGCTCTGTCTATAAGTGAATTTATAGGACAGCAATATATCAGGGCATAACTGTTCAAGAGGATATGGTAGACATGGATACTAGCACATGTGTCTTTCAGCTCTTGCTAGAAGTTGACATGCATTATGGTGACTTAATGGTATATTTATCACAAGCAGCATTGTCTAATTAATGAATTCTTAATGAACCTCCATTAAGTTTAGAAGTGGCCTGTTTTAAGCCATTAGATCATTACTTTAATAAGGTATTTTCTACTGCAGAGGAATTAAAGCAAACACAGCAGTTCTTTGAAGCCAAATGACTGCTTAAGGCGCAATAAAAAAGAAAGCAGAATTATTAATTTAAAGAAATATGAGACCCAGTCTAGGTAAGAAACCATACAGAGAAAAAGAAGCTTTTATTTATTTATTTATTTTCCTATTAATGTTTGCTTGTTTGGAAACAAATAATTTGTATTAGCAATATAAGAGCTTTGAATTTTACTACTGGAGGTGAAGTAGACTGCCAGAGGTTCAGTGACAAATGACCCTTTAGCTGTCTTATATTTCTTGGTCTTTTGTTACAGGATATTTAGTGCCTTAGTTTGGGAAGAAAAGACAGTGTAATACTTACGATGTGAGAAAGTGAGAGCTTGTAAAATCTGATGTTGCAGTTCCCACATAAAGGACAGAGAAGTATCTTAAGAAGTATGTAAGAGATATTTAGATGCCTAAAGAGATGAATAATTGCCTGATGAGATCTTTAAAAGCACCCGAGTCATGAAAAGTTAAATGTAAGACTAGATGTCCACAGTATATCCATTTCTCCTGGTTCTTATCCCATCTGAGCAATAAAAGATTTCCAATCAAAAGAATTAGAAAAAAAAAAATGACCATGAGTACTTGTATTGAACTTCGTCTGATTTATCTACAGACTAATAATTATGTCTAATCCAGAATTCATAGAATTCAATGAAATACTTTCTACTGAGATAATAGACTTTATATCAGGTTTTTGTAACTATAGTAAGTCATTCTGAATGAGGAATTCATCTCAGTGAATTGTAAGGTATTTGTGGGTAATATGCTAACAGAAAATGGTCACAAATAATAAACAGCTATAAATCATTCACCTAATTGTATTGCATCTAGATAGACAGATAAGGGAATTACATATTAATAATTATGTGTTCCATATAACCAATGGCAATATGATGAAACAGATTTATCATGAAGGATCTGTCCATCAGTAGAAACATTCACTGTGAAGTATTTCAAAGAGTCCTATTTGACTTCAAGTCACCTACTGATAAACAAAAAATGGCTGGAGGCTGTCTCTCTTCGAAAATCAAGATCAGTGAAGGAAATGTTGTATGGCAGAAGCAGTATTTTTAATACATTCATCTTCTCTGAGCTCCTCTTGCAGAGACTGTCGGTGTGACCATGCTTTCAGTAAACAGATAGTGGGAAGAGATCAATGGAGAATATTTAGGCCATAAGACCCAGCCCTGAGGTATACATTTCTCATGATTTCCCATAGGAAAATTGTGAACCAAATAATGTCCTGGATTATGTCCTCATTGAAATTAATGAGTTCAAAATTTTATCCTTTCAGCAGTCCCTGTATCTTTGGTGTGAGCTTAGGATATGTGTCACTTCCTTACAACCAGCTTGACCTCAATTTAAAAAAAAAAAAAAATTTGCTTAGGATCAGTTATGCCCAACACATAAAATGAATTTCTACTGGACTGAAGAGAAAGGGCAGTTCATTTTAAATCTAGGAGTGAATCCTGTCTTTTCCTTTATTTCATGTTTTGCTATGTGTGCAGTTATCTGTGTGTGCATGATTGGTGCAGGATTGCACCCGTGTGTATGGCTCAGCATACATACTTGGCTTTGTGCATATTCACACACTCTGTAGCTGCGCAGCTTCATGTATTTGTGGCTTTCGCTGAGTTCTTGGCTCCATGTGCGCATGCTGGTGTGCACCGGTGCACATGTGTCTCTGAGTATGTATGGATCTGTGTGCTTCAAGGTGAATTAGGAAAAGGGTGTCTTCATGTTGTGGACATTTGTGCAAAATACAGCTGTTATTTTTGTTTCTTTCCAAGGAAAACACAGTGTATCTGTTTCATTGTGGTTTATCCCACTTTAGTGACCTAAAGAATTATCTGTAAATGGACATGAGATAATTCAATCTTCATGCTGCATTAGTTCTCAGCAGAAATTCAAGGAAATTTCAGTTATAGGATTTAATAGTGTGGTAAGGAGGCTATTAAAGTACATTGTATGGACTGCTTTATTGTAGTTATTTCACATAATACCATGAAAATAACTCCCAATCATCAACCCCAGGATTGTATATCTTGTCGCTGCCATTTTCAGTCTTGGATATTGCCACCCCTGCATGTGTATGAACACATATCTGCAGAGATAAAACAATTAAAATGGAAATTCAGAAATTTCAGTGTGGATATATGAAACATAATCATAGGGAGGAAAAAACAAACAAACAAACAAAAAAAATACTTCTGATGTTGTGCTTTTCTGTCCCATTTTCCTGCCTGTAGAATTGTGCATGTGTGTGTGTTATATGTGCATGTATGTTTGTATTTACAACCATGTCAGAAACAAGGATAGCGAGTCAGGCAGAAGAGGTGTAATTCTCATGGTAAAATTTCAGGATGTAAATAAAGAGGCACTGTTATCAGGGTTTCAGTGCCTGCTATTCATCCCATATCCATGTTTCATTGTGAACAGACATAGTGGATGATACTGCAGAGAGGCATGAACCAAATTTATCAGACAAAGAGTACAACAGATTCACCATGTGCTGAAAGCAACACGGTGTTTGAATCTTTGCAGGATTAGTGAGTTCGTTCATTAACTTCTCAGTGTTAGAAGCAAGGAGTTGTGATTTAGTGTAGCTTCATATCACAGCCGGGATAACAGAACTGCAGTTCTGAATGGGGGCTTTCAGGTGCTGCTCAGGATATTGAGGATGAAAATAGAAAGGGAATGACATAGACCTGGTGCTCCAAGAACAGCCCTTAAGTAGTCATCAATGCTACTGAGGTTTACTGCCTCCCTGTATTCTTGGGTCTGACAAAGACTGCCCTGTGAAGAGTAGGAATCATTTCTTCCCTTTCTTTCATGCTTGTCATCACTCACCTGTGTGGGAAGGAGAGCGGCATTTAGATAACAGTTGCTGTCTTTCCTCTGAGGGATCTGGCAGTGTAGGCAGCCCACACAGGAGACTAACGACACTTCTCACAGACCATTACTCCCAGAGCGGGCATGCAGAAGGACTCACAGCTGAGCCTATTATTAATAAAGTAGAAGAGTGAGGCTGACCAGCAGGAGATGAGGAATTGTTCCTGGGAAGGGAGCAGAAGGCATGCGGTGGGGTCCACCACAGTGATGGAGCGACATCGCTGCTGCTCACTAATGGGTAACAAGTGCGGCTGGCCGAACTGCTGGGAACAACACTCCCCAGCTGCTGCTGCACATCTGCTCAGCTGGGTGGCCTCAAGCCTTTTCCTTTAGGCTCCTGCAGCTGCCAAGCAGAAGCCAAGCTCTGCCTCCCAAGAGCTGTGAGGCAAAACACACATGCACTTGTTCCCATTGCTGAACTTACTAAGACATCAGAGAGGTGGGAAAGATCTGATGGCTGTGATTAACGGGAAAAAAAAAAAAAAGACCTAGAAAAGAACTAAGAAAAAGGTAAATGATAACCACAGGTAATCAATACTCACTGATGGGTCTGCACTGTTGGTGCAAAGTGGGTCTCAGCTTGTTCTCAGCTGTAAACTTCTGTACTAATCAGTTTGTTTTCTTGTAATGATATGGCCAGTAACAAACTCTGCAAAATAACAAGCTTTGAAATCACCTGGAGAGCTGAGTGTGTTCAGCTTCCTGACACAGACCTCAGCTTTTGTTTGAATGTAGTCTTGTTTGAGAAAAGTGAGATGGCTGTCTGCAAGGAAGCATATGGCAGTGACTTTCCCAAATTCAAAATAAGAAGACAATTCCCTAACTTTTATCCCACCAACCTAACAACAAGAAAGAGCACACAGAAAGCAAGCAGCTGAAGCATCCCAGCAAGCTCAGGGTCCCATAGTGTTGTCCATCTTTCATGAAAGAAGTGCTTGGTTTTCCGTTCTAAGATGGCTGGATGTGGAAAACTGTAAGGTCAAAGGCTGATTTCTTCAGGTTCACTTGAACAGCAGCAGACTGGCTAATGGCATTGTAGGAAGAGCAGCTCCCACAATATTCCAGTGATATGAATGATTTTGCAGGAAACATAAACTTGGAAGAATTGTTTGACATAATGAAATCCTGGGACTCATTTCTTCTACATTACTGGCCGTACACAGTGGTGAAGATCATATTATATTGGTCTTTGCAAAGGCATGTCCACATATCTACAAGTGGATAAACACTGGGAGAAGAGCTGAGCTTAATTTCATTAGAAATTAATTCCTTAGCGACTTTCCTTTCAGAGCTGCTGAAAGAGATGCAAGTCTGTAACCATCATGGAGGTTTCTTTACTCTTTTGATTAAATCTCCGTTGTCTACAGTAAACCAAACACAAAAACAAAACAAAACAAAAGTCTCTGAAAATCAAACTGTAATTCTTCTAGTCACTATTATTATTCCATAAGAATATTATTATTCCATAAGAATTAAGGTTTTATATTTAGGTTGTTCAGTGCATGACCAGGAGCATGTCTCCTCACCTGTATATGCTTTGCCTATGAGACTCCCAAGAGGGTAGAAGGAGATTAACAGCTAAGTTAGTTGGCAAAGACATAAATATTGTTGTGGATACAACAGGAAATCAAGTGCTCTTTTTACCTTTTCTTTGAGGATAACTTCAGTGTAATAAGAATAACGTTCTCAGTCTGCCCTCACCTCCTCATGGATATATTTTGCATTATTTTACTATTATTATATTATTATTGCATTATATTTTATTATTATTATATCTTCATAAAATTATTTTGCATTATTTTATAAAAATAATTAGGTCTGCACTAGAGGTCAGGGATAAAAACGAACTCCCAACATTGCAAGAAATTAGAAGATTATAGAAGATTAATAATCACTTGTGACCACCAAATTCACTACAAACAACATATTCTACCTTTTGACTCCTACAGGTGACTTTCTGCTCAAGCAGTGTACGCACAACAAAATTGTCTTTGGAAGCTCTTGGAAGTATTTGCATGAAATCTCAAGTGTGCCATAAAGGATTAAAAAGGCAGAAATTTCTAACGTTTCTATTGTCATCTCTTAGACGCTTCTTTTTAATTAACAACTATTATACTGTCCAAGAATAATTTAGCTGTACACAAGAAACTGCTGTGAAATAAATGACTTCGAAGTGAACCAGAGTTTCTTGAGGAAGCAGATAATGTGAAACAACCTTTGCAGGGGGAGGGAAAGCAATTTGTGGCTTTTAGGACTATCTGGGTGAATCAGTGTTGCTAGGCAGACTGACATCAGACTTGGATCAGAGCAGTGTAGGAACTGTAGTTCAAATGAGAGCTTTCAGCATTAAAAAGAAAAGAGAAAAAAAAAAAAAAAGAAGAAAAAAAAAGAAAGAAAGGAAAAAAAAAAAAGACTAATAAAAGGTCAACACAGAAGCTCCTGGTAGAGTTTTATTGATTTGCAGATCAAACATAGTGTCTACTGTGCATTTGTCTCCTAATTATCAGTTGATTATGGTTTGTAGTCACCAGGTACAGCTCAGTTGTATAAAGCATGGCCCCTTGAACAATGACTGCTGGCTTTTTCATTTCCTCCCAACACAACAGCTTTGAGTTACTTGCTATTACAGAGCAGTTTCCACCCCTCCACAATCATGAAACATATTTTATGAGATTGTAAACGAAGTTGTCTTATTCTCTGAGGTTATTTTCTACAGCAGTTTCATTTCTCTGTTCTTCTGTCTTTTTTTCTTTTATTTTGTATTTATTGGATGCTAAGGGGTAAAATGTAAAACAGCATCAGTGAAAGGAGCTAAAAACAAATATACCTTTAATGTACTGTGAGAGAGGAATTAAATTGTACTTCTACCTCCTCAGTCTAACAGCTTATACAATGCAAAATGGAACAGAGTAAGCTCTTTTACTATTTCAGCTCCTAGCAGTGTAGTTACAGGTAAAGATGTTTCACTTTTTCCCATTATGAATACTCATTTTCACGGTTTTACAAAATGTCATAAAAATTCTCTCGTGATTGAAACTTACTCAATAAGGTCATAAACTAAGAACAATTTCAGAGAAACGTTGGGTGCAATTGGGTTGACGGAGAGTGAGGTAACCTGTTTAGGCAAAGTGAGTTATCTGGGGAGCTGACATCCAGAATTGTATCAGTGTTCAAAATACTGTGTTGTAAAAAGATAACCCCCTGTGACAGATGGAATCAGCACCTTCACAGGGCTCATCTGCACTTATTAACATTGATCAGCAATGCATCATCAGTAGGTCACATCAAATGCATCAGTACCTTTTATAACATTGAGCAACAGTACATCTGAATCATAGGTATAAGGGGGGGAAGGAGGATGGAGACTTGGAACTGAGCAGCCATGTAAGCATGACTTCTGTTCTTAAGTAGATTCTCTACCCAAGCTCTCATAGTCCTTTAGGTTTCAGCCTGTCTAAATGCTTTTTCCCAACATCACTGTTTTTCTTGGAGTTATTTATATTTTTAGTGAACATGATTAGCATTGTGGGTAGAATGGATCTGAGGATCTTCACCTGCTTCCACTTCAGGCAAATAGTGTTGCAAAAGAGAATCAAGGCTCTATGTAAACATGCATACATATATATATATATATATACATACACACACACATACAAATATGTGTACTTACGTAATGGGAACAGTTCTGTTTCATTAAAATCTTTTTAAGAATATGGAATCCCTACTCAAAACAGAATAGAGGGATTACTAAGCTCCACCTCTGATACCCATCCTGATCCCCAGCCTTGATAACATCCCTGCAACAATGATGCAAGATGTGTGTGAAGAAAAGTCTACCCCTGCTTCATTCATACCTAATCTATTACATTTATAAATCAAATGTGTACCTAACTATAGGGTTCTGGCATCAGTTCTCAGTATCAGGGAATATTTATTTGATTTTACATTGTGGAATGTGTAAGAGGAAGAGACTGAGGATATATAATCTAGTTAAGGAAGTAAATTAAGATGTAGTAGGATCAGTTTAAATGATGATGAAGTAGAGAATCTAGTACAGATTCTGTTCTTTCTGAATTTCATTTTTTTTAAGTATTTTCTTTCTGATTTTTTCTTGTACAGTTTCTTTTGCATTCTGAATTTGTGGGTTTACAGAGACACAGTAATTCTCTTCCTTGTGTTTTGATGAGTTTACAGGCTGACTGGTATGATATACAGAACTAAAACACCTTTTCTATTTTTAAACCATTTTCCAGGAGACACTAGAGTAGTAGATAGAGTTTCTGGTGATCATACTGTCTGGTTCAGTCGTCAAAGCAGATCAGAGTTACTTTTTTCAAAAAATATCTGACTGAATCTGAATTCCATTCTCAAAAAGGGTTTTGCAGACAGTCACTAAAGGAGATTTTCCATAGCTTAACTTAGAGGTACCTACATCCCATTGCTTTTCTTTCTGATTTTGACTCCTGTATATTTCACTTAAATTGTTATCTATCATTACCCTTATGTTATGTTTTATTATGTATCACCTGAGCCCTGATAACTATTGCTATACAACAATAGTTGTATTTTATCACATGGTAAATGTGAGATGAAATGAACTGTAGTTGATTCCCATTCTTTGCAGCTGCAAAGACTGCATCCTGGGCAGCTTGGATGACTTAGAGCAACCAAGATTATCTGAGGCAAATGCTCAGAAAAAGTTGCAAAATAAAGGTCATTGTTTGCGAGTCTGATTTCACATGTCTCAAGGAAGAATGAAATCTACTTTTAGGGCTTCTTTGACCATATTGGCTTGCTTTTTTTTTTTTTTTTTTTTTGAGAATATTCAGTGATTCATCTCTTCTTAGGTTCAATGATTTCACTGAAACCCTTCACAAGTCTAACTTATTTTCCAGGCAAGGTCATTTTTTTTTAAATTATAGGCACAAACTGCAACTTTAAAATCTTCCTTTCCAATAATCTTCAATGACTTCTTACATGAAAATGAAGTACGCTATCCTGTAAAGAGCACAGACTGTAAAATAATTACATTCAGTCTTATTAAAATGGCCAGTCATTTGCTGCAAAAGTACAATTTGTGGTGGCAGAAGAAAGCAATTTGTTAAATAAGATATTCATCCAACTATTCATAATACGATTTAATCAGTAGATTGTATGCAGACTTTAAATATAAAATGTTCAAAATCATCATAGTGAATTATTAACAGCTGATATCTTGGGAAAGGGATAAATACAACCCACATTTGCAATTCAGGGAGAAAGGAAAAGAGGAAAAGACAGATTAGATCAACTATTGTGCCACATTTTTCATTCTCTAAAAAGTTTCTCATCTTCTTGCTAAGCTCAGAGTCCAATGTCTTAACTAGCATAATGTTTAATTCTCACAAGTTCCTCAGTAAGTTAAGACCTTAAAACCTATCAGCTTATAATAAAGCATCATATTTTAGTGCTTTTGAAGATGTCACTTGAACACAGTTATTAGTCTAATCTACAGCACACGTTTTCCAATAGCTTGGCCAGGGCCCACCAAATTCCATGCATATTGTAACATATTTTCTGCCCTGTGGTTCCATCATTTGTTCACATAGCCCTTACTCTGCAAAAAACACATGCTTTCTTTCTCTTTCGCAGACAATACTTGTTGGAGGCTACTGAGGCAGTCCCACTGGCTTATGAGATGAAAAATTCATGTATGATGTGTTTAGCTTTTTTTCAAAATCTGTCACTTTTATGTGTGTGCAGGAAAATTACCTGAAGCTTATTTGGCAGTTTTGCAGAGTTCTAATACGTGCTACCTATATATGTAAGCAATTTTCTAACAACATATGGTAGGTGGAAGGAAACCTTTAGAAGTACTTTGTTTAGAAGTACTTTTTCACTCCAGCCACTTTCAATAGCCTGTAGAGATCTACAGATTTTATATATAGATATGTGTGTATATTTCAGACAAAGCATAATTTTATGCAACAAATGCAATGCCAAAGAGCCATGATATGCTGTTTTTACATTTTTGTATGGTCTCTGGCATATTCAAGGCTGTAATGCAAAGGATTTAAGGCTTATAATACATCTTGCTCACTGATATTCTCAGTTTATTGGAAAAAAAATTACAAGTCTAATTCTGTGCTTGTTTAAAAATAGCACAAATAATAAGAACCTATTATAATACGTGACAAGAAAGTACATCAATTGCATTTACTAATCTGTTATGCTTCAGAACATGTCCCTTAAATAAAGAAAACCTTTCATTCCTGTGGATCTGATTCTCCAGTGCATGAAACCCATTTTATTTTAAGGTAATTTCATCAACTTTAATAGTATTATGCTTTGATAACACTGGTGTGATGGAGTAGAGAATTAGTCCTGTTTATATAAGATAGCTTACAGCACACACATCCTATAAAACAAGCAAAGTCAGAATTTAATCCCATTTCTATTGCTCATGTTCTGCAGTCATAGTCAAATGCAGGAAACCATGTTCTGCTTCACTCATGCTCTGAAATAATATTCCTTGTCTCTCATTAGGGCCCTTAAACCTCCCTGAGCACTGTGATAGCACAACCACTCAATCCTGGATGGGAGGAGGCTAGTGCCCACCTGCTTGGGGCATGGACTGGGCTTCAGTGCATGCACCTGGCTGCTCCATTGTGCTCTGCATGCCTTTGAGATATGCACTCTGGTGCAAAGTGATATTGCTGGGTTGGCCTCTCTGAAATTGTGCTAATAAATGATAATGGAAAGTTAAGCCAAAAATAATAATGTGTACCAAAGCAAAGTGTTATTGTACCTGCTTGGCCACCATAGCCATTGCTGGGAGTACCAAGCAAATTAAAAAACAGCACAGCATGCAATGCACTGCTCTCTGAGCCTTCAGCAGGCAGTGCCACACTTTGAAATCTCATTTATTGACACAAAAGAAATATGCTAATTTATTAATAAAAGAATAGTAGCATTCTGCCATTATTGAGAAGTGGATTAATTGTGTCTGAGAATAAAACAGTTTCATAGTAAAGGAAAGGCAGTGCAATATGTTGCTGTAGCAGAACATAGGTGCTATATATTTCCTGAATAAAAATCATCATTGAAGGACAACAGAAATCTACTGATGCCACTGAATATAGTGATATCTTCCTTATATGAAACTGCTTTATTCTCCAGAATCAATATTGTATGTAATTCTAGTAAATCAGATATACAGGTAATACACCAGCCTCCTAAGTGCATATTATAATTAAGTTTCCACCGAGCTCTCATGAATTCATAAGCACAAGACAGTTATAATTTATTTGGCATAGAAAACAAAATGACAAGACACCCAGAGAGACGGCTTGACAATTGCTCACTTTCTTACTGCTGGGAACTTAGTACTTGATAAATGAATTTGTAAAATATTCAAAATGGCTGTGTGTGTGATCACAGAGTGGAGCTGTCTGAAATGACTTATGCCAGCATGTCTGATAGCTCCTAACAGCTATAAAAATACAGCTTTTTGGGTTAGATTTACAAACATTTTGTATCAGCCCAGCAGCCAAAAATAGCACTAATAAGTTAAGTGCTGGTGATTACACTGGTACAAAGTAAATGCACTATTTAAGAAGTTAAATCAATTTGGTAGCTTTTTGAAAGCACTGGAAATATCCAACAATTGGGATAGACTTTTTTTTTCCCCCTTCAGTTTATGAAAGACTCTTTGTATGTTGTGCTTCAAAATCATTCCTCAGGTGTGTTCAGGCAATTGCTCATGTTTATTGAAGGTACTTATGCTCACAAAGGAACAAGAATATTACAGATGAGCCATTTAATTTCTAACTTGCATCCCAAATTAGTTCTCATTTTTGTTAAGATACCACTGATTAGGGCATTCAAATTTATGTTTACTTAACAGTGGAAACTGCAGTTTGCATGTTCGTGGTACTAGCAAATTCACTTTTGAAAGTGAATAGTCTTTCTTTGTTCCTTAGGTGAAGGAATGTATAATTTAAACTATTTAAAACCACATAAGCAACATTGAAGATGGCTGGTAAACTAAGAGCTTCACATTCATAAAATGGATCCATCTCCACAGAACAGTAACATAGTCAACACAGTCAATGTAGCAGTTAGGAATGAGGAATAAAAATATGGTCTTAAGTCAGCAAGTCAGTCCTGCATGCACTTGTTGAGGATAATCACTTCAAACAGCCTGGCTAAAACAACAAGCTTGCTGGATTCAAAATTCTTCTGTGGTTTTATCTCCTTTGCTACTATTATTGAAAAGCTGTTGCAGAACATGTTATAATTATCTTCCTACATTCACTTGAAGTCAGATTATATGTATTTGCACACCAGTTTTTTCCTGTAGACTGTATAGCTCTTCCTCCTGCTGTTAACTGTCCAGAAACGTCTTTAAGAAAATTATATCTTGTGATTTCATTTTATGGATTTGATCAAAGAAAGCTCTTTCATTCTCCCATTCCTGGAGCACTTCTAGAGTGCCACTTCTTCTAATTCTTTTTCAGCTTGAACTAATCTTTTCTGAAGATGAGACAGTAGGATGGTACTAAAGTTTCTTGTAGCACCATACCATATAAATAGTCTATTTTCTTTACAGGGAACACCTTGGCGAATCGTTACCTAAAATCATTTACCACATCTTCCTCTTCTTCCTTAGCTGTTTCTAACTGATAATCTCCCTGTTGATGATAATGTGCATGACCTTCCTTTCTATACTTTTTTTTTTTTCTTCTTCTTCTTTTCTTAGATGTCATCTGGGTCTTTTGACTGCCCTGCATATTAAGAATGCCACACACCATTGTGTCATGAACAAATTTCATTAGCAGACTTTCAGTCGAGATGAATACTACTTTGCGATTTCTTTCAATATGTCTTGCAAAGATGAATGCAGCCCATATTTTGACAGCTTGTTTTTTGCCTCTATGCTTCCTAATATCTAGGACATATCCTTCTTTGTTGATGACTCTTCTTTTTTTTGGATTTTGTATATGGGCCTTTCTTATTTGCTAGCATCTTTCTTGATTGATTGACCATCCATTTAGGAGTAAACTCTTCCAACAAGATTTCCTCCACTTATTAGGGACGTGTTCTTGACAGTATAGTCTTCTGACCACAAAATATTTCAGATGCAATTGACTTATGAGAAAGTAGTCTTCTTCCAGTTCTTTGCTTAGCTAGTTTCAAAGCAAGGTCTTATATTGCAGACATTGTTTGTTCATTCCTATATATAACAGAAGCCAAATCATGACCACCGGAAAAGAAATCCAGAAACTAAACTTCTGTTATAACGTCCTAATTTTCTTTCAAAATTAAAGCAACAGTTCCTCTGAGCATTTCTCTTGTGATTTCCTGGGAAAATGTTGGCTGTCATCTCCAAGAATAATAAAACTGTAATTGCAGTAACATCTGATCTCTTTCTGGAAAAAAACAAAACAAAACAAAACAAAACGTCTTCCTAATCACACTTTTTCCATAGTGTTTACTATCCTAATAAAAGCAGAGACATCTCTGCCCTCCTTAAGATCCAAACCTATAGTAGCACAAGTTCTTCAATTTTGTTTCACAGGCACTACACAACAAATCACTTCAAATCTCTGCTGAAACTTAACAAAATCCTTTTTCTAACCACTTCAGGAGCCTGACTACAATCTTGACATATTAATTTTTGCTTCATTTCAGATATCTAGTCTCTCTAACTTATGATGATCCTTTTTCTATTGCAGCAGCAGCTTCACTTATCCTAAGATCAAGCAAAGAAATATGACATCTCCTCAAATAATTTTCTTATTCTTACTGTAAAGTTTTTTGTTTGTTTGTTTGTTTGTTTTTAATAGGTTGCAATGTCTTTGTCCCAGACATTTCTCTTCTGAGGTATGAGAAAACATATTCTTTTATGAATACCTTTATGTAGTTGATTTTCCCTGAACTGTCTTCATTTAATCAATTCATTAGTCACCTCTTTATTATCTTGTCCTTTCAACTTCTTTCTTGATGGACCTGAAAAAATGTACCTATAATCAACTGCACTTTAGCACTGTCAAGCATCTTCTGTGGGCTAACTATCATCATGGGGATAAAATGCTTCTTGACAAATGACATTTATGAGAAACTGTAGAAATAAAAATGTCAAAAAGTCTGGACCATGTATGAAGAATTTCTGATGAAGACATTAAAAATGGTTCCAGGTCAGAACAGTTAAATTTCTGGAGTAAACTTTCAAGTGTACTAAAGATATGATACAGAGTTTGTGAAAGGTCAGCTGGCAACTAGTGCAAGGACAAGCAAGACCTTCAACTGGAATGTTTTAAGTGAGGTCTGAAACAGATTTTATGGTACTCCACTTTCCAGTGGGAAGCAAAAGTCAATGAAGGTAATAATGTATTGGACAAGAAAGACTCTGAGACAATTGTTTGTTCTACCAAAATGTTTGTGCCTGTAAGATAATCACTATCTTTTACAATTTAAAAATACAATCAGACAGGCTTGTTTCTCACATATCCAGCAACTGTTTTCTTCATTTTCAATAGCAGTAAACAAAGTTTGGAAACTAAACCAGAGATTTCCATTTGTGCTATAATAAAAGTCTAAAGCCATTTAGACATACTCAGAAAACTCACAAGAAAAATTGAAAAGAAAGGAATTCTCAGTACATAGTAGGTTTTTTTTGTTTGTTTGTTTTGTTACGTTTGATAGTGTATAAAACATCAAATCATTAAATGATAAGTTAAAAGATCACTTTTGTTTGTTCTGTGCTGTAAAATGCAATAAACAGCTGATGAGATTGATTAATAACCAAAACAAAGATGAAATATTGAATGAGGTTCAAAATTCTTTTGTTGTATAGCAATAGAGACCAGTCCTACCATACACTATGAAATAAGATTCTGAGATGAAAGAAAAGAAGGGAAGGAAGGAAGGAAGGAAGGAAGGAAGGAAGGAAGGAAGGAAGGAAGGAAGGGAGGGAGGGAGGGAGGGAGGGAGGAATTCTTCCAGCAGGATTGTTCTTTCACTTATACAGAGTAGGATTATTCTGAATTAAGAATTAATTAATTCTTCAGAAGGTACTGCAAGAGACAGTTTAATTCCTGAAGAAGGCTTGTGTAGGTTGATGTCTTGGATATTCAGAGGTCAGTAAATGTTCAAGATGATGCTTGCAGAAAGGAGCATAGTGAAGACCTCTGCGTACCCATCCTCCTTCTCTCTTTGAAACCATTGCACAAATTCTTATTCCTCTCACTTTTCTAGTCAAGTAGATCCAAACCAGACCTCAGAACAGTCTCATATTTGGTCTGTGCTGTGTAAGAATAGATGTGTAAGGATAAAGGCAGTGCCAGGGATTCCCTCTTTCATATCATTTGCTCCTGGAAGGTGTGATAGCTTCAATGTTTAAAAGGTAGGTACTAATTAATGCAACATAAATGAAGGGAAGGCTGAGGAGGGCACAAATATGAAGGGAGAGTATAATCCGAGTCAATTGATTGCAGCAAATCAACTGAACTGTTATACAAACGATAAAGGAACCTTTTAAACTAGAAACAAACTATTTTACTAGACTCTAAAGGAAGTCTGCACTGAGCATTAATTGATGGACTGAATAGATTTGGTGTCATAATCTGGCATGTCTCTAGGTTTCATGAGTCACCATAGACTTCTGCTGTGGCTGAATTTTTCTTTATATTGAGTTTATGGCATATATATATATACATACACACATCACCTGCATGTTGTCATACTCAGTATATTTATTACAGGCTGTGAGCACACCTACAAATATACAAAGCAAAGAGGAAGGAATTCATATCTGCAAAACCCTTTGAGAACCATAACTGAAAGAAAATAAAAGCAAATGATTAGCAATTTATGGATGAAAGTTTTATGGATTTATTTGTGCATTTTTGTGTTTAATACTAGTCCAATGCCAATCTCCAGTGCAGAAATAAAGCATCTAAATAAAATGGGGCTTGCAAAAAGATAAAGTCTAGTGTAAATCAAACTCTGTGGAAGTTTTGAAACAGCAGATTCACATCCGAGATTTATTCTGGTCTAGCTCCTTTTAAATCCATGATTGCACTGAGGCTGGAAATACCATACCATCAAGAAAAGTCACTGGAAAATTGACAGATTCTCAGTTGTATGTTGGTGTATTTAATCCTACTTCTGTGAATATGCAATTCTTTATATCAAGGACTGATCAGCAAGATATATCTTAATATAATCCTTCAGTCTCCAGTTGGACACAAAAGAGAGAACTGCAAGTTGCTGAGTTGTTTGTAGGTTGAAAACTAAATCTTACAAGGAAACTTGCAACAGATGACTGCAGTTGTTGATGTCAGGTGACAGGCTTGTACTAATTTTTATACTGGAAAAAATCTCTCACAACAATTATAATGGTGCTAAACATTTGCCAAAAAAAAAAAAAAAGTTTTAAAAAGTATTTAAATAAAGAATTGAAAACGAAGGATCCAGCTCTGACAGCTAACTCCTATTCATCTCTCATTAATAAGATATAGGTAGGTGTGTTCATTGTCTCAGTGGAGATGAGAAAATGGATGAAAGATTTGTACAGAAAACAGGGAAGAAAGCAAAGGTGTGGGAAGCTGGGTTACAGGCCATGGTTTCAGGGAAGCCACAGAATGAAGTTCAGCTAGAAAAAAGTCTTCACCTCACTTTCACCTGTACACTAGAATTATTGTCCTCTACAGGTGATTTAATGACACAAACTGGGCTAATGAAAGATTATTCAACAGCCCAATGAGCTGTTCACTTGTTCATCACAAGTGATACTGTTTTAATAGCTCAGAAGCGTATCTGCCCAGAGAACTAAACTAGCAGAAAACTGATAAGTTTTTTTATGAGTACAATGACAATCAAGAGAAGCAGTAAGAGTGAAACTACTGTTTTCAGAGACAGCTATTCATTAGATTGGCTTAATCTCCTGCCAAATCACACATGATAATGAAACTGCAGTGGGACACAATTCAATATTGTAAACCGATGCAACTGAAGAACAGCTACCTGGAAGGACTTTTATTTCAAAGGTGAAAGGCAACAGTATTC
Organism: Anser cygnoides; assembly: GCF_040182565.1. Taxonomy (NCBI): domain Eukaryota; kingdom Metazoa; phylum Chordata; class Aves; order Anseriformes; family Anatidae; genus Anser; species Anser cygnoides. The sequence continues at coordinate 202,476,362 of NC_089873.1, forward strand.
GTATACACTGGGCTATGGTGAAGATCTCACATCTGGAATGGTAGCTGGGAAGAAGACAGTAGCACTTTCAAGAAAATAGTGGCAATACCAAGTGAAACAACAGTGTCAAATTGGTGTCTTCAGAGCATACATGGTGGGGTTTTCATTCCTTACTCTGACAATAGTTTTCCATTTCCACTCGATGGACGTTTTCTAGGCTAAGCATACCAAAATTCAATAGGCTTAGATTGCAACAATTAGGTTTGCACTACCAAGGGAAAATGTAACCGTTGGAAAATGTAAGATGTTCAAAATCTATATTGCCTACGTGAAATTCACAAATGAGCTCCATTTAGTCTGATGTTCCAAAAGATATCCAAAGGTATCCAAAATATTTGGAATTCGGTGAGAGGCAATTTTCAGCTTTCCTGGGTCTTCTGCTTGATTTGGAGTTGATAATACATTACCCTGTAACATTAATGCTCTGAAATGCTCAGCATAGCTAGGCATATCCTGCACCTACCTCAAAAGATAGTTTAATTCAACATGCAGAGTAAAATATTTCTGTGCACTTTGCTTTCATTCATACAATGCCAATACTGCAAGTAAAAAAAAAAAAAAAAAAAACTTGTTCTTGTTGAGCTGCAAAGAAATCTGTTTAACAGGGATGAACGAATAGATGACACTGAAAGAGAAGACTTCAATTTGACAATAGGGGAATGCTGTATGTGTAGGATACTGCTACTCTCCAGCAAAGCTTCTCTGATTTTGTACTGCTCTACAGGCAGCTTATGCAAACATGAGTGTACAGATGCTTGAAGCCTGAAGTAATTGTATAATGACAATTTGAAATCTGATCACCTAATCCTATGTCATTTCTAGCCTATCCTTGTTTCTGTGGTGCTAAAATGTTTATTTGCTAAAGCTTTGTCTGGGGTTTTGCACAAGTGAGTCCCACTGAAGTGAAAAACTTCTGCATTCTTCATTGGTAACTCAGTGCTCAAAGATCAGTCTGTTAATCGACAGGCAGCCTGGACTTTCTAAGGGTTATGTAGGTCATTTGAAAGTGTAAAATTGAAGCAGATGTACCAGATTGAGTATACAGTTACACGGGAAGAGGAACAATCCTGTTTGATTTGGAATTTCCCTGTACTTGTGTGTTGTTTAGGAGCTTTAATATGAAATGGCATACTACAAAATGATCTTATTTATCAGTTGAATGCTGTAACACATACTTAGATTCCTTAGGTAGTCTTCTCAGAGAAAAAAAAATCCAAACAATAAAGAGCATATTCTAGTTCAGAGATCTTTAGGCCCCTCTTATATGAGCAGCAGTTTTAATTATATTATAACTGTGCCCAAAGTTCCTGTTTTGGTTCTCTTTATGGCAGATTCACTTAAGACATGTAACAGAAAGATAATCGCTTATTCAAAGACCTGGAAAAAAAAAAAAAAAAAAAGCTACCAGAAAGAAGACTGATGAGTTTACAGGTAAAATTTAACCTTTATTGAGATTAGAATTAATTTTATTTTGCCTATTAAAAATACCAGTTTCTGAAGTATTCCCTGTTTTGCTTCATGTCTTTGTCCTTGGAAATCTGTCCTCCAGTGCAAAGAACTACAAAATTCCCTGCACTTTCTTCTTTTCCAGTCTGAGGTCAACTCTCTGCTTTTCCTGTTTATAACCAGCTATTTCTTATATTTTCTTGTGTTTGAAATAAAACACTGATGAAAGTAAGGGGAAAATTGTGAGGAGAGTTTCTGGAATCTCTATCACTATTTGAAACTGAAGAGCTCAGGAGCTGAAGCTAATTGCATCTCTTGTGAAGAGTCTAACCAATTATGCATATTTCACTGTGGCTACGCAATATGCTATTGTCAATGTAACGTGTGGGAAGCCTCAGGAGCCAAGACTGTAGGGGTTTTATCTCTTCTTTCCAATAACTCAGAAGAACAGAGAATCTAAATTGAGTGCTTTATCTAATTGTAACTCAGCGAGTGAATTCATATAATGTCATCTTCTAAAGGCCACCTATTTGCTTAAGTAGGGAAGGGAGCAGTGGAAGTGAGATGGGAATGTATAGTCAATCAAAATGCATATTAACAAAGTTTGAATCTATTATTATAAAAATATTGTAAATGTAAAAGCTCTGGATTATAGTTGTGCTTTTTTTTTTTTTTTTTTTTTTTTTTTTTTTCTTTATGTACTTAATATATACATTGGTGCCATATCCTTCAACAATTAAATTGCAGTCAGGATCAAGCCTTGTGTCCCAGTTTTCACATACTATCCTATAACTCTTTGGTGGACAATGAGCTGGCAGTTCTTTTCTTCATATAAGCAGGAGATGCACAAATAAATGAAAGTGCTCAAAACCATCCCATGTACTTTTGTCTACCTAAAGACTGAACAGCTATAAAAACATTTCTTTATTTTCCAGTCTTAGTATCCTTAACCCCTTCAGTGGTTTTCAGTTTTAATGCACAGCCTTTCAAGAAGTTCAAAATATATATCACCTTCTTCCATAAATCATTGAGTTTATTTTTCCTAGCTAGTGTCTGTGTTTAAGCTGGATCTACATCTCTCCCTGAAGTTTTCTCATTTTAAAGAAAACCAGTGAAGCTTAATAGTTTAATAGAATGTTTGTTCCCTGGAAAAAGTATGACCCTGGCAAGTAATTGTGACTGCCCTATAAACTGAGGCATCACACCAACCAGAAGCTGTGCATAGTCAGATCCCCCCCTGGATGGACACACTTCAGGGGATATCTGGGCAAGGAGAGCTGAGTACTAAGATGCCTCATGAGACCCAATTATTTAGGGACTGCTGACATTGCCAAACCTCTTCAGTGCTGTAGAAGTCAAACTAGCCTAGAACCTCAACATTCAGCAGTGAAATCCCAGAAGCACTTCAGACAGCTGAGCACTGAGTTATTGACAGTAATCACTAGCCTAAACCCTGTTAGGATTTACTCCATTTATTTTCCTTACAAGTCAAACTCACAGATTACTCAATCCACATTTAACTGTCTACGAGGCTTGGCACAATTATGATCCTCCTGTTTTACAAAATGGCTAGCTGTTGAGAGTATTAAATTCTTTATCTGAAGAAACCTGAGCTAACATTTCCAGCTTCTGCTTGTTAAAGATGTCTGGCTTTTAACATGATACATAAATATGTACAGCTCCAGGTAATAAATTAAGTTGAGTGATGAACAGCCTGGAAGTTATGACTTGAGAAATGCTGAGCATCCACCTTGTGAACGTAGGTTAGATTTTTCTCAGTCCTATTTGGGATGCAACTCTGCCTTTAGTTTACTTTTGACATCTGCTTTAGCTGCACTGTGCAGAAAACATTTTCAGTTATGTGAAAATAAATCTCTGCAACAAAAACTTGATCTGTTCAAAACAAAACAAAACCAAGGAACTATCAAAGCTCACTTTAAAGGTAATGAGGAATGGACAGTTTTTTTCTAGATTTTCAGAAAAATCAGAAGTGATTGGAAACCTGCAGTTTTCAGAAATCTTCAGCCATGAAAGCATTAACTTGTTCTGGGAGAAATAGTATTGCTATCCACGACTCCCCAGTCCAGTATTTTCCCTCAAAAGCCCTCGCTCAATACCTGCTTTAACTGACATGTCCAAAAGTTAGTCACCCTATACTTCTGTTATAAGTAAGTGCTTCTACATGACAGTTTCTTCTAATCTTCTAATAGGCAAATATGGTAAACCAGCAAAACTCCCTTTTCTGTCTGTGCCTGCAGTTCAGCACACATACAGCTCAGCATTTTTGCCACGTCATGATGGATCATACTGTAACAAGCCTTCAGTGTTCACAGATTGCCACAGTTCATTAAAGTCCAAAGGGACTGTCCGCTCAGCACTGCTGGTACGTGTGGGGAACTGCTGTGTTGTGAGACTTGATAAAATTCCCTGCTGATATAAGCTCTAAGAGTTGAATTCCAGAAGCATGGGCCATACTTCATGGACTTCATGAACATACAAATCTACGACCTCTTGCTTCAAAGAGCACCACAGCAAGGCTGCTAGTGAGGGTTTCTTGATGGAAGGTTTCTTCCCTGACGGAAGATGCTTCCCAGCCAGACATGAGAATATTTATTTGCTCATCTCTTCTAGGCTGAAGCAGCTTGAAAGAAGTATTCCTCATTGCTTGAGGAAGTATTTTTCTTCTACTTAATTAAACAGCATCATGGTTGCTGAGACAATAACTCTCTTTAAAATAACAGTGTTTATGTTCTTTTACCCTTCTCTGCACCTTCCAAGTCACATCTATCCATGTGATATTTCAGAGTGAATTCGTATTTCAATGTTGCCAACATTTATGGCCTCATGTCTTCCTAAACTAGCAATGTGATTATAACTGTCTACCTCCTGGTATTTATTATTAATACGAATATAATGAAGTGGGTGATTAAGCAGTCACTGGTTACTCCTGTAATCACCAGACCAGCCCCCTAAGGAAACTGGGTTCAATAACATGTCACTAGAATGATAAAATCTTAATGAGTCATCAATGAGATGCAGAAATGTGAGGCTCAGCAGAGTTCAAGTCCTGTTTATCATAAAAATGAAAGGAGATGAGGCTGAGTGAAGAGGAGAAATAGCATGAATTAGAGGGATAAATTCTCAGCTAGTGGAATTTGCATTACCTCTGTTGGATCTTTGACAAATAACACCTGGTGAGGACTCTGCCCCTCATCATTAGCAAGGTAGCTGCAAAATTTTTATTTTCATATATAATCCTATTTCCACACACTCAGCTCCTGCTTGACATCTGCATTAATTCAGAGTATCTCAGAGATAGGACTACCTCCTCCTCACCTGCCCCTCTAAGCTCCCCTCCCCATCTTCCTTTTACAGAGAATTTCTGTGATAGGAAGTGATTTACAGAAAAAGAGTTTCCAAACCCTCTGGCATCTTGGATCTGCTTATACAAGCGTGTCCTGATTAATTCAAAATTCTTCTTGTTCTAATAATCCTCTCATTTCAAAGCTTCTTTGTAGTTCCTTCACTATCTTTTGTTGGCATGCAAACGAGCAACCTCAGGTATGGATGTTTAACTTTTTTTGTTCTCCTTTTTTTCCAAATCTTACGAGTTTGGGAAGCTGTGATTTGCTCTGGCTTTTTCTTCCCTGAATGTATTCTTCATGCCATTAATAATTCATATTCTTAAGAAGGGAGGGAGAAAAAAAAATAATTGCTCAAAGCCCTGTTAGACATAAAGAAGTGACAATGCTTCCAGAAGAAAGACTGCAGGTCAAGTTCAGGCTTGGGAAAATCGGCTGCAACTCTATTGAACTACTTCCAGATTATTCATAACATCAAAGCAATATGTCAACTGCTCAATAATGTATCCTGCTCCAACCTTCAATTAACCTTTTTATTCTTAACCATTTAGCTTGGTAAGTCACGCAAATGAATTTATTGAGAAGGTAATAAACAGTGAGTCACAAGAATCAGGAGCTGGGTGATTAGATATTTAGTTTTATGGTTTATTATTTATTAAACTGGATTTTGATGAATTATTGAAGCTTTAACATTAGTCTTTTTTTTTTTTTTTTAATATTGTTGAGATTTTTTTCTAAGTGCAGGGATGATTCTCTAGGAACTGCACATGTCGTGATCTAGGGCACATATATTTTCATTAGTAATCTGATATCTCAGTACTTCATGCCCTTGAGGTACAGCTGTTACTCTGTAAGCAAGTAATTGATGCAAAAATAAAAACAGGGAGAGCAATTTAGGTACCTAAACCTAGATACCTAGTACTTTCTCAGACACCTTGAGATGTCCAAAGCATCAATACAAGGCTGGTTAACATGACACAAGACCTACAAGACACACAAATCTTTCTGCAAGTCAGGTAAGGGATCCCAGAGTCTCTGCAGCACTATGTATGCGTGTTTATTATATCTGTTACATGTTCCCACATAGTCAAGTGACCACATTTAACTAGTTACCTGGTAAAGCCTGATGCACAGTAACTCTGTGTTTGTGTATATGTATTCTTTCCTCAGATGGATGGTATTTCAGCTTAACTAATGGGGAAAGTCCATTTGCTTGAAAATTTCCCAGAGGTCAGCTGAAATATGGTAACCAGCTTACCCTTTATAGGTAGTAACAGAGGGAAGTCAACAACTGAAGTAGAACTTCAAATCTAACCTACTATTACTCATTATCCTAAGTCTGGCATATGTCTTCATTTTGCAAAAAAAAAAAAAAAAAAAAAGTGACATTAACGACCAAGGCTAGCGCTAACATATGGTGTCCTTACATGGAATAACCACTCAGTCATTTAGAATTTGCTTCTTGTTTTAATTGACACTGTTATGGATTTGTTTTTTGTATTGCAAACAAGATAGCTAAGAGCAGGAACAAATCTGCTTTTGTTTCATGGTGTCAAACAGTGGATTTTATAGGTCCAAAGTGCCTGTGTGAACTTCTAGATTCCTTCCATTTTTTTCCCATCTCTCATTATTTCCCCATACTTTAGTATATATATGGTCTTGAAAACTGATATATATACATAATATACTTATAATCTATATCATACCTGTAACATACGTATATATATTTTTTTTCCTGATGTGATCAAGAAACTGCCTGACCTATAATTTTTGAATAAAGATGACTGTGCAATTTCATTTTATAAATTGCATGTCTACTTAAAAAAAAAAAAAAAAGTGGGAAAATAAGTAGTTACTCTTTCTTCCTCACTGTTGAGCAGTCATGAATTATGCATATATTCCTCATGGGTCCAGTGTACTATGTTTTTTCTTAAGCAGTAGCTCAATATTTTCTACCACTGATAAATCACTCAAAAGGAAAAGGGTAAGTCCTGATTCTTGAGCCACTGTTCAGGGACACTGACTTGTATGGTTTGTTGAACAGCTTGGTTTTACATTGCACAGCTGAAAGTCTGACATCCAAGTCTTTACAGTCCACCAAGGTCACAGGGATATCGGAGTTGTGAAGTGTGCTTTCAGTTTCTTGGATGCTAGGAAATGGCTTGAAATTCAGCCACAACATTTCTGCTTTGGTAGAGGCAGAATTTTTTTCTGATTTTTTTTATCTTTTTCTTTATAGAGGTATAAGATAATAATGGTGTTCCAAGGAGCTAATATTTCTTTCTTTAAGGAGAATTAGGGGTCAGGTATTTCTATAATGTTCACAATATCTATGATAAAAGCTGTTCAGTGAAAAGTAACCCATGGCTTTCTGTTCAGGACCAAATGTATTTTAGACATCTCTTCTGTATATGTTGTAAAAAAGATTGTGTAGGACTGTTGAAGATATTATGCAGATTATGGGTTAACTAAATAGTGCTTAAGAGAAAAATAGTATGGTTTCTTTCAAAATGAGTGGTTGCAACCAAACCATGAACACTGACATATTTTTCCCACTGCTATAAACTGCAACTTCCATTGTAAGTGAAATAACTATGTAACCATGCTAAATACATGTCTTAAATAAATTTTCTCTCTCCATATTGAAAATCCTTCTGTTCTGTATTTTATTTGATGCTCTAAAAAGCAAGTTTACTACAGAGAGATTATTTGTAGGGTATTCAAGGCTAATGGAATTCAAATGCAAAATCATGAGCATTTATGGCAGACAGAACTAGAAGGTTCACACAATTTCCACCAGGGAGCAAAGATGAGTCTTGTTCCCCATGCATATATCAAAACATCACAAAGATCAGTCACAAAGAACACTTGGCAGATATAGTTCATGAAAACTCTCTGACAAATACAACTGACTAATGTAAAAGCTTTATTTAAAAGTTGCAGAGGCTATAAAATACCTTCTGCACTTCAAAATGTTCAAATGCAAGTATCAAAAATAAATAAATAAATAAAGTCAGAACTAAAATCTTTCTCCTGGGAGCATTCTGATAATTAAGGATAGATCTGAGGATTGTGCAAGGGGATAAAATTAGCAAACAAAAAATTATAATTAATGGCAGCAAATAATGTGGAGGAAGACGTGCCATCTGTCTCTCACTGAAAGGAATGGAAACAAGAAATATGGGAGAAGAGCCTTCATCTTTTTAATGAGAGAGGGACAGCAGATGAGTTCAACCTCTCCATAAGCCTCTCAATTCACTTCTGCAAGTAAGGTCCCACTGCAAAAAGCTCCCATGGTGACCTCATACCAGCAGGGCAGTCCTGCAAGTATCATCATATAATCATAGAACCATAGAATATCCCAAGATGGAAGGGATCCCCAGGGATCATTGAGTTCAACTCCTGGACAATAGGTCTACCCAAAAATCAGACTATATGTCTTGAGCATTGTCCAAATGCTTCTTGAACAGCAGGCTTAGTGCCACGACCACGGCCCTGGGAGGCCTGTTGAGGTGCCCACCACCTCTTGGTGAAGAACTTTATCCTAACACCCAGCCTGACCCTCCACTTTCCCAGCTCCATGCCATTACCTTGGGTCCTGTCGCTGTCCCCAGAGAGCAGAGCTCAGCACCTGCCCCTCCACTCCCCTCGTGAGGGAGCTGCAGGCCGCCATGAGGCCTCCCCTCAGCCTTCTCTAAGCTGAAATGTATCATGTGTCCCACACATTTGACAAACTATTCTGTCACTGTTCCTGATATCTTTGTTATGCTTTTCTCTTGGAGCTCATTTCCTATTTTTATATCCAGCTGGGGAAAAGCTTGACATACTCACACCTTCCCAATATGTTACATGGCTGCTTGTTAGTACACAGTAGGGAGCTGATCATAAAGAATCCCAGATCTACTCTTGGCTCTCAAAGAGATGCATGCTGTGCACAGCCTGAGGGACTGAATTGTCCAACCTGATGTAGTTATCCTAAAAAGCAAGGTGGAAAAGAAGATAAATTGGGTTCTGACATATTGGCACATTGGCTCTGAATCCTTGGTGTGACTGTGCTAACTCTCCGTTATACCATTTTAATTTTGCTAGCTTCCTTCTAAACCCACTTTTCTGTTAGGTTTATGACCCCACTTAATAATAATAGCAGAGAAATAGATGGGATTTTAACAGCAGTTAGCAGTGAGATTGGTGTTCTTCTTTCTTATTTCTGGAGAATATAATAGTGTTTTCTCAAAGCTTTTATCTTCCTCTTTGATTTTTATTTTTGTTGGCATCTTTGTCTGTTTGTTTGTTGTTGTTATTGTTTTCTGAAACAAGATATTCCCTCAGAATTGAGTGGCATCCTTCACGCAGCAACAGAGCTATCTATCATGAAATTATAATTCCATGTATGTTGTTTGAGAATGTATCTTTCTCTCTAACTGAATGGCGGGCAGCAGAGCTGGAAGTAAGTCTAGCTGCTGCTCACAAGTCATCAGGGTGTGTCTTCATGCCATTTAGCAGTTGCCTTATCCACAAACCCTGTAAACTATCACAATTTTTTTCAGGTCATTTCTGTTAGAAGCCTATGCAGAGGGAAGCTAAGGCATAGACATATCACTAGAAGGCAGAAGAAAGTCTGTTCAGAAAAAGAGGTCAGAGTGTCAAAAGTATTCAGTTGATTTAATGTCTATGAACTGATTTGTTCTTAAAACATGAGCAATTTAGCAGAAGTTCTTGACAATGTCCTAGTTTTTCTGTCTAACCAGTAAAAGAGTCAGTGGAAGTGAGGTATTCATTGCATCTTATATTGCCATGTAAGACTAGGTGTTTAAGATAATCATCTGTAGCCAGCAGAGAGAGGCTGGAGCTCATGGATACTCACTTTTCCCCTCACATCTATAATATTCACGCTACTCATGAACAATGTACTTTACTTCCTTGGTTTTTATTTCAATTATTTAATATTTGTATGATGTAGTTTCACAAGTTTATAATAGTATCACAGTATCACAGTATCACAGATTTCTAGGTTGGAAGAGACCTCAAGATCATCGAGTCCAACCTCCGACCTAACACTAAGTACTCCACTAAACTATATCGCTAAGCTCTACATCTAAACGTCTTTTAAAGACCTCCAGGGATGGTGACTCCACCACCTCCCTGGGCAGCCCGTTCCAATGCTTAATAACCCTTTCGGTAAAGAAGTACTTCCTAACATCCAACCTAAAACTCCCCTGTCGCAACTTTCACCCATTCCCCCTCGTCCTGTCACCAGGCACGTGGGAGAACAGACCAACCCCCACCTCTCTACAGCCTCCTTTAAGGTACCTATAGAGAGCGATGAGGTCGCCCCTGAGCCTCCTCTTCTCCAGGCTGAACAAGCCCAGCTCCCTCAGCCGCTCCTCGTAAGACTTGTTCTCCAGACCCCTCACCAGCTTGGTCGCCCTTCTCTGGACTCGCTCGAGCACGTCCATGTCCTTCCTGTAGCGAGGGGCCCAAAACTGAACACAGTACTCGAGGTGTGGCCTCACCAGAGCCGAGTACAGGGGCACAATCACTTCCCTAGACCTGCTGGCCACACTGCTTCTTATACAGGCCAGGATGCTGTTGGCCTTCTTGGCCACCTGGGCACACTGCTGGCTCATATTCAGCCGACTATCAACCAATACTCCCAGGTCCTTCTCGGCCAGGCAGCTTTCCAACCATTCATCTCCCAGCCTGTAGCTCTGCTTGGGGTTGTTGCAGCCCAGGTGCAGGACCCGGCACTTGGCCTTGTTGAACTTCATATAGTTGGCCTCAGCCCATCGCTCCAGCCTATCCAGATCCTCCTGCAGAGCCTTCCTGCCCTCGAGCAGATCGACACACGCACTTAGCTTGGTGTCATCTGCAAACTTGCTGAGGGTGCACTGGACGCCCTCATCCAGATCATCGATAAAGATATTAAAGAGGACCGGCCCCAGTACCGAGCCCTGGGGGACACCACTAGTGACTGGCCTCCAACCAGATTTGACTCCATTCACCACAACTCTCTGGGCCCGGCCATCCAGCCAGTTTCTAACCCAGCGAAGCGTACGCCAGTCCAAGCCCCGAGCAGCCAGTTTCTTGAGGAGAATGTTGTGGGAAACGGTGTCAAAAGCCTTACTGAGGTCAAGGTAAACCACATCCACAGCCTTTCCCTCATCCACCAAGCGCGTCACTTTGTCATAGAAGGAGATCAGGTTTGTCAAGCAGGACCTGCCTTTCATAAACCCGTGCTGACTGGGCCTGATCGCCTGCTTGCCCTGCAAGTGATTGGGTCTACATGAGAGGACATCTTCACTTCTACACTTAAGTTTGAGGAAAGAATATCTGCTCCTTAATATCACTAACTATTCAAAATCTCCTACACTAGCTGTTCAGAGCAAAAGCAGCTTGACTGATAGTACATTAGATCAACAGTGTAAGTTGATTTTACTTGCTGTTGAAAAAAAAAATTCTACTGTTGAAAATAGATTTATTTTCTCTATCTAAGCACTTATTTGAACAATAAAGAAAAATAAATATCACTTTCAGAGAAAGTGTAACCCTGCATGATACTGGTACACTCAAATTCAAGTTAAATTAATACTTAGCAAAGACAAATTGAAATGAAACAGGACATTAATGGAAAAGTATTTGTAAATCAACAAGCAAAAATGAGCTCCTAATGGTACTATCTTGGATGTGAGAGCAACTGACTCAATGAATCATATGTTCAGTTTATTCTTTCGTTGTTGTGAACACACAGTAACACTGAAGATGGCACCTTGCAACTCAATATGAGGCCAAGGCTCTAGCTGTTACCTTTTGGCCTTTTTTTTCCATATGTAATTATACACTGAACATCAGTCAAGATATTTTCTGTTTAGGAGGCACTTTCTATTTAAAATGAATGGCAAAGTCCCAGAGAATGAAAGAGAGGCAATACTGAGGACAGATTAAACAGCCAGAAGAGTGTTGAGTATTATGAGAAAGGACTGAAAATCATACTTGAAGAAGATAGAGATCTTTAATTTTAATTTAGCTACTTGGAGAAGTAGAACAAGAAGAACATGAGGACACTAAGTTGATCAAGTATACTTCTGTGGTTATGAATCCAACGTACAAGAATGGGGAAAGAACCTCCTTCTTTTTGGTAGTAAATACAAAGGAGAGGAGGATATAGGGCATGTAAAATGTCTTCTTTCATTGATGCTTTTTCAGTCAACATCTGACAACTTCTCCAGACAAACTGAGTGTCTGATATATATGTATAGTGGAAACACACTATGCGCTTTGCCTGTTTCTGATACCTGAAGGGCCAGGCAAATTGCTGCTGTTGAAAGATGGGCACCCATGTAGTTTCCCCTCTGGAAGAGGAGATGGGAAAAGAGAAGAGGAGTTTTTTCATCTAATGTCATATGCTATCTTGTTTTATCACATCCTAGTGGTGGTATCACATCCTTTCCTCTTCCCAAAATGTTATTTTCATTGTGGCTTTCTCATAAAGGCAATGAGTATCGAAACATTCTGGGAAAGATAGGGGAGATTCATACTAGCTTAATCATGAGCATGAGCAGGGATATACAAAAACCATCAGCAGAAGCTAATTCACAAAAAATAAGGGGGCTTTGTTTGAAAAATACATGATGTTTTTTGATGTTCTTTTCTTTTCTTTTCTTTTCTTTTCTTTTCTTTTCTTTTCTTTTCTTTTCTTTTCTTTTCTTTTCTTTTCTTTTCTTTTCTTTTCTTTTCTTTTCTTTTTTTTTTCTTTTCTTTTCCTTTCCTTTCCTTTCCTTTCCTTTCCTTTCCTTTCCTTTCCTTTTCTTTTCCTTTCCTTTCCTTTCCTTTTTTCCTTTCCTTTCCTTTCCTTTCCTTTCCTTTCCTTTCCTTTTTCCTTTCCTTTCCTTTCCTTTCCTTTCCTTTCCTTTCCTTTCCTTTCCTTTCCTTTCCTTTCCTTTCCTTTCCTTTCCTTTCCTTTCCTTTCCTTTCCTTTCCTTTCCTTTCCTTTCCTTTCCTTTCCTTTCCTTTCCTTTCCTTTCTGCTCCGCTCCGCTCCGCTCCTTTCCGCTCCTTTCCTTTCCGTTCCGTTCCTTTCCCTGTCCTTTCCCGTTCCGTTCCATTCCGTTCCGTTCCGTTCTGTTCCGTTCTGTTTTTTCATTTCTTGGAGCTGCAACTCATGATTCCTGCTCATTTCAGAGCCCAATTATTATTATTATTATTTTAAATCATTTGATTCCTCCCACATACACACATTTCTGCAAGTAAATAAGTAGGGTTTAGAACATCTGGGGATGCTGAATGAATTATGTAGAAGACTCAGCTAGACATATCATATATATATAACCTGCATCTTTCTCTTTTTCTCTCTCACTCTCTGTTCTCCTTTTGGTCTGGAACTGAGTGGACCTCAGAAATCTCTATCTTGAACCTGTCTTCAAAATCAATATACCTCTGTAAAGCATTTCGGATCATTAAAATTCATGTTGAAATGATCATACTTTTCTTAAGACTGAACAGGGCAGCACAGCGCTTGATTCTCATATAAGGAGCCTACACACCTCATTAGGAAATTTGTCAAAAATTACTGACGATTGCAGGCAGTGCTTCAAAGTGTCATGTTGTTCACAAGGCACTCATCCTTAGCATATTCTTGCTTAAAGCTGAAATGAGATCTCACATTTATCGTTATTTTTCTGCAGGGCTACAACCTTTTAGTCTTATACTCAGTAGATGTATGGCTCATGTTTGATGCATGGATGGGCGTAGGCAAACCTTATCCATGGCATTTCTTCCTTCCAGGCGTTTCATGAGTCTAATAAGTAAATAGCACTGTTTAAAGTCCTTTATTCTCTGCTATGGCACACACACAGGCAATATACAGCCATCTACACATCCACACATCCTACTATCTGTGTCCTGAACCCTTACCCCATTCTACATTACTGCTGTTGTCCACAGCCCCATTCAATAGAAATTATCTATTTCTGCATGAGAAGTTATTCTAAGCCTGAAGAAAATCATGCAAATTATATATTTTCACTTAGGAAGTGTTGAAGCAGGACTTCCTAAGATGTCTCCATCATATTTTAAAAGTCCTGGCAGTCAGGTGAAGTCCTTGGTGACTGGAAAAAGGTAAACATTGCTCCCATCTGTAAAAAGGGTAGAAAGGAGGACCCAGGGAACTACAGACCAGTGAGCATCACCTCTGTGCCTGGGAAGATCGTAGAACAAATCCTCCTGGAAACAATGTCAAGGCACACTCAGGACTAGTAGGTGGTCCAAGACAGCCAGCATGGTTTCACCAAGGACAATTGTGCCTGACCAATCTGTTGGCTTTCTACGATGGAGTAACTGCATCAGTTGACAAATGATCAGTGTCATCTACCTGGACTTCTGCAAGGCCTTTGACACCGTCCCCCATGACAACCTAGTCTCCAAATCATAGAGATATGGATTTGAAGGGTGGACCATTCAATGGATAAAGAATTGGCTTGAAGGTCACACCCAGAGAGTGGTGATCAATGGATCTATGTCCAAGTAGAGGCCAGGGACAAGTGGTGTACCTCAGGGATCTGTCCTCGGGCTGGTACTGTTTAATATCTTAATCAATGACATAGACAGCAGGATCAAGTGCACCCTCAGCAAATGTGCAGATGACACCAAGCTGAGTGGTGCAGTTGATTCAATAGAAGGAAGGGATGCCATCCACAGGGACCTGCACAGGCTGGAGAGGTGGGCCCACATGAACCTAATGAGGTTCGTTCAACAAGGCTAAATGCAGGGTGCTGGGTAATTCTAGACATGAGCACAGACTGGGAGAAGCAGTCATTGAGAACAGCCCTGAAGAGAAGGACTCGGGGGTGTTGGTGGATGAAAAGCTTGACATGAGCCAGCAGTGGATGCTTGCAGCTCAGAAGACCAACTACATCCTGGGCTGCATCAGCAGAGGAGGGGCCAGCAGGTCGAGGGAGGTGATTTTCCCCCTCTACTCTGCCCTTGTGAGGCCCCAGCTGGAGTGCTGTGTTCGGCTTTGGGGCCCCCAGCACAAGAAGGATGTAGACAGTTTCTGTTGTTCTGATGTTAAAACCGTGCCTTTAGAGTCTGAAGTAGGAACCTGTAAAACAGCTAGTTTCATCTGCCCATAGCAATTACTTGTCCCTATATGCATTTCAAGCTTAAATTGATTGAAAACCTGGACGGAGTACTTGGCAGGAAAGCTCAAGAAAGAGGAAAACACCCTCTTGCAGAGCTATCCATGGCACTGGACACCGCCATTTTCTCCCACCCACCGAATATGACATCTTCTGGTCTGAGCTCTTCCACTGCGGGTAACCTATCAGCTGAGCCACCTCCAGTAGCTGTCCACACCTGAAACTATGGTTTGAGGAGACTGAAGAGCCCTTCTGCAAAACTTTCCTTTAACTAGGCTACCCGAGCACAACTTTCAGCCTGTTCAGCCAGACTCACAACTGCAGATGGAACTGCATGGTCTTTAAGGTCCCTTTCAACCCAAACCCTTCTGTGGTTTTATGATTCTATGGGTTAAAGACAGTACACTTTGCCAAGCTAGGAGGATGAGGAAAACAGTCAATCTATTCATAAAATTATAGAATTATTAAGGATGGTATTCTTCTACTGAAAACAGAAAATGTAAGAAAATATTTCTCTAGCCCATTATTTGGCTGATTGGCAGAAATATGTTTGAGCACAAACTTTGAAATTATGTGCAATTTCCTTTTCACACTGGATTTGGACTTTGAAGGGCATATTTTCAGCATGGCACAGCCTTGACAGAGCCTTTTTCTTAGAAGCTGTGTAATTCAGCTGAGATTTTTTTCATCAGTACCCTTATAACATGGCTGAAGACAGCATGAGCTCACAAAAACAGGCTTGTGTCACCATACACCCAGGGTTATGCCAGTATAACTAAAAAATTTAAGCTGTGAGGCTTCTTCTACTACTGTCTGAAGTATTTTCATGGGTTTGTTGTTAAACATTTCTGTGGTGACCATGCAAATGCTGTTGAATGTGACAATGGGACTTGGTGTGCAAAGGCTACAGCAATGTTCCTGCCACCCCTGAGGCTGCCCACAGGGTGCCTCATCCTGCTTGTGCACATGGTGGTCCTGCAGCAGCTGCTGAAGTGCTACATGGTTTGCAGCACAGCATTCAAAGATAACCCCCAATCCATTCTGTAAATTATGATGATTTAACTGTTATGGCATGAAATGGATGATCTGCCTGTGTTGTGAGGGTAGAGGGATAGTCAGGTTCCTTCAAGGAAGGAACAAGTCTCTCAATTCTCATAGCAAGTATCTGGGATGTAGATACTTAATTAATTTGGACACTCTTGAACTTTTTAACCTGCATGCCCAAACCTGCTCCCAGTAGAATGAACAAATTTCAACAGAGCTTGAAAACAGCTCTTGTCAGAGAAGCTTCCAACTGATTTTTGTACATTCACCTGCTTAAGTACAAAGGATCTCTGATATATGTTTGAAATCAGTGTACCAGCAAGAACCCAGCAGCCTTTGTACAGGCATGGCTGTGAAGCCCCGAGACAGTGTGGAAGCAGGCTGACCTCTCGCACTTTTTCAGCTAGGATGTGCAGCTGCTGTGCTGCTATTCAGGATGCTCCGTGCTTCTGTGCTGACAATTCTTTCCAAGATGTGTCAGTTCCATGAACAAAGAAATTCAGCAAAATGAGGGCAAGTGTCGCTAGTACTTAGCATTAGCAATGCAGGGGAAAAGGTGCCATAAAAGTCAATATTTCAGCACATAGCAACCCAACTAGATGGCTGATCTATAGCTGCCATGTGGCTGTCATACTGATTAGCTCAAATAACATGTCAACATCACTAATACACATTTTGCTGAAATTACGAGATCCAAAGCTTTAGTCTGGAATAAAATCTTACATATTGTGGTAGACAGAACAAGGACAAGCTGCTACAGACTCATCTACATCTTAATCAAGCTCTAAATTAAACAGGAGGCTTGATCTTATTACTGTAGTCATCTATTTGTGACTTCAGTAGGGAAGAGAAACCAAAGGAGAGATTTTTGAAAACCTCTCTCTTGTTCCTCAATAGCAGACATCCTTTCAGCAAAGCTGAGTCTTTTGTACAGGATGTGTTTGCTGTGCATGTTTTCCAAACAAGTGGGCTTGGAAACTAGAGCAATCTGGGTCAGCTGAGATGCTATGATCCTTGAAGTGGCTTGTTTGTGCAAATAATACGTAAAATCTGGACGCTCAAAACTCAGCTGCATTCTTACATTTATACACCCTTCTTTTTATTTCCTTATTTTTTTTAACAATGTTTATTTCTGCCTTCCTCTGGAGGTTTCTTAAGAGGGAAGCAAAAGTATTTTACGCTTCAAAAGAAATAGGTTGGAAAATTCAATAGTGTTTCATGTCTCTTGCCAAGCACAGTAATTACACAGGCTAGAGCAAATATTTAAAGGAAAAAAAAAAATACATATATATTTCTCTTTGCTGGCTTTGTTGATAGTAATAAAAGAATGAGAAGATACAGAAAGCTTGAAATGAGAACTATGGATAGAGAAATTGAAAAATGAATTAGCACAAAACTGTCCAATTGTCTTCCCACAGGATAGAATCATAGAATGAGTCACAGAATCATAGAACGGCTTGGGTTTCAAGGGACCTTAAAGATCACATAACTCCAACCACCCTGCCATGGGCAGGGATGCCAGCCGCTAGATCAGGTTAACCAAGGCCCCATCCAGCCTGGCCTTGAACACCTCCGGGAATGGGGCATCCACAGATTCTCTGAGCAGCCAGTTCCAGTGCCTCACCACCCTTACAGTAAAGAATTTCTTCCTAATGTTTAATCTAACATCTTCCTAATCTTCTTAATCTAACATCTTCCTAATGTTTAATCTTTTAGTTTAAGACCATTATCCCAATGGATACAGGATGTCTCCTGTATTTAAGGAAATTCTTCCAGTTTTGAGGAAAGCTTTTTAGGAATAACTATCAGTTAAATGTGTTGCATCATTATTGTCTTGTTATCTAAAAACACCTAAAATTGACTGTTGGAGTTGAGGAAATATCCTGGTTGTCTCAGTCCTAGTTCCCAAGAAACAAAAATATGTTTAATAATTATGGGGCTGTAATTTTTCATTGTTTTTTAATTACTTCTCTTTAAAATTTCTTCCAGAAAATAGCAGAAGGTTAACCATAACCTTGGAAAATAAGAATACAAATCAATCATATCGAGTATGGATTTTAATTATATATTTTTTAAATTTTTTGGTAACTTACTGCCTATGCCCCGCCAAAGACTGTCCCTTTTCTGGAGAGCGGTGTGAAAAAAAATAAATAATAGTAATAATTAAAAAATTCTACTGTTAACTTAAAACATTAGGTCAGAAAGTAGCTTAAATCCAGTGTACTCCCTGACCCCACTCTGCATTTCCAAATCACTGCCTGCATCTGGGCTGCCAGTGGTTGAACCAGCCGTACTCACAATTTGAGGATGATCTTAAATCTTGTCCTCATATGCACAGGGTGAAACTGAGACCTACTTCTCTTCGGTGGGACACAGGGGCAAAAAGGGGTGGCCCAGTACCACTATCTGGCCCTGTCCTACAGATGTGCCTACAGCTGGCAGCCCTTGTCCCTTTTCTGCTGGAGTCTCCTCAGTCATCTCAAAGCCATGAAGGTGCATAAGAAGTTTGCATTCAAGAAATGTCCTCAAGTGAGGACAAAAGTCCCCAAAAAGAGAGATAGATATTGCTATATTTATTTTCTTCTCTCCCTCTCTGTTGTTTAAGATTGATGATGAGGAATTCTACTTATCTGAGGTGAAGGATTATTTGGAGGGGAAAGGCAGAGGTGTTCTGGTGCCTTTTTCTATGTACATACAGGTACTATGTTAGTCTTCTAGAGATCCACCTTCACGTGCTTTAACAGCTTCTTCCCTACTGCTTCATTGACCTCACTTAATGTCCTCCCTAACTGGCATAGATGTTAGAACAGTCTTCTTAATGCTCACTTTTAATAACTTTCTTTACCTAGTTTTAGACAATCACTCCTGGTTTAACCACCTTAAATATTCCCCCCACTCTATCATATTATTTCCTCAGAATATATTTTCTTGTCTGCTGTTATCATGGCCCTTCACTATTATTTTCTCTGAGCTGCATTAAGCTTCCAATACAAAGACATAATCAGAGATTCACTGTCTCAGTGCAATTTACCTCTACATGAAAATGGCCTTACTTAATCTTTGATAATACTCACCTTATTCTGTTTATATATGGAACATTTTAAATGGAAAACAAAAAAGATCTGCAACTGAATATACATTTTTTAAAATATTCAAAATATGCTCATTTTAGAGAATCAAAGAAATCCAACTGTGTGGCAATGTACTGTTAAGTTTTCATGAAGAAAAATGTGACTATTAATAAAAAGAGACGCATAATCAAGTTCTGCAGCACACATCAGCTGAGCATCGATACAGGTTAGGAGCTGTCCAACCCTTGCAACCAGTGGGGTCATTTATTCAAGCCTCAGTAACGAGATTGAATTTTAGGAATCTCACAGATGCCAGGCTATTTCCCTTCACTACATTGTAAGTCTCTGAGACATCAGAATCTCTCTCAGAATGCATGGATGGCTCTATTCACCATAGACTCCTCTCCTGTAGTGTAACACAACGACTTAAGGATGAGAGTAGTTACTATTGCTGCCAGGAATTTAGATGATTTCCCCCCTTGATACTGGATAATTTCAATAGGCTTTTGTTGATCGGTCAGTTTTATTTGTTGTTTTTTTTTTTTTTCTGTTGTTTTGTTGTTTGTTTTTTGGTTGGTTGGTTGTATTTTTTATTTTATTTTTTATTATTATTTTAATTTTTTTATGTGCTCCAATATTCAGAAGCCTCATACACCATGTGGATTAATGAATGAAAATTTGGCAGACTATCATTCACTTCAGTGAGATTTGTACATGCAGTTAAGACGTGTTGTTTGCCATTCATTCAAAATAATTGTTGTTTGCAGGGGGGAAACAGAACAAATAACCAAAGATAGATATCTTCCTGTAGAAATGAAATCCCTTTTTTTTCTTTTGGCTTCCTGTAAAGTGCAGAACTTGAGAATGGTGTGTTCTGTTCCCCGTCTGGATATTGCTTGTCCAAAGCAATTATCATCTTATCATTTTAAGTTTGGACAGAAAAACACACACAAGACTGTAATTATCAGTTTTTCAGCTGGTCAATTGCTGCTTTTTCTTTTCCTTTCTTTCCTTTTCTTTCTTTTCTAAATCTTCAGAAACTGATAAAGGTCTTTCATTATTGTTTCTTTTCACCAGCATTTTGATGAAGTCATACCAAATGAAAAGCAGTCTTTAATTCTTCTGCAGCAGCCCAGTGTAGTGGGAAGCATTGTCTTATTTTCTGTGTCTGGAGCTGAGACTCAGCGGATGAAATTTCTTGTCCACTGCCACATGGCCCCAAAACTCCATGCCATGTCAAATACAAGTACAGTCTGGCACTCAGGGATTGCTCAAGTGTCTATTTTCTTCCTCAAGGTAGAAATTAGCACGTAAGGAAAAAATCGGTGGGATCAATATGCTGCCACTCAAAGATCCTGCCAGCTTTATTTTGCTTCTTTAAGAGTCAGGTGTGCCCAAGTCTGATGACACTTGACGTCCATGGGGTGGGCTGCTTGCACTGTCCTACTGTGCACTTACCGGTGTGCACCTCAGCCACATCCAGATAGCAGAATGGAAGGAGGAAGGGAGAAGGACCATCCCACAGGAGAAAAATCAAGGTGTGCAGGCAGGAATGCCTCCAAGGCACTCTGATAAGTATCTCCATGGGGATGAGCACTGACACGTGCAATGGCATCCAGGTGCTGCTGAAGCCATCCCTGAGCTATCGATTGCTGATCTGCAGGCTACATCATCCTTCTTCCTCTTCTCCCTTTTGACTGAAAATCATTCAGAGGAGACTTATTAAGGCCAAAGAAAATGAATGTTGACTCTAAGAAGGGCAACGCAGAAAGATTGCTCAAGACCTGCCATTTTAAATGTTTCTTACTCTGTTTTTAATGCTTCAGCACCACTGGGGGGAAGTTGTTACAAAGTGGTTGTATATGCCAGTAATTGAAACCAAGTATAATGCTCATTAAGGCCTAAATAAGGAGGAAGAGGATGATCATCAGGATGTTTATAATTGATAGTGTTGCAGTAAGTATTATAAAACAGTACTAATTATAAAACAGCCCAGGTCTTCTATCAATCATCCATTTCTCGTTCACCTTTTCTCTTTTAATCCCCACACACATTATTCATACAGTCTGAACCAGGTCCCTTGCCACGTCTACTGCAGTCCCAACAGTGGTTATCAAGTGTACACCTTATGAGGAGAGAAACCACGGCACTAAATGCAGCACAAGCTGGAATAAATAGCTCAGTTATGCAAGACTTGTGGCACACACTCATCTTTTGAATTCCTAATGCATGTTGTTCTACTACATTTGCCCATTAATGAATGAGAAAACTACATTTCAAAAACAACATTTCCAATTAAATCTTGGTTACGATAGGGAAAGTTTTTTTAAGCTGTCTTTCAAGGTATGACCTTTGTGCAAATTGGTGTAGATGAGAGTAAGCAGAATTGCAAAAAATTCTGTGGTTATGAACTCTTGAACTTTTTTTCCCCAAAATAGAAACAGAAAAAGAAACAAAACAAACAAAAAACAAAAAACATTTTTGGCAACTAAGTTTTATTATTTTTATTATTTAAAAATTAACATCTAAATAGTCAGTTTAAAAGTTTTTAAAGCTTATTTTTCTATTCAAAAATCTGAATCATAATATGAAATTACGCATGAAAAAGTGGAAGGAGGAAGTTTCTGATATTTATAAGCAATGTTTTAAAGTCACTTTAATATGAACTTTTAGATATATGGAAAAAAAAAAAAAAGAGACAATGCTAAACAACCAACAAAATTAAGGAGTAAAAATGTAAAAATGTAAAGAGGAAAATGTAAAAGCCACCTTTGATAAACTAGCCAATCTTAAAGCATTTTCATGTTCCCTCAGTAAAAGATCCATAGATTTGATACCAAAGTTTCAATATAGAGGAAGATCTAACAAATCAAAAATTTCTATAGAAATTATCAAAAAGGAAAAAAAAAAATCTCCATTAGTGTCACTTTAACAAACATCAAAATATTTAGTTTGTAGTCATCTTAGCCATAGACCAAGCTTACTGGTGGAGGTCAGATTCCTGATTCCCTTACTCTTCCCTGCTTTTCCAAGGGTACTGAGAAGGCATCTCCCTCCTAACAAACCTCAATGGTACATAATCATGCCACAGGATTTTCAGACACACCGTGGGACAACATCTGAGTCCATATCTTAGAATGGGAGCATAAGGTGTCCAGACTATATCAGCTATGAAGTACTACTGTGTTCTTGAATGAGAAACTTAATTTTGAACTGATTCAGATGAAAAAAGCATTGTGGTTCCATTTAACAAGTTAAAAATTATTATTATTAATAATAATAATAATAATAACAATAACAATAATAATAATAATGTAGGTATACTGCCTTTTTTGTCTTGTTTTCAGATGAAATTGTTTAACAGGCAGCAGAAAAATAAATTTAAAAAAAAGGGGGGGGGGGGAGCACGACTCTGAATATTCTTCCAGAAAATCTAGAGAATAATCTAGGGTGGACATTATTATTGTTATTGTTATGTTATTTATGATAATGTAACAAATAATTTATTTTACCCTTCTTGGAAGTGATGGTGAAGTGCTGTACTACACCAAATCCTATCATATTCTCCCTGAGCAGAGGAGACCCTCTGAGCTAGTCTAAAGAAGTCATGTCAACTCTTGCAGCTGGCGATATGTGGGGATATGTTAGCTAAAATTTATGTCTGACAACTTCTAGCTCTAAGCTGAAGAAGCAGAATTTCTTCTATTCACATCTCAAATCACGGTCAGGACAGCTTGCAGTGGATATCAAGAATGCAACCTGTATTTTGGCATCTGAGGCTGACATCTTAACCCCTCTGGTGTCACATACATTTCACCAAATGGCTACCACTATTCTTTTTCCCCTAAAGAATAAGAAATTGCAGCCTTTTTAGTGTTTTGGGAACCTTCACTGAGTATATATGGATTTCATTACTGTGTTTGTGCTGTACTGAGATACCTGATGACATTGTCCTTCCCCTGACATGCAACATCATCCTCGTAGTATTATGGCAAGCTGTAATGCCAGGAGAATGGAATTGCTGGATGAGTCATCATGGCCCACTAAGGCATTACCCAGCTGTCTTCCTCACACTTTGTTTCTCCTGTTGTATTTTCAGCATCTAAGGAAAGGGGCAATGTGCTTTAAGGTTGCTGCATATGACATGCTCTACTTAGGAGAGCTTGCAGAAGATATATAAAGGCTCGAGATGGAGGGAAGGTTCCCTTACAGTGCAAGTGATACTGCTACCTGGAAACCTTTTTGCTTCTCTTTCTAGGAGGGTAACAATCCCAGAAACGGGAACAACGAAAATCAGGGAGTGAGAGATGTATGAAGCTGTTGCTGCTTCCATACTAGGTCTGGTGATCCCGAGATACAACTGCAATCTAAACATTACTTATTTCTGACTGCTTCAGACAAAAGTGAAACCTGAATCCAGCAGCATAAGGTTGGAGGTAAGTTTTCATTTGTTAGTTAACTACCTGTAGAATAGCAACTTACAAGACCCTACCTAATTCCCAATGGGCAATCAAATGGACTTAGGTGCTTATGAGAACAAGACCATTCATAAGAATTTCAGTAAATGTTGTGTTTCCCTGTGACTGGAAATATACCATTGAAATATATTTTCTCTGAGGGGAAAAAAAAAAAAAAAAGCAACAACATCTGAATAAGAATTAAACAAATTAGCAGTATTTATTTACCCCTTTCAAATTCAAATTAAATTAAAAAACTACAACAACAACAACAAAAAAACTTTTGCTTAGTCTCACATTGTTCTACAACCAATTCACATACGCCTTCTTTCTAAAGGTAACTTAACAGAGGGAATAGGGATTCTTGTTATACATCTTCACTTTGCAGTAATCACTGTGGTTACTGAGCACCAACAATAAATTTTGCAAATCAGCATGTAATATTACACTGGTGAACTTGAAAGTGGAAGGAAAATAACACCTAGCCATCTATATTTAACAATTTTTCTACCTTTATTTTTATTTATTTATTTTTTTTGTAATCAATCTACAGGGAGAACTAGGAGCTTTAAAGTAACTAGGAGCTTTAAAGTGCTAGTCCATGAAAACATCATGTAGAAGATGACAGATGAAGGAAGCGTGAAGAAAATAGGATGGGTGGATGACAAATATGCATCAAAACCTGAACTTGATGCCATTGTTTATAACAGAGGTTATATTACCATTTATTAGAACTATCTAAATGTCTTTCCTGTTTTATTTTTTCTTTTAGCTTTTTTCCTTCCTTGCACTTAAGCCCACAGCTTTTGCATTTGGAGGCTGACTTAAGATTTAACGACCAGGCAACCTGATAGGGAAAGGTCTGGGCAAATGTAGCAGCTTCTTAATTTCATGTTATTTTATGTTATTTTATTTTGATTCTGGGGACACCCTTGAATAACTTTCTATTTGTCTAACCAGCTCAAGTTTCTGGCTTCTAAATAGTGAATTTAGTTAATCACATTTTCTATTTTCAGAAAGATAAATTTTATTACAGTGTCAGGGAAGGAGGAGTATTTGGGCATTGGAACGAGACCTGCTATTTTTAAAACACTGGCCTCCAATCCATTTGAAGCTACTTCAAATCAGTTCTTAGTTATCATAATGTGATATCACTGTAGACAACAGGGAGATTATATTTGTCCATGTGTATAAGTCTTCATTATCTTGGCAGAGAAGGAGTTAATTTCCACTATTTTTTTAACACATGGCCAACTCCTTTTGGAGATAGTCGTTTCTGTGTCACAGTTACAGTTATGCCACTGCTTTTGAAAACTTGAACCTGAATATTAGTATTATAATTAAAGTGAACATGAGTTGCAAATATTAGTACTTAGGTTCCCTAATCTAAGTTAATACAGATCTGAGTATTGTATTTTTTTTTTTTTCAAATTGAGAAATCTAAGTATAGAATCCTTTAATGTTCCTTGCTTTTTCATGTGCTTTGACCGCCTCCTGAAGGACACAACACATCATTTCAAGATCCACACAGTATCACAGAATCACTTAAAATTGTTTTGCTGACATTGGCTTATTGTGAAAGTCTGACTAGCTTAGTAGAATGAGTTTTAATAAGTTTACCTTAATTTAACACAGATGTGCCTGTGGACAACATTTCTGTGTATCTGTATACTTCATGAAATAATATAGAAAAGTGAGGTCTGTTTAGCCATCTGTTAAAATTTGTTTAATTTAAATTGAACAAGCTAGATTGAAAAATCATAAAGGATAGGAAAAAATAATGAAAAAATCCAAGAGCTCATTTAAAATACACACACTAAACTTCACCTGGTGTTAATGGTCACAGCTTTATTATAATGCATGCAAATAACATTAAATCAATGCATAATGAGGCATTTATGTGATGAGTTACTTCTTTGCTAGAGATCTTTTGGGTCTATTTAAATGGTGCCTTGCATAATGAATTCCTCTTCATTGCAAAAAAATAAAAATAAAATAATAAAAAAATGCCAGTGCTAGCTTTTTAATATATATAAATATATTACAAAAATATATAACAAAAATCAAGCCAGAAATTTCCTTCTCCCTTCTTACTTATTATGGGTTTTCTTCAGTACATTACATTGATTATGTCTAAGATACATTGCTCTTACGTTAACATAAATGTAACTGCTGGTTTACTTTCAGATATTGCTAGTGACCATTTCTATATTCTGCATTGTCCCTCCTAGTAAGACACGAAGCTTTCATGAGACCATAAATAAAGCTTACACTATTCACAAGTTAAGTCCTTGAGGTAGGAACGCTAAACTTTCTCCCATAATGCTTAACACATTTGGGAAAAATGCTTAAAAACATCTGCACAGCTGCTTCAATACTGTTTCAAATTCTTCCTTATTTTTAATTTGCTGTTCAATATACAAAATAGCTCCAAACAGGGCAAGAATTTGTCCTCAGCTACACTATGTTTTATTGTTTAGATCCCAGGTCATCACTTGATCTAGTACAACTTCTGTTTGCATTTGGTTTTGGATGAGTTCTTTGTTATGTGTTTGCACGGCACTTGGAAAAATAGGGTGCAGGTCAGCAGCTCTGACTACCTGTGTGGGATTCATCTAACCAAGTACATATTGCTACAGTGGAGATATCTTCTTCCAAGACAGTCATTCAGCCTTCTCTTTAACTTACTACTAACAAACTCTTCTGGGGATAATGAGCCAAGGGTGTATGTTTTAACTTGTTATCAATTAAAGTTGCAAGTTGCTGCAATATTAAGCAGTGCAAATACTTACTTGAAATGAACTAATACTTCTTGGGTCAATATGTGCAGTTCCTGCTATCACAGGTGGTCCCTCTTACCCTTGGCTTTTCCATTCTAGATTTGTGTTGGTGTTACCACCTTTTAGTATGCACGCACCAGATTGAATTAAGGGTCTGTTTCTAATGACCACTTATCTGTGTTTCAAAATGTATGGACTGAGCCACAGCACCTAAAGTTATTTGTCAACCTGGATTTGCCCTGCAACATCTGCTGTCTCTACTCATTTAGTCTGAGTAATAGCAACAGTTAAGTTCAGCAAAGCCTTGGTTTCAAACTGTTGTTCAACATGGGAACTGTTTTGCAGTTATCTTAGAAATGCTGTGTGCCAGACTATTTTATTGCTAAAAATATATTTTTCATCACCCAAATAAAAGAATAAAATTACCTAAGTCTCTAAAAATTGCATGTCAATGTCTGGACTTGTTATCTAAGTCTGAGAGCCTTGTTGTTGTGGGGTGTAAGAGACATTAAGAGAGTTCTGGCAATTTACTATTTGGAGAAACCATTTCTGCTATTCAATGGTAAGTAAAGTCAGACCTTTCTAATGTCAGACATGAGGACAGTGGAAGGTTTAGTGTCTTTCTAAACTTAATCAAGATGCTGCCTATCAAGAAACAAGAGATTTCATAGGATAGCTGAGATCTTAATGGCTGAACAGATCTCTAAAGTTTCACAGTGTCTTCTTTTGACCAACGGATGATCTCCTAAATTGAGCAGTTTTCTGCAGTGTTTGAATCAAGGCAGGACAAATCTAGTCAAAAATGTAATTATCATAAATAGATTAAATCTATTTATTCTTTAGTTCAGCAAATTTAGACCTGACATATAAAAGTGCATCTCTATTCAACTATTTCCCCTTGCAAAGTACAAATTTCTGGGGTGTCCAGTATTGTACTTTTCAGAAGACTTTTCTTTCCTTTTTAATCCCATCTTATATTGCTTTCTCATGGCAATAATATAATTTTCCTATTAAGGGATATTTTGTCAAAAACATCCATACTCATCACTGCTTCATCTTCTTTCTGTTTTGATGAGGCTTTTACTAGTGAGCTAGCACCTTCTATAGCTTTCAGATAAACATTTATTTAGCCTGAATGTTTTCTGAGTCCCTTAAAAATTGTTTCTCCTCACTGCAATTAACAACCATTCCACAAACAATTCTTTCCAATCCAGAGAAACTGATACTTCCTAAACATTAAGTTTTCCTTTTAAGGCTCTTTTGCATACTTATCTCCTTGTTTGTCAGCATAGCATGAAGACCAATATCTTTCATGGACCAAGTGACCTGTCAGATGCCTTTTCCATATGAGGTTTATTTGCTCCTTAAATGTTGTCCTTTCAGACTTCATCCAAAACAAACCTTGACTGCATTTGTAATTTTAGTCTCAAAAGGGAAAGAGTAGGATCCTCCAGTACTACTTCTCTCAAAAATAATAATAAAATAAAATAATAATTAAAAAAAATAATAAGAAAAAAAATCAGTCTTTTATTGTTGTTGTTTGTTTTTGTTTTGTTTTCTCAGTGTCTCCACTGGGCTGGAAGAGATGACCAATTTATGAGAGACCCATTTATAGCATCTAGGCTGATTTCAGTGCAAATGTTGTACCATCCTGAAGGAAGTAGTAGCATCTACTATGCTAAGATCCAGGAATCCTTAGTCAGTAATTTTTTAATTGATTTGTTTCATCACCAAATACTATTTTTCCCCTCCCACCTTCTCCTTCTGAAAGGATCTATCGCAGGGAAAGGACTGCCTTTGCAGTACCTATGTGGCAGAGCTCTGATCTCACTGGGCTTCCTGGCTGCTATTGTGATCCAAACAAAACTATGTCAGCAGGCTGCAATTGCCTTTGCTTCAATACATGTCATTTGGAAATGTTGTAGCTTATTCCAAATACAATTGTGAGGACTTAAGGAGTTCTTCATGCAATCAAATATTCAAGTGATGGTTTCATCCTCTGGAAGAGTTTGAAGCTAATGTTTTGTTTCTCATTAGCAGCAGACAGATTACATTTGTTTTAGAACTTGGATTGCTGCCATTCCATTACTCTGCGTCTCTCTGGATCTGGCTCCAAAAGTCTTTGTATGATCCAAGTACCTGCTGTTGCGTCTGTAGATACTAATGAAATTTGGAGCATACACAGCGATAAATACCAGGTGAAAATTAAACCAAATCGTGTGGCCTTAGGGATTCTTTGTTATGAAATATAATATCTCACTAGCTAAATTAACTAGATAAAGCACACTCTTCTGGTTCAGTTTCAATTGTATTTGAGAAAGCATTTGTGAAAAGATCAGTTTGTTAGTATGTAGATATCAAACCAACTCAGAATTATAATGAGAACAAATAAAAAGCAACCTAACTGGGAAAACTTACCAGACTCAGCATCTGCCCTGCAGAGCAGTGGCTCTGGATGAATATCGTATGACTTTGGAAAGTTAACAGTCTTCCCTCCCTGCTGGCTGTGCAGTCAGCTTAGAAGGTTGTAACTGCAACTTGTATTGCTAGCTACTGGCATATTGCACCCCAGAAAGCACACGTGTTCCCATTTTAGAGAGCTTGCAGTGAGAAATCCTAGTTCATCTAGTACAATTAAGCAATGCTCTGTTGCTCTTGGTCATAACATTCTGACTTGCTAGGAGAGCAGAAAAGAGAATCTGTAATTATATCTGTCCACTTTGTAATTTTACACATTGTTCTGTACCTAAGCACAATATCTAAAGACCAACTGATAAATCCCAGTGGAATCATATGCTAAACAATGTGTGGTGCCATTGAAACCCAAGCAGCATGTGAAGTCCACATTTTGCTTTGGAAAATCTCACAGTAGAATTTTTTTCCAAAGGAGGTAGAACAGTCATGACATCCAATTGACAATGTGTTTGGATTTTTATTTTTTTTTTAATTACCCCTTTTCACTTGCCTGTTTTATTATTTGAGGTTATCATGTACTGCAATAAAAGGTAAATTTTCAGAATCACTATCAAAACAAAACAACAACAAAAACTTCACTTCTGTTCACATAAAACATTTCAAAACAAAGGAAAAAGAAATATTTTTTTTTTCTTGGAGAACTTTTAAATGTGCTCCAATTTGGATGAAAACCACACATCAAAGTCCTAAAATCCTTTGTAAAACCCAACAGCTATTGTCTGTAATTGCTATGCTGCTAATCAGGACTACACTCCCCCAGCCAGCATGAGGTCAGTGACTAGAACTACCACCTGGGTCTGAGAGACCTGGCACTGGCTATGCCATTGATTTCCTTGGTGAGTGAGACTAGTCATTTCATTTGCCCTCTCTATATTTCACTTTCCTTATCTACAGCAAGGGGATAAATGATACTGACCTTCTTTGTTAAATGTTTTGAGATGTGTGGAGAAGGGCAAGGCATTCATCTGCTCTCAGCCTCCCCAGAGATTTTTCAGTGCAAATGGAATGCAGACAAAGGGCTCCAGACAGGAGCAAGGTTTGCCAAAAAGAAGCATGGTCTCTAGAAAACAGAAAATGGCTGGATGAAAATAATCAGAGTACATCGGAAAAGATGTAGCCAATCCCAAGTAGGGAAGATTTCAAGATAGCCACAAATATTTTAAAAGTTTCAAGGAGGATTTTCAAAGGCCACTTATCTACCAGGTGGATATCTGTCGTGGTTTTGGCTGGGATGTGGTTAATTTTCTTCATAGAGGCTCATCTGATGCTGTGTTCTGGATTTTTGATGAAAACAATGGTGATGACACATCTCCGGGTTTAAACCACAACATCACAGGGAGAGAAACTTTGACAGATAACCCTTCACCCTTCTTCATCTACAAAAGTGGTCAGTCATAACAGCTGTGCAGCTGTTAGTCTCTTCTAACTGCATTTTATGCAGGCTGTGCCATCTGAGTGTCTGTAAATCAAAACCTCTCCAACTTGGTAAGGCTTTCTCCCTGCCCAGGTAAGAATATTAATGAGCACACCATCTGCTTAATCCTGCCTCCCAGAATAAATACTACTGATAAAAAACAATAGTGATAGTAACAGTTGTAGTAACAGTAATAGAAATAGTTCAGGCCCAGTGAAAGGCAAATTAAATATTAATAAAGGATTAAAGCAGCCTTTATTCCCCCAATGTCACTGGTCACTGCACCATCCGTTGGCAGGATGCGGTTGTAAGCTTACATCAGGAGAGTAGGTCCTCATCTGCTGTTGTGATTTAGCTTTGTCTACCAGGTCTCAGCACCTGTAGATCCTGAGTGAAAAAATGGTGCCTGTTTCAATTCTAAAGCTCTTTCAATTTATCATTTTATTTCTGATTTTTGGTTTGCAGTATTATTTTCATGCCCAAACAGAAAAAGAGTCATCTACTGCAAGTATGATCTCTATACCTATAAGTATCTTTGGACACATATAAAATATCTCTTGTAGAAAAAATAATTGGGTTGTGATCCTTCAGTAATAAAGATCTTTAATTACAACTTCTTACAAACAAGAACTATGAGGGTCCCAACAAAATTGTTAGACAACAACCTTCCCTTCTTCCCTTCCCTTCCCTTCCCTTCCCTTCCCTTCCCTTCCCTTCCCTTCCCTTCCCTTCCCTTCCCCCTTCCCCCTTCCCTTCCCTTCCCTTCCCTTCCCTTCCCTTCCCTTCCCTTCCCTTCCCTTCCCTTCCCTTCCCTTCCCTTCCCTTCCCTTCCCTTCCCTTCCCTTCCCTTCCCTTCCCTTCCCTTCCCTTCCCTTCCCTTCCCTTCCCTTCCCTTCCCTTCCCTTCCCTTCCCTTCCCTTCCCTTCCCTTCCCTTCCCTTCCCTTCCCTTCCCTTCCCTTCCCTTCCCTTCCCTTCCCTTCCCTCTTCACAGCAAAATTAAACTCATTGCCACAGCATGCTTACAAAAAGTATTAGGGATCTTCCTGAAGGATAAATCCCACAGAGTCTATTAAGGAAGACAGTCCAGAAGCAGGTTCTGGCTCAGGAAATCAGTAAATTTCCAGCCATTACATTGTCTGTTTTTAAACCATTTTTAATCATCCATTACTGACTGTTTCACATTAGACTATTTGCACCTTTAGTCTGATTCAGTACCTGAGTTGTTACTCAAATTTAAATTGCATAGCTCTTTGGATTTTTATTTTATTTTATTTTATTTTATTTTATTTATTTATTTTTTTTAAAGGAAACAAAACTTCATGAAGCAGTATGATCAACAAAAGAGAAAATCAGGCTGAAAGAGACCCAAGAGCTGCTCATGACAGACGCTAGCCCAGTATGCTATGTCTGTGCTGTACCTATGAATAGCTCCTTTATTTTTATAGTCACAGGAAGGTACAGTAAGTGTCACCTCTGAAATTTAATGAACCCAGAATTTCAGGAAATGAAAGTAAAAAACTAGACCTTAAAAATGTATCTTTAAAGATGTCTCAGGTAATTAATCTTTTCCAGTAGGGAAATTGTCTTTCTTAGTTTTTGGGTTCACTAAAGATACATCCACAGTAATATACTATAAAACTTGTTGTCTTAAATACTGACACACATCAGCACATAGGCACAGGAGCTGGTATTTAATTCTGGGGAACAGAGGAGAGTAAGGCTGAAATGGCTGAGTGAGGACAACTGTTTTTATTCTGTAGGTTAAGGGAACAAGGCATAGTTCAAGTGTTTGATCTTTATGAATGTAGAAGGTGGTGGATCTCTTTTTTTTTTTTTTTTTTTTTTTTGGGCTATATTATTTTATGGAGCCTCCTGCTTGGCACAAACTCTTGTCAAATTTCACAGTCTATTGTCTTCCTTCTGACCATTTCTTAGAAATCATTTTTCCTACCCTACCTGTTGGAAGTCTTGTGGAGGGTGTGTGATAGACAGATGTCCTTTGCTTTAAAGTCAGGTCTCTCAAGCTTATCTTGCTCAAGTCTTAATATCACCCACATGCTGATCCAGGTGTTAATATCATCCTGTACCCAGCTGGCAACTCCTGGTTATGTGCCAGGCATTGTACAAGCTCAGAATAATGTAAATGGGTTGTTTTGCTTTACTTTTGTCTTAAATGTAAGCCAAGCTGAGAGAATTTAGATATCTTAGTAGTTAAAAAGTACCAGCATATAACTACTGGTATACAGATAACAATCTGGTCCCAATTTTAAAGAATATATATATTTTTTTAAATACTCAAACTCTGTGGAGGTCTACTAAGAGCAGAGAAAAGTATTATGCTTTTTTGCCTGCTTTTCTGCCTGCTCCTTTAGGAAGAGGTGCCTAAGCCTTTTTCAGGCAGAGGAATTTTCACACCAAGGTATGGCAGGCTCTCGTGTTCCGTAGGATAGGCATTACTACCCATGTTATTCAGATTCACTCCATCAAATGACATAGTTTACACATTTTCATCTTCATTCCCACTCATAGACTCATAGAATCATAGAACCACAGAATTGTTTGGGTTGGAAGGGAACTTGAAGCCCATCCAGTTCCAACCCCCTGCCATGGGCAGGGACACCTCCCACCAGACCAGGTTGCCCAAAGCCCCATCCAGCCTGGCCTTGAACACCTCCAGGGATGGGGCATCCACAGCTTCTCTGGGCAGCCTGTGCCAGGGCCTCACCACCCTCTGAGTGAAGAATTTCTTCTGAATATCTAACCTAAACCTACCTTCTTTTAGTTTAAAGCCATTCCCCCTTGTCCTATCACTGCACCCATGACAAAGAGTCCCTCCCCAGCTTTCCTGTAGCCCCCTTTAGGTACTGGCAGGCCACTGTGAGGTCTCCCCGGAGCCTTCTCTTCTCCAGGCTGAACAACCCCAAATCCCTCAGCCTGTCTTCACAGGAGAGGTGCTCCAGCTCTCTGATCATCCTTGTGGCCCTCCTCTGGGTTTGTTCTAATACTTCCACGTCCTTCTTGTGCTGCGGGCCCCAGAGCTGAACACAGGGCTCCAGGTGGGCCTCATGAGAGCAGAGCAGAGGGGAACAACCCCCCTCTCACACCCTGCTGGCCACGCTCCTTTTAATGAAGCCCAGGTTAGTTGGCTTTTGGGGCTGCAAGCACACATTGCTGGCTCATGTCGGGCTTCTCATCAACTAACATTATCTTCAGTTGTGCACAGGACATGCCTAATGGTAAAATAAACCAACTTTACTGAGCAGGATTTATGTCAGATTGTTACCTGCAAAACAGCAAACAGCTAACCATCAAAGGAATGTAACTGCAATCTTCAAGTAAATTTATCAACTGAATATTTTTCTAATTGTTTAGATTTTTATTAGATTTTATTGCATTCAGATTCCTAATAATATCCTAGGAATCCATTATAAAGGCACAGAAGCATTCTGCTTTTTGCATTATGTCTCCAGATGTGAAATATTTTTCTCATCACCGGACCTTCAATTATTTCATCTGGGCTTCTAATCTATTTTTAAGACAAATTAGGTATGGAAACATGTTAATATCATAAACAGTTGATACTTCAGTTGATAGTTAGCTAGTCAAAACATTTTCCATATATCTTACTTCCTTTGTGGGATGTCTTTTTGTGTATTGTTTGTTTATTTAATTATACCTACATTAATGTGGAGCTTAAAAAAGCATATAGAGAACATACAGGAGACATTTCACTGTTCCAGGATTTATAACGCGTTCATTAAACCTTCCATGACTTTATCACATTTCATATGTCTCCCCTATTAAGATTAGTTGTCCAGTTATTCTGCTACAGTGGTACAGAGTCCATGCATGATGCATCAACAGTGCAGGAGGCAGATTTGGTAACATGTACATTTGTCTGGACTTCCTCCATCCTCCACACTAACTTAATTTACAAGCTCTAACATTACAGGTGATTTATGCTAACCCAGAGACTACAAAAAACTAGAGTAAAAAGAGTGGACAGGACTGGCAGCAACTATAACATTAACTAACTATAACTGAATCACTTGCAGTTATCTAACCATACCATAGAAAGCCCAGGCTGTTTATCTGTAGTTTTTCAGTGTCAAATCTGCCTTCCTGATCTATGTCCTCTCCCAAAAAAATTTTGGGTGCTCAGATAAGCTCTAATGTCAGAGCCCAGTTGCCACACACAGACCAACAAGTTAATAGGGCTTCAAGTCTCACATTAAATCAGAAAAAGCAGTAAGCCAGTACCTGGAAGTGCTTCCACTGGAAGAGACATTTTTCCCCTTGTCACTGCCGCTTTCACATGATATCAGTTTCACAGATGAACACCAGAGGTGCCCACTGATGTGAATCTACTTGCTATGGAAAAATGTCCAAACATAAAAAGAACAATGAATTAAGCTATTTTTTCCCCACAAAGCACAAATGGAACAAACTGATTTTTTCTTAAATATTTTAAAAACTGTAACAGTTTTAAAGCTCGTCAAAACTTGCAGTTCAGCTCAAGGATCTGTCATCTCTCACTGGAAGGATAGTGTCTGTCTTTTTACCTCTTAAATTCAGCCAAAGAAACTGGAAACCACTCACAGAATCTTCCCTGAATGATGTTCAGTTACGAAAGCCTTATAAATCAGAGAGATTTGAGTTAGTTCGGGAGCACTTTTGCGAACTGGGTTTCCACTGAATGGTTCTTGGAAACAATGATAAGTTAATGAGCTTTTTTTTTTTCTTAAAAAGGAATATTTCAGAAAGTTGAATTGTTTTGAATGCTCTTCCAAAAAACAAACATAATGTGTCTTCAGTTGAAGAGATCCTACATCTAGAAAACTAGAAGAATATTATCCACAACTATGTTTTTTTGTGTACTGGATGTCCTCTAAGTATCTGCATCATCTGACACTAGTCAGGGTGTGCTATTGCCTTAGTATATAGCCTGATTCCTGTTGAGGAGACAAAGTCAATCATGCTCACGCAGTTGTAAAGCAAGAAAGATTTCTGCACAGAAATGCAGGTACTTCAAAGCCTCTTTCAAGGTGCTATATTCCACAGTGGTCATTTTGAGGCTGGTTAGACTGATGACACATTAGTTACAATCAGGAATTTTGAGGCATTAGGTCTTCACTGAGGTCAAGGGTATTGCCTGAAACAAAGTCATATATGCAGGGAAGTCTTAAAGAAAGCTTTCTTTGATGAAAGGAAAAAAAGAAAAAAAAAAAAAAAGGATGAAATGCATTATTCAAGGTCATACTGAAAGAAGATTGTGATGTTAAAGAGAGTGACCATGGCTCCTGGCTGAAGGATCCTGCTCTTTCCTCAGGGTCACAAATACCAAAAGAGGCACCTCTACATTACAGCTACAAAGCATTCTTAGTGCAGATGCTTCTGAGACGATAAAACTGTTTTCCTATATTATTACAGTAAACCTCCCTCCACGTAGGCAAAGATAATCCGTCCTTCTGCCAACAGAATTTTCCTGCTGTCATTAGGGTTTTTCCTTTTGGCCCACCTGTCTCTACCTTCAACCCTTCTCAAGCCCTCAGTGAGAACAACAAAATCATGTGCATAGATTGGATCCAGAGGACTTTAAATCAACATTCAGTTATCTTGGAGACCTTTTCTGGACATTGCCAGAGGATCCTAGAGTTCCATTATCTTTGTGTATCTCTTACTACAGTCCGTCATTTTCTATGAATCTTCAGAGGTCTCTCAATACCTTACGTGACCTCAATGACAGACATTTAGACATTCCTTTCTAAAATGACTCAGATACTGGTCTGGGATTAGACTAAGGGAAAGCTGTCAAAAGCTGCAGGAGTTGCATAGGTTAGTGGACTAAATGATGGGAAGAAGCCTGTTGCTGCGCTCAACACTTATGAGCCAGGGAGGAAATGACAGCTAGTGAGGAACTGGAAGTACAGGAGAAAAAAAAATGCAGCTGGCAATTTTGTAAGGAGCTACTTGCTAGCATCACCAGTACCCAAGTACAAGAAATATACCAGTGCTATTATGATGTTTTAACAAGGTTAAGTTTGAAAGGAGATGAGAATGATTGCATTACTGGAAAATAATCCTGTACTTGGGGATCTCAGATTCTTTAACTTGACAAAGAGAAGGTGGTGAGAGCCTACCATCTATTAAAGTCAACAAAGAGAAGAAAAATATGACCACAGGGAGCTCTTCAGCTTAACAGGAGATGTAACAAGATCCAGTCATTAAAAAGTGTAAACTAAACTCATTCAGACTAGAAATTACTTATTTTTAGTGTTACTTGGGTGGAAGAAAAGTTCTTGAATGCTAGGGACTTTCCATTGTTTCCACTATGACTCAGCTAACCAACACTGAACATTCTTTTACAAATTATGCTAGTACTTCAGACAGTCATTAATTCAGGGATTAACTATGTCTGTGTTATACAAAATCTCATATTAATTGATGACAGTCTGGCTTTAAAAACTAGGAACCTTTGGAAATAATAAGGGATTAATCCAAGAGATAATGGTCTAGGGGGAATGGGGTAAATTCATCTAATTTGGGGACCCAGTACATGCAACAGAACACTGAAATGGCTCCTTGTTATAAATCCAGGGGGAACAATTTAAAACTGTCTCTGGGCACTGACTGAAGTGAGAATCCATTTAACCGTGAAGAGAGCTAAAATTGTGTGGGCATGGTGCTGCCCAAAGCGTGGCTCTGCCTGTGGCTATGAAAAGTGGCATGCTCAACCAACAGCCCTGTGAGATGAGGTGACCCTCCAAGACGAGCGTGTGACCATGCCATGCCTGTACTGACATGACAGCTTTTACTTGAGCATTGGCATGCTGGTCTGAGCAGGCAGCTGTCTTCTCTGATATGCATCCTGTCATGACCAAGAAAAATTCATATTCTTGGCCAAGCATCAGTGATTTTTCTCTTATCACTCACTGCTCCTGTTTGGATGCAAGAAGGCTCAGCACCTGCTCCTTGAAGCAGAATTCAACAGCATCCCTGCTGCTCCTCTGCTCTTGCTTTCACTGCATTGTGTTTTGGCCAAGCTAATATCTACCTAGTGCAGCTCATCTCTTTTCTGCCCAGAGCTCTTTATACCTTTCATATCTGCACAAGAACAGACAGCTTCCACAGAATTTGAGACACCTCTTAACTGTTGTCTTATGCTGTCTTTTTCCAAACTAAGATGGTGTACCCAGGGAGTACCCTTCCTTCATCTGCCTTTGTCCCTTGGTGGCTGTGCCTGGCACTCGCATGACACCCCAGTGCTTTCAGAAAGAGAATGACCTTTGAGTAGAAAGTTTGCCTTGATGATAAATCACATCTAATCTAGTCTACTGTAAATACTATTATATATTAATATGCATGTTTTAATAAATGGGTATATATTATATAAGTAATTATACTACACTACATTATGCTGATATCTAATTATAGATCCATTGTGGCAGGAAATCTTCTGATTTGAGAAAGAAGAGATTGGATTTGAATAAATTATAGATTAAAAGGGTAATAACAAATGGACTGCAATGGCTCAGAAAGCATGGGAATTTTAGTTTTCATAAGGATTTATTATGTTTACTGTATTTGTGTTAGCAAAAACTGCAACTGCTTGAACAAAACTTTTTCTTCAGCTGACACTGCACATGGCATTTATTTTTCTCTTTTTGCTAAAAAAAAAAAGAAAAAAAAAGAGGTTTTTTATGAATTAGTGTACTGCAATACTAAGCTTTATATTATCTATAAACTAAGGTAGTAAAAAAAGTCCCATCATTTTAACCTTGGAATGCAACAGGGGATGTGGTGGATCTATAAAAATTTACTGCCCTTCAATGGCTGGTTAAGTGGTCAGTGCTGATGAGTGGGAGTTTGCATTTGTCTCATAGTAGTATATTTTCATTGCATTTTCTTCCAAGGGATCTCCGAAGCTTAGGCTGCATTTCCAAAACATCTAGGCCATGCAACTGGTCTGCTGGTATGAAGATGAGCAGACTCTGACTAAAGCTTTTTTGGCACCATTGAAGGTCCACTAAATCTTGAGCATTTCTCATACATCAGAGAGTTTTTTCATTTTTCTGTGCATCTTGCAATCAAGTGTTTCCATCTGGAAAATAAAACATGTATGCTTGGTCTCCCTCAGACCCCAGGACCTAGAGTTGTTCAGGTGCATAAGGTACTTGTCTAAATAAAGTTTGTGTCATGAGTTGTAGTTGTATGGTGTGTATACAAGATAGTAAAGTCCTTGTGAAGCAAAGGCTTTTACAGTACCTCACTTCACCACTGCATTCCAGAAAAACAAAGGATAAACAATTCATCATCAAAAGAAGACTATGTTTGAATACATTTGAATGCAAACTCCCACTTCAGTCAGTGATGGTTCTGGATGAAAAGCTGAACTGGTCTGAATGAACCAAAAATTTCCCCTTCTTTTTATGTTCTCATTTTAGATCAAAGCAAATATGCAAAGCAAACACAGGCTCTCTGTTTGAGTAGAGTAAATAAGGCAGTTTCATAATCATGGATTTTGAAGAAAGTCATGCAGATGTTTTATTCTTTTAGACTAGTTTTGCTAGTATGTACAACCAAGTCAACTGTAGCTGAGCTGATTATTTTGGATATCCAGCTATTTCCTATTTTTCAGGGGTGATCATTTTACTCTGAATTTTCCCCTTGCTTTTATAAAATATTGTCTTGTGTTCTCTCTGACCATAACAATCCTGAAAATTAAAAATGATGTAGTAAAAGTCCATTTCTATGTGTTTGGGTATGTCTGTGAATAGTGCTTCCAAATCCTATGGGATAAGAGCTGCTATATAAATGTAAATATAAGTCATAGCCTTCTTTGAACGGATGACCCTTTGCTGCTGTCTTTTCAACAGCATAAGCAGCACAAATAGCAAGTGCCAGAATTAAATGATATGATAAAGACTGGTCTTTGCTAATTTTTCAGAACCCAGGCTATCTTTACCACATTTAAGAACTTAAGGCCTTCTGTCTTCTGAGTTAAAAATAATAAAAGACAAAGTTTAGGCTAAAATAAACTTTCAAAAACAGCTCTGGATTTGTGGCTCTGATTTGCAGTTTCAGAAATGAAATATGTACCTCTGTGTGCAACTCTCACTGAAGGGTAAGAAAATAGGTCCACTTTTTATTTCTCTTAGACTTTTTTTTTTTTTTTTTTACTAGCCGTTTTCCCTGCTGGCTGTTTTCCATAGGCAAAAAAAAAAAAAAAAAAAAAAAGTAATTCCATTATTTACAACAAAGTTCTGCTGATTTCTTTGGAACTTTGTGCACTCACAGACATTGCCTCAGTGCTGTGTTTTGCCTGTGCCTGTTCACATGTTTCTAACCTGATGCTTTGTAAGACACATAAGCCAGGTCTTGCTGTGACATTTCATAGCACTGTATTCAAATGCTAAATAAATTCTTAGTTTATTTAACAACTCTGTATGCAAATAATTTCAATTATCTTGCTCCCATCTTTTAGTGAAACAGAAAGACAAGGTAGCAGTTTTTGTAAGTTTAGTGATTTTTGCTTTCAGACTTCCATTTGTACCAATGTAAATAACAATCATGTTACAAATGTCTGAACTTGAAATGTAAGTTATTTGGATTTTTAGTCATCATCAGGCCTCACAGGTGTCAATGTAACATTAAAACAGCTGAGAAGAACTGACTCTGCTAAAACTTGCACCAGAAATTTTAGAGCTTGCAAATTCAGAGGTCTTGTTAAGGTCAAGTTAAAAAGAAAAGTGCCTTTAATCTGCTCAGTAGTATGTCAAATTGTATACAAAGTTGGTGCTGTTTCTACTTTATTTTGTGAGCTTGGTTCACTGTATTTCTTCTTGAGTTCCTTCTTTTTGGCCCATGGCTTACTGGACCTGAACCAGCAGTTCCCACTGGTTGAGAACAAAGATCTCCTTACACTCATCAGCAGCGTGGAGATTTGCCATCTCCATTGTGTGCCACTATCTTGGCAAGCTGGTTTGATGACACAAGCTATTCCCAGCATAATCCATCTAGTTGTCTTTCCCCACAGGGAAAAATCACTTTTATTAGAGGCCAAAAACAATACATGCCACTGGGATCACAGAACCCCCCCCCCCCCCCTTTTTTTTTTCAGAGTATGCTAGCAGTGCCAAGAGTTAAAATGTTTCTGAGGAAAATGTTTGTCACTATGGTTATGCATGGAAGACAATATCTGTTTTTAGAATTTGACCCTTTTATTCATTTTTTTTCCTTTAATAAATACATTCAGGAGTGCTTAAAAAGGACTATGACTTCTACTAAAGCACAAATAGTACAATTAGTATCTAACAAGTAAAGTCTCATCAAAGAACTCCTGGTTCTTCCTTCTTTCTACATTCTGTTCCTAAGAAGCAAAAGAAGTGAATCTATAACCTGTTTTTTGCAATGTAATAACAAGAATGGGAAGAAGTCAGGCCAGCCTAATAGAAAATGAACAGTGATGCAGAAATGCCAATGGGAGATTTGAGTTCTATTGTAATACACAGGTCACCATATTGTTGCTATTCAACAACATCCAGTAAAGTTAAGGAAAGACCAGGAAACCTTTGTCCAAAGCAGAGAGGTTAACTCAACATTCATTGCACTCTCTGAAAGAGATAGGATTAGCCTATGAATCAGATGATATATTCCCTTTTAAAAAGTGGTAAAATTCTATGTCTGATTTAAGGACATCTATAAGGGTCCTGTCTCTCTGTCTGCAGGCCATAGAGGAAGCATGCAACTCAAAGAAAGGTACAAGAATACGGCAAGTCCATAATGATGCCTCCCTAGGACTCACCCAAATTCCAGCTTTTCTTCAGCTTAGACTTTTAGCTGTCTGCAAACAGCTACCACATCTTTATTTTTGGTGTCTCACCAAGTTGAGAATGATCTTCTCTCTGTTGCTATGAGTATCATTTAAAAGAAATCTAAGGCAAGAGGAATATTATTTTTAAGAATTCCCTTCTGTGAACTTCTACAGCTTTCTTGCTAGCTTGGCTTTTATGGGTTCATTTCAATGGTATTATTCTCACAGTATCACATCACAGTATCACAGATTTCTAGGTTGGAAGAGACCTCAAGATCATCGAGTCCAACCTCCGACCTAACACTAAGTACTCCACTAAACCATATCGCTAAGCTCTACATCTAAACGTCTTTTAAAGACCTCCAGGGATGGTGACTCCACCACCTCCCTGGGCAGCCCGTTCCAATGCTTAATAACCCTTTCGGTAAAGAAGTACTTCCTAACATCCAACCTAAAACTCCCCTGTCGCAACTTTCGCCCATTCCCCCTCGTCCTGTCACCAGGCACGTGGGAGAATAGACCAACCCCCACCTTGCTACAGCCTCCTTTAAGGTACCTATAGAGTGCGATAAGGTCGCCCCTGAGCCTCCTCTTCTCCAGGCTGAACAAGCCCAGCTCCCTCAGCCGCTCCTCGTAAGACTTGTTCTCCAGACCCCTCACCAGCTTGGTCGCCCTTCTCTGGACTCGCTCGAGCACGTCTATGTCCTTCCTGTAGCGAGGGGCCCAAAACTGAACACAGTACTCAAGGTGCGGCCTCACCAGAGCCGAGTACAGGGGCACAATCACTTCCCTAGACCTGCTGGCCACACTGCTTCTTATACAGGCCAGGATGCTGTTGGCCTTCTTGGCCACCTGGGCACACTGCTGGCTCATATTCAGCCGACTATCAACCAATACTCCCAGGTCCTTCTCGGCCAGGCAGCTTTCCAGCCACTCATCTCCCAGCCTGTAGCTCTGCTTGGGGTTGTTGCGCCCCAGGTGCAGGACCCGGCACTTGGCCTTGTTGAACTTCATACAGTTGGCCTCAGCCCATCGCTCCAGCCTATCCAGATCCTCCTGCAGAGCCTTCCTGCCCTCGAGCAGATCGACACACGCACTTAGCTTGGTGTCATCTGCAAACTTACTGAGGGTGCACTGGACGCCCTCATCCAGATCATCGATAAAGATATTAAAGAGGACCGGCCCCAGTACTGAGCCCTGGGGGACACCACTAGTGACCAGCCTCCAACCAGATTTGACTCCATTCACCACAACTCTCTGGGCCCGGCTATCCAGCCAGTTTCTAACCCAGTGAAGCGTATGCCAGTCCAAGCCCCGAGCAGCCAGTTTCTTGAGGAGAATGTTGTGGGGAACGGTGTCAAAAGCCTTACTGAGGTCAAGGTAAACCACATCCACAGCCTTTCCCTCATCCACCAAGCGCGTCACTTTGTCATAGAAGGAGATCAGGTTCGTCAAGCAGGACCCGCCTTTCATAAACCCATGCTGACTGGGCCTGATCGCCTGGTTGCCCTGCAAGTGCCGCGTGATGACCCTCAAGATAATCTGCTCCATGAGCTTTCCTGGCACTGAGGTCAAACTGACAGGCCTATAGTTCCCCGGGTCTGCCCTGCGGCCCTTCTTATAGATGGGCGTCACATTGGCTAGCTGCCAGTCAACTGGGACCTCCCCCGATAGCCAGGACCGCCGATAAATGATGGAAAGCGGCTCGGCCTGCTCCTCCGCCAGTTCTTTCAGTACCCTCGGGTGCATCCCATCCGGCCGCATTGACTTGCGCACATCCAAGCTCCGTAGCAGGTCACCAACCATTTCCTCATGGATAGCGAAGGCCACATCCTGCTCCCCATCCCCTTCCACCAGCTCAGGGCACTGGGTATCCAGCGAACAACCGGTATTGCCGCTAAAGACTGAGGCAAAGGCGGCATTAAGCACCTCAGCCTTTTCCTCATCCTTAGTAACTAGGTTTCCCCTCGCATCCAGTAAAGGATGGAGATTCTCCTTAGTCCTCCGTTTCGCGTTGATATATTTGTAAAAGGATTTTTTGTTGTCTTTAACGGCAGTAGCCAGGTTGAGCTCCAGATGAGCTTTGGCCTTTCTAATTTTCTCCCTGCACAGCCACGCTACATCCTTGTAGTCCTCCTCAGTGACCCGCCCTTTTTTCCAAAGATTATAAACCCTCTTTTTTCTGCTAAGCACAAGCTGCAACTCTCTGTTGAGCCAGGCCGGTCTTCTTCCACGCCGGCTCGTCTTTCGGCACGTGGGGACGGACCGCTCCTGTGCCATCACGATTTCCTTCTTGAGGAGTGCCCAGCCTTCCTGGACTCCTCTGCCCTTCAGAACCGCCTCCCAAGGGACTCGGCCAACCAGCATCCTGAGC
The DNA here is from genome assembly GCF_040182565.1 of Anser cygnoides. Classification (NCBI taxonomy): domain Eukaryota; kingdom Metazoa; phylum Chordata; class Aves; order Anseriformes; family Anatidae; genus Anser; species Anser cygnoides. The sequence continues at coordinate 202,519,770 of NC_089873.1, forward strand.
AGCTCAAAGTCAGCCCTCCAGAAGTCCAAGACAGCAGTTTTACTGGTCCCCTTCCTGGCCTCGCCAAAAATAGAGAACTCTACCATTTCGTGGTCACTCTGCCCAAGACAGCTTCCGACCACCACATCTCCCACCAGTCCTTCTCTGTTTGTGAAGAGAAGGTCTAGCGGGGCACCACCCCTGGTAGGTTCACTGACCAGCTGCGTCAGGAAGCTATCTCCCACGCTCTCCAGAAACCTCCTAGACTGCTTTCTCTGTGCCGTGTTGTGTTTCCAGGATATGTCCGGGAAGTTGAAGTCCCCCACGAGGACAAGCGCCAACGATTTTGCAACTTCTGTCAGTTGCCTATAAAACTCCTCATCCGTCTCCTCATCCTGGTTCGGCGGTCTATAACAGACCCCGACCAGGATGCTAGCCTTGCCGGCCTTCCCGCGAATCCTAACCCACAGGGATTCAACCTTATCATTCCCAGCCTGGAGTTCCACAACATCAAAAGATTCTCTAATGTAGAGAGCCACGCCACCACCCCCTCTGTGCTGCCTGTCCCTCCTGAAGAGCCGATAGCCAGGCATTGCAGCACTCCAGTCGTGGGAGCGGTCCCACCACGTCTCTGTGATGGCAACCAAGTCGTAGCCTGCCTGCTGCACGATGGCTTCCAGCTCCTCCTGTTTGTTACCCATGCTGCGTGCATTAGTGTAGATGCACTTCAGCTGGGCCATCGCCTTCTTCCCCGGCCTAGACATTGTTTCCCCCGGCACAGCTCCAACAAGCCTTGTTTGAGCCCCATCGTCCTTCTTACCTAGTTTAAAGCGCTCTCTATGAGCCCTGCCAGCTCCTGGCCTAGGATCCGTTTTCCCCTTGGAGATAGGGACCCGTCTGGGGCCATCAGGCCGGGTGCCGAGTAAAGCTCCCCATGGTGAAAAAACCCAAAATTTCTGTGCTGGCAAGTCACAGAAGTCATGGATAGAATTCATCTCAGAAGTCATGGATAGAATTCATCTCACCACGTTGTGGATGTCTGTTTCTGAGCCAGTCCGTTGGTGGGGACCTTCAGGGAGAAACTCAACTCATCTGTCAGTTTTAGACAGTAATTTTAGGATAAGGTTACTCACATTATAATATGTTAATTTCCCTCTTTGGGTTCTGAAGGGAACCCAAGATATACAGAACGTAGGTATAACATTATATATCAGTAAATATATAGATATATAGGAAGACAAAGGTTAAATATACACATCTGTATCCAGTAAGACAAATCCTGTGCAATGAATGTATCAAAGCAGAATAGTTCTGGGGTTCAGTCAAAATCACAATATTTTAACCAAAAATTGAACAAGAATATCATGTCACAAGTTTCATCAAAGATATCATTTGCTCCCCTGTATTTATATTTCCTATGATGGACCTGTATGGACTATAACCTCTATGTGTCATCACCCATTCTCTCCCAAGGGCATCAGAGAAGATGTACAACTCTAAGCTCTTCTCTGAACAGGCAAAACAAGCTGATCTTGAAGAATTTGTTCCTTAAGCATTATGTTCAATGTAACTTAAACAGATGAAAAAAGTTCTAATAGTTAATTGAAGAGTTTACAATTAGTGAACAACATGCAAATTCTCCCTGAGAGCTATCTGGTGATCTTTGCATTCCTATTGCTGTCATATCCTTCAGGTACTTAGACAGAAATCTCAGTTCTGTTTTTATTTAATTTCAGTTACATATGTGATATCTCTGAATTCTTGTATGGAATTCCAGTGATCTGGAATGTGAGTGATTTCTCCACTGTGATGAATAGTTCATTGTCTATTTATCACGTTTTTTTTTTTTTTTTCCTCATTTTCCATCTCATGTAAACTCCTTAATTTTCATCACTTTAAAGGTCATTAGAGTTTCTGGGCCATCTTCTCTCTTTTCTCTGTGTTTACTCTTTTTTTTGTTGTCTAATTTATGATATAATTCCAAATAAGATATGTGGTTTTCAGTGTGTACCACTGACCTATATCAGCAATGTAAGACCCCCAGATTACTTTGTTAATACCTCTTTACGATTGCCGTACACTGCGAGCTTTACTGAGCTGGCTTCAATAAAGGCTTGTGTTCTGTTTATCACAGTATGGGGTGACTCAAAATACAACAGTTGCTCAACAGAAATTTCAGTGAACCTTGAAAGGTTCATGTGGAGACTGTCAACATCTGCATGGCATTAAGATCTTGCTTAAATAATAAATATTGAGTGTTTCTCAATTCTATTTGCTGTAACACAAAAGGGAAAACACTTTTGACACACCTAGGATGTGAATAGCTAATTCTTAGTACCTTATGAGTTAAAAGTACTTTTAATTTAAAACTTGTGAATGTTTTCCTCCTTACAGAAACCTGCAGAGTGCAGAAGTTATGACAATGCAGTGTAAAAATATTATCTTCGGCATTTTTATATCAGCAACATATATTGCTTGCTAATTGCAGAATATTTTTAAAGCAGTGCTTCCTTCTTTTTAAATTTATTGTTCCTTGGTAATATTCCCCTGAGAAATATAATGGAGGAAGAGGTAAATAAAAAGTTGCACTTCTAGATGAAGATACCTTTAACTCTTCTATAGATATGTTGCTATGAAAAGAACAAGGATCCTGCCTTTTCTAAAATAGTATGCTGTCATCTGCAAATCTTGCCTAAAAGCAGTCAAAATGACTTTGTAGACAGCATCGGATTTTAATTTTTAAAGAGGTTTCAAACTGCTGCTGTAACTTTTTCATATTTATACCAGCAGGCAATTCTACAAATGAGACAGATTTTATTAAATTAATTCTGTGTTTAACAAAACAAAAAGCAACTGAAAAAAAACAGCAAAAACTCCAGCAATTTCAATGCCAGATGTTAACAGATCTTTTCCTTCCAAGAAATGCTTATGAAATTGTGTCAAAAGGAAAAAGAAATGGGATTATGCCCAAACCCCTGTTTATATGTTAAGAGTTTTGTGTTGCAATATGAACACACTTTAAATTGTAAAAGCGTAAGGAATAATCAGAGATCTATTTTTCCCTCACTGTGTTCTTGTCTCAGTGACAACTCCAACTGGGAGATCAAATTAGCTTTGAATAATTTTTGATAGTTAACATGTGTCTGTGGGACTGTACTTCCAGGTAATATGTGAATTTTCAAGGATCCATATGCCTTCTGTTGGCAGCAGGTGTTTCACAAAGAAGCTTATGAACATGTTTTTGAGATACTTTGCAGTGCAAACTCAAGCGGCTTCAGGCTACAAACCAGTGGGTGAAATACTTTTCCTTTTTTTTATACCTTTTTGCCGTAAAGCAGCATAACTTCACCAAATGCGGTCTTATATCTGTGTTGACCTTGACATGACTTATATAGGAAGCTGATTATTAAATCATAATGAAAATTTATGCATTTTATTGGTGTTTTTTTTTGTTTGTTTGTTTCCCCATTTTGCTATCAAAGCAGAAGTAATTTTTTTCAACAAACTTCCTCAATATTTTTCTGGACATTCTGAATTCACTTCTCCTCCCCCTACCACTATTTCTCTCATGCTGTCTTTGATTTTGAATTATTAGCTAGAATACAAATGCTGGTTCTGTGTTGAAATGAATTATTTAAAAAAAAAAAAAAAAAAAGAAAAAAAAAAACAAGAAACAAGAAACAAGAAACAAGAAACAAGAAACAAGAAACAAGAAACAAGAAACAAGAAACAAGAAACAAGAAACAAGAAAAAAAAAAGAAAGAAATATGCATCTGTTCTGATCACATTCTTATTCATGGGGCTGTGATTGACTTGAAACAATTTCCCCAGAGTAAAAGATTACTTGATTTCTGTATTTAGTCCCTGTTGCTTGTGACAGAACTACTTGTAAAAGAATCACAGTGTTTAAATCTTGCTACTTCTACAAATACTTTAGTTATAACCTGAGATTCACTCTTCTTTCTAAAACTAAAATGTGGTATATAAAGTTTTTTAAAGTGTTAGACACCAAGAACTAGGTATATTTCTGCAACATACCACACTGCAGGAACCAAGAAGTAGCAGAGACAGATGCAAATACATTGTTTAATTATCATGTATTCACTGCAGTCTAATGTATTATTGCTGGTTTTTTAGTAGTTGTTGTTCTTACTTAACATATCTGAGGGCCAAAAGTGGAATTAGGACTTCCTATGTTAGATGTTATAAAGGCAAGTAACAGATGTTTATCTAATTTTCAAAACCTCCAGAACACAATTCATTCTGTGACCTAGAAACACCTACCTCATCTATTAGTCACATTCATCTTTGCTGTGCTTTGGAGATGTCTAATGTTATCCATTGACTTTGCAGAGAACCCTTTTGACTAGGTTGCCAATATTTTTATTGTTAAAATTAAATCAAGCAAATATTCTGTGTCTACTTAAGTTGTAAGACCTGCTATGAAGTTTATTATCAAAATAGCAGTGAATAGTTCGAATAACCTACTCTGCTGATAAAGTCAAGGGAAATGCTATAACAGTAACACATATGGCAGATGCCTGTGGTAGGTTATCTGAGTAGAAACCAATGTTAAATATGTTGTCTCGGTGTTACATAGAAGACCCCAAATACCATAGTAATACAAGACTACTAGGATGCAGAATGGAGATTTTAGTCACCCTATACTTTCAAGGTAGAGTGAGGAATTTGCAAAGCCTAAATCTGACCTCACATCTTCCCTAGTTTCCCATTGTAGTCAATAGAATGAAATAGGATCCTCTGGAGAGCAGCTCAGGTAGGTTTCTGCTCTAAATTGCCCTCTCCATGAACTGCAGCAGGAGCTTGCAAAAGATAAGTCTCACTTGGCTAACCTTAAACATTCAAATATCTGTTGAAAAAAAAAAAAAAAAAAAAAAAAGCTGAACAGTGGCTTCATCTCAGTGGGGGAGCTTTGTAATTGTGCCATCATTTTGTGTCAGGTGCACAGAAATTTGTGTTTGGCCAGACTGACAATGGAGATGTCTGTAGTTCCCCTAGCTCTCCACTCCTCTCTCACAAGAATTCTGCATCTTCGTATACTTGCTGTATGTGTTCAGCACACATAGCTTCACAGATAAAGTGGCCTGGGTCTAGAACATGTTGATGACTGTACTTTTTACATACTAATGATAATGTTGCTCTCTACCTGTAGAGAATTCTGGACATTCTAAATTCTGCCAAAAGTCTTTCATCGGTGGGAAAAAACATTCTCATGCTTTGACATCAGGAGAGATACAGGGATGTGAAGATCAGATGCTTGACAACGAGAATAAATATGTCCTTATTTGCAAGATTAGTTTGTAAGAGGTGAGGTTTGAGTTCAGGATGTAGCTTCTAGCATTATTCACAGGCAGTTTGGAGTTCAGTGAATGATATTTATGAAGAAATGTCTGAGAAGTTCTTTTACTTTTAGAAAGGCATCTAATATATTAAAGAAAATATACACCATGGATATAATTTCAATGAACCCCAGATATTTTTTTTTCCTCCATTGTCTTGTAGTTCATGTAGAAATAAATTCACACTCCACCATCTCCGACCTCCCTGAACAAAAGTCAGAGTTCAAGTTCCAGATTCTTTGGATGGTGTTGAGCTACACAGTCCAATGGGCAAATACATAGCCCTGTCTCACTTTTCTTAGTTTAGAATTATGCCTTTTCCAATTTGGAAAAAAATTCCAACATCTAAGCATCCCTAGTTTAGAATATTTTGTGGATTTACAGACTGCAGTTAGAAATCTTGCTAAAACTGATTTTCTCCATGGAGTCTGGTGGTTCCTGCCCGGCGCTTAGTGACAACTACAGCCTTAGTGAGAAGCTCTGCTCAGGGGCCTTGATCACATCTAAGTACTTCTGCCAATAAACATTCTTCCCATTCAGCCCCCACAAAAGCTACGAGCACTGCTTGAAATAGAACAAAAAGCAAATATTTTATTTGTATCCTTCTGTACAAGGGGAAGCATTTAACTGATTTAGCTATGCAACTTGAACCTCCCCAGCATGCATGTTCGTCTGAAGCAGAGAGGAGTGATCTACCACAGATGAGCTGCTGGTTGAAAAAACTACTACCTACCAGCTTGTACCCAAGTCTGAGCTTCAGGTGACATTTCTAAATATTGCCCATTAATCCAGCAGGACTGAAGACATAGAGTAGACCATTAGTGGTAAGTATAAATTCTTTTGGGAATGTTATACTAAAGGTACATTCAATCACACAACTGATTGTTCATTATTATTATTGTTGTTATTATTATTATTATATGTAGATATGCATAACTTTGAGTGTTTATGTGAATATTCATCATAAAACCATTTCTTAGAAAAATTCATCTAACCTTTCACAAAAAGGCAATAGCATATCAGGCTGCTTTTCCTGTAACTTTGCTTTCCATATGTAGCATCCTGAAGCAGTGCACACTGTATATTTACTTTACTGACAAGTTAATTTGCCTGAATCAGAAATTTCCATAAATAATAACAGCAACTAGGTTACCACTTATAGTCCATTTATCCTCTTCTGCAGAGCAATCAAATAAGCCAGAAGGACTCAAGAATTTCGTTAATCTTTCTAAACATGTATAGTTATCGATATTTTTTTTTTCAAAAATTTGAAGGAAGAATAAAATTAAGGAACTGAGTGATGGAAACTATGTAGAAAACCTTTACTGGAGAACTTCAGAAATCCCACTTTAACTCTACTTCCTTTAAAACTTTTTTTTTTTTTTTTTTTCCCAGTCATTTCAGGAGATGATTACAAAAAGTATCATTCAAACTATTCAAACTTTTTAAGTTTCCCTTTGCCTTTGATGATCTTTGCATTAGGCCCAGAAAACACATTTAGCTATTATAATGAAAGCCTATTAGTCTCTTGAATGTTCTAAACTAACATTTTCTTCAATAACATTCTTGCATTGTGTAGCTCCTGATATAAGAAAATTTAAGTAAGTTTAGGAAAATTTCCTGTCTCCTTCTCTGCTTCTGGAGAACAAATCTCTGAAATGTAAAATGGTGATGAAATGAAATGAAATGAAATGAAATGAAATGAAATGAAATGAGGAAAGTTCCGATCCTTTTTGTGAAAACCAAAGTGAATCTAAATTTTGATGCCTGTGCATTTTGGACAGTAAGAGTGGTATACATCTCAGCTGAATTTAGACATCTAAATCTATTTGTTTGTTTGGCTCGTATAAACATATAATAATATAAACACATTTAGTTTACAGTCTGTCTGAACTATTTTATACGGAGATGTTAGGAGGAGATGAATCATGCCCTCTAAGTAGCCATTTCTTCCCACTGACCTATAAAGAAAGCCTGCTGGGGCTACCTCAGATGAAGACATCTACACCCTACCAAATGAATTCTCCTCTGAGAGTCATCCTTGATTCTACCCAGCACAGCATATGATTTCAGAACAACAGGATCAAATATTCTGAAGCTAAATAGAAGTAAGATTCTGTGCAGCACTCTCCCTGAATCCCCCTACCCAAGAATATCGTTGCAAACTTATTAAATTTCTTGCCTCACAGATACGGAAGATGATTTCTTATGCTGAATAAAAAGATATATTAGTACTGCAAAGACTTTTCTTCCTTTCTTCCATATTCATTGACAATGTTATTGATGCGTAAGGCAATTCTAATGCAAAAATAAAGCTGTAAGAAGGAGGGAGAATAGAAGGGATGATCTTTTTTGCTCTTACCAGATCAGAACCTATATAACAGAGTTACTGACCCAGGCAAAGACATTGTCTCTGCCATGGTCAGGTTGCTTATTTCACCTGTGTGATTTCAGTGCTAATACTCCGGCAGATATTTGAGGAAAGGAATGTAAAACATTTAATATTTAGGTGCTTCTAATTAATAAACTCGCAACCAGCTCCAGGTGCCCCTGCTTAAGCAGGGGGAGTGGACTGGATGACTTACAGAGGTCCTTTCCAACATAAACCATTCAGTGATTCTGTTATTAATATTGTATAACCACAACAGTGGAAAGAGTCAATAAATGCAACTCCTGATGATTAAGAGCATGAGGTCAATCAGAGTATCCAGAAGGATCTTCTGCGTAACACAAGCCATGATATCATACTCACTACTTCACTACTTCCTGCAATGGTACAGGGAATTTTTGGTTGACCTGAAGCATAAGTCTTAGAGAGACTCAAAGGCTTTTCTTGGGTCAGAGGTTTCAAGTGAAGGAAAATGCATCCTCTGCAAGCTGTCCTAACCTTCAATGCAAAACTTTTATAGTATATTTCTAGTTTAATTTTGTTGAGCTTTAATTTTCAGCTGCTGAATTGTACCATCCCTTTGTCTGGCAGTTTAAAGATCCTTCTCTCAGAAGTTGTCTCATTGTGTAGATACATATAAACATGACCAAATCACCTTTTAACCTTTTTTTTTTTTTTAATATATTATTCTTAAAATATTAAATGGGAAAAAAAAAAAGAAAAAAAATAAAGGTAAAAGCTGTATTTTGTAAGTAGAGCTTCAGTTGAAGAAAATCAGTGCCACAGATGTATGCACCCAAAGTGGAAAATATGACCATTAATGATTTGTAAGGTATGGCTTTCAGGAAATTCTGTGAACATCAAATGATCATCCTACTGTTTTTGTTGATGCCAACTAAGCAGGTATCACATGCCCTCTGCTGAGGGTAATATTACTTCTGGGTGGATCAAATGCAGAGCAGTAGCTGCAGCCTTTCTAACCAAAGGAAAGAGGTAATCTGCATTGATTTCTAAAGATAAAAGACTAACAGGGATTAATACTGTCCACTTTCTCTCCTATCACAAAAAGTCAATTCTAACAGCTCTTCTAAGCTATATAAACATTTTTTTTTCCTTTTTTTATGACTGCTTCAGGTCAGGAAGGTTTCACTTTTTTGAAATCACATTATAGTGAGAAATCTGTCTTTTTCTGTTATTGATTAAAAAGTAATGCTTGGATAGTAAGTATCCCAGGAAAGCTGTAACACTTTTAAGTTACCACTGTAAATATTCATCTAATGAATTAAATTAAAGAAGGTAGTCACCACTGGGACTGCAACACATGCATCCACTTACCTCAGCCTATCTGTCTTTAGGAATGTTCCTAATGGTTTGTGGCAGCCATGATTGTGCTCCGCTTGTCCTGAACATGAGATTGTTAGAAAGCTAGGCTGGTTCTGAGCCATTTTCTGCTCTAATCAGCATTCTTCATGGATCCACTGCAGCACAGCCTCCTGACTCACAGAAACTTGCTGTATTTTTTAAATGGCCCAAACTGATTCAAAGCAAATGAGTTTAGGAAGGGTGTAAAAGTTGTTAGTTATGCATCATGTAATTGCCCATAGTACAGCTAGTTCCGACTCCCGAATCAAACAGAGCACATCCCAGTCTATGTTAGTGAACATTAAGTAATTTAAAGCCTCAGTTGTGCCAGGCACTCCCTCAATTACTTGTTTTCCTTTAAGAGCCTTGCTGTCATTTAGAGAGGACAGAATCCTGCATTTGTTTTAAACGTGTAAATAAATAAAAACATAGCAGACACAAATTATAAATATGGTAAAATCCATGAGCTGGACAAAATGATGAATGGGCTTTGGAAAGGTACCCAAAAGTGACATGGGTATCTCACAGTATTTCTACATGGGCAGAAGGGGAAACCTTTTCTGCCCGCATAAACATGACCAGATGTGAACAAGCACCTATCCAAAGTCATTAATGTGATGACTGTGCTCCAGCTATTGAACCCTGATGGAAGGTAGTCTCACTAGACTGGAAAGAGCTCCATGCTCATGTGAATATACTGCTTCCAACATACAGCTTCTGCCTGTACTCAGAGAGAACTAAGCTGTACACATCTGGGGGTATCCATCTGCTCATAAGCAATTTTAGAACAGCTTCATCTCACTTAACTTTAGACTTTTGAGAAAGCTATTTTAGAAATGTAACTGCTTTAGATTCACTCTGCAGACAATGGGGCAGTGAGGCATCTTTATTAGAGGGCAGTTCAGCCCCCCTACCATCTGAAGGATCCTGTAGAAGAACTTTACTCTTTCTATGGACTCCAGTGTAGTTCAAGGTGATGAGGTGTCCAACTGTGTCATTGTAGGGCTCTGGGCAAATAAGTTATATACATGATACTGGCAATCAAAGGAAGAAAAACAGACAGTAGAACAAAACACACAGTCATGCATTACAGATGAAATGATTTTAAATCACTAAAATTTACATTTTTATGTGGGTTATGATTTTTTTTTTTTTTTACTTTTCTAAAGCAAAACAGGGAACAGAAACAGCAATGCACTTACAATAGAAAAATAAACATGTTCAAGAAATGTCAAAAATATTTCTTTAAAAATTTTGTTCTCTCATGTCTTATGAAATGATAAAATTCATTGTACATTCTGATGTTGCTCAATTTCAATTTTGTAACCAAATTTTTGTAATTTTTGTGTCATTTTTATAACCAAATAAAAATATCACAAATTTCACCTTTCTTAAACACCTCTCCGCATATCCTGCAACTCCAGGAAGCTAAGCCAGGTCCTTCCCTCCTTATTCTCTCAAGTCAAACTTTTAGCTCCTACCATATCTCATGAAATACTTCTGGATCTTCAAAGGAGAAACTGATGAATACATAGTATGAGAAGACACCATTGCCTCAAAGAGAGAAGCTGAGATCAGAAGCAGGAAGCTGGCATACCAGTCTAAAGGAATCATTGATTTTTATGGACTTTTCATTGCAAATATTAACATTAGAATTGGTTTCTTCTTAAGAAATTATATGAACTCATTCAAACACATACAAATTAAAAAAAAAAAAAGTTTTAAAATAGAGCAGCCACAAGTTCTGAGTTATGCATGAGGTCATTAGATATTTTCTTGTTCCTTTTTGGCATCAAATCTAATGGCTTCCTATAGCCTTAAATAGAGAGAAGGATATGAAATCTGGCCTGACAATTCTAATGTAAAGCCCAGGTTTACTTAAGGTTTAGCCAAATGTGCCTGGCCATCTCATCACTGGTATACCTCCTGTTCAAATCAATGTGTGTGCAAACATGATAAGAAGACTTTTTTTATTTTTATTTTTTTTCTCCTGAAACCTGACTGCTAAGGGCTCACCTCCCATATTTCTACCCCTTTTCCAAACTCTTATCTGCCTCTTTCTCATTCACACACAAAACTTGTGCATAATTACTTGCCCCAAAACCATACTTATGCATTCATTTTCACCAAGACAAGATGACAGTTTTCCATGTTGTAGACCAAGATCTAAAATAACCCCAATACCCTCAGTGTTGCTCTCACTAATTTAAAAAATGGTCTATCATGTCCATGTTATGGTAAGCAGAATAGCAGTAAGCAAGGACTGAAAAATGTTGAAGAAATTCCATATGTCTAAAAATACTTTCAGAGATTCACACAGCAGAGTTAAGCAGAAGTTGGAAGGACTCTCATTTGCTCCCCACCAGATATTTCCCCTCTCACAAGCAGCCAGGACTTTTCAGACAACTCTCCTTTCTACCTGCAGATCCAGGGGGCAGATGCCTGAGGATCCAGGGGAGCCAGATTGATGGGAAACATTAGGCTGTGTCAGCTCACAGTTGGATCATCTAATGGGATCCAGCCCCAAACTCTCCAGCATGTGCAAAAATGGGAAGATGAGGCCTCTACTTGCACCATCTTTTTTTCCACAGAAACCCATATTTTTCTAATTTGAAGTAATTTGAAAAGTATGTTAGTTTCCAACGCACTTCCTGAGGAAGTAGAGATCATTTAAAAATTGGGCTGATGTGGACTAACAAGAAAACTGCTAAGGTAGTCCTATATAGCTGCACACATGTTATTGATGATAAACCCAAAAAGCTTTTCAAATGACCGTGGGATGAGCTTGAGAATGAATATCTTTTTCTCACATAAAACTTTGTTTCCTTCCAGAGGTTCTGGATCATTTGTATTGCTAAACGGCAAGACAAAAAAAAAAAAAAAAAAGTGACATTTACTTGAACTTATGGTGGATTTGAGGCTTATCTTTGCTGATTGTTTGTGTTATGCATGTGGATTATCTAGTCACTGCATGACAGGAACTTAACAGGACTTGAACAGTGCACAGGGAACGTGTGTGTTTATAACTGTCGGTGATTTTCTGTGACTGAAGTGTCCGATACAGTGGGACAAGACATCTCTTTCCTATCATCCTTTTATGTGTTTTTGTGTATGAATGACTGCATGGGTCTACATGCTCTTACATGTCTGTGCGTATATTCATACATATTTGTGCGTATATAAATAATTGTTTATATAAAAACTTGTGAGAGGTCAAGATGTTCAGCTATCTCATTCTCCGCGTTATACAGTCAGAGCATGAAAGCAAACATTAAAACAAACAGACACACAAACAAACAAAAACAAGGGCAGTGAGTAAGGGAAACAGCCAGTATTCCAAGCTGTACACAAGACCCGCTCCCTCTCCTTCATCTCACAGCCGGCATTCCCAAAACTTCTTACCCAGCTCCTGCAGCTCTCTGCATGACCAGGGGCAGTGGGAATTAAACATAACTGAAATTCAGCATTGCAGAAGTTCATCTTGGTTAGGGAACTCAGCAAGAGGAGAGCATTTGTAGCATAAGAATTTGTAGCTTGTGATGCTAGAACGAGCAGTGTATCCAGACACTCGCAGGACATGTGCTTGTATTAGCAGGGCTGCTGTGGAACAGTTCATAGGTTATGGTTAGATACTCCAAATTACCTCACTCCCAGCTTGCTAGTTGAAAGGAAGATTCATCCTCACCCTAACCTGTCTACTTCCCCCACGCAAATCCCTTTTCATTTGGGCTTTGTGAATGGGAGCAGTGTTTATCACTATAAGCTCCTATTCTTATGTCTTCCTGTACAAACCATGAGAGATCAGGAAACCTCAAAAATATTAAGTCTGTTATGAAGCTTATATATCAGTTTCTCATAAGCCACTGAACTGGATAAAGCAACTGAATGTTCCGTGGAAGGCTGAGTTTCACTCTTCCAGTGATAATATGATTTTTTTTTTCAAATATCGAGTAATATTCCCACTTACTGTTTGTGCTTTAAGCATGTTTCTTCCAAAATATCATCTAACATACACAGAACATGAGAAATATCTCTATTTGGTGCCCTAGAGATAATCTCCACTTTTTTTTTTTCTTTTTTTTTTTTCCCCCACAGAATCCAGACTATCAACAACAAATGCTGAAAAAATGTCATTTTTCACCTTTGCTGCCTGTTAAAATGCCCAGTGCAACATTCATGGCTGTGCTTCATTTATGTAACAGTGCTAATTTTCCTCTGTCATCTTCCCGTTCATGCTGAAATGCAAAAAGCTTAATTCATTAAGGCTTGTAAGAGGCTTTAATTATGTTGGCTGGCACATATTATAGAAATGTAGCAAGTTTATCTCCTGTAAAATGTGGAAAGGTGGAGTTTGGATGAAAGATGCTCTCCAGAAAAATATTAATTGGATTTTAGTGCATGGACATGTTGCATAATTCCATTCCTGCTCACAAAGAATAATGAGAAAACTCCTGGCACTATCTTACTCCGATTAGTTTTTCCCTTTGCCTTGGCTTCCCTGAGGCTAATACAGCTCTCTCTGTTCTAAAGATAAACCGTGGCATTCAGTCCTCAATGCATTCAGGTGGACCTTACACCAATATTCCCTTTGAATTATTATACAATGTGTAAGCAGGGCTTTTGTGTTGATAAAAGCTTGAACTGACAGATTGTAACTCCATCTATAGTCCCTACCCAAGGGTGGCTGTAGCTCCCAGAAGAAGGCAGTGCGTCTGTCAGTGAAGGATCACAGTATGTGTGCTCTGTTTTTAGTGCATTGATAAGGCAGGTTTGAAGGACTGAGATGTTTACTGCCTCCCACTGTTCGGGCTGTCCCAATGCTTACATAAAATTGAAAGTTTTTTGCTCTCAGCTGCTTGTAAGAAGTGCAAGCCAGACCCTGGTGTACCACAGCAAGCTGAAATAAGCATTGCTCTATATTACTATTCCAAGCTGTACACAATGGCAGCTTAGAAGCAGTGTCATAGACTCATTATATGACAAACAGATAAGACAGCTTCAGACATTTCAGTTTAATGAGTCAATATACTTATATTATTCTCCTAAGCACCCATCGCTGACCACTGTCTGAGACACGATACAGCTAGAAAAATTGTCTGACCCAGCGTGGCAGCTCTAACAGTCTGATCTCATGAAAAGTTGCTCTGAAATACTGTAGAAGATTTGCATGACAATGGTACTGTACAATCTGATGCCTTTTTTTTTTTTTGTATTTACAATTATTTAATTTGTGGATGCTTTATCGGCTATATTATTATGGTAGCCTTTTAATGCTGAAAGGCTTTGATATCTTTATTTAATATGCCCTGCCCAATATGGAGGCTAAAGCCAGATAATGGAAGCCTGATTCAAGTAATGAAATTGTGTTCTAAAAATATAAATAAATAAATAAATAAATAAATAGGAAAAGTCTTGCATTTATCAGCTTATTTCCTTCCCAGCAACAGCAGAAAGCAGAAACAAGAGAAATTTCAAAGCCAATGTGTGTTGCTCAGGCTTAATATCGCTGTTATGTTCTAACACGTTTTTACTAGAATTTGCTTTGTCTGGGAGCATGTCAGACTTTTCCTGTGTATTCCCCATTGGCAAAGTTGAAGTTAAATTAGTGACTTTAAAGAAACAAATTAAGTCTAATGCTACTTTTTTTTTTTTTTCAAGTAAATATGAGCTCATTCTAAATAAGTAGAAAAATATAGTACAGTAATAGTGCATTTCTTTTTGACCTGCAAAACTGTCACTACAGAGGTTTAAACTATAACTGTCTTTGTACCACTCTAGTAAAGGGCACTTTGCTATTAGCTTCTTTGAGTCCAGGCTTTCTCTTCAATTTGATATTGCTTTCACAGAAGAACGCTCTGAGGGAAATTTGCAGCTGAAGTTAAAGCAGGAAACTCTTTCAAAACCAGCTATGTCATGGGCTCCTTGTTGCAGTGCTTTTCTTCTGAAAATTGCTTAATGGAGGGGTGGGGGTTGAAAGACAAGAAGGGAAAACCTCCCGGCTCTCAAGACCTTTCCACAAAAAGATTGCTTCCAAACTGAATGCCCTTAGGACTGGGAGTAGGCAAGACATACTTGCCTGTTCAGAGACTACAGTAATATCTACTCTCTCTAAATCATGAGATCTTTAATGACTAAGATAGCATCTGTTCTAAGCTTATATTACAACAGGGAATATGACATTTTGGTAACATAAAGGGAATATTACATTTTGGTAACATAATGTCAGAATTTTCAATATGGGTAAATCTGAAAAAAGCATAATATCTGCTGTATCAGACTGTCCGCTATGCACATATCCTCCATGTATCATAGACACAAAGAAACTGATAAATCAGGAAGTGTTGGACTTATCATGCATATAAGGATCACCCACATGTATACACATATGCATAGTACCCGTTTTTAACTTTTCAGGCCATGGAAGAGCCTGAAAATGTCCATCGACTGACCTCATGTTTCTTTACATTCAGAGGAAAGAAGAAGCACGAATAGCAGTAACACCATTTATCTCTGTTGCTACTGATTTCCAAATAGAGGAAATTGAACCC
Source organism: Anser cygnoides (assembly GCF_040182565.1). Lineage (NCBI taxonomy): Eukaryota > Metazoa > Chordata > Aves > Anseriformes > Anatidae > Anser > Anser cygnoides. The sequence goes on from NC_089873.1 coordinate 202,535,408, forward strand.
TGACAGAATCACATCATAGATAGGTCAGGGACTGCTTCTGGCATCCATTGCAAGAGAAAGGAAGAGATCCCTGGAGCAGAATAGATGACACTTGAAACTGAGGCTAACAAAAACTATAAATCTGTTCAGAGGAAAAATCTCAGAGGGAGGTACACAGCAGGGTAGATTAGTCACAGGAGATCAGGACACTTTGTTTAAGGTTACTTTATTGAAGTAGTAAATAAAAACTGTTATCTGATGGCTGTACAAGTAGTGTACATGAAACCAATCAGCTGCCTCTCACAACATTCTCATGAACATATATATCCAACAAACTATGGCTTTGGTGAACAAGAGTGTGCAGCTCTCACCACGAGAGACGATGTTTTCCAGAAAACATCTATGATGTGGAGACATGTTGTTGCTCATACAGTACCCAGTCTTCAGAACAATGCTGCTGGCAGATGCTTGATTCTGTCCTTTATTTGTTAAAGACCTTTATTCATTGAAGGCTTTTGTAACAGTGCTTCATGAGAAGCAGAAGCGTTGGGGTCTGGTCAGTATTTCACGTATCACCTCAACCCTTGCAGTAGCTCTAGCTTTATTCCTCATCTTCAATGTTTCTTCAACACAGCAAACCCAATTTTTTTTATGTCTATACATATTTCTTTCAGCCTGCCATCTGAGCAAATCGCAGCCTTTCTGTCTCAATAAGAGCAGTGCACATGCTGGCTAGTAGGGGTGCAGAGTATATGAGATGAGACGGGCCAACCTGCTGCTGCCAAGCAGACTGGGAGGTAGCTGAACTCTAAATACAGCCTCTCCTCTTTACACAGTTATCTATTGCCATAAACCTTAGAGGAGTTTAATAACTTTGAGACCTTTGCACCTCTGTGAAATTTAATGGAATTTAGTCATAAGGTTTGAAAATTTTTAGAGAAGAATGATTACGAGTTACCCCAAGTCTACTTCGTACATCAGAAAGTACAACAGAGAACTCAAAACCCTCAGCCCTTTTGGCTGCTACTCCCAAATACTCCTGACTGCACCCTTCACATGTCAATTCTGCATTATTTATGTTCTGTATTAACACGGGCCTTCCAAAACCAGCAGTTCAACTTGTTTGGCACACAAGAGTAGGCCATCTATGATGCTCTGAATGACTTCTTTAGGGGTTAAAAAATCCCAAAGGATTTACAAAAACATGGATCTGCCATGTGCACCCTGATGTGGTATCAGCTATAAAGCCATCGAGGGAATGAAAGCAGCCTGTCTTTTTCCTATGTCACATTGTCGTGTTTTTTCACTGAAAGCACCTGAACTGAGCACTTTGTGATGTAAGAGAGGACAACAGAGTGCTTCTTCTGAGGATTTTGTACTTTCAACCAAAGTGGAACATATTCTGGGAAGGCTGAAGTGTGAGAGTGAAGTGTGGGAGACTGACAGAAAGCTTTGTAACTCTTCCCTTAATGAGAATGAAACAGAAGGGCTTTTTCTAGGTATTTAAGCGTGTATCAGTGAAATTGATATTGATGAAATTTTATTGCAGTCATTTATAATATTGAGTTTCCTGAGCTTTGGTTAGACATTTATATATATTCTCAATATAATTTTTATGTTTGCTATATACATATATATAACAAATCATAGAATATAGATATTGGGTGTGAAAACAAGCAGTCTGTTGTGAATGAAAATCATAGCCACAAATATCCTAAGGAAATTAGATATTAGCCTAATACAACAGATATTAACCCAGTTAATCGACAAGCAAACTAGTTGCTAATTGCCAAGTCTGATATGTGACAACTGGTCTGTGACAAAGTTACAGGAACAACAACAATGCTATTCATCATGTTCACATAGTAGGGTATACACAAAGTTTCTTCTGAGCCCCTGGAAATCTGAAAAGAATTGCAGCATGAATGCCTTCAACACAGCAGGAACAAATGGGATCCTTCTCTCCCCTACCTTCAGCTGCCCTAAACTCAGTCACTGAGGTTTAACTAGGATTCCTCTGCAGAAATTGAAGAAAAATAGGCACTTGCAGGTGGAAAGTTTTCTCATGTATTCAGTACCTGCCTTAGGATCATAGAATCATAGAATAGCCAAGCTGGAAGGAACCTGCAAGGATCGAGTCCAACTCCTGGGTCCCCAAAGGACAACCCAAAAAATTAGACCATGTGTCTGAAAGTGTTGTCCAAATGCTTCTTGAGCTCCATCAGGCTCAGTGCCACAACAACTGCCCTGGGGAGCCTGTCCCAGTGCCTGACCACCCTCTGGGTGAAGAACCCTTTCCTAACACCCATCCTGACACTCCCCCGTCCCAGCTCCATGCCGTTCCCCCAGGTCCTGTCACTGTTCCCAGAGAGCAGAGCTCAGCATCTGCCGCGCCACTCAACCTCGTGATGATTGAATCACTATTTGGAGATGTCTATCCCTTCTCTGGCAATAGAGGAAAAGACTTGTTCAGACTAAAGACTAACTGTCAGGTACCTAAAGATGGGTGAAATTAATCCCTCTGAGAAAAGTTTTCTGTCCTGTCTCTGCTCAGCTTGTCTTAGATTTGGGCTGGTGGCTTTAAGTCCTCCTGATGCCTCAGTCATCCTAAGCTAATGTTCAATCCAGTACTAGGTACAAGCTCTTTTCAAGAGTATGTTTGAGTTGAAAATTAGTGTTTCAGCACAAAACAGTGTGAAATACAAGAGTGTTTCAGCAAAATCAAAGTTACAGAGAAATTGCACATAGCTCCCCATGCCAAAGACTGGGGTGTGATCGTTCAAAGATATCACAAAGGTAATTTTCAGGTAGCTGTTAAAGCTGATTTTCCAGCAGACAATGGGTAATATGATATGTTTCTTTTCTTTTCTTTTCTTTTCTTTTCTTTTCTTTTCTTTTCTTTTCTTTTCTTTTCTTTTCTTTTCTTTTCTTTTCTTTTCTTTTCTTTTCTTTTCTTTTCTTTTCTTTTCTTTTCTTTTCTTTTCTTTTCTTTTCTTTTCTTTTCTTTTCTTTTCTTTTCTTTTCTTTTCTTTTCTTTTCTTTTCTTTTTCTTAGAAGTTTAAGTCCACTTTTGCATATCTCCCTCTCTCTTTTTTTTTTAAACGTTAAATGATGGTTATGAACAAAAATACAAAATGAATCACCTTTCCTATGTCTCTCAGTATCCTGAGGTATTGATGGAGAGCAGAGAAACGCTCTGCACCAAAGACCTATCATTTTTATCAAATTTCCTTTCAAGGCTGGAGGGCAGCAGAGCAGTGGGCAGATATAATGACCTTCCATATCAGTTTTATTTTCTCTGGGCACTAAAATTGATTTCCCTTAGCTTGGCATGTCAAGCTCCAGAGCTAAGCTAGAAAAAGTAGGTGAGAGCAATAAAATTTAGGACATCTGATGTGACTGCCTATAGAGACTATGATGAAATTCTTCTAGCCAAAGAGTACCTGAATACCACAGAATAAAATCTTGTTCTTACACTAAGGGGGAAATAATCTGGCCTTTTAAAACAGACCTTTATATTTAATGCAGGGCTGCCCGCACTTTTGGTAAGGAGCTATAGAAATGCAAAAATTCAATTATGTTAAATCACAATATCATTAATGAATCCATGCCCATAACGTTATTTCTATAGAAAGGTTTCATTTAGCTATGAAGAACTCACTGCCATGACCAAAATCAGTTTCAGTTCAGATTATTTACCAATGCCAACCCCATACTTGGTGCTCTCCCACTTTCCTTTCTCTCCAAGGCCAGGGTGTTGCACACACTGCAGGGAGGATGGAGGATTCGCAGCCCCACAAAATCTTTCTGCTTCCCTGCTGAACCCTAATGACTGCTTTCCCTACCACTTTCACCATTTGTCAGTATTAATCACTTTTTTGATCTGAACTCAAAGATTTGACTCAAAGATTGAGCCTCTGTATAACCTACCCTTTATCTTCTGTGTGAATTGACTGTAAAGAACACAGACATTTGGGTGATGATCCCTCCCCAGCACAGTCCATGGTTCCTTGGCATGTAACAACACATACTAACCTCAAAATTTCTGGTGAAATTACAAGTAGAACAGATTCTATTCTATTATCTTCACTCAGGCTTCATCAAAAAAAAATTTTCCCTGAGTAGTTCCCAGGAGCAATTGCAATAGCTTTTCTGTGCTAAACTAGAAGCCAGCAGACACTGATAACCATCCCTGCCTAGGAAATATAATGAACCTTTTTATCCATGAATGCCCTGTTTAAGGGACAAACATGCTCTTCTTCTCTAACAGAAACTGGTTTTCGTTTAATTTAGCCAATGTAAATCAAAGCACTTCTGCTAAAACTGAAAATAAAAGCCATGGGAGGAAGAAATACCTGTCCTGAAGTTTTTATTTTCTGTCAGGCAAGAAAATGGTACAGCTAAGACAAGGTTACAATTCAAGATGTTTAGAAAAGCTGTAACAAATGACAATAGCTAACTGGAAAATATTTGAAGTAATGTATTGCATACTGATATCCAGGTAATAAAAATCTGTGGCAAACTTATTCCCAGTGAGTATTCAAAAGACATTTAGACACCTTTGCAATGAGGGGAATACGGTCTTGATCCTGTGTCCTCCCACTTCAGAAACTGATCATTCAATGAACAGCCATTTATAGAGTTGGATCTTAATTTGTTCTGGCCAATATTTTTAATTGAAGCTTGTTCATCCCACCTAAGAATTTTCCACAGGGAAAAAAAAAAAAAAAAAAAAAAAAAAAAAAAAAAAAAAAGTCTGTTAGAAGGAAGCTTTATTATAATTTCTTTACATGTGCCTGTGAGCTCTGAGGAAATAAAGATATGATTTACTGGAAGGAATACAGCCTCTGTTTTCACTGCAAGCCATGAAACAGCAACTCCCTGCCATTTTTTACAGTCAAGACTTAATTTTGCTAGACTAAAAGTTAAACCCTGAAAACTATGCATTGCTCAGTTGAGTTGCAAGCCAGGAGAGAGTTAGATATATGGAGCTAATCTTGTCTCCACTAGTTCCCCACTCTGAAAATTGCTTTGATTAATTAAAAACCACCTCGAGTGTACACAGAAATGTCAGTGCACACAGCGTGAGTGAGATAGGCCATGTTGCTGCAGTTATTGAAAGGAGGAACATGAAATGTTCCTAATGCAGGACAGACACAGAGTCAAGGGTGGCTGCCATCTCCTGGACTTGCTGCGCGCGCACACACACACACACACACTCCAGGCTCTGGAGCTCAGTAAACAGACACTTTGCACATTGGCTAGGATCACTGAACCACTCTTGCTTTGTCTCTGGTTTCTGGACGGGTATTTTCTTATTTTCATCTGTTCTAATTTCTGGAGGGAAGGAGACCAGAACTGGACCTTTCATTCATTAGCATGTCTATAAATTCACATGGTTGTAGCAAAAGGGTGTCATGGCATGCAAAGGCAGGTATGCCTGGCTGGGGTGTGGTGTTTTTGAGCCTTGGGTGCTAGCATTTCTCTCTGCATCCCTGTCAGTTCCCTCTGAGAACGTGACGCTACTTCTTCCAGAATAGACTGAAGCATCTGACCTTTTTCCTTAGCCTCTCCTGAACATTTCTATTTGCATTCCCTCTAGACAAGCAAGTCAAAACAGATCATCACAACTTTACAAGTTAGATGCCAGGAAGATTGTTGCACACCTGTGCTACATGCACTAAAAGCAGAACTGCCAAAATACCTGGTTACAATTATTTTCTCTAAGCTAAGCAAGAGATTTCAATATACTACTGGGTGAAGACTTAAGGGCAGTGCATCAGACTAGAGGGAAACTAACAATTTTGGAGAATTGTGCTTCTAATCTGATTCTGGGGTATTATAGTTTGACATTGCTTTGCCTTTTTATTCTCGCAAAGACCTTTTTTCCCTTGTCACAATGAGGTCTTTCTACTGTTCACATTAGCATATTTACATGAGCCTTCATAATCGTTTCTTATAAAATACGTTGATTTCTATCATCCTGTTTAATGATGTGCTACATTGTTTATAAGATAATGCAATGAACCCACATTGAACTCATTCTATTATCCCATAAGTAATGCAATAAACTGCTTAACAGGGCAATTAAATCAAGTGATTTCAGGTTAATGTTATTAGACAGTGTTCAAGAACATGCAACTTTTGTTTTGAGGATTGGCTTACCCTCTTAAATATTGGAAAATGTACTTTGCTAATGTTTTTGTTTGTATTCCCTAAGGTACTAATCACATTATTCATTGCTGAGGACTAGAAATATTATAGCGGCTTTCCAAATGGAAGAGAGAGTTAGTGTAGCCTCTAGTAACTTGTGACAAAGCAATGGATTTAATAACCTTGGAGAACTCCCCAGGGTATTATGCAGCAGTGTTCGAAGCTTAGAAGATATTTCATTATATACAGTCGGTAGAAAATCAAATACCTAAAAGAAACATAAAGATTAAATACATTATGTCATTGAAAAAAATTGAGCTTCTCAACCTACATATCATACCTGATTTGAGTTTTTGAGAGGGCTCTTAATGGATATTTTTAGACAGCATCACTCTTTACCTTATATATATATTTTTGGCCCACCCCCCCCCCCCCCCCCCCCAAAAAAAAAAAAAGGAATTCAAATACTCTGCACCACGCAAAAATTCATTAGGAACAGTTCCAGTGAAACTGAATCTCTACTGTTCATCTTGAATACTGGTCCACTGAGTATGTAATTTAAAGTCTCTTGTTAATAGATGAGGTGCTGAACATCAACAGCTAGCTCTTCTAGACTTCACAGTTGAAGAGGTGTCTTGCTTACAGCCAGAGAAATCTACTTCCAAGTGGATTTCCATGGAACAATACCAACATCCAAGAGCTCCTGGAAAAATCCCCACTGAGTATTACCTAAATCATTTCTGAAAGGGTCTATCAGTTAGTATTTTTATTTTTCTTAAGGTTCTCAGTAAGAGTTATGAATTTCAAAATTAAGAGGAAGACTGGACTTCTTACCAGGATTCAGATTAAATTCATTATGCTGTTAAGAGAAGGAAAAAAAAAAAAAAAAAACACCCGCAGCTACTTTGAACCAAAATAAATAAAAAAAACAAATGTTGAAAAAACAATAAATATTGAAACATTTCAAGACTAAATATCATTATGTTTACTTTTTAGTGGGTAACATATCTCAAAGAGGATGTTTTGCTGTACCCAAAACACCTCATATATATGTTTAGATTTTGGTTCACCATCAAAGGTAAAGCCAGTTGTTTAATGAGTTCTAATCATGAGGCCAATTAAAAAAAAAAAAAAAAAAAACTCTTCCTCTGTACAGAGCCATGGCTTCAGATATTTATGTTGAGTTCTTTTGAAATTTCAAATCATAGTCTTCTAAAAAAGTGTTCTGCTTTTTTTAGCAGTGCTGAGGATTCAACACTTTCTGCGGACAGACTTGTGAAATGAGGGTGATTCAACACTTTTGAGAAAAAATGGAACCATTGTTCAGTCACTGTAGAGGAACTTAGCAACCCAACTTTTTCTTTTCCTTTTTTTTTTTTTTTGAGTAATAGTAAAGATTAATTTCATTAAGTCCAAATGACCACTTTTCCTATGTCACCCAAACTCTCACTTCGAGTACTAGTATACTCCATAGTATATATACTCAATAGTACATATACTCAAGCAGCTGCTTGAATTATTTGCTACCATCTGTATTTATAGTTATTTTTATTTTTATTTCAGTGTGTGATTTTTTTTTTTTGTAAAAAATGCCTCACTTCTGAGAGTCTGACCATTTCTTATAAGTCTTTTGTGATACGGTTCATCTAAATACCTCTCAACCTGCTGCATGGATGTTTCATGAACTGCAAGAATACTTCACATTTATACACATTTTTTTACATGTTTAAAGCACTGACCAGACATTAATTAAGTAGGGTAGAAATTTCAAAAATTTCTAAAAGTCTTAAATCCCAGCAACCCGTAAAATCAACTGGAGTAAGCAGTTAAACTCCTTGTGGAAACGTGGAAATCTCATTTTCAACCATAACACGGCCTCAGTGATGGTAACTACCACTCGCCCTTTTAAACACAAACTGCTTGAAGCACAGCTAAATAAATGCCCCAAGATCACAGATTCAGTAATTGGCACTGCTAGGACTTGAGCTTGAAAAGATTCTCTTTAGCTGTGCATGAGTGTCATAAGGGCTGGTTGAGCAGGTAACATCACACCCATTAAAAGATGGGCAGAAAGGTATTTGCCAAGGCTGAGGCAAATCTTATTGGGATGGTCTGGATTGCTTCTCATCTCAGATGAAGATGAAGGTAAGGCACTGCCTGGCAGCCCTATGAAACTTCTAGACTTTATTTCAGAATATTATAACTCATACAAACAGTGAATGAAATCAGAAGAAAATTGAGGTTAGCCAAATAAGTTAAAAAATTCAACATAAAGCAAAGCACGTCAGGTTCACCTAGCAACAAAATGCATTTTTCATTTCTTTTGGTTTAGCATTGTTGCTGAACAATTTGAAAAAACTTTTTTGACTCAGCTCTATATAGTACTCACCTCACTCTAATTTTTTATTTCACCAAGCCTGAAAAATGTTATTTCACCCTGCTTTGTTTGGCATACTCAGCTACTTTAGTAGGGGTGACAGTTATTAAAGATTGTTTAAAAATTACAGAGCCTTTGTAATATAGGGACTACATGCCAGTAAATCAAATCTGAGTTTCTTTTTCCTCCATCTTTTTTTTTTTTTTTCAGATATCTGTCTCTCGCATAATTAACTAGCTAGTTCTAAAATGTAATTTATATCACTCAAATGGGTCTGAATTATATTGTACTTAGAGAGGCAGAGTGAAATGGGAAATGCAAATTTGAATTCATGTAAGTTTTTAAAAAGTGAACACTAATCCTTGTGGGACTCTGGATTTGACAAAAAAAAAATATATGAATGATATATGCTCAGAAAAAGCAATGCTGATAAGGAGCCTGATCCTGATAGGTCTTGAATGTGTGAACAGCATGAGCCTAATTTTCAGTTTTTCTCTTTCTCCACTTCAGACAGGGATGGAGTGAAAACTGGAGGAGGTGACTGCAAGCCACCTTTTTGCTCCCTGCACTGCAGGCCTAGATAATGCAGAATCAAATGAAAGCAGCACCTTTCCAGCTTTTACTTGCATAACATCTTTGCTGATACTTCAGTGCCTCTTACTGAATGTGTAATCTTGGGGCACTTACCTAACTCTGTATTTCATGCACCAAGGTTAGCTATAGTGGGACACCACATGTCCATGGTCCTGGTCATATCCCCATACTGGAATTATGTTGGCTGGACATCACTCATCTGATCTGCATGACAGAGGCCTTCTACTTTCAGATGTTGGTACCTAGGGTTTCTTACTCTATTTTAATATCCTTTCATGCTATAACAATTACTTTTGTGCAAAGCTGAGGTGCAACCACACAAATGTCATTATAAACAGAAAACTGCTATAGCTTTCGAAAAAAGCATTAAAAAGATTTCTGCTGTGATTCTATACAAAATTTTCATCCCTCCATATTCATGAAAGGCTGGGAATGTTGGTTGGAAAGAACCTAACTCTGAGACAAAACCAGCTTACTTTATTCAGTACTTAGAAATAGAGGCTTGAAGACTTTTGATTGCTTTCCTTCCATAAATAAACCAGCAAAAGAGAAAAGAATTTTTTATGCCAAATGGAAGTCATCCACCTGACTGGAACCAATTTTTGCAAGATATGTGAGATGTGTAGTATGAAGAATTCATGAAGAACCTTTCAAAAGAAGACATGAAAGCAAAACCTTATGCTCCTCTAGTTTGTGGAAAGGAATATTTGACATTGCAGCCTGTGACATCAGGAAATGAGAGAATATTACCCAGAAGACCTATTCATGCCCATTCCTGTTACCATCTCTCAAAAATGCAATTGAGAGAGTTGTAAGGCACCTTGACTTTCTTTTATTTTTAGGAAGGTAACCAAGAAATTGTTTTGGGTTGTTCCTCCCAAGTCTACAAAGCATACTGTATTTATTTTGTTTTGAAAGTCAAAGCGTGTTTGCTATGATATAAAATAGGAACAAATTGTTAGTGCAGGGATTTGCATATATCATTACCATACTTCCTAATTATTTCTGGATCTATTTGCATAATGAAAAAGGGAATGGTTTCTTCTCAATAACAGTAAATATAAAAAATGTGCTTGTCATTCCTCCACAGGGAAGGAACTTTAATTGTTTCATTCTAAAGCCTAAAAAGTTGAAATTTTAGAATAGCTAAACAAATAGTAGGATGAAAAACTAAACAAAATCAGAATATATCATGGATCCTCTTAAGGACATACGGGGCAGGTTAATCATTGCCAATACTTTTACAATTTAATGACAGATAAGTGAAAAAGAGTACAGAGACCTTCATCTTTGCAGGTAAATTTTCTAAGTGACTGAAAAGGATCTTGGTGATCTTTCAAGGAAGTAGATGTTTATGTTCTGTTTTCTTTTATTTTACTACTAATGGGACATGTCTGAGCTGAAAATGTTGTGAAGATTTGTGCATTGTAGTGACACTTTATCCTACCCTCTCTTAGATGGAAGAAACCTTTTATTGATCACCTATCTGTCTTGTTTAAAGGCCATCAGTTCCACTCTCAGGTTTTAATGGCAGGAAATTCATTTGTTGGTGTTTGTTAGAAACCAGATACCTTGAGGCAGAAACCAGAATGTACAATATAAATTACAAAAAACCTCCAGATACATTTAATTTTTTTTTTTCAAAATCAGAACCTAAATGCCAGGATGGACAGTGGAAGTACTTGTGGAAGTACTCATACCAGGCAGAGGGTAGTTTCGTGATACTGAGCAAATCACTCTGGGAATAGTTATGACTCATAACACACTGCCATGCTATACGTAGCCAAGCTAGCTCTGAACGAGGTACTGTGTCCAGACCAACACCATGAAAAAGTAGTAGACATAGCAGTGAAAGCAGAACAGTGTCACTCTGACAGAACATTTCAATTTATTAAACTAATCTCTCACCAAAAATGGATAGCCCAGCTGGACTATACTCCTAGTCTGGGTACTAACTAAGAACAAAGCACAGAATGCTGCAGAAAGGTTTTGTTATGCCCTTATGGTCTGGGGGTTTGCCGTCTGTGAAACAGTGATTGAACTTCCCTCCTTCACAGATGGTTTGGAGGTAACTTGCAGCAATTGACTAACAAGATCTAGGAAGATAATTAAACAGACAGGAGAAGTGACAGACCACAGGACCTCAGAAACCCATACAAATATTTAAATATAAGCTATTGCCCATTGTCACCTGTCTTTCATTATCACTTGGAAAGCAAATTGCTTCCTCCTGAAGACAATAATATTCAATAATTAGCTGATTGCCGATATGGTTGTAGCTGATGAGAGATTTTTTTCCCCCCATTGCATTGTGTTGCAGACCATTGTGTTATAGACCACAGAAAGAAGGAAGAAAGAGATGTTTGAATGATAAGGATGTTTATTAGACTTGTATAAGTAGAATATTCAAAATAAAACAAAACAAAACATAATCCCTTAATTTACAAAATGCTAAACAAAAATGTAGAGAGTATGGTCAAAATTCATTTAATGAAAGGCAATAGGAATGTTAACAGGTATATTTTAAGTACACAATAGAAAGAGTCAGAATGAATATCAGAGAGAAAAAGATGAGGATCTTCATTTATGATTGAGCACTGGATATGTACAGAAATAATGGGAAGAAGAATATCAGACCATGAAGAATTCCTCAGGAAATTTCAATTCATCAAAGTTTCTAAACAGAGAAGAGAATGCATAGAAAGAGAGATAAGGAAAAGAAGATAGAAAGGAAAATAAGAAAAAGGGGAGGGGGGGAAGAAATAGGAAAAAAGGGGAAAAAAATGAAATTGTTAAATTCTTAGCTTGACACCTATGAAAACCAAAAATGTTCTGGCTACCAGAATCTCAGGAAGTGCAGTTACACCACTGTAATACTCCAAATTAAGAAAAGCCAAAAACCTTAATTAAATTTATCTTCCAGGTTCTGAAAAAAAAAGATGTATTTAAGAGATCTAAGAGGGACTGCATTCAGAGTAGTTCCAGATTGTGATTTCATAAGGTCATCTAGCTAAGCAGACATGAAACAAGAATATAAGGAAAGAAAGTGCAACAGGAAAGCACGCATATGAAAAAGGAGATGTGAGGGGAGAGAGGGAATAGAGCAGAAAAGCCAAATAATCTAGCCTCAAAACCAGAGGTGACAGACACAGAAATCATTCTACCAATTAAAAAAAATAATTAGATTCTCTGTACAATGTGCTTTTCCTGAAATTAGTTTTTTTGTTTTAGTGCAGTTTCCTGATTAACAGAAATAGCAATAATTATTACAAGTAATAATAATAAATGTATAAGTAAAAATATTGCTATTCTTATCTGTTGATAATTATTTTGTATATACAAAGGAAATAAAAAAAAAAATCAAAACAGTGAATCTACTGAAAATCCATAATGTGAGAGAACATAAATATTTTCAAATTCATTGCTAAACCTAAAGCACCAATATACCTATTACATTAAAAAACAAAACCAAAACCAAAAAAAATTATACTCCTATAGAGCTATAAAAGGAAAGAAAAAAAAATAGATTTTTTAAATGAAATTCCTTTGAGATAAGTTTAAAATAATTTTAAAAAGCATTTTGGTGGGTTTTTTTTTGTTTTTTTTTTTTTTACTTTTAAGTGCATTTTTGCTATGTGGGGACACTTTTTTTTTTTTTTTTTTTTTAAATTTCTCTTGCAAATCAAGGAAAGTCCCAGAGTGCAGTCCTCACCTGGTGTAAATTGTTATGCACAATTATTTCAGTTTACATCAGCCAAGGAATCATACCATGGTTTGGTTTTAATTAACAAAGAAAATGCTGAAATTTTATTTAAAGTGCGACTGTACTCTTTGGAATTGTTTTGTCCAGTGAAATGGACTTAGAGCATCACAATATGCTTTCTTATCAAATTTTTAATACTTCCTGCTTCCAGCGTGGTCAGGACCAAATATTTAGATAATCAGAGTCTCTCTTTGTAGACTGACAACCTGAATTATAATCAAACTGCAGAGCAGGGTAAGAAAACCATAATTTTGGAGGAATTGCCTATCTGACAATCAAGTACAGATGTCTTTTATTTTTCTTCTATAAAATGAGTACATTTTACATGAAAATAAATAAGATAATAAAAGCAATTTTCCTTTTTTTTTTTTTCTAACCACACAGATACTGCTAATATAAAACCATACATATAACACTGGAATCACACCTAGAATAAAACTCACTGTGAAGTGTTTTGTAAAATGTTACATGTATACAACATTATCTAGCTTTCAGATAAAGCATTCCAGTAAACTGCCCTTATTACACTTCAATAAAATGGAGTGGCATCATTGTTCCCATTTTCCAGATAGTGAAACAGAATCCAGGGTGGGAAAAGTGATTTATCACTTTTTAAGTGATTTATCACATGCAGCAAAACAGTGAAAAGGCTGTTAGACTTGAAGTTCTCCAGGTCCTGATGCATCACAGTTTTCCCCAAAAGACACTACTAATGCAACCAGACAAATCCCGTCTGCTATCACTAGGTCTGTTGTAGAATACTTTGGAAAGTTCAGAGTATTATCTGGTAGCTTCAGTGATTTACACAGGGGCGGACTTTATTAGATATCTCTATAGAAGAAGACCTTTCAAAGCATGAGAGCAAAGACTGTGCCTTCCACCATGAAGGAATGCAATGAGCAATAACAGTAAAAGCCTCTTAAGGAGACAGAATTACCTCGAGTTTGTTCCAAGACAGAATGTGTTCAAAGCATATGTTAAAGCAAGGTCAGAGCACTGACTTGTTTCCCAAACTGTTACATTCTTGATCCAAACCCATATCTTAGAACTTCTGTGGACCTCTCTTGATTTGCTCTGCCACACAATACCAGTGGGAGATAAATCACAGCTGTCAGGCAGGTTAGGAATCTGTTCCTAATTGCCTCTTGGCCGTACAGCTGCCAGAGCTGCCTAGGTTTGTTTCCTTAAAGCAGAAGGGAAGGGACACCTTAGTGGAGTTTCAACTGCAAGAAAGATGTAGTCCTTGTCCTTTCTTACAAGCCTAGGCAGCAGATGCTACCATCAGCTTCTGATGGTAGTTCACGATGCAGGCACCTAGTGAATAGTGAAGGAACGAAGAACATGGATTCTTATCCCACCCGGCTAGGCAGGCTTATTTTCTTAGCTGAGACCTGCCCCTGAGTGTGGACTTAGCAGGAAAAGCAGATGGATGGTTGAAGTGCTGCAGAGACCAACAGCTGCTAGACATGTTGCTGCTTTGCAGCTGGAAGGCAAGGTGCTCCTCTTGGGCCCGCCCACGTGACTGAAAATGCAGATGGCAGCTTACAGAGACAAAAATTGAGAAAAATATTTCAAATCAACTTGTAGTTTTCTCTGCAGACTAGAAAAGGTTGAAGAAAAGAAATCATATGGAAAAAACATTCTCTCATTAGGGAAAATCTATATAGTATTGGTCATATCACTTAATATATGACTAGTAAGTGCACAGAAATTTTAATGTGAGGAAAGGGAGCCTGACTAGTTTGAAAGGACTATTATAGAATCATAGAATCATAGAATATCCTTAGTCGGAAGGGACCCATAAGGATCATCGAGTCCAACTCCTGGCTCTACACAGGTCTACCCAAAAATTCAGACCATATGACTAAGAGCACAGTCTGAACACTTATTAAACTCCGACAGCCTTGGTGCCATGACTACATCCCTGGGGAGCCTGTTCCAGTGCGTGACCACCCTCTCAGTGAAGAACCTCTTCCTGATGTCCAGTCTGAACCTCCCCTGTCGCAGCTTGACACCATTCCCGCAGGTCCTATTGCTGGTCACTAAAGAGAATAGGTCGGCACCTGCCCCTCCACTCCCCCTCGTGAGGAAACTGTAGACCATGATGAGGTCCCCCCTCAGCCTCCTCTTTTCCAGGCTGAACAGGCCAAGTGACCTCAGCCGCTCCTCATACATCTTACCCTCCAGGCCCTTCACCATCTTTGTAGCCCTTTACATCAGGAACAGGTCAAGAAGCGCAAGATAAACACAACAAATATATCAGATGTATTTCTTTGATACTAACATTAGATATCAGGCAATCCGCTCTAACTGGCATTGTGTCAGCTCTTTTCATGGACCTTTCAGACCCCTTTCAAAGAGGTTTATTGACCCTTTGCAGACAATGGCTATAAATAACCCAGGTACCCAAACAATAAGGTGCTGCAGTTCCTCGTGTTTCATCCTCTTTCCAAAGTGAAAATTTTTACCTTAACACATCAGTGCATGGGGCTGTATGCCACAGAATGGGACATGTCCTGGATTAGGGCTGTCCAGACCTGCACAAACTTAATTGCAGAGACCAAGGATATATCTTATCATCCCTCTCTCAGGTTTCTGCAGCAGATTGAGATCTGCTGTTTTTGCAGCAGATCAAGGTGTCTCTCCTTGGGAAGAACCTTTTCTCTTTTCTTTCTAAGTGCAGAGTATGGCTCACTTTCAAAACACAGGATCTATAGGTGATTGTATCATTTCTCTCTAATACAGTAGTCAGCAGCTAGAGAATTTCAGGAAAGAGAAGTTTAATAGGTTTAACATCAGCCTCTGCCTGAGGCAGTTGAAATTGTCATCCAAAAGAGCACGAGAAATCCCAAGGTACAGGCCAGGTCCTTGCTCTAGAGACCCTCTCTGCGTATTTCAGTCAGTAACAGTTAATGTCAACATAGTGACAGAACAGAGATGAAAGCTCAACATCTCACCCATGAGTGCCTTAACCAGCAGGTTGGAGGGTCATGTCTCTGTCTGAGGTCCTGCAGTGTGACTTAGATGACATCAGAAGTGGGGCCCTTCAGAGTTCAGCTGCCAGCAAAGGGGATAGCTGAATGGGCTTTGCAAGGCTGAAAATCCAGAACGCATGCAGCTGAATACTGCTAGGAAGTGTTATTTTTGGTACCTGAATCGTGGTTTGAATCTGACCTTTTGTTTAACAGGTATGACATCGTTTGTCTCTGCACTTTGTTCTAACTGTCAGGAGGAGTTAATTGCAATCCATATGCTAAAGTTCACTTCTACGGAATCTAAATCTAATTATAGCTCTGAAATTTGCTTCATCCTATTATCAGAGAATAGAGGTCTTATAGAGCCAATGAAAGAGGAACATATTTTCAGCAAATCCTTTTTCCCTTGTTGCTCAGAAATTGAAGGTAGCTTCTCTACGTATTGATTTGAGGATTTCCTAAAGTTTCTCTTGTATCAAGTTTCTTCTAGGGTATGAATGTGAAAATAAAATATGGTCCTTCAGAGTGACTGATTTGTTATCCATTAATTTCCATGCCAGATTTGTGTGGATAAAACCTCTCAGCTACTGTTGATGTAAGTGTCTCAGATGACAGAAAATACCAACAGACATTTCTTCTCTGTAGTTTGATGTAGCCTCATGGTAACAACTATTAATACCATGCATTTCTCCATTATCTTTTTTTCAGTGACTTCAAAGCACAAGCTGCCTCTAACCAGGCCTGAGAGATCAGTGAGGGATTTCTATAGGAGACCCTTCACAAGACGTGAGTATACAGTGTGAAAAGCAATGAACAAGAGCTAAATGACATACAGTGGTTTGCAACAAGCTTTAAAGAGAATAGGTTATCCTGTGGAATCCTGTGCAAGTCTATTGGACGTGTGTTTTCGATTCAGCCTTTGAGCCTTTCAGTGGAAGACAAGAGCTTCATGCTCCACAAAGTAAATTAGTATTATGCCCTTGAATTCCAGTTATTTCAGTGAAACTGTAGCAGCAGTTCAGCAGTGTCCCTCAGATGTACATGAAGTCTGCTTTTTTTCCTGCTTTTTTTTTTTTTTTTCACAATTGAATTATACAAGTGCAATTGAAAGAAGAGTATGGCCTGTAAGTGCTTTGTTACTGTTATTGATTCATGAGCCAGAAAGATCATATTTTGGTTGTTAGCTTCCACAGTGAGTTTACTGTGGCAGTGGTTAGAAAAATGATCATTTTGCTTGTTGTCTGACCAGCTCTGACATAACGTCAATAAGACAAAGTAAGCAGGGCACCCTGCAGTGCTGTACTTTCTCTGTAGACTCACTTTTCAGCATGCACATTTTAGAAATGTTTTGTTTTCTGGTTCATACCAATCACCTGTGGCATCTAAAGCTACAAGCAGTGCCTTGTATTTGCCAAATAAATACAGGAAATCAGAATCCCAGTCATGAAAATCTGAGTAGATTTCATTTCATTTCATTTCATTTCATTTCATTTCACCACTTGTATCTTGTAATTCAAAAAGGGAAGTCTTACTATTGGTACCTGAATAACCACCCAGGGGCATCAGTCCAAAGGTTTCAGCAGCTAATGCTTGACCAGATAATCTGAAAAAAAATTAATAATAATAATAAAAAAAATCTAAACTCTTGTAGAAGGGGAGGAACACTCAAATCATGAAACTAAATTGGCAGAATTTTATCTAGGCATAGCGTCACGGTTTAGATGCTTTCTACCTGCAGAATCACTCCATTGTATGATTTCACCCATTTGTGATTTTTTCAACAGAGGTCTGGTCTGCAAGCCTTTGCAAAAGACAGGTTGGCATTCCAGAAAGTATATGAGCCCTATGAGAGGATAGACACACAAGAGTATTGGCCTGTGATGTCTTATTCATGAAATGAGTTAGCATTATCAATGCTTTGAATTTTCACCTTTTTCTCCACAGCAATCAGAGGACCTACTCCCTGTTGGACTTTCAGATGGAGCAACACTGACCTCAGCAGACCTGCATTGAACTGTGTAATCAAAGTTCTGGCTCTCTGCAGTGAATGTTATTACCTGAAGAGAAGGAAAATTCTCTTACCACTTCTTGCCAAGTTATACATGAAGCAGAGATCTTCATTTCTTAGCACGAAAAGATCAGTGGTTTGGTCTATATTATTCTTATCACCAGAATTAACCACAAAAGATCAATGACACTCATCTGCAAATGTAAAAATAGTAAGAATAAAAGGATCTAAGAATCTATGGTTGCCTCACTCATTTAGGTCAACAAAGGGGGAAAAATGGTAGTGTCAATTATGTGAAACAAATCCAACCTTCTGACAGCTAAGTGAGTAAGTAACACCAGAAACACCAAAGGACCCTGAACTGACTAGTAATAGTGGACAAAATAGTCAAAGCTTTTCGTGAGTACTCATGGGATTTCCTGAGAAAAATAACCCAAGATTATTGTATGTAACTTGGCAACTGTGCTCAAAAAGATTAAAACCTGTAAAGCCAACAAAATTCAGCTGCACTAAAAGACATTAATGAATAGTACACTTCTGTAGTACTTAATACAAATATGCTCACCCAACATTAGGAAAACCATAAGTGAGGTTATAAAACTCACCATGGGGCAAAATGAACAGCAATAGAGCATAAACAGAGGTGTCACAAAGGTTGGAATTGCTTAGCTGCCTGAGAAGAGTGATTTTAGGGGAGTTTACTATGAAAATTATGAAGGACATTGCACAGGGAATAGCACAGTTAAATTGAGAGTTTCAAATAATATATATATATATATACATACATTTGTATTCAGCAATTTGGACTTTATCGTTGAAGGAGGTATTTGATTTAAATACTGTCACAGAAATTCTGAAGGGTTGGATAATTTTTATGACCCCTAATAACATTTGTCATTATGTATGTTGCCGTTATGATAAGGATAATCAACTCTCATGCTATAGAGCATGTTATCACCTGCAGTTATCACCTGCAGGGACCAAGAAATTGGGGAATAGTTTTTTTTCCTAGCTCTTAGGTGTCCATTATGATTTTTCTTGCTCATTTCTGTTAGTTCAGTGAAATATCCGTCAACCCATACAGGTTATTTCTTACTGCCTCAAAGAGACCACGTGATGCTTCATTAGGTGACTCTTACCCTGCTAGAGTGTAAGAGTCCCCTTCTGGGGATGAGGGAGGTTCTTTTACTGTAAGTCACAGAAGGGTGTCACTATAATTAACTTAACAGAGTAGCTAATATCCTTGTCTCTATGTATTCATCTAATAGATTAAATGGGTCTTGGGATCTGAATGGGGCTGGGGAACTATATGTAGACAATATTGATCAGTTTATGTTGCTCCAGGAGAATCACCTTAATGGGACAGAAGAAATTTATCTTGAATAAATACATTACTGGCAATAAGAATTTGATGGTGGGAAAAAAAAAAATGAACTGACAAAAGCTAAAGCCATTATTTTGATAACGTCTTATAACAGTACCTCAAAAACTATGAAGAAGTAGCAACATGGAAGTAGAGGAAGAATTGGTGTTAAATACTTGCTTAAATTTTTCTGCTGTATAATGCATAGTGTTTTAATCAAATTCTTGCTTTATTTCTGCTCATTCATTGATATCTGTAGTTAAAAGTATTCTAGCCTAATCATTCCTTGATAATTATGCTTATGTAAAACCTGTTAAATTTTCTAAATTTTCTGAGAGGAAAGTTATTCAGACTTCTAGCTTACAGTCCATTCAACTAGATAATTTGAGATGTAGGGAACTAGTTTCCAAAAAAAAAATCAAATTTTTGAAGTGCTGTTATCTAAAATATAGGTTGAGATGATTTTACAAAGCAAAAGGATATTTTGCTGTTTTTTAAAATTTCTTTATTTAGGTAGATAGAAAATAATTTAAATTAATTTTTAAAATAACAAATGTGTTTTCAGCAATAAAGAAAAAAAAAAAAGATTAAAATATATGTATTACCACAGCTCACAATTGACCCGGTCTCTACATCTCAGGGAACTTAAACGTTATAGACTGGACAGATTGTGTTAGCCAAGTGTAAGTAATTGTCTTTTAAGGATTTAATCTAAATTTAAGCTTCAACCTTTGACCATCTGAAGCTTTAAAATTTCATAAGATGACAGAGCCAACATGCGAATTATTATTTTTTAATTAGATTTCAGATTTTTTTTTTTTCTTCAAACAGAACCAATAAAGGTAAGTAAAAGGCCCACAGCATTTGATATTCTTTGGTTCCCATTGTGTCTACTGATGAATGTGGGCAGAAAAAAAAAAAAAAAAAAAAGCCTGATAAGAGCACCTGCAACTTCCTCTAATCTGACTTTTGAAAATCAGTCATCACTTCAAGGTGATCCTAAATAGTAACATTTTTTAAATAGGAATTTTTGCAGATGTGGTCCTCACCCCTTTCACTTCCACATTAATTTGCTGTTAACCCTCTTTCATTGAGGTATGTTAGATATACTGAGTTTCTGTTTCCCCGTTACTCTACTCATATGCTTTGTTTCTACAACATTGGCCAACTCAGCACTACAAAATCTTTTTTTTTTTTAATTGCCTAGCCAGAGATATTCAATTTTTTTTTCTTTGTCCCATTGAATTTTCTAGAGCTGCAGCAATAAAAACTCACTGCACAGATTTTCCTTCTGACATTCAAATGCAGGTTCAAGCAATAAGAGAGTGGGACCTGGAACATACACATCCCATCCCTCCATTACAGCCAGATTCAGTAGCCTAGAGGTCAAGACTTGGTAGGACACATTTGGTTTGTGACTACTTCACCTTGTGATGAATATTGAAATGATTTGTGTATCTAATGTGGCAGCCAGATTTGCCAGGTATGCTGCATTTTGCAGGGAGGATTTGGTTTATTTGCCTACATGTAGCATATCCAGCTCAGCCTTCAGCTATCAGATGGGTCTCTTGTAGGTCCTGTGCCATTAGCCCCATGTGGATTCCTGGATATCCTGTGGATTCCCAAATCACTCCAGAGATCCAATACAAAGCCTGCTGAAAGCTAGAACCAATTTTCACCCCAGGCTTCAGCAAGGGTCATGGCTCAATGCCATGTACATCTTTTTATTAACGTAAATGTTTATTAGTCCTAGGACAGCTACTACATCCACAAAGCCAACGTGCCAGAAGAGAAAAATGTATCTAACCCTTGCAAACAAGTCCTGCAAGAGACACTACCTGCTGACTGTTAGATCTGGGAAGAAGCAGGACATAAGAGCTTTGAATAAAGATTTACTTACAGAAAATAATATTAGCAGAAAAAGGCTAACACAAAGCCAAGGTTAACTGAAACATATAATTAAACTTCCCATTTGCTTTAATAAAATACAATATTGACTTTGCTCTTTAAAGTAGATTAGGTTGTTGACATTACAGCAGTACAATAAACAAACCGCTAAGCTTTTTTACTAGCAGAACAGAAAATTAAAGCTGGTTATGACAAGCCAAATAAAATGAGTTTATTCAGGACTGTATAAATCATCAATAAGAATTCCTAATCACTCGCCTACAAAAAGCTAGATTATTTGATCTGCAACAAAACTGGGGCTGTGTCAGCAAGTTGGATGCAAATCAAACAACATTCAGACATCTCAAAAATTCTGAAAGTATGTGTCTGGAATACAGATGAAGGCCAGAAATTCAGTGAGGCCATCTTAGGGTTGTGAAAAAATAAATTAAAGTTGCTTTTTACGCTGAGATGTGGTTATTGAAACAGGAGTCTCTCATCAGCATGATGTATCACAGCTAAAATATCATCCCTGGCTTTCTGGTTTTATTTTCTACATATGTTTTAAGAAAGACTTTTCTTTGTTTGATCCATGCATTTTATGTACTGTACAAAGTTAAACTGTTCGTTTTGATGCATTATCACATTGTATTGCCTTTTTAATATAAAACCACATGGTTCTTGAAAATGTCTACTATAATTTAAGGTCTGCCAGGCAAACTAGCACTCTGATGCATGTATTTTATACACGAAGTTTTATTGTATCTCTTGCAATCAATAAAGATGTTCACTCATGCATGGAGTGAATTTGTGTACTAATAATATTATCTAGTTCCCTAAATGATAGTTCACTTCCACCTCAATAAAATGCATTTTCCAGATTTGTTCATACCATATAAATAAGAATTAAGAGCAAAATAAGAATAACACTAAAACATGTAATAAGAGGTTTCCAAGATAACTCTAAAAATTATAATGCAGAATTCAGATGCAGCATGAAACAACTTACTTAGATTTACCTGAACATGGATCTGGCAAAAAGTTGTTCATAATACATGATAAAAGCTGAGGAGTGCAGCTGTTTGCAAAAGAGGCATCCCTATTTTTTGCTATGCAATAATTTATTTTGAAAGTACCAAGTTAAAGTACTTGCATAAAGATTTCTCTGTGTAGGACTGCATTTAAGCATTTACTCTTGGCTTAATGATTTAAAAAAAAAAATCTTGAAGAAATCATGTTACCATACTCTTTCTCTTACCAGCAGTCCAGTGATCCCAAATGGGATATGAATTAAGGGCTCATGGAGGAGATTAAGGCTTCAGAGACCTCTTACTTTGCGACTCTTTTCCAAGTTACTATGGCAGAGCTGGGAGTAGAGTAGAAATTAGGCCAGAATGGTCTCTTGACTATAATATACAGAGGGTGTTGACCAAATCTTGGATGAAGAACAAAAAGAATGCATGGAAGTAATGTGGAAGATTAGACATGGCTAAAGGAAGATCGTGTCAGATTAGCCTGCTAGATTCTTTTGCCTTTTGAAACAAAAAGAGTGACTCTGAAGACTTTGGACTTTGGTGAAGCCTTTGATTCAATACAACAAGAAAACTTACTTTAGCTGGAGAAGGTAGAAATTGTAAAGATGTTAGAGGGCAGGTGAAAGTGCAAATACCAATTACTTGCGTAAATGGCAATTAGTTGTCCATGAAAGGGGAACCGTTCATCGGGAGGAAGGTTACCAATAAGAGTAAAGTACAGTTTAGATTTGACTTCTGCTTAAAGTGATCATTATTGAGCATAATACAAAAGTGTGAATGTGATAATAGCTGAGAGCTGGAAGACATCTTTTGTTCAGAGAAAAATCATAGTATCAAATGGAAAAAAAAAAAAAGGAAAGGAAAGAAAAAAAAAAGGATGATATAAAAAGCTGGGCTAATCAGAATTGCTATGAGCTGAGGGGTCATCACAGAAGACAGAGGACACAGCAGGGACAGTGAACTGCTGGTGCGATGTTAGCATACAAACAGACAGAGGGCATACAAGGGTGTATCACCTGAAAAATTTCCGGTAGAGGAAGTATGTTTATACCATTGTAAAAGCACTTCCTGAGAACTCAACTAGCATCCAAGAAAATGCAATTACTTTGGACCATGTGAGATCAGGGCTAATAAATTCATTGGAAGCAGGGAGACCTCCTTCTTATGAGAGGATATTAAAGGACCTCATTTTATTCACTTTAGCAGATAAAAAACTAATATCAGTGAAGGGAGAGAACTGTCAGTTCAAGCAGGAAAAAAAACACAGCCATGAATACACTTATGCTTGCAATCAGAAGGATGCCAAGCGTCATGTTCTGGAAGAGTCTTTCAGCAAAGCAATGAGAACACTGGAATTTTCTAATGGAAATGGTTCTCCTGCCCACAGATTATATTCAGTGGCTGCTCACCACTGAATATAAGGGCAGCTGATGATTCAGAAGAGTTCTTTGTATGTTCTTAACTACAGAAAAAACATTGATGAAAGTCTCATGAGGTTACAATGACAAGCGTCTAGTAATTCCAATGGTAGGTGGTAAATTGGAAGAGATGGAAATATTTTCTCCCCACAGTAAAACAGCAGAAGAGACTTCGGTTTTTCTTAGTTTTCTCCTGGGGATAAGCTAGGGGTGGGGGAGTTGATCACATATAGTGGAAAGTGAAATCCAAACTTGCTTTTTATATTCCTATATTTCATCCTCTGTTCTGAATACAATTCCAACATTCTTCTCTGGGTCCAACCAATGCTTCTGTGGCCTTTAAAATCTGTAACACCTCTCTCTGGAGAGTTACAGATTCACACAAACTCACTCTACAACCTTATCTTTTACTATCTGGTTTAAAGGGGCTTAGGTTAGAGTTTGGGTAGCAATTCAAAAGACAGTAAAATCAGTTAAAATTACCCTGTTAAGACTTAAAATAAAATGAAACAAGTTAGTTCAATGATTTTGCTGAAGTTAATTAACCAAATAAATAAATTGAGAAAAGCTCCATTGTTTAGTTCTTAAATTAAATGATAGTCCTATCTCTTGGAAAATATTTTTAGTGGTTTAGCCAATCTTACATTCAGAAAGTCAGAGAATATATTTAAAGAAAAAGAAAAGAAAGAAAAAAAAAAAAGGCAAGCACATCCTACTGTGAGTGAAATATGTTTCCATCATTCAGTACTGTTGTTTTCTTAAAATGTTGTTGAGGATGATGTGTGGAGACTGGCATAAAAATGCAAGTCAAAATACATAGGGGGTTCAAATATGTGTTAGATATTGTTTTGGGTTGATTTCTTTTGACATCCAGCTGTGTTTGTGTTTGGGAGCAATGCTTGAAATCAAGGGTCATCTCTGCAGGCAACTGTGCTGGGAAAAAATAACTGGCATAGTAAAGTGAGAGGGTTTGAGTCAAATACCATTCACAACTGAATGTGAATACTTTAGACTGTTTAAAACAGTGGTGCAGAGTGTCAAAATCTGAAAATACTTATTAACAGAACATATAACAAAGGCACCATTTTCCTTAGGAGATTAATGAGTAATACATTTATGTTTCAAATTGGAGTGATTCTCCCCATACCCCCATTTCAATAAACCCTAGATACACTAGGGTGCTGATCATGCAGAATGACTCCAAAATCATGAACTTCTTCCATGAAGCCCCTAGTGCTCCAAAGAAATACATCAGTTTGACTTTTCTCACCGCTTATAGAGTGTATTGAATGCTAGGAATTTAGAGGGTTACTTGGACTATGCATTGTTAGAAAAGACTACATTTTTGTCTACAGTCCAGATAGGGATAATAAAAGCTTTGGAGCCCAAATTCTAAGAAAATTTAATTCAAACTGAAAAGCTATACATTAAACATATGCTCTTAGGTCCATATTGGTCTTCTAGTTTCCACACAAACAAAAGTCCATTGCTTAATGCCTTAGTAAACCCAGATTCAGCCAAAGGAACCAACAGCAGGAACTTCTGCCATATTCTGACTGTGACATCTGACAACTGGGCCTTCTGGCTGCTTTTCCCCGCTTTCTTTCTGTCTTTCCCCAGTGGGAAGGGGAGCATAATTGTCAAACACTGACTATTGTCCTCCCCGTGCCCATCAGGACCACTGAGCCAGCATGATGTTTGGTGGTAATTCGCTGCAACTGTAGGTCAGCAGAAAACAACCACTCTGGAGGCAAGAGGAAAACAGAGACGAATTGCTTCTGTGATCAGCTTCCTCCTGGAACCAGTCTTCGCGCAAGGCAGCCTCATGTTCTGCAAGTGCCTACAGGCATACTCTAACCCCTAAACAGATGGCTGAATTTGCAAGCTGCTACAGATTCTCCATTTGCAGGTGTATGTGGGAAGAAGGAAGTTATGGTGGGTTTGATTTCTGTATATTGTAATGAATATGAAAGCATGCTTTTTATTTTGTGCTTATACAAGGAAGTCACACTTTAACTTCTTCGTTTTTGGGAGTAATGTAAGAGTCAAGTCAAAGATTACTTGTTTTCACACCCCTGGTGTGGAAATGACGGTAGTAAGTCACACCCAAATACTGTTTTGTTCAAATGCCTGTCTCCTACAGAGGCCATAACTGTTTTTTTAAAATGCACAAAATCATACTGAAAGGAAGTGAAGGAGAATCTCCTACATATAACAACCTGTTAGACGTTGATCAAGAGTGAGGCACTGAGTTCTTCACTGCTCGTTCTCTCTACTGTTGGATATTAGTAACTATAATTAAAATTATTCAAATACATGCATATAAATTTCCAGTTGCTCTTTGCTTTCTGTGAAAGCCATGTTCCAGAGCGAGTGGAATGCATTTGTGGGCATATCTTTATACCTCATAGCAAGTAACAGGCTTTTTAGAGTGCGATTTCTCTGTCCCATTTTAAGCATTTACAGCAGGGTATGGTAAATTGTTCCACAAAACTGCCTTTTTTGCTGATTAAATTGAGCTTAGATGATATGTGCAGATGTAGACTCTTACATCGTAGATATCTAGATTTGCTCAGATTAATTCCTCTTCTGTTGGCAATCATAAATATCCTTTCTTTGTCTACTGCATCAAAATGTTTGCATAAATGTCAGTACATTAAAAATGGGTGAATGTTTGCTCTGATCTGTCTGCCCAGACACTTAAAGTTCTCATTGAAACACAACAATTCAACCTGAGAAATAAATCAACAGCCAACTCCTCTGACTCCAGGAATAGCTAAATCCATGTGCATCTGAGAGATGAGCAAAAAGAAGTTGACAACTGTAAAACACAAAAGATTTCCTAATCACAGTTTAATTGAATTTGACCGTGAAGTCTGAGGATTATTCCAAGTTCAAAGGTTTTTATTTCATTAAAAAAAAAAAAAAAATCTTATATGTGAGTGTTCTTCCTACCCCTATAAATGGCCATTTCATATTTTATTCCAGTAAAAATAGTGTTCTTATAATAGCCTCTTACTACCACTCCTCAGGTATTTCATATGGAAATGTCAATGTGCTAGCCCATGGCATCTATACTGGCAAAATGCTAGCATACATCAGTTTATGGATACAATGCACATAGTAAGTGTCACTGTATCAGTCTTTGGCACATAAGGCTTAATCTAACAAGATGTTAAGCAAGCTGGTTCCATCCCAGAAAATAAATAAATAAATAAATAGAATTTATACATGTTCTTAAATCAGTGATTCCCAGCCTTTGTCACTTGTAGTCTCTTCAGAAAACGACCTCTGTGCTAAATGATAAACAGCATTTACTGTCTCACATTTCTTTGCTGATTGTTGAAGGTCCTTTATAAGGACCTTCAGGTACCATAGGTCGAAAATCAGTCTTAAATGATGCAACCCTGTTCACTTAGCCATATGGTTATGTGTTTTGGTTGGACAGCTCTTCTACTGCATATGATTCAAATCATTTAGAGTATGTGTGCACAGTATCTGATACAATAAAGCCGTATTGTATTTAATGTATACAGAAACTGCTGAAAGTCTATATAATTTCTCTGTATATAATATTTTATGTGCTATTTACAAATGGAAAACTACAGCCTCTGTTTCAAGTATTTAATCTTTGTCTTCATGTCAACATTGAAAGACACTTTATATCACTAGTAGAATATTACTACAAGAAGAAATAGCAGTAGATTTAGAGTCGTTTTTGTTGTTGTTTTATTTATTTATTTAGTTAATTAGTTATTTTGGGGGGGGGATGACTACTGTCTATGTAGTTTTTCTATTTGTTAAAATTTAAATTGAATTTAATTTACTGATTGTTAAGGAAAAATGTGGGTTTTTAATTTTGTTTTATTCATTTTAATAAAACTTACTTCCTAAACATTTAGTTCACAACCCTGCAGTGCATAAGAGAAATTTGGACTCCTGCCTGTGATGGGTCTAGAATTTACTGGTATAAAATACCAGAAAACTCTATGGTTCGGTGGCTATAATAAAATAATGTCACTTTTTTTTTTCTCCTTGCTCTCCCCCAGCAGGAAGAAGGGGAAGGAATAGAACAGAAAGATATTTGAAATGTTATTCATTTTGTTCAAAACTTAAACAGCAAGTGGGGGATTTTGAAAAGTGCTCAGTGTTAGTCTAAACATTGTCAGTTCCTACAGAAATGAGTTGATAAGGCTCCTGTTGACTTCAACAATAAATGGTTTTAAAAACACTGCTTTTGGCTTTCTTTGTCATAAGATAGACTTGTGGATAGTAAATCCACAATATATATGGTCTCCCAGATTCACAGAGTTTTTCAGAAAACATTTTTGCTATTCAAAAGACAAAAGTATGGCTATGTCCCAAAGAAAGATAATTTTGCTTTCTATATTTAGAGGTGATCATGCTGTTTTTAACTGCTTTATGATATGACTGTAGAGATCAGTTTTTGGCTTCCTTGTTTTCCAAAAGTCTCTGCATTGTTGTATGCAGTCTTATTAAACTGTTTCCCTCTGTTTCTACCCAGTGCTTCTGCCAAGGTGATCTGCACACAGCTTTCATGCTGTAAAGAACACAGTTAAAATGATCTTATCTTCACTTCTCTATCTGCTTAGCTAAATTTTCTGGAGAAAGAAAGTAAACTTCATAGAGTTTTTGCTCCCAGAATGGATCCATATAATGTGACAAGTAAACTATTTTCCATCTAGAGCAAAAATGCCAGTGGATTTATGGATAATGGTTTAAAAGGTGAAAAGGAATCATCTGTGACTTCATTCTTTACAGTATTTGCATTTATAAATATTTAGCACCAACTGCTAGTCTTTGCCTATGCATGTGGTATATGGGCAATAAAAAGTAAATAAAATTTACTGACCTTGATATAATTTACATCAGTTATGCACACCTCTGTTAATAGTTCTAGAACTCCTAAATGTATACAAATTTAAAGTGAAAAGGGAGTTGGTTGATTACATTTTTTTTTCACTTTTCATTGTGTTTGAAACAGAGAACTATTACAAGAAATAAAGAGAAAGTTGATTTTCCCTCCACTCGATCCTTACAGTGAATTGAGAGAGAAGCATAATGCACTTGCTTAGTAGCAAGAAGCTTGAAATTTTTGATAAGTAAACCCAACCTGTACTTAAAGACAAAGACTAGCTTGAACATAATGAGAATGATTGCTCTGGACTCCCTTTACAACCAGTGGAGTGCTGAGCAGGGGAGAATTCACTCAAAACTTTAAATTTAGGTGTTTCAAATCATCTTCCTTAGAAGTGTTCAGTCTTGACTATGAGGAGACCAAACATCCTGAGGCTAATCTTACTATTTTAAAGATGTTTTTAGCACTGTTCTTTGTAGGAAAATAAATCCATTACTGCCTAGATTCATAGCCATGAGCTGCTGGAGCCAGTTGCTCTAGTCAGCCAACATAACTGGTGTGCAAGACATGCTACTTTCAGAGAAGCTTCATCTGGAAGTGACAGCTCTCATCTACCATGTGGAGAATTATCTGAGGGAGTTAAGCCAACCCCTGACAATGAAGTGACAATAGCAGGATGCAGAGCTGCTTTCTTTGAAGAGCTTTAGTATGTCCAAGGAGGTAGGCACATCTCCCACTGCGGAACTTCACCCATTTGTTGGGTGATCCTCTGTTAAAGCAGAAGCTTTTGAAGTCCTTGCAAGCAGATGAGAGATATGAGCATCCCACATACATCCTCTAAACCACAAAGCTGTTGGCAAGGGCCTTTCATGAGTAGGAGATCCAGCAGAGGACAGGCAGGCAGACATCTCATTTGGCATTGTCAAAGTTTCATCTCTTCCAAGGCTAGTTTTTTAAAGGATTTAGATGCTTATGTGGGTCATCAAGCATCAAATATTTTTAGAATTTTTTATTATTTTTTTTTTGGCAGAGCAGAGTCTCAGTGTATTTTCACTAGGGGAAAAATTTTAATAACTTGCATCAACTGACAAATTAGCACTAATCTGAGATAAAATTCCAGGGAACACAAGAACGACTGCAGTTTTCACATGTACTAACACATCTAGTAAGCCCTATGGGAGTTAGCTCAGCTAATAACCTACTTTAAAGCTGCTCAAGCACCTTGCTGTCACTAGAGCTGTATTTTCCATGAATGAACAAAAGGTGCTAACACAAGACATGACACCCCACTCCTATAATAAGGACAAGGCTTAAAAGAGTAGGATGTAAGAACCAAAATAATTTATGTCCATATTTTAAAACAGAGTTGTACATTACAGACCATTAAAATGCCTGGTTCACCTCCAGCATGCTTCTACCTGCACATTTGTGTGCCCCAATAGTTTTGAAATGTGGCACTTTTGGAACCTTTACCTCAAGAGAAATCAGAAATATAAGGACCATCTTTATCTCTGATTTTAAACCAATTCTGGGTAATGTTTGGCTTCAGTTTATTTCTCTGTGTGGCACTTCACGTATCTTTTGTGGTATTTTCTGCCTTAAAACCTTTACTGTAAATAGGCCCTACCACAACAACACTTTGAAGACAGCACTGGCTTGTGGGTTTTGGTCACATCAACCTAGATGTCTTTGCAATTACAATTACAAAACCAGGAATAGGCTGTAGAACCACTTTTCTCTCACTCTTTTTAGAAGCAGCGGGCTGCTGACTTGCAACACTTTTCCAATCCCTTTCCATGCTTTGGGACTGCCTAGGGTAGGAATTCATCATGAATTCATCCCAGAAGAATAACTAGGGAGGCAAAATGATCTCTGCAGTCCTGGGCAGAAAAAAACTTTGATCAGTTTTGAAGCACTCAGAGTTGCAGATTTCCCAAAAACTACACTGAGGAAGCACTGATGTGCCTTGGGCTGCTAAAGCCCTGCAGTAGGCAACAGCAGGTATTTATGATCCTTTTTGGTGGCAGCCATCTGAGTATCTCAGAAAAACAACAGTGTGACAGCATTGCACTATCTATCCTGTGGAGATTTCTGGCAGAATTCTCCCATCTTTTGAGTATATTGTTCTTGTTTAGTAGCCAGTTCCAGTTCATGTACTTTTTAAACTCTCCTGGCAATAACTTTACCCCTTCTGTGAAAATTTTCTCAATATCCCAAGAGTTTAGCATTAGAATGATCAATGAACTGTGTATTCAGACTCAATAACTGCCTCATGTAAGAAATTAAAATTATGGCTACCTTTACAATGACTCATTTACCTCATTGGCTTCCCATAAAAACCTTAGGGGAAGAGTTGAATTTTCAGATACTATAGCTCAATTCCTCACCTTTGCTGATGCAAAAGGAAGGAAAAAAATCATTACCGATCTCAGATGGGACAGGCCATACTAAGCACTTTTTAAAGACCCAGCTCTTTCCCACTATCCAGTTTCCAACCTTGCCCATTGTCTGCATCTAAGCAGAAGTTGTTGTTTATCTGATTTGAGTTCAGTATGTTGGCATCACATCATAAAGTTCTGGTTATCCCATGTTAGGACAGAGTAAGTACACTACAACTTAATATATATATATATATATATATATATATATCTTTAGAGGAGGAATTATCCAGTTAAAAAGTCTCTAAATAGAATAGAATGAAGGTGACTAGGGAATTATAATTGCTTATTTCCTGGAGTACAAGAAGAAGACTGTCCAAAGAAACAATAAGATAATAGCTTTAAACCAAATGTTTGTGTTTTTTTTTCTTCATAAAGCACAATAAAAATTTCAAGCTTTCTGTCACAGGATATTGTGAAAGCCGAAATTAAATAGGTAAAAAATGAATGGACATTTCTTCTAGGAGAGTTCCAAGCATATTTTATTGCTTGGTTTTGTTTTTAATACATGTCAAGTCTGATGCAACTGCCAGCTCACAATGTCCTTAATTTAATGGTTATCAGGACTGCTAGACTTCACTGGATCAGGATCATCCTTTACATTCAATGTTTTTTGTATTTTTTTCTTTTAGTACCCATAGTGGGATGGATTTAAGAGATCTATTATCAGAAAAATGACACAAGCTAGATGAACCTTAGGTCTGACCCAGTGTGACTTTTTTGTATGCTTTTGACACATGAAGACTTTGCTACCATTGCTTCCAAAAACCTCCTTATCATACCTTGACTGTTCAGACACAGATGGAGAAAAAAAAAAAAAAAAAAAAACAGAAAATTGCTTTAAAACTGCTTTGAATACATTTGTGAGGTAGAAATACAAGTCCTTTCTCAGAAAGGAGCATAACTGTTAGAGATTTGTAGATCAATGCTGCATTATTTAAAATGTGCATTTTCTCATTGCAAGTATCTGCCTTGAAATTTGCCTCATAAATTCTTCTCAAGTTCTTATGTACTCTTTTCTTTGAAGTTTTCCAGGCCGCCAAAAACCTCCCAGACTGTCAGAAATTAGTGAAAGTATGAGAATATATTTTAAGATAAAAACCTGAGGCTTCAGCAAGGTTGGCGTTTTAGATGCCTCATTTTCCACATTTTGAGCAAGCTGACCTTTCTGGAGACATTACTCTCCAGTGCCATGCACTTGCTGATCAGGGGGTTATGGAGCCTGTGAAAAGAGCTTCCTGCTATAGTCTGAGCTGAAGAGGAACATGAACATAATTGAAAGCTCTTCATTCAACCCCAGCTAAGGACAGTGTCAAGTGAGACAAAAATCATTAGGAGTACTGCAGTCGTTGACCACAGACATTGTGTTTACATGAGACAAGGAAGAAAAAAAAAAAAAAAAACACACTTCATTTCTGTTACTTTAAGTATTTGAGCTTCTAATATTTTTATAATTACACAGCCTGGGAGCTGATTTCTTTTCCCATTATTTGTGATCCTAATTAAGCTTCACATTTATTATTAACACTGCATCCTATTTGGTATGGGGGAGCAACCTCTAGAGGCTCAGTTCTGTTGTGCTGTGACACCCGAGGCCTCGAACCTCTCTAATTATTGAGGCCTGCCTGTGCTCCATTAGGATACTGCCTCATTTAATCCCCTCTTGCTTTTACAGTCTGGGAATGGTTTCTTTTCCTAGTATTTGAAGTTCAAATTAAGCCTCATGTTTATTAGTAAGCATATCGTTTCATAAGAGAAATACAAGCCCTCCGAGAAAGATCAGAGAGCGTTGTGCTGAGCTGAAACCATCAAGGGATTCCACACAGTACAGCAGGAGTTGGGGCAGTGGCAATAGCAACAGCAGCTTTGGGTTAATAGTAGCCAAACACACAAAAAAAGCACATCTGGAAATAATATCCAAGGGCCACAACAAAGCCTGAAACTTGGAGAAGTGTTCTCAGTGATAACTCTGAGCTTTGATAAGGGTGGGAAGAAACTGGGAAGGTCTGAGCATAAGCTATCCATGAGCCAAAGGATCATGACCTTACAGTCAGTGCATCAGTGTGAGGGGATATATCACTGCAATGCGTACAAATCAGCACAGCCACTTTGACAGCCAGGTCTTTATAAACACCCTGCTCTCATTCATGTGTCCATTTTAAGTGTTAACTAAGACTAATATAAAAGGGTCAGAAGAAGTTGTACCATGAAACAGTGAATGTGAACTTGTATCGGAAGCCTGAGCATTATTGCTGGTTCTGCCATGGGCTGACTATTATGATCATATATAGAACGATAGGAATGGTTTCTTATCCAAATTTTCTTGCTGCTTTTCTCTCTAATGCCTTTGCCCTGACCTTTCATCATGTTGTAATCAACTTCATTCTGCTGCTGACTCCATATCTGCCTCTGATATACAGCTGACTCTGTATCAGCTCATAGCTCAAAGACATCAGCCTAAAATGCAATAAGATGTGACTGCAAAAATAGCACATTTTCTGTGAGGAATCTCCTCCCTTCAGGTATCAAGACCTCAGCTCTTTTTTACTCTCAAGAATATTATCCTCGGCCCTGTGAACTCCTGCTAGCTTTGCAGATCTGGATTCACTTACCTGTAATGAAACTGGAAATAGGAAAAATTTCTTCAGCCACCTGAACAAAATGACACCAGTCATAAAAGGCTGCAGTCCTCTGCAGTCTAGATTGGTAGACATTCAGACAAACTTTTGATGGAAACCCAAAACTAAATCGTTTCAATTCTCAATAAAGATAATGGTATTGAATGCAGAGGACAAAGGCAGAATGTGCAGTGAAGCTGTGGAAATAAAAAATTGCTATGTCAGAGGTAGAAGCAGCACTTTAAAAAAAAAAAAAGTACTCACATTTTGAAGCTGCAGATAACCTGCATCTGGCCCAGTGTTATAAGTCTAACAGCAGGGAGTTTTAAGTAGATTTGTTGAATCCGAGGAACAGTATTAACAACTGGAGCAAAGCAGGTGCACGCAGCACGTGCATGAACATGAGCTGCCCATTGCCTGGCCCAGACAGGCCTCACAGGGCTGCAAGGCTTTCCAGTATTGGTGAAGAAAAGAGCAGTTAAATGAAGGAAAAGTGTAATGAAATAAATACATCAACAGTTTAACAAATGTAGGCTCTGCCAGACTAACACGATAGCCCTCCTTGATAAGCTAACTGATCTTCCAGACAAAAGAAATGCAGTAGACCTAATCTACCTGGAGATCAGTAAAGCATTTAATTATAGTCCCACATGGGACATTATTAGTTAGGCTAGATAAAATGGGAATTAGTGCAAGAACTAGAAGGTGGGAAGAAGCTGCAGTAAAGGAGAAAACTTCACAGGTTGTTTCAAGAGGGAATTATAAGCCTGCAGAGAGGCTACCTGGGACTCCCACAGACATTGATTTTGGAAACTGTTGTAGACGTTAAATTTGCCAGTAAAACAAGCTTGATAAGCATGGGGTCTGTTTGCAGAATCTCTTACAGCAAAATGAAGACGTTCCCCACCCCTAATCCAAGCTCATAGGCTGTAAGCCACATCTGATCCTAAGATATGGAACCACATAACTGCAAGTCTGATATGCTAAATGAGGGAATGAGAGACTCATACCCATCAGCAGAACAACATGTTTTTTGCAAAGGATCTAGCTTTCATTCAGTTGGGTTAGATGGTAGTTAGACCAGGTCCACTAAAGGTTACACTACAAAGAATAATCAAGATGTAAAGAATGAGGAGGAAAACCTGTAGACTAGGAGTATTTCCTCTTTAGGACAAGAAGGAATGGCCTCAAGTTGCTCCAGGGGAGGTTCAGGCTGGAAATCAGGAGACATTTCTTCTCAGAAAGAGCAGTCAGGAATTGGAACGGGTTGCCCAGGGAAGTGGTGGAATCATCTTCCCTGGGGGTGTTCAAGGAAAGGTGGGACGAGGTGCTTAGGGATATGCTTTAGTGGGTGATATTGATGGTAGGGAGACAGTTGGACCAGATGATCTTGGAAGTCTTTTTCAACCTTAATGATTCTATGACTAGAGTAACTGAGACATAGCATGAGGAACTTGAAGTCTAGAGAAATATATTTTCACTAAAAGTTCTCAGTAGGAAATGAGAAGTGGAAAAACCTGAGTGGTATGGAATTCCAAAATGAAAATGATACACAAATATAATATCACAAAGAAAACATCCTCCTAATTTCACATGCAGCTGTATTATTGTGGAAAGCTCTAATTAGACTGCATTGCATACTACGTACAATTACATTCACAATAGGACAAGAAAGGTGAATACAGAATGCTACAGAGGGCACTATGGCTATTGCAAATTCTTTCTTCTGGAGGAATTAGCTTTTTTGGTGGCTTCACCACAGGTACAGCCATACTTTCATTTCCCATTTACTTACCATGCTTGCTGTTAAAACTTGATTCTGCATAATGGGTGAAGCTGTACTTTCCCTCTTTCTAGCTAGAACTGTTAACTGAAAACATGAACATTTCTCCTTCATTTCAGGACAAAGTCACAAGAGTTAATTTAAGCTATAACAATAAGAGAGAAGGGCTCACAGAATCAGACGCTGATCTCAGCTGGGAGGAGGTAAATGAGTTCCATGTGGTAATTTAAAAATCTGTTCCTTATTGTTTCTCAGCTGTTAGTTGTTGCCTCCCAACTGGGCCTGTGCTTGAGTGTGTGCTAATTGGACCCAACAAGCAATGGCAAGATGGGTCAAAAAGCCAAAGCTTTTGCTTGAATCTTGGCCTGTATTACAGGGAAGTCATGCTTGTTCTGTTTAGCACCTGGAAAATGAAATGCTTGTATGAAGCAGAGGACAAGGTTAGCACAAGAACAAATTGTTTTAACCTGGACATAAATACATTTTGGCTAGAATTCTTTTTGAAATACTTCTCATGGTCATAGCAGTGGGAATCTGGAATATCCATTTTTGGAAGGGGTTACATGATACCCCTTCCAGTCAACACCAGTGGACAGCCTCAACAGTTGTGGGCATCCCTTCAAGTTCTTTGTTCTTACCTTTGAGAGGATTACTAGCAAAACTCTGTAATGATCTGGAGTTTAGATCATAATGTATGAGCCAGAAAAAGAATGCAATACACAGCTTGACTTTTTGTTCCCAGGTGGAGTTTGCAGAACTGGCATTTACAGCAACCATCTGATCTCATTAGATATGGAAGCCATCAAGAGATGATAAACATGGAATCCCATAGCGCCATTTTTGCAGTTACATTTTAAGAGCTGAACAGCATTTAATGCCAAGCTGACTAAAATGCTGCCATTTGAAATATTGCCATCTTAATGTGTTGACTTAAAGACATGTGTGAGGACAGTGCACACTCCCTGCAGATCAAGATTCATGCAGATCTATTGTTAGCTTGCTAGTAGGTGTAAGGGCTCAAAGGGTGAATCAGAGGAGGGAATTTGGAGGAGACAATGGGCTTAAGGCTCAGCTGTGTAGCAGCCAGCGGCAGGATGACACTGTATGTATGTACAGTTTCCAAAAAGCACTCAGTGCATGTGCACTTCTCAATAAACTCATATAATCAGATATGTGTATTCAGCCAGCTTCTTTCTGCCTGCCAGGTGGGTTTGTCCGCAGTCTCTGATTTCTGTACAACAATCTGTTTTTGTGCATGTGTTTCTTCTTAAGAGTATGGTTTCCAGAAATAATTTTCTCTTGTACGTTTCAAAAGCACAAAACAGCTTTCAACATTTTCACACATCAGTGTAAACATACGTGTAGGAAAGGTGAATGGAGAGGATTTGTTCTGCCATTTTTATTTGTTTTTAATAAATACTCATAAAAGATAATGGTGCCATTAGTTGAATAATGTAATTGATTGAATGAGATGGTGTAATAAGAAGGGCCATTAATGATGATCATAGTAAAGTTTTACTTTAGTACTCCTATTGAATGAGGGAATAGCTGCTTTGTACACCCTTGGAAATCAGAGAGAGGAACTTGCTTTTGAATTGGTATGGGACCAGAGGAAGTTTTGCATAGTTGATTCCTACTGTACTTCTCACTGGTTGGGGAAGAATTATTTAAAGCAGAAGTGCCACTATGTTTTTTTTTTTTTTTATTTATTTATTTATTTATTTAGATATTTTTCTTCGTTTCAGTGAGCAATAGGTAAGGCTGCTAAAATAAATGGATGTCACCAGACATATAAATGGTGTCTTGGCTAACAAGCCCTCTGTGTCTCACTGAACTGAGGCGTCTTTTATCATCTCAGCTCCCAATGTGGACGCAGGTGAAGAGCTACATTATAAGCTATGACAACCAAGAGAACAAGCGGGTAGACACAATATTTTCAGCTTGTGATTTGAAGAGAACCTTGGGGTATGTAATATAATATAATATAATCAAATATATATACATGATGCTTTATATGTATAACATATAGGAAGCATCATTTGGAAACTGCAGAGTATTTTATCAGGTCAGATAATATATATGTATTATATATTACGTATATACATATATATATATGTAAAGATCTGAATGAATCATTAGATCATCCTTTTTGGCATTCTGGATATCAAAATATACATCATTTCAGTCTGTTACCCTTTATAGAAAAAAAGAAGTTATGTTTGCATATCAGTCAAAAAGATATCCAGCCAATATCAACAGCATGCATAAATCTTAGCAGGGGTTTTAAAACTTGTGCTGATGTAATCTATTGATCTTCTCTTCTATAATCTCTCTGTCATAAGATCAGTGATTTCCTCCTAATGAGTAGATTGGTCCTGTAAGAGCAGGGAATCATCTAATACATGCCAGGATTAGCCTCCTCTAAACCAAACAAATGAAGCAATACTGTATGCTGTGTTATGGGAGGCTCCTCTTGGGGATGGGGAAAACTAAAAGTCATCCTAAAAGAAAAGAAACTAGAAAAGAAACATCTTGGGAACAGCCCCGCACAGTCACAGATAAGCAGAAAAGGCAGTGCTGAAGGCTTCCCCAGATTGCAGGATCTGAAAGAGCAAAAAAGATGAGAAAATGCTTATGTATATACCTTAAAGGTATACAGAATCTAGGGGAGAGCTAATAGGGTGGAGGAGCTCTTACAAAGTCTGGAAAGCCTTTGAGACTGGATGAAGATTTATATGGACATTGTAACACATTACAGCCAAAAGGGCTGTTTGAAGGTGACAAGTAGTCAGAAGGCTTTGAGTAACATCTTATCCTATGGAAGTTAATCATGCTCCGAAGGGGAATAGCATAGAGAAACAATGCTTGTGTTTGTTGTTTAATGTGAGATGGAAGGTCAGGTGAGACAGCACACAGCCCCGTAGCAACAGAGGGTAATTCTTCACTGTGTTCCCTAATTATATGCCGTAAATGTCAGTCACACTTCATGTTACCTATAGTTATCTGTAATCCAGCTGCATGAACCCAAAATAAATTAGCTGGTTTGTATACTTCAGAATAAGGTACATCTGATTGCCGGGGGAACTGGGGGAAACACCTCTGTAATCTCATGCCATAAATCTCACCTTCCTACCCTGAAGCACTCTTAACCACATTTCTTAACACAAAATCTGCATCAGTGTAAAAGTTTGCCCTTGTCTGTCTGTTGAATCTTCTAAATCCTTTTTGCTTGCAAGGGGTGAAAAGAAATCCTCTTGAGGCAAAGGCAGATCTCTGCTTGTAAAAATGACAGAATATTAGAAATTCAATTTATTGAATGACATGGGAAGAGAACTTTTACTCTAGGTTTCCTTAAAAATGAATATATTTGAAACTGGTTATCAGCAGGCTGTTTATGACCAGAAATATTTTCATATAACTTAGTGCTCCTTATATCTTCAGATTAGACACTTATAAAATAGGCCATTATGTGTAATAAAAAGCATTTAATGAAACTTTCATTTGGAGGACATTGAATTCAGTAGACTTAACTTTGACACTGACAAATGTCTCGCAAGAGATGATTTGCATGGAAACCACTGGGGTCTCATTTTAGTTCCTGTAACAAACCAGAACAGTGATTTTATCATTTCAAAGTCATTTATATTAGCCCAGAGCTACATGACACAATGGCAATGCTTAGGAATGTAGCAGTACATCATCTACATAAGTGGCATAACTTTCACTGCTGTGATATTCATTCCCAGAGCCTATATCATACATATAAACCTGCTTCAGTAAGAAAAAAAAAATAAAATAAAATAAAGTCTCATTGATCCATTATTTCCCAGAAAGACTTATCATGTAACACCTGATTATCTATGTGGAAACATGGACATATACTCAAAAGTATGGTTTACAGATTGGATCGTTATTTTGCCTGCCTTTAAGGAGACAAGATTTTTCTGTAATTTTCCACAGTTACATACAACACCAAAGCAAGAAACAGATGTAATGCATGAATACATTTATTTCAGCTAATTCTCTTCATTGCAGGAAAGAACAATTTGTAGGATCTAATTAATATTCTAAACTGTGAACATTATGTGGCTTGGACAGACTGTGGATTCATTTTTTTATTTGAAAACTGTTCTGTGATAGTCAAACAGATCTACGTAGCTAGAGACACATGCAAACAAACAAACGGGCATAAAGGAAAATCAGTGCAAATCTATAGTCTCCAAAAACTAGAAGGATCAATAAATACACTCTAATGTTAATACCACAGGGTTAGATTTATTAAGACATCTGAGAAAGAATTTATATAAATACTTAACTCCTCTATTATAAGGATTTATACTTGAAGTTCATCTTTCCAAAAGTCTATTACAGTAGGCAGCCTCTTTACTTTAAATAGCTCCCTAAAGCAGTGACATTTCTTGTATAAATCACTCCTAACTGCCACAAAAGCTGGAACTAGATTTTAATTCCATGATAATAGTTTTCAAAAACATCTGAATGCTCTTAAAGATAATTTAGGTGAGATATTTCGGTTATTTGAGGAACTAAATGCCATTGATTTGACTGGAGCCAAGAGCTTCCTGTTTGAGTCCGGGATTCTGTCCTTTCTGGTATGAGACAAAAGGGATCTTCCCAGCAAAACTATGACTCTTCAGGTTGGTTGAAGACCACACCAGTGGGCAACAGAAGTGCGGCTGAGCTATGTCTCACTCCCCCGAGGGACAAACTCTTCTATCAACACCCTAGCAGACCATGAGGCTTCACATAGCCCTTCTGCATGCAGCACACAGTCTCAGTGCCATCACATAAAAAATTTCATTTAACTGGCTTGTTAGGTAGTATTCTCAGTACCAACAGTCAACACAAAATTACTGGTTTTCAAAGAAACTTAAAAAATTGTATAGTTGTCTCTGGCCCAAATTGGAGCATGTGACCCAGAAGAGAGCCTGGTCCCTGTGATGATTTCCCTGAAGCTAAATCCTTGACTGGCAGGGCAATTCCACGTCACAGGGTTGGAACACAGCTTTCAGTGGTGCTGACTGAGATGATAAATAAATGCATAAGAGCAGCCCATGTTTCAAGGTTATGATGAAAATCAGCAAAATCGCACTACATGTATGAAGCCAAGCACAAGATGTGGCCTGGGCTGTTTTGTGGAGGGATAGCAGAGCGAGGGAGTGGAGCTGTTTAGACTTACCCTATTATTATTAACTTCACTGTTAAGTTCTTTTTACTGCATTCATGTCTTTTCAAAGCTACACAGTTTTTATTGGATTATTTTTTCCAAGTATCTGGATCTCCCAAGCACTCATGCATGTCTCAGCTCTCTTAAATATAATCAGAACAATTGCAGTTTGAACAGTTTTGGCTTCCTACTCAGTAAAAATCACTGGAAGGATTCCCTAAAAACATTATCATTCCTTGGTGTATGAACACACAAGTGAGCAGGTTTGCCACAGTAGCCTCTGCTTGAAAGAGATGGATGTGCCAAAGTAACACAGAGGAGGGA
Source organism: Anser cygnoides (assembly GCF_040182565.1). NCBI lineage: Eukaryota > Metazoa > Chordata > Aves > Anseriformes > Anatidae > Anser > Anser cygnoides. The sequence goes on from NC_089873.1 coordinate 202,576,186, forward strand.
GAGATACATTACCAGTACTATCACAGGAACATCCCCACCTACTCATGTGTGTAATCTGCTTGGCTGTAGCTATCGGTCATTTTTCATATGCACCACACCACAGTATTTACTTGGAATTAAATCCTACTTTTAGAACCTCTTATTGTCTGTCACAGCCTCTGCAAACTGACTTCAGGGCTTTTTTTCCTTTTTTTTTTTTTTTTTTTTTCCCTGAGATTTCAGGCCTATACTAATTTTTGCTAGGAACTGGCCCCTCATTTGACGTAGAACTAACTTGTCACAGCTTTTCTTAAGTATTTTCTTAAGGAGATATTTCCGGTTGACTAACACCCCAACGGGACTTTGGCAACTGTGTAAAATATGCACGTCATGTCAGGGAACCAACCAGAGTATTTTTAAATCACATTTTTATCTTAACTTGGAGGTAGAAACAAACTGGCATCCTGTGAACCACTGCCTCTGTGAGGAAGTGACAGCTGATTTTCAGACCCACAACAGACCCTAAGGCATAGCTCGAAACTTTGCATGTTTAAACATTAACAATAGTTACGTTATTGTGTAGAATAGTGTGCTATTCAGCAGCTGTAAAAACCTTTAAGGGATATCTTGCAGTGCTTGCTGAGACAAAGCTGTTTTTGAAGCCAAATGACATTGTTCCTGAATAAGACAAATTTGGACAGCTAGTTATATTCCTATAATTCTTCAGTGTTTGCCCTGAGTGCCCATGCAATGAGGTTCAGTACTTATATTAAAGAGATTTCATTTTGTCAAGGTGAAGGGTGTTCAGGCTGCTGAATATTTTGCTTAAGATGGGATTTACTTTCTCTCTCCTTTCCCAGTTCCCTGCAGTTTGCCTCCTGCTGACGGATGATCTTTCCCTAGCGAAGGTATTTTTTCCCAAGTGTGAAATTGATTCCAGCTGACAACAGAGTGTGTCAATCACTTCCCACTTTTGTCATCTTCAAAGACTCCTCTTCCCCTTATTTAAATTGTATTTTCATAATTGAAAATTGCTTTCAGATGACTTAATGAATTCCTGCACTCTATTAAAGGCTGAAAGCAGATGAAATACTGCAGCTTTCAGATTAAATGTATTTTTATAGGGAAGCTTTAGCAGAAGCTTCAGCAACAACAGCAACAAATTTTCTGCATTAAGACATGCCCACTGAAGAAGCAAATCAGAGTGGTAAAAATGGCATTTGCCACCAGCACCCCGGCAAGCAAAACAAGTACTAAATTATATTTTGACCTTACGGTTATATTTTTTAAGCTTCTGAACTCCTGGAGCTGCCATCAATCTCCAAACAGCTAATGTGACCCATTGATCAGCTGAGATTTGTATGCTTTCCATATGATATAGTGCTGCATCTTCCTTTGTGGTATCTCTTTAGAAGGATAAGGCTGACCCTGGAAAGCATAAATGCTGATGGTAAAATTTACTGTATAATCTCCATTAGATATCCACAGTTAATCTTATGATAGTAAGTAGAGAGAGTCATAAACTGTTTTCATACAATGATACCCCCAATCACTGGGGCTTGAAATGCAGACTCACTCAGCAAATTTGTAGTTGATAAACACAGCTGGACTAGTAAAACATCTAAAGCTTTGCATTTGAGAGACTGTAATGCAAAAGTCTGCTGAAATCTGTGTCGTTGCCTCACATAGTTTACTTAAAAGTAGCTTACACTTGAGACCTTATGTAGATCACACAAAAGTGAACTAAGGATTCTTTATATTCAAAAAAAAAAAAAAAAAACAGTATTGAGCAGTATTTGGAAATATGAGTTTTTAAAATCTTATTGATATTTTATTTGATGGTTTGATGGTTTTATATTTTTAAAAATCTGGCCAGTGAATTGGTCTGTACTGGTGGGTTTCGACACATGGCTAAAAGACAGTATTACGTGCATTCATTGGCTTTGCATTATTTCCAAATTTATTGCAGAAAAGATCAATTAAAAAAAAAAAAAAAGTTATTTCCATTTCTATTAGCTTTTTCCTACATATCTGTTTTGGGTTTACGTAGCAAACGTTTGGGGCTGTAGATGTGGCCTCTGTGAGCAGAGCCCAGCAGCTGCCCCATGTCAGATCAGAGCCAGCTCCAGACAGCTCCAAAAGGGACCCACTGCTGGCCAGAGCTGAGCCATGAGCGACGCTGGGTGGGCCTCTGGGAGAGCAGATTGAAGGAAGGGGAAATCTGCTGTGCTACAGCAGCTGGGAGAGAGGGGTGAGAGCTGAGAGAGAAGCAGCCCTGCAGCCCCCAAGGTGAGTGCAGCAGGAGGGCAGGAGGTGCTCCAGGCACGCAGCACAAGTTCCCCTGCGGCCCGTGGAGAGGCCCCTGGTGGAGCAGGCTGTCCCCCTGCAGCCCACGGGTCCCACACGGAGCAGATCTCCACGCTGCAGCCCGTGGAGGAGCCCCCGGTGGAGCAGGTGGATGTGGCCTGGAGGAGGCTGCGGCCCATGGAGAGCCCCCGCAGGAGCAGGCCCCGGGCCGGAGCTGCAGCCCGTGGAGAGGAGCCCACGCAGGAGCAGGGGGTCTGGGGGGAGCTGCCGCCCGTGGGGGACCCGTGCTGGAGCAGTTTGCTCCTGGGGGATGGACCCTGTGGTACTGTGGTGTTTTAACCCTGCTATGCAGCTGAACTCCACCACAACTGTTCTCCCGCTCCACCTCCATAAAGAAAAAGGGGAAAAAATATGATGGAAAGGGCTCAAAGTTTGAGATAAAGACAGGGAGGTCATTCGCCAGTTATCATCATGGGCAAAACAGGCTCAGCATAAGGGAGATTAATGCAATTTATTGCCTACTTCTAACAGACTAGAGCAATATGAACTAAAAAAGAACTAAAAACACCTTCTCTCCATCCACCTTCTTCCACCTCCCCCTGAGAGGTGCAGGGAAATGCGGAATGGGGGCTGTGGTCAGTCCATGATGCTTCGTCTCTGCCGCTCCTTCATGGTCACTCTCTTACGGACTCACAGACACTGCTTACCCCGTTCTTGGTGAGTTTTCTATTGCCAGTGCTTCAGCTAAGGAAAGCTAAATTTAGGTTCCCTGCTTGTGAACAAAGCTGTAGGGCATTCAGGCCTCCCTATCACTGATCCACTCAATTTGTATGAACTTGCTTTTCCCCATCCCCATCCCAGATAATTTGTTTATGCCTCTTGTACTTAAGTGGATCACATCATGCATTTTTCCTTTCTTTTCTTTCTTTCTGTCTGTCTGTCTTTCTTTCTTTTTCTTTCTTTCTTTCTTTCTTTCTTTCTTTCTTTCTTTCTTTCTTTCTTTCTTTCTTTCTTTCTTTCTTTCTTTCTTTCTTTCTTTCTTTCTTTCTTTTCTTTCTTTCTTTCTTTCTTTCTTTTCTTTCTTTCTTTCTTTCCTTCTTTCCTTCTTTCTTTCTTTCTCTTTCTTTCTTTCTTTCTTTCTTTCTTTCTTTCTTTCTTTCTTTCTTTTCTTTCTTTCTTTTCTTTCTTTTTCTTCTCTTTCTTTCTTTTTCTTTCTTTCTTTCTTTCTTTCTTTCTTTCTTTCTTTCTTTCTTTCTTTCTTTCTTTCTTTCTTTCTTTCTTTCTTTTTCTCTCTCTTTCCTTCTTTCTTTCTTTCTTTCTTTCTTTCTTTCTTTCTTTCTTTCTTTCTTTCTTTCTCTTTCTTTCATTTCTTTCTTTCTTTCTTTCTTTCTTTCTTTCTGTTCATTACATTGAAAACGAATGGCAAGTACTGGATCTGGTACAAAAGGTGTACTGAGATTTCAGTGATCGGAAAGGAGGAAAGAAATAATATGAGACAGCATTAAGACTTGTTGTACTCCCTGTGAAACCATGTCTTTATGCACTTATCAGCATGAAAAATTCAACGGAAGGACCCATCTCTTTCCACTGGTTCTAGATGCCACCTATCCTGGGTCATATGCTAACACAGATGGCTATATTAAGGCTAGCCAGTTGCTCTAGTATTTGACTAGAACGTAACAGTATGAGTCATGTATCAATATTAGTCTGAAGCAAGCAGAGTCATGGGATGGGGAGGGGGTTTCACTGTGTTCTTACCCATCTTTTAGATTCAGATAATGTTAGAAAAAAGGCAAGCTCAGAGGAAATGCTATTTGGATATTCTAGGATAGGATCTGGTAGATAAGGTACAGTTCCTGACCCTGCATGTTTTTTCATTGGAGAAATCGTTTTCCACCTCTCTAAATGTGCCAACAATTGTAATGCTAAAAAGAGATTGCCGAGCAGCAAACATTCAAGTCTTGAAGCAAGGAAATCAATTGCTATGAAATACCAAGTTACTGTGGCTGTATTACTAACCTAAGTTGGACTGTGCACCTTTTGCTCTGTTATCTGTATATTGTGGCTTCAGAAATGTAGCCTCACTCAACAGGCTATTGGGGAAAAAAGAAAAAAAAAAGGAAAAAAAAAAAGAAAAGAAAAAAAAGTATGTAAGTGCTTTATAACTTCAGCAAAACTTTAAGAAACTAATCTGTTTAGTAGAATCCATGTAAAAGGGGAAATACTGAAATATTGAAGACACTTCCATCTTTAGAGAATCACTGAATCACAGAATGGGTGGGGTTGGACCGAGACATGCTCACCTAAAGCACGTTGTGCAGGACAGCATCCAGGCGAGTTTTAAATATCTCCAGAGAAAGAGACTCCACAACCTCTCTGGGCAACCTGTCCCAGTGCTCTGTCACCCTCACAGTAAAGAAGTGCCCTCTCATATTGAGCTGGAACCTCCTATGCTTCAGTTTGTTCCCGTAAATTTATTTAATTCTTATATTGTTCCCATTATCATTGTAGTTGTATCAGCCTTTTTTAGGGAAAAAATAAAAAATAATAATAAAAAAATATGCTCTCCTACTGTTTCAAAGGCTGCAAAAGTATTATAGTTATTCTGGGCTACTGCCAAAGAAAATCAGAAGTCAAATTACACTATGTAAATGAAAAGTTAATTATATTTTTTTTCTACATTCTTTGTTCCAAAATGGGTAATGTTTAACTGTCTTGCTAAGTTCTTGCTTTTTTTTTTTTTTTTTTAATTCTACAAAAGAGTTAAAAACGGCAAAATAGAGCTTCTATAACAGTCTCATTTTATTTAAATGTTTCCTTCTGGCACTGGGCAATTAAATGTATATAGGCATGGATGGTCACTTGCTATAGACATGACTATGAAGATATAAAGGACAAGAAAGATTATAATGAAAAAATCTTTTGAAATAAATGAGTGCAGAAAACTGGGGCAGTCACAAATTATGGGATTTTCTTTTATATTGATGTGCATTGATTCATATATTAGGAAATTTTACTTGCACTTCTAAAAAAGAGCAATTATTTTATGAGTTGCAATGGTTTGTAGCTTGATTAGCAAAATACAGATACGATATTTTTTCTACTCATAGAAGCTTGTGAAGGTAGAAGGAAATATTTTTAATATGATTAAAGCATTAATATCATTAAAGCTTTTCATAATCACTTAAAGATGACTAAAAGCCTCTTGGTGGAGTGAAGTTACTTACTACATAGTAAGTGACACAGTGGATCACACCAATAATTATCTCCAGTATTTTATCTTGGGCTGGTGTTTAGTTCAGGTACCTTAACTATGAAGATAAATTAGACCTATACATAGGATTTATATATTTTTTTCTAACCCCAAAGAAATTACTGGTAGCTATAATTTTAAACTCAGATCCCTTTATACATTTATCCTTCAGTTATAGGAGAGACCTTGTGGAGTCACGTGATCTGTTAAACTTTTTTTGATATTTGTGACTAATCTTTTCTTTGCTATTATTTTTTTTCCTTATATTCTATGTTTAATATCTTCCATGGATGGTGGAAAATAACAAATTAGAAAAGTTTTCTAACTGTACAATAACTTTCAAACTATCAGATGATTTTCATCTACTGCCATGATATTAATGTGGGATCTATTAATGGCATATATATTATTGCTATAGATATAAGTATATGCCATACTTACTATATATGTATACTGCATGTTTGTGTTTTTTTAAGAAAATAAAAATGGAAATGAAAGGTCCATTATTGAAAATTCTGTATTTCAGTTCTCGCATTATATAAGAAACATAAAGCCACTGAGTTGATAAAATTATTTGAATCATCTTCTTTCCCTAAATGAAGAAATAATGGTATAACAATGGGAAATAATGATCCATGATGCAATAAAATCTCATTGGCTTTTAATCTGCATTCTTTCTTCCAATAAATGTATTCCATTTGATTTTCCAAATCAGCAGAATAAAAGGGGATGTATCTTAACTGCCATCTAATTTTAAGGCTATGCTTAGATGAAGATAACATTGTTTTAGTACTCGTCTATGCATCATCCGCAAACTTCCAAAAAAGGCCTCTAGACATTTGGAGACAGATTCTCTTCTCATTTACACCACTGCAATCTCCATTCATGAAAATTAATTGAAAGGGGAATTTAGTCCTTTGAGTGTAAATCCAGTTTATGAAAGGCTGTTAAACATGACAATATGAATTCACTTCAGGATGAAACTCATTAGATGCTATTTCAACCTGATAAGAACTATTTATAAATTACGTTTTATCTCTTTGTGTTTTATTGCTTACTTTAGAAAATTTCATTTTAATATGGATAGCTATTCTAAAAGCTATTCATTTAAGATTGAGACAAGAAAGTCATGTCTGCCTTCTCCCATCACACTCTGACAAAGGATACTCTGCAGAACAAGTTTAAGAAACAGCAATAAATGGCATGAATACTTGTTAATTCTCTGAGAAAATGGCATAAAATGCAACATCATTTCACCCTGTTTAGTTCAGCACAAACTCTTTTAGTAAGTCATATTGTCTTTTAATATACATCTTTGAAGGTTGAGTGCACTGTATTTAGTTTTAGACAAGGATTGAAGCTACCACACAGCTAAGATTTAGAATCCCTTCCTTTAAAAGAGAGAAGGACAGTTACCTCTTAGATATGCTGGTTGACCTTGTCTTGAGTGTTTGTTTTAGGAAGGGCTGTACTGCCTGCTGGAGGTGTCTGCTTCTCTACACTGTGTACCTAGACAGCTAGTTTAGACTACACACCTATCTAAAGTAAAGCGAGATTAATCCAACTGATAATATTTTTTCCCCCAGCTCTCAGTCTTCAGCAGTTGGGAATTGCATCAGAAATGCCAAATTAATCTGGAAGACGAAACAAAATCATCTCTGTTTTAAGTGACATGCATTTGATTGCAAGGACTAGACACTAGAAAGCAAATGAAAAGAACTTTAAAAAGACTCTCAAGATTTCTAAGTTAGTCTTACAGCTAATTTATTTTAGAAAGCAAATGAGAATACACTTTAAAAGACTCAAGATTTTTAAGTCTTACAGTTAATTTATTTTTTCTCTCTGGAGACTGATTTTCAAAAGACTTTTAATAGGATTAATATGTGGGATTGACAGCATAGCAACTTCCATCCACAATATTTCTGGTAGTTAGATGTTGGGGATTTTACCCCATCTTTCTTTTTTGTTTTGCTGGAATATTGTAATACAGAATAGTGAGAAAGTGAGATTGTCTTGGTTAATTAACCCTGGCAATGCAGTAGGTTTATGAAGACAAAGGATCCTTTCTATATTACTTTTATCACCATCTGAAATCACTGATTTAACCCAGAGCTTGTTTGTTTTTTTTTTTCCTGTAGTCAATTAATTTGCCACTAATAGCAGGCAGAACACAAAAACTGATAGAAAAAAAAAGAGTGAGAGGGGATTTATATGCCTGTAATTCATGTCACTGAAAGCACACTAGAGGCTCAAGAGCTTCTCTTAAGGACAGATACAATTGTATGTATAATAGTGTAATTGACCACACATTTACCGTTGTTTAATAAAATTTGGACAGGCACAGAATAGCACATTTGACTGAATGTACACGGTGGAGTAATTACACTGAAGAGACTAAATGTAAGTCAGAGCTGGGAAGTAATGAATACAGAGCATTTAATTATACTGTAAGCAAAGGCATTAAAGCCTGCCAAGAATGTGAAGGTGAACATTGGGTGATTCATCAGGACAGTAAAATTGCAAATGGAAAGCACAGAGGATGCACAGATTTACAGCAATGGAAGAAAAGGATTTTTAACAATATAAACTCTTGGGACCAAAACTTTGCATCAGATCAACCTCTGGATAAATTCTATATTCCACATTTACACACAGCCTTGCTAATTAAAAACATTGTCTCTAACATTACTGCATAATCACATACTCCTTCTGATGGCCACTTAGTAAAATGATCTTGTTTTCAAGATACTGTTGCTCTGTTGTGTTTGTATTTTGCTTTGTTGAGATTCACCCAGCCTGAATTCCTTGAATCCTGCAATTGAGTCACTCCCTATTTAAAGCTTAACGTTATGGGCTACTCTTGTTCCCTCTCATGCTCCAATGGAGAAGATGTCTTTGTGTCTTTAGAGAGCATTAATGCCAGGAATTTCTCATTGCCTTAAGTTTTAAGCTCTGCCCCTCCTATCAGTTTTCCCTTATGAATCTGAGTTATAGTCGTATTGTTTTAGGGCCAAGTACAAAATTCTAGAGGGATGAAGGAGGGAGGGTTAAGTTGCAGCTGCAGGTGATGGGTCTGGAGGTAATTAGGAGTAACCTACTTGGGGTAACATATCAGCAAAGATAAAACAAGAAAGATTGGTTAACACAAAAGAAAGAACATTGCTGTAAATTAAGTACCAATAGGAGATCAGGAGTTCAGCCAGAACCTGATTTCTGGGCTAATCTTATGCTAGCTCTCTCATTTGTCCTACTTATTTAAGCTAAATCTGTCTGTAATTGACTAAAATACTTCCCAAAATCTTCATTTTTTCTTTAGTGATAATACCAAAATTCTGTTCATGCCTTATTTTAACTTCATAACCTGTAGCGTTACTGCTCTCAAGTCCAAAATATTGTTGCTAAGTTAATCTTTTTCATTACTTTCTTAGCCGTGGACTTAGTTGGGAGAAAAACATAAAAAAGGGAAAGGAAGCTATTCACCAATGAAGTCAGAGTACGAGGAATTTCCGTGATCTTTCTTTTCCAGCTTTCTTGTGTGAGTGACAGCAGATGGGATCTGACCAGAAAGTCAAATTCAAAAAGAGCATGGAAACTCTGTGGTGTAAGGAAAATGGATTTCAGTAGTAATGTGGCACATTACCGATCTTCTCAATTCCTAGCAAGCCATGAAAACATTGAACATTAATATTTCATAACTAACCCCAAAGTAAAAGAACTCAGCAGATACTTTCCAGGGATTTAGACCTTTCCTAGTGACAATTTTCTGCTGGAACACCTCTGACACACAATATAAGACTAAGTCACTGATTCCCCTGTTTAAGATACAAGACTAAGAATTTGGCAGATTGATGGGTCTGATGAGATATGCCTGCCAAATCTAGTGGCCTTCAACAATGGGGTTACAGCATCGGTGGAGAGGGGAAGAGGAACTGACATCATCTACCGGGATTTCTGCAAAGCGTTTGACACTATCCCCCATTATATCCTTCTCTCTAAATTAGAGAGACATGGATCTGATGGATGGACCACTTAGTGGGTAAGGAATTGGCTGGATGGTCACACTCAAAGAGTTACAGTTAACAGCTCCGTGTCCAAGTGGAGATCAATAATAGGTGGTGTTCCTCAGGAATCAGCATTGGGACTGGTGCTGTTCAACATCTTTCTTTGTTACATGGACAGTGGGACTGAGTGTACCCTCAGCAAGTTTGTCGATGACACTGAGCTGTGTGGTGCGATTGACATGCTGGAGGGAAGGAATGCCATCCAGAGGGACCTGGACAGGCCTAAGAGGTGGACCTGCGCGAACCTCATGATGTTCAGCAAGGCCAAGTGCAAGGTCCTGCAGTCGGGTCAGGGCAATCCCAAGCACAAATACAGGCTGGGAGGAGAATGGATTGTGAGCAGCCCTGAGGAGAAGGACCTGGGGGTGTTGGTGGGTGAGAAGGTCAACATGAGCCAGCAATGTGTGCTCGCAGCCCAGAAAGCCAAAATTATCCTGGGCTGCATCAAAAGCAGTGTAACCAGCATGGTGAAAGAGGTGTTCTCCCCCTTGGCTCTGTCTTTATGAGCCCCACCTGGAGCCCTGCGTTCAGCTCTGGGGCCCCCAGCACAAGAAGGATGTGAAAGAGAGCATGTCCAGAGGATCACCACAAAGATGATCAGAGGGCTGGAGCACCTCTCCTATGAGGACAGGCTGAGTAAGTTGGGATTGGTTAGCCTGGAAAAGGGAAGGCTCCAGGGACACCTTACAGTGGCCTGACAGTACCTAAAGGGGGCCTACAGGAAAGCTGGGGAGGGACTCTGTCAGGGAGTGCAGTGATAGGACAAGGAGTAATGGCTTTAAACTAAAAAAGGTAGATTTGGGTTAGACATTAGGAAGAAATTATTTCCTCAGAGGGTGGTGAGGCACTAGAACAGGTTGCCCGGAGAAGCTGTGGATGTCCCATCCCTAGAGGTGTTCAAGGCCAGGTTGGATGGGATTTGAGCAACCTCGTCTGGTGGGAGGTGTCCTTCATACTTTCTATGGTCACCTAACATTTCTGAACCTCTTTTTCTCAATATTTTTAATCTGTCTTCTCTGTAAGACTGAAAACTGCAGCAGCAATGTGCTGAAAATGGCTTATATATGTGGACGATGATCTCTAGTAGACACTTAAGTGTAGCATAAGGAGCTCATCCTCGGATATCTGCTTTCAGGGAACTCTTGAGTTCTCACTTTCAGCCCCAATTTCCCTGTGAGCCTTGGTCTAAAGGGAGTGAAGTAATTAATTACTTAGTCACATCTAAATGTTCTACATCCAAACAATGACATCTGTGTGCATTTTTCTGAGCTGCCCTCTATCGATGACATTATAAACAATATTCTGTGCAATTTAAACCCATTCTCTTCAGATTAATCTTGTTTGTGTTATGTTCCATTGTGAAATCTTTTTCTTCCAAAGAGAAAGTATTTCCCCAGTTGCAAATACCAAACTAGAGAAAACAGGCACTTTGAATTAAGTCAGTAGTGAAATGTCTCATTTTTTCCTATGATAAAATCCATCGAATATGTTGTTTTCTCATAGTAATTATTTTAATTATTATTGTAAAATGTTTAATCAGATTTATGAAAATGTATACTTTGCCAGCAGGTTTAATCATTTAAGAGTTAGTTTCTAGAAGTTATTGTAAATATACAGCTAATAACATTTGTGCCCATATAAACAATATTGATTTCAGCCTCTCACTGTAGTAAACTATTCTAAATCCTCTTTTATTTTTTCTTTTTCTTTTTTTTTTTAATAGCAACATAATAACTCCTAAGACTTTCATGAAAACAAATAGAAGCAAAACATAACTCTACTTATGAGATGAGTGCCTTTATATATACTTAGCAGTCTGGAGTATAATGTTTGGGTATTGTGAGAGGAATACATACTGCTAAAGAAAAAGAATTATGTAATTTAATGGATAATTTTGGAATGTGGATCACATATCTTTTGTAAACCTACTTATTTTGATTGTGCAGTGCCTCTGTAATTCCTTCACAGTCAGAGCTGTAGTAGAGGGTGAAAGATACAACCTACAATTAATTGTCAGTTATCCCTGGAAAGATTATCTGGATTGCAGGTGGTTACTTACAGATGTGCATAGACATGAAAACAGGCTAATTTATGGTGTTACTGGCTTGATGACTGTGGTTAATCATGGCTAAATTTATGGATGGTTTGTGATAATTGGCAAAGCAGTGTGAAGACCTTCATTCATCAGATGCATCATCTAGGTTAAAAAAGAAATTTTTTTCTTTTAGTATACCCTATGTACAATTCTTGCCTTGACAATAACCAGGAAAATAAGCCCATCAGGACAACTAACATGCTTCTTCAGAAGCCATCTCCCATCTTAGATTTTTCTCTTCAACACGGAAAAGCAAACTGGGATTCTTTCAACACAACACTGAGTCCCTTTCTCAGAACAGGTAGAATCATCCTTTAGAGTACTGACGCTCCAGACCACAAAGCTAACAACAAACTGGGGTGTGGATAAGCCATCTCTGTTAAATGTTTAGCCCAGGCCAGAGCTCAGGTGAAAAGACAATATGTTTTTCTGAGCACATGGTAGGAGTGACAGAAACCTGAATATCTATATTACCCTTGTAAGATCTGTTTTGGGGTTGTTTTTGTTTTCTCATGTGGCCTTTGGTACTCACATGTTTCTGCAAAGTAAGGCTATTTCATCCTCCTCCAACTCTGATGCTCAGGTCTGAACAGCAGCTAAGGGACAGAGCTTGATGTGTCAGTACTGAAGTTTAGGCCCCTCACAGCCCAACTAATTCTGCTCTAAGTGTGTATGGGCAGTGGGGCAGCTAGAGGGGAGCTTGACAGATCTTGCAAGGTAATGAGCAAAGTGTAGGCAAATTAAGAAGCTCAATTTATAGCTGTCTCCTGTATGGCTCAGAAGGCAAGGACGGGAGATATATTTTCCAAGAGGAAACAGACCATGTTTATATAATATTCCTTTGACTACTGATAATTTTGTGATTAAGATTAGGCATAAGGATGGGAAAATAAGGACCTGTATCCCTTACTAATAATTTATGAAGTGTCAGCTTAAGTCCAGCCCATAGCAACTAAACATATTTTGTATTGATTCTGTAGTCAACTGTAGTTGGTATGAAACATAAAGAAGAGCTGAACTGCCAAAGTGTTCTGGGTTTGTTTTGTTTTTCTTGGATACTGTACCCCCCTCCACACTAGACTGTAGATTGATTTCTGCTGAGGTTCATAGTTTATATGATGTTTTTCAATAGGTATTGGACACCTGTCTGTGGTTAATGTTAGAGTTAAAGCTTATGAGAAAGGAATTGGGTTGCTGATTTTAGTCCTGGATCTGATATTTCCAGCAGGGAACAGAGTGAGCTTTGTTTCCTGAAAGTGCAGCCCTTGCAAAAGTAGTTACAGTTAGAACTTTTAAAGGTCAGTGTCAGAGTAAAACTTTGAAGAAGAAATATTGAAGGTTTGAATCTATTGCATTTAGAATACCAGTTAAAAATAGCTGTATCCAGACCAAAAAATAAGCCTGCAATAAGGGCTAGTCTCACTTACAGTTTAGAGCTTATTCTCGGTATTTCTGCAGACAGTAGTCATCTGTCTCTGGATAAGGTTAAGGTTTGGAAACAAAGATTGAACTAGTTTATTGACATAATTGAAATTAATTTTACAGGCCTTGATGTCTTATTTTGTCTGAGGCCTCTCATTTCAACTAGGTTTATTCTGCATATATTAGTCACCTGGCTACTCATAGCTTGTTATAGTCCTTTCTGTAAGGTTGTAGCTGAAAGGCTTAGAAATAAAAGATGTGAGACAACTAAGCCATTTCTGTATCCTCTGTTGATCATTGGCACAAACTGAATCTTGTGTCTGTTGACAACGCTGGCTTATCACTGGCAACGCTGCAAGCTCTAGGCTAAAGTAGATTTTCCTGTACGCAGAGCCACATTAAGTGTAGAGTTTAGGAGTAAGACTCCACTGATCATGGACAGTGATGGAGAGATGACTGGTATCTGCTGAAGCTTATTGATACATCTGTATGCTGTTTTTTAAATTGCATTTAATGAGGGTTGCCTTTAGTGTGAAATTACGGATTTCTTCAGATACAGTCCAGAGCCTTGCCAGCAAATATGCTAGGTCCTGCTTCTCATCAGGAAAGAATAATCATCCATCTGGGGCTATGTTAATATTCTGTTGACTTTCAGAAGATCTAGCAAGTCACAAGATCAGCACAAGATAATGAGTAGAGCTCATGGCCAGGAGCAACAGTATAGAAGGCAATCGAGAAGGACAGGCCTCCTTCTCTTCAGCTATGGCAGCAAGCTGTTATGTCACATTTAAGGAGTTGTTAGGCTACAGTAAAGATTTGCAGTAGGGCTGAGTAGGGATAAATTGGTGCAAAAAGAAATTTTAGGATCTGAACTAACATCCTGCATGGCCTAGAGTTTCTTCAGCTGAAGGCTGCTCTTCGGAACACTTTCCTTCTCATAACCTTAGTTTTTCGGATATTTTGGATGGCTTTTTCCAACCCTCAGCACTCTTCTTCCTTAAAAAAAACCACAGTGTACTTATGCTAGAGGATCTGGATATGTATTTAGAGAAGAGAATCTATGTACTAAACATACATTTGAGTAAAGTTACTTTTTCTTACTTTCTTAAAATTCAGGGATGGAGAAGAGTTTTTTTCTTAGTCAATGCACAATTATAATAACAATGCTGAATTCTTTATTTATAACCATTATTTTCTCTCAAAAACAAATAGTCTATCTCTATCTAATTAAATTGCTTAAATTCATGGGCAAAGAATGTCTATCACTATGTTGCTATCCAGCAGGTCCTACAAGTGCCAACACTGGTTGTCAGCCCATGCAGTTCACTCCCTTGTGTCCTACATATAGAGTAAAGGTCATAATCAGTGATGTCAGTGATGTAGCTGTTCCCCAGCTCGATCATAAAAATAAAATGCAGAGGAGTATCCTTTAGCTTGCAGCCAAGAAACGTACAATTCACCAGTTTAAAGGGTCTTATTTTTTGGTATGTTCTTTACATCGAGTACAGCCTCACTTCCATGTGATTTGTTGCACTTTCTCTCTAGAATATGTGATAGATGAACATTTCTTTTACTGTTTTGCTGGTGCCTGCCCACATAGTGACAGCTCCATTATGTAATATATCAGAAATCTAATACAGTGAGGTCCAGCAGATTTTGAAACAGTCTAATGGAGACATTGCTTCACTGACGTTCTAATCTACAGTTATATGGTGACTGGGGAAATTGGCATGGTGGAAAAGCCTCACCACCAACAGTTTGTGATGACTATAATTTAGCAAACAGTCCTCTGTTTGAAAGCTGTGTTTTGTATTGTCACAGGGAACCTGTTCATATTTGAAGCTAATTGTAGTGGCCTGAATGTTAAAAAAAAAAAAAAAAAAAGTTTTGACTAGACTTGCATCTGTACAGCATTTGCTGTAATAGCCTTCACAAGTGTTTTCTGAAGTCCTCGAAAATTGCAGTACCTCTGCTCAATCTGAAACTTGGATCATGCTCAGTGTATCTTCAAAGACTATGTACACCAGTTTATGCAAAACTATCAGCATGTTGTTTACACTGCAGAAGCTGCTACTTTTACTTTTGTAAGCCACAGCAAGAATTTCTCATATTTCCAACAATACTTGAATTCCCCAACCCATTTTACATATCTCCAAGATGAAGAATGATGCAAAGGAAAAGACCACAAAGCAAACCAGTACCGTTAACCACAGCAGAGACTAGGAGAGAGCAAGAAGCTGATACATTCAAGTACTGAAAGCAATCTGACATTGTCCCATATAGATTGTTATAAAATTCTCACTTCTATCACATTTCACCCTGTTGTATTTCAGTCAGATTCAAAGAAAAGCATCTTGTGGAGGATCTGAAGGCTGCATGTCTCAAACCCATTTCCATCAAAGAACTGAAATTCTGATATACTGTACAGGATGAGTACGTATCCTGAATTTACTTTTGAAACAAAGTCAGAGGACATTTTGTATGTCTAGTCACAGGCCATGGTATGACTTTATATCTGCAAAAAGCATTCATGATATTTGGGCAGCCTTATCAAAAGTTCAATTCTGTAAGATGCTAGAAATTCATCACTTCAAAATAAAGACATGTAAAAATCACTTGCTATTTTTGAAATTCTTGACTGCATTTCTGAATATTGTCCTTTTCCCATTTACAATGTAAAAGCAGCTGTAGTGGCTTATGTCAATAGTTCATCAACAGTGCCATAACTGATGACTATCTCCATGGTGCAGTGGGTACAGGTTTGTTTATTGAATTGTCCATGGGATTCCCTTATTCCTCTCCTTCAGCAAGAGACATTCCTGCACACATGTACATTGAATTTACCAGGCTGCAGTTCATTTTTGTGCTTCTTCAAAGTCTGCTGTGGTTCTTGCTGTACTTTTCACCTCACATTTTATTTTCTTTTCATCCAAAGCTCTGTTCTATATTCAGCCATTTTCAGACCATCCCTCCTGTCCCTACTCAAGCCAGACATCCATTGCTAGAGGCACATGGTACATTTTTGTTCTTGTGCCCGGCCACATCACCAGGTATAGCATGACCAGGGAGCTTCTACCAGCTCCTTGTGTGCCTTCAGAATGCAAGAGATGGTGTAAGATGTCAGGGCATCTCCCTCTTTGTTCCCCCAGCTGTTTATTTTTACACTTTTGACCCTATGATCTTTTCTCACACGCACACACACACATAAACCTCATCCTCATTCACTGCTCCTCAGAATTATTTTGTTCTCTTCAGATACTTTTCTATAGCCTCTTTCATTTGCTTTTGTTAGGGAGGGACTGATATCTTTCCCAAGAAAGATAACTAGAAGGAGCAAGGACTTTAAGTAAATGTCTAGAGACATTTGATTAGTCCTCTAATCATAGAATCATAAAATGGCTTGGATGGAAGGGTTCATTTAGTTCCAAGCCTCCTGCCATGGGCAGGGATGCCACCCACTAGATCAGGTTGCTCAGGGCCTCATCCAACCTAGTATTGAACAATTCCAGGGATGGGGCATCCACAGATTATCTGGGCAGAAGTTACTGTCTCATCTTCCAACTGTTTTCAGCTCAGGCAGTTTCTGAACTGGATGTTGTTTCTTGTATTTTATAATCTTTCAAGAATTTCATTTCCATGTAAATGTCCAGTCCACTCTTAAACCCATGTAAATTTTGGCTTTACACAACATGCTTTCACAGGGAGCTTTACAATACTAAAATGCTATGTGTGAAACCACCCTTTTTGTTTTTCCTTTTTTTTTTTTTTTCCAAATAACTTCTAACGTCATTATTTGGTTTTCCACACTTCTATTTAAAGAGAGAAAGAAGTAATTGAGTCATATCTACTCTCTCCATGCTGTTTGTAATTTTATAGAAGCTGGTCATGTTTCTTTTAAGTCTTCTGTTTTGAAGACTAAGAAATCCTCACTTGCTCAGCTGCTACCTCAGCTGCTACCTGTAGAGAAGCCTTCTGTATTTTTTATCCTCTTTGCCCTTCTCTCAGTCTTTTCCTATTCCTCTTATTAAGATGAGAGGAATAGCACCACACACAATGGTACAAGTACCTGCAAAACAGAATTAACTATCTGCACCAACATTTTGTTCAGAGGCTTTATGACCTGCCGGGGAAGAGAGGGATGATCAGAAACAGCAACTTATTTTCTTGTCTCAGTGTTATTGCTCTTCCTACCTTTTACTTTTCACTATGTCCAAAGTTGCTAAACAAGCAGTCTTAGATCTCAAAAGGTGTCTAGGACTACCCAGAGGTGTAAATGGAAGTGGGATTGAAACTCCAGATGTGCAAACTGCATCAGAATTATGACCTCTAAACCCTGGGAACTATCATGGTACAGGGAAAAAAAATAAAATAAAAATAAAAAACCTCAGAGTTTACATATGGAAATAAAATGGGTGCGATCACTATTATTAAAATGAAGTGCAAGTAGACAAAAAATGTGTGAAGACAAAGGGGAAAAACTCAATGGGTGTTGTGAGTTTACAGTTCCACTTCTTGGCAAAACAAAGAGCAATAAAATCTGAAAGGCAGCTACAGTCCATTAGCACTAAGCTAAAAATAGTCCAAGGGAGTAGTCATATAAATAGACATCTTTTGCAAGAAGAAAAGAAACAATGAAAACTACCCACAAGATGCATTTCTGATCAGAAAGGACTTTCAGCTGTAAGTAGCTGTTTCTCAGATGCTAAATCCTGTCTTAGGAATCATCTGTTCTGCTCACGTTTTGACACATGGGGTTTCCATAGTATTGTATAGGTAGGATCAAGAGAAGGGATTTTCTACAGAACCCAAAACAGCATTTATTTTTCTCATTTTGGAATAATGTCAAACATTCTAAATATGTTTCAGAATCCACTATCCAAAGCAAAATGATCATCTTTTACTGTTGATACAACCTTTTTTTTACTAATTTCAACATCCACATGGTATCTAACATTACCAACCAATGGGCCCTCTCCTGCAAGATTTTACAGATTTAATGATATGCATGCATGTCCACTTTAACTACTGTAATTATTTATATGCTTAAACTAATGCATGTGTAAACACATGTGCAGAGTGAAGACAGCTGTCATTTTTTATTTATTTTTTTTTAATTATAAAGTCATAGCCTAAATACCGGGAACAGAGATTTCAGAAGCTCAGTTTTCACATTACGAATTGTTCTATGTTTTCATATTCTGGACAGGAATAAAGCAAATCATTTAGTTTGGGTGGGAGCTGAAATCCATCTGTGACTGGGAAATAACACTGCACTGCCTTACCATCCCTGGAGTCTGTTGTTGGAACTGACAGCAAAGTTAAGCTGATAGTACTTGCGCTATACAGGACGACAAACACTACTTACTTAGCAACTGTATAGCCCATGCACTTATGAGTTTATGAGTAATGCTGAACCAAAACCTAATTCTCACTTTCCCATCCCTCCAGCAAATATGCACTTTGCTCAGCATCTGACCTGGGGAGTCACAGATCTCTCTCCTGCCAGTTTTAATATTATGCCATATTACTTGCCATGATCTTTATATCACAACCTGTCTCTTCAAATCACAGCAGGCAAGATCCAGAAATAAATGTGATGTTTGGGTTTGGGTCCCACCGGAAAAGGGACTAAGAATGACTGAAATATAGGATTTCCACTAGAAGGGATTAAGTTAAACTCTCAAATGGGATGTATAACTTTTCACATCAGGTTTGAATCCAGCTGATGGAAGTGATGAACCATTCACTCAGCTCTACCAGTGGTGTATCCCACTGTAAATCAGAAACTTTGCCACAGAGTTAGGGGTGTAAAACCCATTGAAATAAGTGAAGGCTCAGACATGTGGGATGCAAATTGTTCATCTCCAATGAGCGCAGTATTCATTTGATTGATTTTAAATGGCTGTATAAGTGTTCTCATACATGTTGAACCTGTATAAAAAATTAAGTATCTCCCAGTGGGATTTTTCTGATATTACATTCTGAAATTGAACTTAACTTGAACAACAGAGTTTAAATATCTTGGGATGTAGTTCATCATAGAATGATTTTAATTTTCATGCAAAACCCTAAAAGCTAAAGAAATGTGGGTGACATAGTCATTTTGAACAGCCTCTTATCCAGGATGTGAGCCAAATTCACTATTCCCAGTATTCCACTGACTTCCATCACATATAAATCTAGTGTGATATTTTCAAGTAAATCAAGTACATGCAATTTCTTATTTTAGATTCCTGACAGTTATGCATAACCAAACCACCATTATGTATCTCTTGGCACAATGGATATTACTAAATCTACTTGTCCCTTTGTTGCATAATCTTGGAGAGGAGAATGCTTTGAACTTTCTTATTTGCCACTCTCAGAAGACACTTTACCTCAGTGTTTGGATCTGATCACTAAGGCCTCAAACAGAAGATTACTTCCACTTCCTCTTTCTTATTTATAATCTGATGTGTCTGTGTGTCACTGAGCTCACTAAGCCTATTGGATTTTTGCTTTTTCTACTATTATTCATCTTGCTCAAAACACTTCTTGGTACACTGCATCTCTGGCATGTAGGGTATCTCCACTTGATCTAAAATTTGTTCCAGTTTAAGTAGAAAAAAATATTATTATGTTGCACATTTAAACTGCAAATGGATTTTTTGGGGGTAATTTCATTCAACTTCATTCTTCAGTTCCTATGCTCTAGAACACAACTGAAACCAAACTTTATAAACCAGAAGTCAATATTTGCAAGCAACATTCAGAAGATACCAAAGAAATTTGTGATTTGATGACTGTGAAATTAGAAGCATAGAAAGATCAAGATAAACTGAAGCCATTTCCTGCACACACTGGAGAACACTGGTGATACTGTGCTTCTCTCCCTTCTCCATTAATGCCTTAATTCAAACCCAATGGAATTGATGGCAGACTTGCACCACATAGTAATTTCTTCAGTTTTTAACATAGTAATCACTTTGTTTTGCTGTTCACAATCAGTCAACCCTTTTCATCATGTTGTATAGACTAACACTAGAGGAGGTGGGTTAATAAAATGGGAAGGAAGGAAGGAAGGAAGGAAGGAAGGAAGGAAGGGAGGAAGGAAGGGAGGGAGGGAGGGAGGGAAAGAGAGAAAGAGAGAGAAAGGGAAAGGGAAAAAGAAAAAAAAAAGTGAGATTATAGGTGAGTTGGAATATTTTAAAGCATATTTTAATTACTGTCTCAGGTTTTCTAACTTTGCTAACCTGAGTGAAAAAGGTCATTACTTGCTCTCTGAGTTGCCTCTAAGCTTATCTTTTTCAAAGTTAGAAGATATACAAAGAACTTTCTGCTGAGAGCCTATGGGTTATTTTGGAAAACTACAGTAGTGGGATCAGTGTGTCAGTGAGTGCAATTTGAAGAGCTTACAAAGGAGAACATTCATTGAATTCCCAGACCAAAGCTCATCATTTAACTTTAAACTCAAAATAAGAAATGCCATCCTTTGGAAGAAAAAAAAAAAAAAAAAAAGAAAAAAAAAAGTTGTATTCTATATCCTGAAAAATTAAACTTTTCCATTTGTAGACATCTCTCAAGATGCAGATACTACTTGATTCTGATGCAGGAACTGGGTTTCCTCCACCATTTAGGTAACTTTCTGAGATCATTTTTTATGTTAGGCTTGAGGCATCGCTCCTGCAGCTCCTTAGCACTTTAGTAGCTTTCAGAGTGCAGCTGTTTGAGATGGTGTCTTCCCTCCTCTGCAGAGGGAAGGGAGAAAGAGGCAGAAGAACGGTGCTCGAGAATGGTACAAGTTATGCAATATTCATCCCCATAGGACTGAAATCTGGTGCTACTGAACCTGGTCCAATTTCCACAACAAATACTGTCACACATTCTGTCACTCATCTTGCCATTGTGCATGTTTACTGAGAGGCCCATTATACCCCAAGTCAGGCAATAACAATGGTAACTATGCAGCAGCTCCTCCAGAAGTCGTTGCTCTTTGATTACAATGTTTAAAGAGAGATCGTTAGCACCTAACTTAATTCTCCATCAAGATTTGCTATGGGACCCTTGAGCCTTACTGCAACATGTTGTTTTAACTAGAATATAGAGAGAAAATGAGTGCGTTGTTGAAAGCAGATTACAGATTTCTCCCAAGCCTGGATGTAGACATCACAAAGTTTAATTATACAGCCTGGAATTAGGCTACAGCAGCAATTAGGGTTTAACCAGGGTTTTGCCAGGCTTCTGAAATTTGCCATGAGATCTTTCACAAAGACAGTTAATTTAAAGCCACCTTGGAGCTTAAGAGTACCAAAGTAAAGCCCAGTTTAGCTGTATCCAACCAGCACAGGTGGAGGTTAGTATTTTTTAAAAGTTAACACTCTTCTCTCTCTCTGCTTTAAAATTGATGACAGCAACGTACAAAGCCATATGATGATACTGTTTAATGGATAATGTGACCAAAACCAGGCAAAGCAAACTTAAAGCATCTCCATGGAGGCAGGAAGAAATTCCTGGTCTTCATGACTACATTGAAATGCTGCAAAGCCAGACTAGCTACTGCCTACAGAGTGAAGATGGTGTCTGAGGCAGTGGTTACTGCTGAGGAGGAAACGGCACCTATCATCTCCATCATCACCCCCACATGTGTTTGCCTATTTGGTTCTGTAAGACTTTCTGTAATGAAAGTCTACAGGAAGACAGCCATGGCATTAATAGTTAAATGAATCATACCTATAAAGCACCTGTTTCCACTGACTGCAGAGGAAGCCTACTTCAGAAGGTGAGAAAACTACATTGTACATACTTAAATGAGATGATGTGAGACTCAACTCTAATGCCTGCTTGGTCTAATCTGTGCTGATTTACCAATACTTTTAACAGATACCTAATGTAATATATTCAGGAACTCCAGCACAACCCACAAATAGTACTCTAGGTCATAAAAGATGTGGTCTACTGAAATGTTTTGCACAAAAATCAGCCTTAGGAATTTATTGTCTGAATGACAAGCACTCAGTGCCCTAGGAAGAAGCCCTGCACATCTACTGCACATATAGGATAGCAAAATATGAAAATAATGATTGGCAATAAGGGAAAATACATTTGTAAGTCATACACAGAATTTTAAAAAGTATTTGAATTGAATCAAAATTATTTTAGTGGCTTTGGTAACATATGCATCATCAACTCATGAGAACTATCTTAACATAGAATTGTATAGATTTGAATCAAGTTTCCACCCTAAGAAAGGAATTTGTTTCAAAACGAATTCAAAACTCTGCTTTGTACTCTTTATATCCTTTGCATACTTTCCATTTAGTCTAGTCCAGTATAACACACTGAACCTGACACTGCACCTGTCCTTGTGCTACCTTAACACCTTCAAGTGATGCATTGCAACAAGAATAACATTTATCATGACAGATCTTTTTATAATACTCTTCCTATGCTAAGCCAATATCCTTTCTCAACATTTTCTGGGTAGCATGAGGATGTCACACTTGACTTTTAGAAACATAGTTTTTATGCATTTCCTTTACATGCATTGAATTTCTGGGGCAGACATATCTGTCCTGAAGAGCAGGAGGAGAGTAAGCAATGGCTTATTAAATTGCTAATGAATTTAAGACCTTGAGTCTTTATCTAGACAATATTCTAATTCTGTACCTTAGTTGTGTCATATTATCTGATCATCAATCGAATTGATTCAGATAACAATAAAAGGAATCATAGAAAGACAGCAAATGAGATTGCCTTACATAGGAATTAAAACATTGTGGTATGTTAACCTTGGCTGGTCACCAGGTGCCTGCCAAGCTGCTCTCTCTGCTCCTACTCCTCAGCAAGACAGGGATAAAATATGATAAAGAAACTTGTGGTTTGAGATAAGGACAAGGAGATCACTCACTAGTTAATATAAAGGGCAAAACAGATTTGTCTTGGGGAAGATCAATTTAATTTATTGTCAATTAATAACATAGTAGGGTGATGAGAAGTAAAACCAAACCTGAAAACTCCTTCCCACCTACCCCACCCAGGTATCATGGCTTGGATCAGGAATAGTGTAGTCAGCAGGACCAGAGAGGTGATCGTTCCCTTGTACTCAGCTCTGGTGAGGCCACACCTCGAGTACTGTGTTCAGTTTTGGGCCCCTCAGTACAAGAAGGACAACGAGACCCTGGAGCATGTCCAGAGAATGGCTGCAAAGCTGGTGAAGGGCCTGGAGCACAAGTCCTGTGAGGAGCAGCTGAGGGAATTGGGGGTGTTTAGTCTGGAGAAGTGGAGGCTCAGGGGAGACCTCATTGCTCTCTACAACTACCTGAAAGGAAGCTGTGGGGAGCTGGCAGTCGGCCTCTTCTTGCAGATAACTAGTGATAGGACTAGAGGGAATGGCCTCAAGTTGTACCAGGGGAGGTTTAGGTTAGAAATTAGGAGATATTTCTTCTCAGAAAGAGCAGTCAGGCATTGGGATGGGTTGCCCAGGGAAGTGGTGGCATCACCATCCCTGGGGGGGTTTAAGGAAAGGTTGGACCTGGCGCTTAGGGACATGCTTTAGTGGGTGACATTGGTGGTAGGGGGGTGGTTGGATCAGATGATCTTGGAGGTCTTTTCCAACCTTAATAATTCTATGATTCTATATCTGTCAGTATTCTTATGAACAAAACGGCCACTATACAGCTGGACAAGTACAAAATACGGTGGGTGAACAGTTTGAAGGACTGGGCTCAAAGAGTTGTAGTGAATGGGAGAACATCAGGCTACTGACCAGTCACTGGTGGTATTCCCCAGGGCTCAATTTTATGGCCAGTTCTCTTCAATGTTTCTACCAATGACCTGGATGCAGCAGTTCAGTGCACACTAATTAAGTTTGCTGGTGATACTTATCTGGGAGGAGCTATCAATTCCCTTGAGGGTAGAGAGGTCCTACAGAGAGGTCTTGATAGATTAGAGTGCTGGGCAATCACCAACCCTATGAAAGAGCAAATGCTGGATTCTGCACCTGGGACAGTGTAACCCTGGATGGACTGGGGCTGGAGTGCAGCCCTGCGGAGGGAGATCTGGGGGTTTGGTTGATGGTAAACTCAATATGAGTCAGCAGTGTGGTCTGGCAGCCAAAAGGGCCAACTGTACCCTGGGGCATATTATGCACAGTATAGCTAACCCGTGGAAAGAAGTGACTGTCCCACTCTGCTCTGCTGCGGCCTCACTTGAGTATGGTTTGGGAGTACTTGTGTGCAGTTTGGGAGCAACAATATAAGAAAGATTAGAAAAAAAAAAAAAAGAAGAGAAAAAAAAAGTAAGAATTTGTCCAAAGGAGGGCAAAAGGTGCTGATCTCTGCTCTCTGAGGACAGCAACAGGACCCGAGGGAACAGCATGGAGCTGGGACAGGGTAGGGTCAGGTTGGGTGTTAGGAAAAGGTTCTTCACCCAGAGGGTGGTCGGGCACTGGGACAGGCTCCCCAGGACAGTGGTCATGGGTTATGGGCACCAAGCCTGACGGAGCTCAAGAAATATTTGGACAACTCTCTCAGACATATGGTTTAGTTTTTAGTTTGTCCTGTGTGGAGCCAAGAGTGTGACTCAAGGATCCCTGTGGGTCCCTGCTGTGGTTTAACCCAAGTCAGGCAGCTCAGCACTACACAGCCTGTTGGGGAGAGAATTAGAAAGTGCGAGAGAAAACTCATGGTCTGAGACAAAGACAGTTTACCAGGTAAAGAAAAAGCTTCACGCAAAGCAAAAGCTTCATGCAAGCAAAGCAAACCAAGGAATTCATTCACTACTTCCCATCAGCAGGCAGGTGTTCAGCCATTTCCAAGAAAGAAGTGCTCATCAATCATAACAATTTATTGAGAAGACAAACACCATCACTCCAAAAGTCATCCCCTTCCTCCTTCTTTTCCCCAGCTTTTATTGCTGAGCATGACATGATATGGTATGGGGCATCCATTCGGACAGTCTGGGTCAGCTCCTGGCTGTGTCCCCTCCCAGCTCCTTGTGCACCCCCAGGTACCTCGCTGGCAGGGCAGCACCAGAAGCTGAAAAGTCCTTTGCTCTGTGTGAGCGCTGCTCTGCAATGGCTAAATAACTGGTGTGTTATCACCACTCTTTTAACCAAAAATTCAAAACACAGCATCATACGATCCTCTACATAGAAAATGAACTCCATCCCAGCCAAAACTGTGAAGGTCCCTTCAATGATTCTATGATTCTATGATATGTGACTCTCTGTGGTACTACAGTGGCCACCAAAATGACTATCAACGAAGACAATGAGGAGTCTTATGCCAAGACAGATGCATTTCTCAAGTAAGAGAGATATTTGGGGGTAATGATACCTAATTAGGAAACGGTTCTTCACTGGGAGGTTTTCAGGCACTGGAACAGTCTGACCACAGTGAAATGGTTATGGCCCCAATCCTGTCAATATTCAAGAAGCATTTGGACAATGTTCTTAAATAGATTATTTAAATCTTAGGTTGCCTGTTTTGGAGTTTGGAGTTGGACTTCATGATCTTCATGGGTCTCTTCCAACGCAGGATATTTTGTGACTCTGTATCCATCTGTTGGGAACTGTACTCTCAGTACAGAATAACTCAAGTGCCTAAAGTTAGGTCTCTAGTGCATTTTAGATATCCTAGGATGTCAGACCTGATCCCAAGAGGCCATTTCACAGATCTTCTATAGATCTTGTGTCACATACAGGATCTCTATGGCATAGAGAAGACAGGAGTGAAAAAGAGTGAAGTTGAGCCTTGAAAAAATGGGAGGGACAGTGGGGAAGACGTTGTTTTAATTTTGTCTTTGCTTCTCGCTCTCCAACTGTAGTATGAGTGAAAGAATGCCTGTGGGGGGGTCTGGCAGTTGGTCAAGGTCAACCCACCCCAGAAGGACTGCCTGCTTTGACAGTGGTGTGTCCAGCTGGCAGGAGCGTGACAGTGCTCTGCAGAGATGGCTTATTTTGTTGACCCCTACTGCATAGCCTCGGGCTGCTTAAAGGGTCATCCTGTTGTGGGAGCAATAGTGCCTGAAGTGTCTGTTCAAATGCACTGGTCTGACACAGCAACAGGAATTCATTTGTGCTTGAATCTGGCAAGATTCTTCGGCTTTCTTTCTTTTTTTTTTTTTTTTTTTTTTAATCAATTGAATAAAGCAAAAAGAGCATCTTTATCCGTATAAAACTCTACAAGTTGGAACACTAGCCCCCACCTTAAAATTTCTCTTTTTTTTTTTTTTCTTTTTTCTGATATGCTTTCAATGCAGAGAGCCTGGGGCAAATGATTCTTATTAATAGTGATGAGTAGGTTACCTAGCTGAATGAGATGGACGATGTCTGTACTCTAAGACTGAGGTCTCTTCAAAAGCATTTCTAATGTCTTTACAAAGCAGGAGTGCATGCCCAGTCATGGCAACACTGAGATAACTGTCCATCTCACCTCCTGTTGTGATCCCACTACGGATGGATTTGTAGCTGTTTAAAGCATTGAAACAATATTTGGTGGATAAGAAATTGGCTCAAAGGTTGCACCCAGAGAGTGGTGGTCAATGGATCTATGTCCAGGTGGAGGCTGGTGATGAGTGGTGTACCTCAAGGGTCTGTCCTGGGACTGGTACAGTTTATTATCTTTATCAATGACATAGTGGGATCAAGTGCACCCTCAGCAATTTTGCAGATTACACCAAGCTGAGTGGTGCAGTCAGTACAACAGAGGGAAGGGATGCCATCCAAATGGACATGGAAAAGCTAGAAAAGAAGATCCATGTGAACCACATGAGAGAAGTACTTGGGGGTCCTGGTGGACAAAAAGCTCGACTGAGCCAGCAGTGGGTGCTTGCTGCCCAGGCGGCCAACTGCATCCATCAACAGAGGAGTGGCCAGCAGGTGGAGGGAGGTGATTGTCCCCCTCTGCCCTGCCCTTGTGAGGCCCCACTTGGAGTACTGCGTCCAGGTCTGGGGCCCCCAGCACAAGACCGGTTAGAATGGGTCCAGAGGAGGGCCACAGAGGTGATCAGAAGGCTGGAGCACTTCTATGAAGAAAGGCTGAGAGAGCTAGGGATCTTCAGCCTGAAAAGAAGGCTCCAGGGATACCTCATTGCAGCCTTTCAGTACTTAAAGGTGCTTGTAAAAAAATGGAGAGCAACTCTTTACTCGAGCAGATAATGATAGGACAAGGGGGAATGATTTTAAACTAAAAGAGGGGAGATTTAGATTAGATGTTAAGAGGAAATTCTTCACTCAGAGGGTGGTGAGGCCCTGGCACAGGCTGACCAGAGAAGCTGTTGATGCCTCATCCCTGGAGGTGTTCAAGGCCAGGCTGGATGAGGCCCTGGGTGGCATCCCTGCCCATGGCAGGGGGGTTTAATGATTTTTAATGTCCCTTCCAGCCCAAGCTGTCTGATGATTTTATGATTCTAGGATTCCATGATTCTCTGATTTTGTGAATATTGGGCATTTTTTCCCCCTAAAAGTCTACTTCTGTATGGATTTTACTTGTTTTATCAATCCTCTGCCTCTACTCATTGCTAAAACAAACTGAAGGAGGGATTTCACAGCCACCACTGGTAGACAGATCTGGTAATTAAATAAACTAGTTTTTAAAGCACAACTGACCTGTGCCAATCTGGATCCTTGCCATATGACAATAGGAGAAACCCTCCCCAGCACGGAGGGACAGCACCAAGAAAATGCACCATCTGAGTGTAGTCAGGCCTGTCTGCAATGCTGAAGTGAGGATGGAGAGCCACTGCTGAACTTCTGCAGGGTGAATAGGAATTTTCTTTTCAAAACAACAAAGATATTCTTTGCTCAAAGGTCATGTGTGAAACCTGTCCTACCACACCAGTAGCAGGCCTTCTGTGACAGGCTTTCTTAATGACCTTGGGTAAATTTCTGAAAGCTGCATTTGTAAAAGAGTGTAGGCACTTCATGACGCACATAGGCACTAACTTTAGCCTCAGAAACAACATTTCATCTTCATCTGCTTCTTTCGGCTTCTAGATGGGTTTTAAAATCTGATCTTAATGTTTTTTTGTCTCCATTCACCATCTGTTAAATGATGATGAACACTTTTCTTCCCTCTTATTTTGGTTGATAAGGCTATAAGCAAGTAAACTCATCTATTTGGTATTCAAGGTTGGATGGAGGCAAGTGAATACATTCTGCTAGACACAAAGTGGTGCTGATCTGCTTCCTTTACCTGCCTTAAACTACATTGTTGTTTTTCAGAAACTTGTCTTTTACTGCATCTTTGTTCAATGACAGTTCAGAAGTCTGAATTGGGTCCTCAGGAAACAGTAAATTAATAATAAAATTACTTGTTGAATTAATTCATGGGTATCCTGTGGGAAGGGAAATTCTATAATTGCTTAGTTTCAAACAGTAATCACTAATAACAGTAATACCAACTTAAAATACACCAGGTTGACATGTTCCAGCAGAATAAATGGCATGGGTGGATTCCTGAATTTGCGGTGCTTGGACGGGGTCTGTCAGCAGAATTGGTGCTCCAGGGCAGAGGATTTCATTTGCTTGAAGAGACATAAAAGGAACTTTTTCCTTCTTGTAAGAGTGTTTGATATAAAGGTCTCTCATATAAATAGAAACTGGAGTGTCATTATGTGAGATAAAATAAAATAAATAAAATAAAATAAAATAAAATTAAAATTAAATAAAATAAAATAAAATAAAATAAAATAAAATAAAATAAAATAAAATAAAATAAAATAAAATAAAATAAAATAAAATAGATGTCCTTAGCTGCAATACTGCAAAGAGGAGGATGGTGTATACCTCAACATAGTACCAGGGCTGCATTAAGGGTCTTCATATAAGCTGAAAATACACATGCATGTACTTTAGGAACCTCATACAAAGTTTTCTGGAAATGACAACTAAGTATTCTGCTTTAGAGTAAAGGAAACCCATTTTGTTCACGTTAAAAACAACACCTGATGAGACAGACAACTCGGTGTGTAAAACAACAGGGGATCATGGTGATGGTATCAAAATATTTCATCAGGCTGGTCTTTAGTGTGGCTGAATTGTGAGCACAGCATGAAGAAAGAATCAAAGAGCATGTCTGCACTGTGTAATCCGGAGAGATGGAAAGATCCCTGAGGAACTGCCCCACACTCTGGCTCCTAGAGCAGATGTATTTTAGCTGCACATTGGCTAGTTAGCAAAGTTAAGAAGCAGACCTAATTGTATTAAGCCCAGTGTCTGGCTAATGCTTTCAGAAACTGAGATTTTTGCGTTAAGATTTGTATCCCTTTATGCAATGCCACATCAAATAGTACAGGTATATTTGGCACAGACATATTCAAAGATGAGGTTTTACATTGTTTATAATGAAGGGACCAAGAGGCCAGGTATGCCATGAATCATGAAGAAAATGTCTATCCTGTGGATAGTGATGAGATTTGTATTTTTATTTAATTTGATCTTCTTTGGAAAAAATGCCAACATTTTTGAAGATTTCTGAAAAAGTCTGCTTTAGCAAGAACTGACAGCTTAATCTTTAAGGGTCTGACTTCAAGGGGCAGCCAGAGAGAAATCATCTGTGATTTTCTTAACGGAAAATGGAAAATTAAGATGATATTATTTAAGCCTGCTACTGCTAGGAAAGCCCCTCTGACAGGTTCTACCTTCCAACAACTTCTCACTTCCCTAAGGCTTCAGAGAAGTCCTGAGTGTAATGCCACTTGCTTCACTAAGACAGAACTAGCTGTTCTGAAAATAAAGAAAAACATATCTTTAATGAAATCAGAATGGCACTGGCAAGAGAACAGATTTACCTCTTATTTTTTATCACACTGATTACCTGTCTTAAAGGAAGCCTGCCACTGGTAAACTGCACAAAAGAAAACGGGAAGATAAAAATATTCATAATATTTGTAAGTGCTTTTATACTCATTCAGTTCAGTTTTGGCTTGAAGTTGGGAGGGGTACATATTAGAACTGTGGGGAAAATATACTGCATTTTGTGATCATTGAAATCTTCAGTAAAAAGTCACTAAAATTAAAAAAAAAAAAAATGGAGCAAAAGCCAATCTGCAAGGCCATCCCAAATTTTAAATTATTTTTTTATTGTAGAAAGAATGGAATGGAATGGAATGGAATGGAATGGAATGGAATGGAATGGAATGGAATGGAATGGAATGGAATGGAATGGAATGGAATGGAATGGAATGGAATGGAATGGAATGGAACGGAATAGTTCAGTTGGAAAAGACCTCTTCAATGATCATCCAACTGCGTGACTGCTGAAAAAAAATAAGGGAGTACCTTATCATCCTTTTTGTATGGTGAAGCCCAGAGCAGCACACAATATTCAAGGTGAGACTGCACCAAAGCTAAATACAGTGGAAGAATCATCTCTTTTTACCAGCTGGCCATGCTGTGTTTAATTCCCTTCATCCACCAAGTGGGGGACCTTATCCTAGAAGGACATCAAATTACCAGGACAGAACTTTCCCTTCAGGAACCCTTGTTGACTATGCCTGATAATAGCTTTGTTCTTTAACTGCCTTTCTATATCCCCCAGGACAATCTTCTTCATAACTTTTCCAGGGACTGAGGTTAGACTAAGATGTCTGTAGTTTCTTGGGTCTTCTCTCATGCTCTTTTTGTAGACGGGTTTAACATTGTCTAGCTTCCAGTCAGCAGGGACCTCCCCAGACTCCCAAGACCTTTGGTAAATTGTTGAGATTGGTCCAGCTATAACAGCTGCTAACTCCTACAGTACTCCAGGATGAATCCTATCAAGCCCCATGGACTTATAAACATTCAGCTGTTTCAACTGATCTCTTACAATATTGGTGGCCACAAACGGAAAGTTACTGCTCCCCCCGCCATGGCCCTACAACTCAGAGGACTGAGCAGCCCAAGATCTGTCATTATGTATTGTACTAGTTTTTCTTGTTTTGAATCACAAAGACTGTAAAGCTTCTAGCAGTACTTCTGGGAGCTCTGTTATGTGTTTTTTGTTGTTGTTGTTGTTTGTTTGTTTTTTAAAAATTCAGGATTCCTAATCCTGGCTTTACTCATCTTTATAACTCACCTTCTGTTTATACTGTATGTAGAAAAAAAGAAAAAAAAAGGGGGGGGGGAGACAACTTGCTAGTCTGACAGATTTAACAACTGAAACGATGGCCTACTTATTCATGTGATATAAGTGTTTACTTTAAAGAGAGGAAAATCTACACATCACAATAATTATCCTATCTGAGCAATGAAGCTTGAAAACATTCACTGCCAATTTTTCAGTTAAAGTTGCTAACTTTATTGACCTGATAGCATTAACAGAGCCATAAAACTGAAGAAAAGACCCCAAAAAAATGAGCTACAAGTGTAATTAAGGCACTGCTGCTGTTGTAAGATCAGAATATACTTTTGGAACTTGAAAATGGACTTTTATTTCACTTCTAAGTCAGAGTTTGTAAGCACTAGTGTGAATCCCTGAGTGTCTCTTTTCCAAGAAGCTTAGGAGCTTGGAGAGCTCCCAGACAGAAATAAAAGTGAGATCAGAATGGGTATCTCTTAACAGTTTGGAGCTTTTGTTTGTTTGTTGGTATTTTGGATGTGTATTTAAACTATGAACAACGGGGAAACACTGATAAGGACAGAAGTCCAAAGAACTATTTTTTTAAAAGACAACATGGTCACTTACTTTGGGTTCTTTATCTGACATCTTTTAACTACCACAGCTGCCTTTGCTGTCCATCATTTCCATTTTCTTTGAATCAAAACTGGCAACTTTTAATGGCAAACTTGAATTTTTATATCAAAAATGATGTATAAATAAATCTGCATAGTTGCATAGCAAATTTGTATTTTTGCATTCATTTTTTTCAATCCAAAAAATAAAAATAAAAAATAAAAAAAGATCCAGCTGTCAATGTTTTGCTCTTTTTTAACTCTTTTATTATTCCAAATGATTTCCATGTTAAGTACACAACCATTTCCTGATAACATTCGATAACTTCCCTCCAAAAGTCTTCCAGTGCTCTCATTAATACTGTTCAGTAGTGTTAGGGGATCTTGACTGGACTCTAAGAAGAAAAGGTTTCTGAGAGTTTCTCAAAACCACTGGAAAGTGAAACCTTAGGTTTTCATTAAAAGGTTTGCAAAATAAAGATTTTTGTTTGTTTTGGATTTAGCATGTATTATGAGCTTAACAAGCATGGTTCTTTACTGCTTTGGGGCACTCAGTGAGCTGGCTTGCATAACTCAAATACTTGGGAAGCCACAAATAATCCAAGTCCATGCTCAGTCTGCAGAAAATAATAGAGGAAAAAACATCGTTCCAGAGTGTTCCAATACCATATGGCAAATAGCATTTTCTGCTGGTATGCAGCACATTTTAACTCCAAGGAATTTGTAATTATATTCAACTAATTAACTCCATTTATTTTTTCACTAGGCTGTCCTTTCTGTTAAAAGGAAAGGAAATTCAATCTCCACCCACTGTAATTATCACTTTTATTATGTGTATAATTGTTAGGAGAAGAGAAGGGATTTAAAGGCTATTTAAGGAATATGCACACAACATATATCAAGTGAGGGGAAGGAGAAGGAATACTAAAGAAACTTTTGTTTAAAATCTCAGTTTCTGACAGACACAGATTGTCCAGTTATCCCCTGCATTTTCTTTTTGGGTCATCAGAGGGCTAAGTACATACTTACAAAGATATCACCTCCTTGAAGAGCCAGAGTATTAATGTAGCTGTTAGAAGCCCCCTCTCCATCTGCTCTGCTGGTGCTTTTGACAACATCCAAGGTTATTCCTCTGCGTGTGCATATGTGTTGATGCCAGTTGTTGCTCAGGTGATATTTTTTTTCCTCCTGGACTGGCATGTGATGATCCTCTTCCCTGAAATGATCAAGGAGCAGTTGACCCTCCTGGCTCCCATGTTCTCCCTGTCAGGGTTGATGTATCAGGTATTTCAGTTCACGGACCCAGAGTTGGCCTCATATTGCCATTTCAAAATATGTTATTCAAAAATAAATCATCACAGGGATGAATCTTACTGTGGGATACTGCATGCCAGCTCCCTGGATTTCCTAGCAAGATAAGGTAATAAAGCAAAGGGAGAAGGACCTCCACAAAGGCAGGGTGTAAGCATAGGCTTTATGGCCTACACGAGTCTCTATTTCCTAGATTTCAATGGATTTTAAATGAGCAAGAGACATGTGGTGCCTGTGTAGGGACTGAATGCCAGATGTATTGAGAAATATAAAACAGATTCTTTGTGGGGTGCCACTGTGGCAGACAAGGCAGAAAGCTTTCTGTTCCCTTGCCTATAGGAGCTGTCTGATAGCACATCTGTATTTTTCCCACTACACAGTTGGATAATTTCCTAATTGTTTGCATCAAGGTAAGCAATAGTGTGTTGGTCCTGGGATTGTGACATCTGCTTTTGCAGACTAAATATAGAACCCTGAATATCAGACTTCCCTGGCAAGTAAAAGAGAAATTACTTTTATAACGTGGATGAGTTTATTCTTTTTTGTTTTGTTTTGTTTTATTTCTGTTTATTGTTGCTTCTCATAGATAAAATCCCATGTGGCTCCTATTTTCAAAACCAATCAGTTTTGAGGGATGATGCTTCCGAGGTCAGAGACCTTCTGAACATCTCCTATCTCATCTCACCTAATTAAGGCACTTAGAAGTTAGACACTTGCTGATATGATTGGTATCCCAGGCTCTCTTTTTAATCAACACAGAGGAACAAGAAGCATTGGAGGTCCATTCCTCTACCTTAAATTAGAAGAGGGTTTCAGGAAGAAAACAGTCATTCTCTAAGATTGTATGCTTCTCTCAGTTGACTAGAAAGCTGGGATGACAAGCTCAAACATAAAAATCTAACCATTACACAGTCATTTAGCATGATGACACCTATGTTAAAGGTCAATAAGGCTTTCTCAAAGTACTAGGATCTTTGTGGCTAAGTAAGGCTGCCCTAACAATGCCTATTTTTCCTTGATCTTTCTACATTCCCTAGAAACCCAAGAGCATGTTACGTAATATTGATAATTAAGAGACCAGAATGAATGAGCCAAAATGACAAGGTACTTGTGTCAGTGAATAGAACAGGGAGGTGTCTGTGGGATCTTGGGAACATATCAAGAGAAGGCTTCCAAAACCCAGGGACCAAAGACTTCATCATGACAGTGAACAGAGATCCGTATCCACAGTCTGACCAGCCCAAGCCAGGTGGAACAACACATCATCACAATGGGTGATGGGATCAGGAAACAGTCCCACTGAGAGCAGCTGTGCTGGGTTACAGCACCTGGCTACACTGTTTTCAAGCCCCAGGCCAATGTTTTGACAAGGTACTTCCTTGACCCACGTGTACAAACTTAGTTTGGGCAACGTGTTTCATACCAATTGTAAATGTGCTCGAGACTGAGCACAGAGAGGACTACGTGATGAGGAACTGAAGAGTTTGCCTTCCCTGTTTTTACAGCTCTCAGATGCCTGAGTCATCAAGGAAGGAAAAGGAAATCTAGTGTCACGTGCTGAATCTGGAAATGTACAGGCTGATTTTCACACCAAAATAATGCATTTGCATATGCATTAATTACAATTTTTGAGTGAATTGTAAGAGTTCCTGTACTTCAGTCTAATCATAACCTCCCCTCTGCCATGAGCAGCAGAGTGCTTTGGGCGGCTGCCTGTCACAGAGTCCTGCCAGGAGAGAAGTGCTCTTTGGGGGATAACGATATCGTCTGGATAATGGACACTGGATGTGACTTGGTATGCTAGAAAGTAGAAAAGTAGTCTGCTCATAGCTCGCTTAAACTGTCTTCTTTAGCTGTCTTCATTTGACTCATTAAAATCTCCACAGACTGGTCTAAATCATAATCCCATTATGGTCGGTGGCAAAACTCCCACTGACTTCCAAGGATCTCTCTCTCTCCTTTTCAATTTCACTCTCCATCACTCTTTCTCAGTCTTATTCCACTCAGCACTTCTGCATGCACGGAAACAGAGCTGAAAGCAGCAGGATCTCTTCCCCCTGTTTCACCACTTGATGGGATGCACAGATGGCTTTTCCTCTCCATCCCTCCCTCCTTCCATAATCCCAACAGAGTAGTAGAGGGAGGAGGAGGGCTGTATTCAGCCTGCCTGTTACGACGTTTAAGATGGACCAAGAAACCAGTCACAGCACCTAAGCTCAAAATCAGCAATTCAGATCCTGTGCTGCTCTGGGACTATCAGGCCCTGATTCCCTGTAGGAATGTGACTATTTCTTTCACAGGAAAGAAATAGTCACAACGGTTAATTTAGGCAACTCTTTCTGGTGGTCTAAATAATGCCTCCATGGGCAGTACAGGATGCCAGCCTTTAAAAGCCAAAGATTTGAATTGCTGTTTTCCCTTCTGAATTTGGACACTGTAATTGAAGTTTCATTTCCTATAGCAGCCAGAATAGACAGTCAGACCACAGCCCTAAATCACAGTCTGAGCTATTCATTGCTCTCACGAGGTTATTACATGCCATAGCAGATGGCCTGAGGTACCAGAGGAAGTACTCTGATGATGCCTTCAGGGCCTCTGATAAAACTGACCTCTCTTATACATTTCATGAGTCCCTCACATAAGAGTTTGGAACCTCAGAACCATCTCACATGTATCTGCAGATGACTTTTTTTTTTTTTTTTTAATGCAGTTCTGCCTTTTGTCAAATTGGGCAGAGAAGAATGTTCCTTCAAAATAATAACAATCTTGATTCCACCCCACATGGAAAAAAATTGCTTTCACTTAAATAAAACTGAAAATTAAAAGTGAATATTGAAACAGCGACTCTAGTGTGTGAAAATGGCAGAGTATGGTTTCAACAGGTGAGGTAATGGGGCTGTGAGGGGAGGAAATGGGCTCTCAGTGCTGGCCAGGATGGCACATTCTCCACCTGTAACTTCACTGTGGCTAACTAAGATGCCTCACTAAAATTTGGGCAGGGAGTTAACTATGGCTAGATTCGGCAGGGTGACAGCAGTCTTGAGTTGGTCAGTGTCAAACGTTTCTTAAGATATTTGTTTCCTTATAGAGCCGTGCTGCATACACCAACCCTTCATGCTGGATACTTTGCCTGTGTTTGAAACTTTGTTTTACCAGAAATGAATTTAATAGAGATGGCAGTTACATGCTAATTCCTCTATGAGGAGTGGGTGACAGGTGAAAGACATTTGCCAGCTCCCCCAGTTTCAGTA
The DNA here is from genome assembly GCF_040182565.1 of Anser cygnoides. NCBI lineage: Eukaryota > Metazoa > Chordata > Aves > Anseriformes > Anatidae > Anser > Anser cygnoides. The sequence goes on from NC_089873.1 coordinate 202,612,496, forward strand.
TGGCTGTGATCACCCTTATTAACAATCGAGTATTACACTGGAAGATGATTCCTTCTTTGAGTGCTTGACACAACAGTCTCCCCAGGCTAACTATTTCCAAACTGTTATATAAGCTTTCTTGGGATTACAAAAATAAATAAATAAATAAATAAAATAAAAAGACTACAAACCATCTCCAAAGAAGTTATAGTGCTCTTAGGTCCATAGCATTCAAAACCCAGAAACTTTAACAAAAAGGGAGATACTTCAAAATATGTGTAATATTCTCCCTAGTGTCATGTAAGTGCATTCCATTAAATGCTTCCATATATTTAAAATATATATATATTCATTTTCTGCTAATATTTCTTATAAACAGTTTTTAATCAATTAATGATATCTGGGTTTATTTTTTTAATTGTTAAGACTTCACCCTACAGATGAAATTTCTGAAGGAACTGTTCAAACCTGAAAAATGTAGTGAGCAGCACCACGTAAAAGATCAGGGGAACTAGGTAGGCAGAGAGGAAGACAGATATTCTCATACTCTCAGTATAATTTCAAAAAGCTATGGCTTTGAGATAAACGTGCATTTATTTGAAGGAAATAGATATCATACAGAGAGCCAAATCCTCCTCAGCTAAACAAGATGATTTTACCACTGGGATGACTGACCTCATCCAAGTGAATTGGATTTGTTCTCAACAGTTCCACTCTTCCTTGATGTGCTGAGCTGAATGGAAACTGATTGAAGCACAGAAGAAAGTGTATGTTCAGCAAATAATTAAGAATAACTGAAGAATAGTTGTTATATGGCTGATTTCTCAGGCAAACCACCAGGAAGCTTTATGTTGATTTTATGTAACAGCTACATGGAGGAATTATCACAGGCTGTTATTAACCTCAACCACTAAGATCTTGAGCTCACTGTTTTGATCAGAGGATGTTTCAGTGTAGCCATATTCAAGCTGAATATGATCTAGCGTCATTGTTCTGGATCCTCCTTATGCAATACTCTCACTCTGACAACGGCCAGTGCAGGATGCTTGGGGAAAGGGCCAATTAACTCCCCAAAAAGTGAACGTGGACTAAGCAAGTCTGTGGTACACCTCACTATGGCATCAGCAGTGCTCTTCCTCTTCTATGCGTGCACTGCTGAGAGAGCTGCTGCTCAGGCCACATGTAGCAGAAGACCCTGAGTTCTGAACAGGGCTGTTTCGAAATCTGTTGGCACATTCTTTTCTGCTGTTTGCATGAGACCTGGGACAGTTGCAGAGGGTTGTATGTCGGATCAGCGAGCACCCAGGTATATGTTGCATTCTGATCTTTGCTATGGGGATGATAAGCAGCGGCAGAGAGGCAGGATAGGCAACTTGGGGCAGCGACATATTAAACTCTATTAGCAAGGTTTGCCAGAACCCTTCTGTCCACTAAGACAAACATGAAGGGACTCCATTTTCTTGCCATTTTACTAAAATAAATCAATAGAACAAGGAAAAACAATCAAACCTACAATCAATATCAAATCTAACTTTTGGGCTCAGGTCAAAGGCTGAAGAATATTCCTCTTTAAGCTAGGCTTTCACCATGTCTCCGGGAGCCTCCTTTACTTTCTAGCCTGCAGCCCAGGAGCTAGCTTCATTATACTTGGGAATTTGCCATGCAGCATACCCTTGCCTCCTGCGGACATTTGGAACACACTGGCTCTCCAGAGTTTTAAACAACCACATTAACATGTATCAAAGATGCACATATCAAAGTACAGTCATTATGATTAATTACTCCAGATTGCCCCTCAGGGCAATTAGATCAGGAGGACGGCTGCACAAACATATTCAGGATGATTCCAATACCAGAGACAGGTCAGTCATCTCTTTGCAATCCTGGCATGTAAAAATACCATAAATCAAGTAGGCACATGCCAAAAGTCTTTTCAACAAAGACAGAGGCACATAAAGGCGCTTCATGTTTAATCACTTTTCATAGTTGCACCCAGAATTCTTCCGTTAATTCTTAAGGTGTTAAACTCTCACACTTTATAGTTTTAATCTGTTGTTAAAGTGAAGAATTATACCACAATTCCTTGAGCTGCAGGAGCTGATTTTAACACTAAGAGAGCTTTCTTTTTGGGCAACACCCATCCCTAAATATATATTCTTAGAATGCTTTTCATCTTGAATTATTTTTGTTGTATATACAACCCAAACCCCTCCAACAGTGTTGGGATAACAACATATATGGCTTACCCAGAATCAAGTTTATGAATAAAAGGGATTAGGTTGGCTGATTCCCCAAGATTGCTAACTAAAAAATGTTTGCTTATCTTTTGCTGGAAAGTAGCAATGTATCCTACTATGGCCCATTTCCAGCAGCTATAAATATTTTCCTACTAGATTTTCAGTACAGTTTTCAGGCGTATATTAAAATTTGAAACTCAAAAATAAAATTAATTTTCCAGTTAATGTGTTCAACCTCTCCTACATGGAGAGTACTTACATAAAATCAGTGGAATGAGCTACTGCGCCTTGGTCAAGAACCCAGATGAATATCCTTCACTGTTAATGTTCTTGCAGTAAAGATGGACTGCAGTTAAGATAACTCATTGGAAACAACAAACACTTTGAATTCTCTATGTCTTTATCATTATCAGGTCTTTTACATATAGGAAAGGAATGTGTGGCACTGTGCCAGAACTATTCCAAGTTATAAACATATTAACTCTCAAAAATGGAGTAAACATATCTGTGCTTATTATCTATTTATCTACCTAAAACTGTATATGCACATACCAAAGCAAAAGGGTAATAGTTTCCAGTTGTAGACCAAAATTTTCCTATCTTCATGGAGTGGAATAGAGCTTGGCAGAATAACTTTTCACAGTATTTGCTTTGAAGTGTTTCTGTAGTTGTACAGAATGTTTTACAAGCAGTGATTCATCCATAGGTTACTCCCAACCTCTCATGACATCTTGTCCTGGTTTATGGAAAAATTAAATATCTTTCTGAGGGGTACATTCAGGGTAAACCACAGAATTGCAAAGCATATCTTGTAGCTCGTTCAGCCCATGATGTGGGGGTAAAGTCAATAAATGGTGAGTGTTGATGAGAAAATGCTGTGCTGACATGATATATTCGTCATCCCTAGTCCACCTGGGTGCACTTAAACCTTCTTAGTGGAGCACTCAAGATCTCATGTGATAATTGTACTCCACGTATTAAATCATGGAATCACTTAGACCAGAAACATGCTGTGAAGGTCATCCAGTCCAAATCCATCTCAGAAACGAGCCCTCGTAGATAAGGTTACTCAGAGTCTTGTCCAACCAAGCTTTGAAAGTCTATCAGGACGGAGATTCCAAAAGTTTTCTAGCCAACCTGTTTCAAGTGTTTGTGGCTTCGTGTGTGTGCTTTATTTTATTATAACTTGTGTCTGTTGCACCTCATCCACTCTAGCTGCTTGTGGCTTCGTGTGTGTGTTTTATTTTATTATAACTTGTGTCTGTTGCACCTCATCCACTCTAGCTGCAGGCACTTTAGTTTTAATATCCAACAGCTACCAAAGAAATCTGGTTTGGGTCAGGAGGACCATGAACCTCTGCACATGGAGATAGCATCTCTGCCTGTGTTATGGATGAAACTGGTGCACTGTACAGAGCTTTGGTTGGACAGAGCCAGGGCACAACATGAGGTAAAACACTCAAATATTTACTGTAAACAAAGTATGGAACATTAGTTATAGAGACTGAATTGGACAGAGTTCTGCTTTGTAGAGAAGCTCAGGACTTCATTATTAGCTTTCTTTATAAGGCAGGGGGAAAAATAGCATTTTGAAATTTACCGTGAAAGGGAATGGAGCAGCAGCTCTGGGATGGTCTTCCTGGTGGGATTCCCCAGAGGTTACAGTGAATAGGAGCTTAATTTACTTGGGAAGCTTGAAGCCTGGAAACAGATTTTCCAGCAGCTCATTATGCAGCTGGTGTAGGGCCAGAGGAGAAAGAAAACCAAAAAGTCTTCAACAACTGCCTAACAGGCAGGGTTTCACAAGACCTCTCTGTTCAAAACCAAATGGTTTCCACAAAGCAATTTAATTCTGATGAATGAACAAATTCCAGTAGGAAAGAAAGAAGGATTTTTTTCTGATTCACAGAATCACAGAACCAAATGGCGGGGAGGGATCTTCAACTATATTACTAATGGTAAAAGGCCTCCAGCTATTCCCTGAACATTTTTGTGTGGGGATTGGTTTTTTTGTTTGTTTGTTTTGTTTTGTTTTTCTGAGATTCCCTTGACAAAACATGGCCTTGACATTCTCCTCTCCTGACAGAAGCAGGATTCCTATTTATATGTTAATAGCCATTTTGCATCAATAATGACTGTAAGATGCTGGTTAGGAGATTCAGCAGAAAACATCCAGGATGGATATTTTGCTCTATGGTGTGGCATCACCTGGAAGCTTTGCATCAGTGTGTCCACAACATCTTCGTTATTATTGTGCAACCTGCTACTGTATTTCAACTGCAAGTCTAAAAATGTTGGGGTAGGTAACTTATTGAAAAAATAAAATAAAAAATGGTATCTCCAAGGTACAAAAATGTACAGACATAAAAGTGACTGAAAAATCAGGCCTAAGCATTCTAAGAGGAAAATAAATGTTTATTCATATACATTTTTATTAACTACAATTGGAGCTATTACTGTAGGTAGATGTTATTGCAGCATTACTAAGATACAGCTAATGCTGTACAGTCTAGACAAGGTCAGAGTGAAGAAGAAAAAGCACATTGATTGGCTTGTCCAGACATACATTTGAAAACATTTATTATCAAGAGTAATTTCTGCGGAACTGTCCTATAGCTATGGGAACTGAGTTTTAATGTTTTAACCTATTTTTTATCCCTTCTTATAAGATAAGAAGATAAGAAATGGGCTCAGTATTTCTCAGCGTATGTTTCTTCAACATTGCACAAAATTTTAGCAGAGGAGTGAAGTCAAGTTAATGGGCTGAGCATGCCAGATTCTTGATCAGATAGGAGGGAGGTTTATATATTCTAGGAGGCCACACACAAAGTCTGCATATGTGTACACAAAAAAAGACATCTCCAATGAATCCTGCAGACAAGAGGAATTTTAAGACTGCATTATGAAATGAATGGAGAAGACAGTTGTAACAGTTTTGAAAGTATGTTAAATAAAAACTTCCATAAAAAAATGAAGTCTTACAGTGTCTAAAAGAGTTTAATGATAGCTGAGGCTTGGAAGGTGTCATTGTTTTCAGGACTCACAGCCTTTCCCTGGAAGAAAGGACTGTTTTTAGCTCCATGATAATTGCAGGGTGTCTTCCCACTCCAGAGTGAAGGTGATTATCTCCAAACATAGGAGAAGTTGACTATCCCCAGGCAAATAATAAGACTTTATCTTTCTTTTCCAGGAAGCTAATTAAACAGGCTCAAGCTGTACCAATGTGTGTGCAGTAATTTCTGTGTTATTGTAGCTACAAAAATTAGTGTCAGGTACCAAAAAGAGCAGGAATAAAGAATGTATTGTTGAAAGATAATGAGGTAATTATTGCCTAAATATCCAGAAAAGTATATTGTATTTGCATTGTAAAAATATTCACTTACTGATTATCTAATTCTTCCACAGATTTTTATCAGCTTCTCTATCTTGCAGTTTCTCTTTCTCTCTGGCTTGCTCTACACCATTGTCCAATACTTGGACCCCAAACCTTTCACCACGTTGCAAATACAGGTCAGTCATTGATTTTCCAAATAGATTTCAGAGCTTTTTAATGTATTTTCAAGTTGAAGAGGGAATGTAAAATCTGTTTTTAGTGTGTTTAAATAGAATTTTAGCCCTCAAAACTTGTCTCCTGGAATGTATTGCCAGGGTTCCTTAGCACAGTACGGTGGATATATCCATCCTTAAAAGAACGAAATTGAAGAATGAATAAACATATATCTAAAAGCCCCAAGGCCCCCTGCATGGTGGCCCAAATCATTTTTCCATCATCAGAGGAATGCCTTTTTAAGGGAGTAAGCCTATCCCATCCACCTTGAAAATGAGTCAGAGGCAGGGGCAGCTTCAACCCTGCTTTAGGGTCCCTGATTGCAATTATTTTAAAAACCGTCACTTCCTTTTGTCTTCTCTGTGAATGAATACTTTGCAAACAGGCAGCTGGGCAAAGAACAGCAGTCCACAGTCATGCTGAAGACATTTAAAACACTTACATTGAAACAGTTTTGCAGGAAATACCAGTATTGACTTTTTCCATACTATATACACTCATGTTCATAAACACAACTCTGCAGAACCTTGTAAAGGCAGTGAAGATTATTCCATGCAATTAACGTATTTCTTCATTAATTCCAAAAGGTGATTGTGTAACCTGTGGCCTCAGCAGAAACCTGTAATTATTTCAGGATGTCTTCTAAAATCCACGTGCAGTCAAGCTTTAAGGGTTACATTACAAATGTCTCAGAACAATAACTGGACATCAGGCTTGACAAAATTTATCTGATGAATTGCTGATAAGAGACAATCAAAATTAAGCTTTTTAGAGTAACCTGTTTCCTACAGGAGTTTCCATATTCACATGGTCTAGTGCTAAAGTTTTCAGACAATCGCTGCACGGAACCTTTTGGAAGCTTTTCTGTGTCATCTCCAGTCCTCCCAACCACACAACTTCCATAGACTTGCTGTTATTTTACTCCAGCGGGTGCACTATAGACATCATTCACTGCCAATTTACTGTGAATTCTTTGTTCTCATCCTCTCCACTCAACAATCTCACAACATTTCAGCAATACATTTGAGTATGTCTCAAAGAGCTTATCCTAATGCACAGCTCTTTTCCTCTGAATGACAGTGTAAATGTAGACATGATGGGTGTCACACACGTAAGCCTTTGGGAAAACAGTGACATGCTGGAGTAGGTGGGAGCATATGCTGAACGCATAGCTGTTCACACAGAACCAGTTCCTCAGTTTAAGTCAATGTAGTTCCTTCACCTTTGATGGAATTATGTAAATTTATACCAATTCTATCATGTTTCATCTTATTACAAAAGCCACACCGTCTTTTAAATGTCTTGGAGCCTGAAACTGCAGCTGAGCACATTAAAGGGATGAGTGTGACCGACTAAATCAACAGTAAGTAATGAAAATGCATTTTTGATAGTAATTACTGCTGGAGCATTAACAACTTAATTTCTCATTTTCCCTTCACCATTGCAAGTCATTCAGTTCTAGGTTTCCTTGAATAAAATAATTATGTTTGGAACAAATTTGTCTGATGCCTCATCTTGATGCATAGAAGCAGCTTCTTATTTTGTGGTTGTGTCAATTATATAAATATCATGAAAACACTAATAAAGGTAATGCATGAACATATTTATTCTTACTTTAAGTTGAGGTTCAAACTATTTGAATGCATATGCATTTTTTTTAGCATTGCAGAAATGTATATTGTTACATAAGGTACAAGACCAGAAAAATAAACCCAAATACCCTTCTCCACAAAGAGTGGTTTCCAAGGCAACCTCCAACTTTTTATTATGGGATAGTTTGGCTGCATAACTGATAAAAAGTTATGAGGTCTAATTTTTATAATAGAAAAGTCTTTTTTTTCTGCTCTTATTGTAAAATTGCTGAACCATTACTGACTATATTTTCAGAAATAAGACCACTCTTGGACAGAGCCTTCACAATTTCAGCTTCAGAAAGTTGTGGAATAGAAACCATTACACAATCTCAGCTATAATAGGCATCATTATTCCCTCTTTAACTGCATCCCAACTGGCTTAGCTTTGTCCAGTAGAAGTTAGATCTTATTAGACCCTGCAAGAAAGGAGATTTCAAAAGAGGAAGGGGACCTAACAACTACTTGAAGTCTCAAATCCACAAAGGTGATGTGGTACCTACCTGCCACTGTAGTTGCTCGGAATTATGTGGCTAAATTATTTTGCCTCATATGTACTTAAATCCAAAATTTAGAAGATTCAAAGTCATATATAACCCTTGAGGTCTCTACATCTTTGTAGTCTAGCGAGTGCCATTAGAAGAAATAATTTGAAACCAGATGTCTGCTATCAGTTCAATCTTTATCAGGAAATAAAACATTCTGTAGTAGCTTATCCCTTGACGATTCTTCCTAAAGGCACTGTGAACTGTGTAGGTAAGAAAAACAGAAGACATGAAACTAAGTCTTCTACACCCTAGCATAGTAAACAAACCACCAAACCGCTGTGCTTTGAGGGGGTTCAGAGGGAAGAAAGAATGCTGTTTGAGACTCCAAGTTCATCAGAATGTTTCTAATGTATCAGAAACCCCTAAAACAGGAAAGGGATTTGGTGGGAAGAGGTTGAGACACAAACCTAGATTACCACTTTGAAAATTTAAAACACGAAGTTAGAGATTAGTATGTTGAAAAGAAAATAATTAAAAGTGGTTTTGCTAGTACAGACCAGACCACAGAGATGGCGGGGACAGTGTATGACCCCAGATCTAATGGGTGAAACCCTCAGAGTGTTGTAAGGCAGTGGGTCAACTGACATCGCTATGACCTTTAAGTAGCTTTTGCATTGCTAAGTCTCAGTCACTCCTCTGATTCTATCTGTGTCACTCCCTTGAATCTAACTGTATTTGGAGAATACATTTTTCTCCAGCACGTAAGAGCTTCTTTATATATCTGTATGTATGTATTTATATATTTATATATATATGTATGTATTTATATATGTTTATATGTTTATATATTTACATACATAATGGAACTTTTTCGCAGGAATAGAATCATAGAATCACAGAATTATATAATGGTTTGATTTGGTCTGGAAGGGATATAGATCTAGATCATCTAGTTCCAAACCCCCAGCCATGGGCACAGAATCTGTTCACTTGACCAGGTTGCTTAAAGCCCCATTCAACCTGGCATTGAACACTTCCAGGGATGCAGCATCCATAACTTCCCTGGGAAACCTGTTCCAGTGCCTCAACATTCTCTGAGTAAAGAATTTATTCCTAATGTCTAATCTAAATCTACTCTTTTATTAGTTTAAAGCCATTACTCCTTGTCCTATTACTACAATCCTTGACGAAGAGTCCCTCCCCAGCTTTCTCGTAGGCCCCTTTAGGTACTGGAAGGTCTGGAAGGTCTCACTGGAGCCATCTCTCTCTAGACTGAACAACCCCAACTCTCTATAACATGGATAAAACTTCTGATCAGAATGAGAAAGACAGATCCATCACTCCTGAACATGAGCTAGCTTAGAGCTCAGTGCATTCATCTAATACAGAACAAAATATGCCTTGAGATTGCCAGAAAGCAAAAGGTATCCTGGGCTGCACCAAAAGAATTGTGGCCAGCAGGTGTCAAGAGATGATTCTCCCCCTCTACTCCACTCTCTTGAGATCCCACCTGGAGTACTGTGTCCAGATCTGGGATCCCCAGCACAAGAAAGATATGGACCTGTTAGAGCAGTTAGTTTTAAACTGAAAGAAGGTAGATTTAGACTGGCTATTCTTTATGATGACAGTGGTGAGATGCTGCAACAGGTTGCCCAGAGAAGTTGCGGGTGTCCCATCACTAGAAGTGTTCAAAGTCAGGTTGGACGGGACTTCGAGTGATGTGAAAGACAACCCTACCCATAGCAGAGGGGTTTGGCTACGTGATCTTTAAAGATCCCTTCCAACCAAAACTATTCTATGATTCCGTGATTGCAAAGTATTTCTGAAGCAAAGGAATTTCCAATTCTTCTCCAGCTATAAATCATGAAAACCATGCAAATTAACATTTTTTTCAAATTATAGTAAGGTTTTTTGTACTTTAAGTAACAGAATTATTTAAGTCTGAATTGCATTATTCCATCTTGGTTTTATTCTTCTCTTTACACTCTCAGCATCATATTCTCATCCATCAGTAATTGCTCATCACTGCAGAAAGCCTCTGTTTTTGTCCCAAGATGCAGTCCTTGGAAAATCTTGCTATTTTACTTCAGTTCACTAAACAAAATCAAATCCTGTGTTAAATTTCCTATCTCTTTATGATCTGACCTCTCATTATTGTCCCTGTATGCCCTCTTCTTTTACTGAGACAACTTTATGCTCAGTGTTATTCAATTTGGTTATTGACTGTTAGGAGAACACTGAAGCTTTGTGATTAATTGATCACACAGTGTATTCCATGCTGGCAAGCACTTCTATACCATGCAGGGCTGGGATTTCTGCTTTCATCGCTTAAAAAGATCATACATAAAACCAGAACACTCAGTGCTTCTGTTTAACATATCCATAGATTTTATTTCAAATAATCAGTGTTTCACATGCATTTAAGTCAGACAGCATTTCAAAAGATACTTGCCAGTCTCAAGTGCTCTTCAGCCTCTTATGTTCCTTGACAGTCAAGTATTGTATTAGAACGCAATGCTACCAATGCTTTAAAGAGCCCTATGGCAACAATGTGGGAATCCTATAACAAAAGAAAGGATTCTTCCAAAAAAAAAAAAAATGGTGCCTGAAGCATTCTGCAGATTGCCTGTGTGAAACCATTCGTGGTTGGCACTTCTTGCCCAAAAAACTGGCATGCCACTGTGTGCCGGCATCATGCCATCTTAGCAGATGGGCATAACTGTAATCAGCCAAGAGACCATATATGAACATCAAATGCGTTTTCTAAGAGCATAGTTCATAGCCAAGAATATTTCAATGGTTAGCTGTCTTGTCAGTGTAGTCAAGGGAAAAAGCAAGCCAGGGAGAGTCAAGGACCCTCAAAAAGTCACCCATTTTCTAATTGACAAAACTCACATGATGTCATTGACTACAGTTCAAAGCACTTACAAAGATTGTCTCCTCCAGCCTACTTCTTGTACTCAGATACAAAATCTTAGTACAGAAAGTTGGTTGGGGTTGCCACCATACCAAACATTTTAGTTATCTTCTGCTGACTTGTAACAGGACACTTAAAGAGTTCACGGGGCCTAGACATGGAGGTAGGAGACTCCCACCTCATCCCAAGTTGCTAGAGATAGCTGACCCTAAGTGGAAGGATAAGTGCCAGGGCATTGTGCAGTCTGGCACCTCCAGTGGTGGCAGGAGCAGTGGAGGCTCTGCACAGGGGACAGGGCCCCAGCCCACAGCATCAGGCAAGTCTACGGTGATGTGGCAGGTCCAAGGTAAAGCTGGGATGTCTGTCAGTTCCCTCAGGGCCCCGATGATACTGTGTCCTCACTGCACCTTGCCACAACTTTGAATGGAACCGTTACTAGACAAACTAAAATGAGATTGCTTAATTTTTGTTGTCATGAATAGAACCTTTAACAGAATTGTGTGTAAAAGAAACTCAACATTAGAATAAATTACAAAATAATTATTGCTTTAAAGTATTTTTCACAGCTGGCTGATGTCTCAACCTGTCCTCAGCCTGTTCCCATCCCCATAGTCTTGCCTGGCCATCCTGGGACTGTGTCTTGGTATAGGTCCCCTCACCAGGCCTGATGCTGACCCCCACCATGGGCTAACATATTGGCCTAGTTTTGGTCTGTCCCCCTCTTCATGGAGGTGCCTGATACTTGTATTTCTCCATCAGCTACAAAGATGAAATCACTAGTTTAGATTGGATCTCCAAGACAATAAATTTAAATGCTCACCATCGTCTTTACCACCAGCTCTGTTTAAGACAGAACCAGCACTGCAGACTCAAAGCTTTGAGAGGAAAACTGCATTATCATTTTTGTGGATTCAGGTGAGGACTCTGGAGTTATCTGCACTTCCAGCAGAAAGTGCATTTTTTTTAACAGCCTATGTTATATTAGTAAAGTTTTATGGTAAATGTGTTTTTTCCCCGTCAGAGTTGTAACAACACAGTGTGGACCTCTGTTTCTGTCACATAGGGAAGACTTTGATTCAGGTTTAAAAACAAAAACAAAAACAAACAAACAAACAAAAAAACAAACAACAACAAAAGGAATATGGTTTAAGCATTATATTAAACCCAACAAGATAAATCATGTCTTCATATACTTAAGCATTCTTGTTAAACCAAGGCTTGAATGTATATGATCAGTATTGTTGTTCAAAGGAGTATTGTAAAGATATAAAAGGCTGGGCTGTATACTGGATATGAAAAGAGAAGCAAAGAGGTACGAAAAGGGTGGCTATTTTGCTTCAGCGATTAAATGTGCTGGTTTAAGCTGGACTGTAGCAAACAAATCTCTGAGGTGGAATGTGCATTGTGCACCCATGCCTGAAGTCATCATTTTGTGTTGTTTCAGGTAATATATAGCTATGCCAGGGAGCATTATTATTCTTGTAATTCTGTTCTGAGCATTCCATGGCTCCTGGTATGACATGTGAATTGCTCACAGAATGATATTAGTTTGGGTATGTGTGGAAAAAGAAAAGGAAAAAACTATCAGGCTGTTAGTATTGCCTTTTCTTTGACAATTAAAAATGGAATTCAGCTTTAACATCCAAAGAAGATACCTGGGTTTATATAGGCTATTCTTCTTTTGTTGTTTAAAATCTTTCAAAATGTACTGTCAATGTACTTTGTATATTGTAACAAAGCACTCCAAATCTCTTAAAAGGAAATTAAAGAGAACAGAGTGATCTCTATGACACTTTCGTGAGCATGCTAATAGAAAAGCAGTCATGCTGTGGTGATTGAATACGTTCACTCTTATCCTAGTTAGCCAGATATTAGGTCCATCCTTTTACACACACTGGACACAGCTGTGACCTGCAGTTTTTATTATTTTGGTTCACTCTATCACAAAACAAAATCGCAGATCAGAAAAAAAGATCCTACTTGTACGAAACAGCTCTTTCCCTTAGCAACAGCAATCGATTCGGAATAAAGTACATTGCTGATTCTCCTCTCTGCACCAATTTCTGTGTTCAAATTCCATCTTGAGTTTCAGAAATCTGGATGTAACTTGTGACTTAGCTCCTCCGCTCCACACCCATGACCACCTGTAATGCACATTTTCCAAATAAACACAGCAAACGACTACCAACAGGAAAAGGATTAGAAGAAAATCATTTCCTCATTGAGTGTTTCTTTACTAGAAGATAGCATTCTCTTATTTTTGAAGAACATTTAAATGAGCATTTCAACCAAGTCAAGAAAATGCATTTGGATATTTTCTGATTAGAATCTAATGATGTGGTGTTTACAGGATTATGTTATTTCTACTGCATCTAAAGTATTTTTACAAACTAAAAAGACAAAACAAACCATAAAAAAATCAACTTCATACATATGATCTTTTTATGTAAAAATATATATATATATATAACTCCAAAAATTCCAAAATTTATATCTCAACAAAATTTCCAGCTCCACGTTTAAGAGGTCAAATCTATGTTTAAGAAATCAGAACTATGTGTAAGAGATCAGATCTGTATTTTAACTCACTGTGTTCAGGAGGGTAGTTATATGCCTTTCAGGAAATATTCTCAAGCTCTTCAATTCTCCTGAATACATCCAGATTTTTGATTAACAATTTAGATACAAGTGACCCAAGATATAAGGTACAGGGAATTCTCCAGTCCCGTAAAATCAATGTAGAGCCACTGTCCTGAGCATTAAAATAAACACTTTGCTCCATGCTTCAGTTATTTATGTTTAAATGGAGTGAAGAGCTGCCCAGTCTAGCAAGATGATGAAGGAGAAATAGTAAGGATGCATCAAATCAGATCAATGCAACTGATTTTTGTGGTTGCAACTTTCCTCCAATTGGCTTAATTTAGAGCCATTTTTGCTGCCTCCTAGTTGGTATTTTTATTGCCCACTCTATTTCTCGTGGTTATTGCTGGTTATGTATAGACAGAGAGACCAAACTACAAGTGCATTTGCTTTACAAATATTATAGCTTGCTAATTCCAAATGTCTCCATGCTTCACTTGACGCTAAGTGGCCTACTCTATGAAGAGCTACAAATATGCTACAAAGGTAAATTCCAGATAAGCTGGACATTCTGAGCACTTGTAAGAAAAGTCTTACACAGGACTTTGAAATTAGAACACTATTCCTGAACAACTCTGTTGGCTTCTAGCCTCTGATGACAGAGGTGATTAAGGATGTTACTCTACAAAGTGATATAATATATATCTTGTTTTGAAAACCTCAGCAGTTTTACCTATAGCTTTATGACCTTAACTTGCTTTCAGCAAAAGCACTAATGAGAATGTACTAATCAATAAATCAGTCAAGAAATCTGATGGTAGAAGAAAATAGAAAGTAGTATATCCAGGGTGGCAAATATTGTTAGTTTACTTACTGTTCTCATCACATAAATTGTGGATGATGACTTAGAGGTCCATGTAAAGACAGTTCCTGGTTTAAAAAAAAAAAAAAATCTTCCTAAACCTGGGGATTAATATATTGTATTTAAAATATACCCACACAAGAAAGACATGTTAAAACATGTCCAGAGGAGAGCCACAAAAATTATCAGAGGGCTGGAACAGCTCCTCTGTGAAGACAGGCTGAGGGAATTGGGGTTGTTCAGCCTGGAGAAGAGAAGGCTGCAGGGAGACCTCACATTGAGGCCTTCCACTACCTAAAGGGGGCCTACAGGAAAGCTGCGGAGGGACCCTTTCTCAGAGGGTTCAGTGATAGGACAAGGGGTAAGGGCTTTAAACTAAGAGTGTAGATTTAGATTAGATAAGAGGAAGAAATTCTTCATTCAGTGGGTAGTGAGGTCCTGGCATGGGCTGCCCAGAGAAGCTGTGGATGCCCCATCCCTGGAGGTGTTCAAGGCCAGGCTGGATGGGGCTTTGAGCAACCTGGTCTGGTGGGAGGTGTTCCTGCCCATGCCAGGGGGTTGGAACTGGATGGTCCTTAATATCCCTTCCAACCAAAACTGTTCTATGATTCTATGGGCAGGTTCAGAGAACTGGGCTTGTTCAGCCTGTAGAGGAAAAGGCTCAGTGAAACATGGATAGAGTTCCCTGTTAGATACTGAGAAAAATTATTTTCCATAAAGATGGTCAAGTACTAAACCAGGTTGTTGAAAGATGTTGTGGAATGTACAACTTCAGAGGTGCTCCAGCTCAATGGGACATGGACCCTCGTAACCTCATATAATTAGAGCTGCTTTGAGCATAAGGTTGGATTAGATGACCTCCAGAACTTCCCTTCCAACCTGAAATATTCTGTGATTACATGACAAAAGTCTTATGTCATCATCAGCTACTTAATTTGCCTGGTATTTGTGGGAATACTGATTCCACAACTGAATTTAGGACTGATGGCATATATCATGCAGATATTTCATTTCAAAGACAAAAGGAGCAGAGAAGAGAGACAAATACACTTTAACAGGAATTAACAATGGTAGAAATGAAAACTGAACTACTCCAGGTCTATATTCAAACTGTATTTCAATAAAGTCTTTCAAAAGTAGATAAATAAATAGATGTCATTTTATTCATTAAATATCTTACAAATATTAATTAAAAAACCCTGACATTCAATACCTCCTTTGATGGCGTTATCAAGGAGAGTGAAAGGTGATTTTATAAACCTGGAATTGTGTGCTTTAGAAATAAATACAAAAGGACAGAAAAAGTCTGAATGGCTCAGATAGAGTAAATTTTTGAAAGACAAACAAGATTCTGCAACTTTGAAGACTGATCTTAAAAAAATACTTTTTGTTCTTGGTATTTAATTGAAAGCGAAGGGAGCATCAAATGAGATTGTATTTTTTTTTGTTGTTGTTGGTGGTGGTGGTGGTGGTTTTAATGGTTTTCAGTTTTTCTTAGTATACTTCCCACAACAATGTGGTTTCTGCCCTCTTAATCAGATATAAGGTTCTCCTTGTATCTTGTCTGTTATAGCAGACAGGAGCAGATGCACTGGAAAAAAAATATTTTTTAAGGCAAATGTACAATAAAGTTTCCTTCATATTAGATATCACATTCCCCTTATATTAGTGACTGTCTTCAGTCTTGTGGGCTGGGATACTAATTATGTTAGCTATACTGTTAACATTAATTAGAATAACTCTGTATATTATTGCAACCATAGGACACTCCTTCTTCTATAGTGTAGATGTGTAATTTCCTGTGGCAATGAGTTCTTCAGGCTAATTGTACATTTTGTAGATAATTATAATTGTAGATAATTTTGTATTTTATTGGCTTTGACTGTTCCTCATACTCATTTCACTGGATGCCCTCTTGTTCAAATATTTGAGGCAGTTAGAGGAGGAGCTTTTAAATTTCTTTCCACGGGCCAATGCTCATTTTCATATTGTTATAGCTTCTTTTTTGTTCTTCCATTTTACACATGACATTAACACAATGTCTGCCTGACTCATTCCAGGCAACCTTAAATGAACTCCATCATCTCTCGGTTCACTTTCTGAATCAATCTTACATAATTCAACTCCAGTTCAGAAGTCATAGATCCACTTCAGCATGAAATTGACCTAACATGTCTTGCAGCCTAATTAGAAAAGCCTGCAACGAATGGGCAAAAGTATCCCAAATTTATAAATTGTTAAAAGCAACAGAACTAGATTAGACTGAGTCCACACACACATACAACTACACTCCAAGGAAGTTCAGAATTAGGCTATAACCAAACCTCCTTCACAGATAACTCCCCAGTACCAAATCCTCTGTTCAAATTAACTTAATTGATATTACATCTGTTGGGAAAACCCACACTAGCTGGAGATTCCACGTTAGCACAGGAAACCTGCAGCTGCAGAAGAATTTTTCCTCCTAACCTATTTATTTTTAATAGAAACTTTAATATTTAGGATATATATATATATATATATATATATATTACTTGTTTTCCATGAGAAGGATTGATTTTTAATGAGAAAACACCCCTGGAAACCTCAAATTCTGTATTTAGAAATTATGGAAGCTGAATCCCTTTGGTTCTGTAAGGGAGGTTCCACTTCCTTCATCTCTCTGGGAGAGGATCACTGAAGGACCACCACCTCTGTGCAGTACTTTCTTGTTCCAACCTGTTGATCAACGTCATGATGGGGCACATGTTGCAGTTCAGAGGAAAAAAAAAATGTAGGTTACAATGATATCCCTTTCTGGCCAGCAACTATCCTCATCAACAACTTAGAATATTTCTCTATTACATTTATAAAAGCAATTGTTATATAATTATTATATATATATATATTATCAAATATAAGCATAATATAACAATTTTATATTTAAAATGAATTAAGATGAAAGTAAAATTACCTCTTATCCTTATTAGATTTTGGACAGGGCACATAGTAATAATAGTTTTACAGGTAGTTATACGGTAATAATGGACAAGTGATAGTATTGACAGCTTCAGAACCGTCAGTTAATATCTGAGCTTTGGCATCAGTTTTCTTCTGTAATTATGAGGAATGAAAACATTTGTTTTTAGTAAGTAAGTGTAAATACAAATCCTGGGGTGTGGTGGTTTTACTCTGCTGGGCTGCTAAATCCAGGCAGTGTCTTCTACTGTTTCAGTTCACCACAACCACTCCATCTCCTCATAGAAAAAAGGGAGAAAATACAATGAAAAGAGCTCAAGGGTTGAGATAAGGACAGAGAGATCACCCACCAGTTACCATCACAGCCAAACAGACTCAGTATCAGGAGATTAATATAATTTATTGCTTATCACTAGCAAACTAGAGCAGTGGGTACTAAAAGCAAACTACAAACACCTTTCCCCCAATTCCATCCCCTTCACCCCCCACCCCACCCACCCAAGCAGCGCAGGGGAACAGGGAATGGGGGCTGCGGTCAGTCCCTGACGCTTCGTCTCCACCGCTCCTTCACGGTCCCTCTCTGCCCCTGCTCCCCGTGGGGTCCCTCCCACGGGATGCCGTCCTTCCCGAACTGAGCCTGGGGGGCTGCCCACAGGCTGCAGCTCTTCAGGAACTGCTCCCACACGGCTCCATACCACGGGGTCCATCCCCCAGGAGCAAACTGCTCCAGCACGGGTCCCCCACGGGCGGCAGCTCCCCCCAGACCCCCTGCTCCTGCGTGGGCTCCTCTCCACGGGCTGCAGCTCCGGCCCGGGGCCTGCTCCTGCGGGGGCTCTCCATGGGCCGCAGCCTCCTCCAGGCCACATCCACCTGCTCCACCGGGGGCTCCTCCACGGGCTGCAGCGTGGAGATCTGCTCCGTGTGGGACCCGTGGGCTGCAGGGGGACAGCCTGCTCCACCGGGGGCTCCTCCACGGGCCGCAGGGGAACTTGTGCTGCGTGCCTGGAGCACCTCCTGCCCTCCTGCTGCACTCACCTTGGGGGCTGCAGGGCTGCTTCTCTCTCATTGCTCACCCCTCTCTCCCAGCTGCTGTAGCACAGCAGATTTTCCCTTCCTTCAATCTGCTCTCCCAGAGGCCCACCCAGCATCACTCATGGCTCAGCTCTGGCCAGCAGCGGGTCCCTTTTGGAGCTGTCTGGAGCTGGCTCTGATCTGACATGGGGCAGCTGCTGGGCTCTGCTCACAGAGGCCACCCCTGCAGCTTCCTGCTACCAAACCCTTGCCATGTAAACCCAATACATGGGGCTGTTGTAAGGCACTGTCTGAACTGGCCATTCTGAAAGCAGGTGAATTATCTGTAGAAAATATATGAAAATTAGGTTTTCATCAATATCTTTTCTTAGAAATAGTCTTAAAGTCTTGTAGGAAGAGAAAAGAAATATCATTAAATGTGAAAAAATATAGAAGCAGATATCTTACAATGAATCCTATGTATTACCATGTTAGATTCCAACTGATAAATTTTGATAAACTGGAGAGCAGCCATGTTACCAGTAAAACCAGTTTATGTGCTTTGCCTCCTTTGAGCAGCAACGGTTGACACTGCACTGCACCAAAAGGTGAGCTATGCTAGCCGGCAAATACAACGGGCAGAGTGAGATTTACATTCTTAGTGTGTGCTAAAGGTTGAGAAATCAGATAACATGGATGGTCCGTTTCCCCATGATCTGACTAAAGACTAGATAGCTCATGCAGGAACAGAAGATATATTACTAGTTCTCCTGATTTCTTGCATGGACCTGCAATTCTGCTTAAAATCCAGCCTACAATGAGGAACGATCTGTGAAGAATAGATGTCTAGCATCTTATTTTACTATTCATTTTTAATTTGAGACAGATACGTCACAAGGAGAGACAAGAATTTTTTATGCTTTCCAGAAAGCTATAGACTGGAAGATTAAACCGAGTGGACGAAGCAATAGAGAGAAGTCAATGATGAAAGGCTGTGTTGGTAAGCAAGGTACAAACGTATGAAACCCAGGGAGATGTGGGGGCAGGAGTGTGCACCACCACCAGTTTTACTTTAAATGTTACCTTGAGGTGGAAGAGTTTGAATTCAGAGTATCTGCAGGAAGTCAGGAACACCACTGCCTCCCACAGAAGCAGCACACAGATTGATTAGCTGATTGCTTCCATGGTTGTGTGTGGGAGCAAGAGTCTCATGGCTTTATAGCCCTACCAAGAATCTGAGGGACGGGAACTGCTGCCATGCACAAGGACAACTGCTCCCAGGGCTCGCTACCTACATTTCAGGTACTGTATTTACACCACGCAAAGGAATGGCTAATTCTCAGCAAGTAGTATACACCATGTATTCCCTATGATTGGAAAGTTCTCTTAAGTGAGGGTGCTTTTTCAATCAGTTGCTTCATCCTTTGTCTTGAGGGCAGTGCTGCCCAGGACTGCAAAGGACACAACAGTGTTACTTGCAAGGACACAGGGAGAGAATCTCTGGTCTTCCCAAAGGAGAAGTAAACTTGTTTAATCTATTAGAAAAGGATATGAAGGCATCTGCATGCCACTAGGGCTTGGCATATATCATTATGAGCTAATTCATTTATGGACAGAATATCCGCCAGGGCTTTCTATTGACCTGGAAAGGCCAAGGAAGGATGCAGAGCACTAAGGGAAAAAAACCTCTCAGGGCTTTTGTACATGCCTGTAACAGCAACAAACCAGCCTTTCCACATCCAGTAGCTTAAAATAATATCTCTGTGCTGCATATCAGGGTGGGCCAGCTGCCCATTCATGACCTGTTATCACATTTCATCTCAAGAAGAGTGTCTTTTTAAATTCTTTTTCAATAATCTGATGATGCTTTTGTGCTTTTTCTATATTCAATAAAATCACTGTAAAGCGCATGTAAGACAAAGAGTCTGCTCTTGTCAGTAGTCACAAGAGTCGAGCATCAAGATTCAATTTTTAAGGTGATACATTTTTTTATTGCTGGTAATAAAAGCTGGAATTACACATGCTAAGGTAATTAAATCTCATGCTTTCAGGAAAAAAATGCCTCTGTCCTACTGATAGTTCTGGATATATGATTTATTGAACAGATGTATCTGTATCAGACACTGCTGAGCACAGAACAGTGGCTTGATGAATCTATTATGTCCCCTGAAGGGGAAATCACCATTCTTTTGGTTTGTGCTAGTCACAAGCTACATTAGCATAACAGATCAGACAGAGCAGAAGGCAACTACTGCTCTGGGAATAGAAGGCCAGGATCACATCCAAACTACAAGGCTTATTAGTGGAACAAGCAAACATCAAATCAGCATCTGCAGGACCTGATGGGATTCACTGTGGGATGCAAAATGGGAAGTCAGCATATTCTCTGGCATAGATCAAAAAGTCATTAAAATCAGAGATGTCACCAGAAGACCAGAGGAAATCTAAATGTGGTGCCAACGTTGAAGAATGAAGAGATGAGAGTAATAGACCAGAAAATTTGGCTTCTGTGGCTGTAAACATGCTGGAATGAATCTTTCACTTGAGGTAAGAAGTTATTAAAATAAATCCAAAGCAATGAAATGATACAGTGGCAAAATCTGAGTATTCGCCAATGCCAACAAAGGAATAGCTATGACCTTCTGTTTCTTTTTTTGCTCCAGGGGATTGACTAGTGGACAATGATTTTATAATGGATTGACTAGTGGACAATGATTTTATAATGGTGTCAGCAATAAATACCGGAGAAGAGCTAAAAAATAAAAATTAAATAAAAATTAAAAATAAAAATTCAGAAAAGAAGAGATATGATAATAGAAAAGCAACAATTTTAAAGGAGCTATATTGAATTTTTATGTTTTGCTTATTATAGGATAAAGTCAAAGTCTCAAAATAAAAAAGTCAGGAGATCAGTGCAGCAAGCAAGAGACATGGCCAAAGACGATAGGAACAAATTTATGTGGCAAAAGGGAATTTTTTAGCCTCTTCTTTCTTACTTCCCCTTTTCTAAGGGGATTCTTTTAGAATGCAAAATGGAGCCTACAGTTTCAATGAATTTAGTCCTCTCTTACCAGCAACCATTGCTATTCCTGAGCTTTCAGGCTTTCTTGCATTACAATGGACAGAATTATCAGGAGACCAGTGAATCATCGAATATTCATTTATGTCCTCCACTTCTTCTGACAATTATTATTAAGGGGGAGATGCTGGGGAAAATATATGCACACAGACCTGATTGCAAATGGTACGAGCAAGTTTTATTACATTACATGGAAACATGCCTAATAGGAATCCATACTTGAAGAAAAATTAACTGAACTGGTGAGTGAATCATTATCAATCTTCTCCATTCTATAGCATTAATAGAAATTACAAAAGACTCATGCTAGAAATCACTTTCGGAGACAGAAATGGATATTGCACTGCTTAAATGGATGTTCCAGGCAAACAGGCTATTTTAATCATGGTGTAAACTGCTGCCTCTTTGAAATACTCAGTGTAAACCTTAAGGGCATCCTTTTCACTAGGACATATGTGTTATGGTTCTGCATCACCACCTTCTAGAAACACGCCATCAGAAGTCCTGTTTGATTTTAAGCATTCCAATTTGTTTATTACTGGAAGACAATAATGAGGCATTATTTTTCTATATATAATTTTATGAAGCAGCATCCAGCAGCTCTGTAGATGCTTGCACCACACAAGATAAGCCAGTAGGAGCTATCTTTGCCTCAATAAAACTACACTTTTTCCTTAATTTCAAAAACATTCCCAACTTTTCCGTATATAGTACTTAAAACCACTAGGAGAATGCAGCTGGTTTGCTATCACAAAAAGCAGGAATCTGCCTGCTTCAGAGGCTCAGCTCCAAAGTGAATATTTCTAAAACAGGTTTCTGCAAGATGGCATATGCTCAATGGCTAGAAAAGAGAAAAAGCAAAATTTACTCATAATGAAAATTGGACTACATTCTACATCTCTGATTTTGCAGTGATTGTCAGCAATGAGACCTCCCTCAACCAATATAAGATCCTTTGAGAGGAAAGCTCTGGCTGGCTGTTTGCTCTTCTCATGATGCTGGAGCAAGCAAAAGGCCTTTCTCTTCTTGCTTTTTGAAGTGAAGTTTATAAGGGAAGGAGAGTTGGAACTACATAGATTTTGCATTTGCTGCTGCTTAGCCAAGAACAGCACCAAGCATGAGTTTTCAGATCTTGATAAGAATTCATCAAAGTCCATCCCGCCCCACCCCATCCCATCCTGTCCTGTCCCATCCCGTCCCGTCCCATCCCATGCCCCTCCTCCCTCAGGAAATCTTGAACAATTCTTTGCTATTCAGCTGAATTAATCCCGTTTTAGGACTTGGGAAATGAAGTAACATAAAAATATCATTAAAATTGTAACTTTAGGTAGCTCTTGGATCATGTCAAGGTAATGACTCGTAGAAATTCACCTCTGGAATGTAAACACCTTTTTCCCATTTCATGCTTGCTTTTTTACCCCTTGGAAACTCCCAGTGATTTAAACAGGATTCTGATCACTTACTTCTGAAAGAGGAAGTCTTAATATCCTTTACATTCATCTAATTTTAGGGCAAGAAGATTTTCTAGGACATACTTAAGCTGAACCTTCTCAGAAAAGAGGGGAGAAGGGAGAGAGTATTTCCAGTTGCTCAAACTCATTTTTCTCCTTGGGACAAAATAGAAATTCATGACCATTCTGCTGGGTTGCCACAACCACTCTTTTGACCTGGTCTGAGGAGACTGTTCTCTGTGAGGTGAAAACAGGTTGAAATTAATGACTGGTTAAGTTACTGTGTTACCTTTATGTGATTACTGCACATTGCTGGATAGCTGAGTTAACACATTACCTGCAAATAAATATTTATTGCTATGGGATTGTCATTAGCATCTTATTGTGAATTGAATTGAGCCTTGGAGCTTCTTGTGGGGTTACTTTCATTATTTAAATCTAAAGCCTTATTGCTAGACACCTGGGAAGATTTTGAATTACACTAGCAAGCAAACAGCTAGAAACCTACAGCAACCACAAGGGAAAAATCTTCATTTAGAAAGAAAAAAATAAATGCTCTAAGAACACAAAGATCAAGAGATATAAAGATTGATAAACTTATAAAGACAATTAAAATAGCAACAGCAAAACACCTTTTTAAATAGTAGCTATTTTTAAATACCATCTATCAGAACACTGGCATGGCTGGGTAAGAAGAAAGTATTAATTAAGCCAACCTTGTGGGATTTCAAACAGCATGTTTCTTCCCTCACATTTTTATGCTATTAAAAACATCCATGCTGATTTGGACAGCTTGCTATTATCCCAGCCCTTCCCTAGTGCATTGTGTGTGTTGTGGCAAGGAAAGGGGGAGAATATTTTTAATCTCTGTTTCTTTAAGGAAAGTAGTTCATGTGCCCATGCTGTTATTTTCTTTCTTTGTCTTATTCCTTCTCCAGTCACATTTCAATGTGATTGCCAATGTGGCAAAGGATTAAAATTATCTAAAGTAGATAAAATTCATGTACATTTATGCCCTCTAAGTGCTTGAATGAAGAGAAGGGCTGAAACACGAATTTCACATCTTAGAAAACCCCAAGAAGATGCATGAAGGGGAGAAAGCTACCAAATACCCCCAGACACGGGATGCTTCAGACAGAACTCACAATTGCCGAATTCAAGGAAAATTAAGCCTCATTAGCTATGACTGTCCCAGAACTCCCTCTTTTTTCCTCCATTTTTGATAGCTGCTTATTTGTACAGATATTAAGGTGTGCTGGATTTCACAGGATTGACTGAAGGCTTTTGAAGACAGTGGGAGTGTGTCCATTGGCCCCAAAAGGGTTTGCCCTAACACAGCAAGGTATGACTAATTTGAGCAAACAGAGATGTTTCTTTGCCAACTATACAGTTTGTTCCTGCTACAGCTCTGTTACTGTTAACATTATAAAAGGTTTATATATCACAATGCCAGTCAGTAGACATGGCAATCAAAAGGTAATGCTGTTTTCCCAGAAACTAAAATGTGGGGGGTTTCACACGGTCTAACTTTAGGTCTTCTAACTTAACAGCTTAGTCTTGCTGAGTTTTATATCCTGCTGTAGTTAAAGAATGTTGTTTCTCCAGAAAGAATACAAATACAAATACCTCTATGAAGTAACTCTTCAAATGGATTTCTTTCTCTTCATAGACGACATGAATGTTAGATGGTGATTCAAGCTAAATGGTGAGAACTTTGCCTCGGAGAAGCTGGCACAGCTCCTGAAGACCATGGGAAAGAACTGCCTCTATAACTCATCCTCCTGTGAGCTGACTTTGTACATTTTTAAGACTCAGGCAAGCTGGTTAATGATAGTCCACCTTTTTATGCTCCTGCCCCTGGATACTTAGCATGAATAAAAATATAAATAATAGCCATAAATTCACCCCCATTCACCCAAGAACCATATCTATGTTTTAGCTCTCTTTTAGATCTCCTGGCATAGTGTATTCCACAGGCAAGCTACGTGTTTTTACTACTTCCCTTATAACAGTTTGCCTTCCATATATTCACCAAAACCCAAACAGCTCTCTAGCATTTTGATGATCCACGTTGTCATATATCTTCATACTATTCTGCAGATATGCATAGTCATTGTTTATAAGAAATGAAGCTGCAGATTACACCCAAATCCTGATCACCAGTATCCCACAGTCTTTACCATATCATGACTGCCATCATTATTCTTTGTACTTGTTCGGTAGAGTAAAACAGAAATGAAGGGCTGCTGAGTTTTGTTACCACACTAGAAATCCCATGTACATCAACAGAAGTTCATCATTACCTTTTCTTCTGGTATCTATTGCTGGCAGTTCAGTGGGGAGGGGGTCATCCTGGCTTCCCTCTACTGACTGCATGTGAGACTGACGCAACACAGCCCCTTTAAAATCAAGTCATTGTCCCACTGTTGACAACCCTAGACCTGCCCGTTTCCAGTTCAGACTTACCAGGATCTCCTCTTGTCAGAAGACAGAAAGAAGTTCTGCCATAAAAAATCTATGGCCAACCCCTTCTATGGGGTGACTATTAGCTGCACAAGTGCAAAACCAGACAATGGGAATTTTTGTAGTGTTCTACATAACAGAAGGCACATAAAATATTACACTGCTTGCATACTGGATTTGCTACTAATTTATATCATTGTCAGTGGGGCTAGGACTGGGTATCTAGTAACTAGTGTCTCAACCAACCAGAAGTAATCAAGAGCCTGTTTCTTACGCAGTGATCCTAGCTAAGGCTAATTCTGGAGGAAAACAAAACTCCACTCAAATAGGAATGACACATTCTGCCCTGAAGTGCCCTGAAGTGCTTCAGCTTCCCTGTGTGGATAAATCACAGCAAATAAGACAGGAAATGGTCTGAAGAGGCTGCCTAGTCTAGTCCAGTGTTCCAACAGAACCATTCACATCCGTTTATCTTGCTTTCCTAAATAACACTTTCCTTGTGCCGCCCTTACAAGCTCTTATCTGTAGGATTCATGCCATTGATCTTAACAGATCTATGTAATGGAACAAAGACTTCTCACATGACTAGGGTCACATGCCAAATGGAGTAAGAATGTATTCATCTGCTGGATAATTTGATCCTGCAGGGTGCCATCAAGCTGCTGAGTAATCTGTACTCTGACTGAAGCTACAGCCTGTTAGAAAACTTGTCTCCCAGAAAAATAAAATAAAACCATTTGGTATGTCTCCACCCAGGACTGAAATCACATTGTCTAAATCACAGCCAGCTGGGAAGCAGAATCATGACAGATTACTGTGCCATTTCTCACAGCACCAGTCAAAATCACAGAATTACAGATCAGCTGAGTTGGGAAGGCACCTCTGGAGGTCAACTAGACTATACCAGACAAGAATAGTTCAGTTGGAAGGGACCTACAAAGATCATCAAGTCCAACTGCCTGACCACTTTAGGACTAACTGAAAGTTAAAGCATAGTTATTAAGGGCGTTATCCAAATGTCTCTTGAACTAGTCTGCTTTCTAGCCACACGTCTCCCAGCCTGTACCTGTGCCCAGTGTTACTCTGTTCCAGGTGCAGAACTCAGCATTTACCCTTGCTGAATTTCATGCTGATCACCTAGATCACTCAGTTCAATCCCCTAAGCAGAGGAGGGTCAAGCAGAACAGATTGCTTAGGGCCATGTCCAGTTGCATTTTGAGGATCTCCAATGATGGAGACTCTACAACACCTCTATGCAGCCTGTTCCAGTCTTCAATCATGTGTACAGTAAAAATGTTTTTTCTTATGTTGGCAACATCCTAGAAAGAGGATAAGCAATTGATCTGAATTATTAAAGCAATAGGTTATAAAAATGTCTATAAAAATAAGCTAAAACAAAGAAATATTCCTGGCAATATATATTAGTAGGATAAATCACAGCTAAAAACCAAGTCAGAGCTGCAAGGTGTCAGTAAACTGAAATTTATATACTATCAGAAACAAATAGCCTGGAAATCTATGGCACAAATAATAATCTAATACATACGCTGACCCCAGAGAGGTTTCCTTTTGTATGCTCAAAATCTAGTTTATGGGCAAAAAGAAACACACCTTATATATAAAAGCCAAAACTTATATAAGTGAAATCTTAACAGTTTAATTCAACAATCATTATTAGTCTAGATACAATTAACATAGAAAAAGAAAGAACACACCATAACAGTTAGAAATCTCAATAATATTAATATTATAATTTAAATTCTGACAAACACAGTTTCCTTTCTTTTTTTCTCTTTTTCTTTTTCTTTTTCTTTTTCTTCTTTTTCTTTTTCTTTTTCTTTTTCTTTTTCTTTTTCTTTTTCTTTTTCTTTTTCTTTTTCTTTTTCTTTTTCTTTTTCTTTTTCTTTTTCTTTTTCTTTTTCTTTTTTTTTCTTTTCCTTTTCCTTTTCCTTTTCCTTTTCCTTTTCCTTTTCCTTTTCCTTTTCCTTTTCCTTTTCCTTTTCCTTTTCCTTTTTCTTTTCCTTTTCCTTTTTCTTTTTCTTTTTCTTTTTTTTTCTTTTTCCTTTTTCTTTTTCTTTTTTTCCTTTTTCTCTTTTTTTTTTTCCTAATATTATGCTTACCCTTCCATTGATCATCTGATCTTAAAATCAGTAGGTACAAACAGATAGAGAGTGTAGGACAGTGAGTCATCAGCCTCTGGAGTCCTCCAGGAGGAAATGCTCATGATGATGGTTTCTTTTTCCTCCATCAGGATCCACTTGGGGTTATTTTAATCTATTTGCTAACATGCTTTTAGAGCTTTCTTTTTCTTCATTGTTTTCCATCTCCATGTTACACCTGAATTTACTGTATTTGGATCCACTTATATGTTAGCTGTTATTTCTTTGAACCTCTAAAGCCTTTTTAGTCCAGCTGCAAGTCTACACTTCTTTGACCATTTCTGAGTTGTTTATAGTGTCAGCTTGTGCCCCATCTCCTATTATCCCATGTCTCTGTTTCTCTGTATGCCATGTTGTGTCTCCAGTTCTCGAGACCTCTACTCTCATACCAGGACTGTATTTCTCTACAGTGCATCATTGTGTTACTCATAAATATTTAATTTTGTACAAAATCATGTGCTTATTAATCATTGCTGCTATGTACATACAACTACAGTGGTACCTTAGAAAGATAAAGAAGTAACATCAGGCATAAAAACCTGATCAATTAGAAAAAATTGCTGTCACAGCTAAATGAAGTAAAGCTGCAGGCAGGTAAAAAAAAAGTTCACACAGAGGAAGGCTGACAAGCCTCACCCTTGAGTCCTTGCAAGCTCTGCAACTACAAAGATACACTTTGGAGGGGGTGAATGTGCTTCTGAGGTGAAAACACCTCAGGTTCAGAGCTGAGGTCCTCTTTGGAGAGGGGAAAAGATGCCCCTATCTTTTTTGAGCTGCTAGACTTGGAGGCATCTGACATTTCAGCTCTGATATCTCTACATATCATACTTATACACAGGTTTGAAATACATTCCTAAATAAATACTTTGCAATTGTACTTGCTATACAGAGCATACTATACTTAATGTTCATAAGTCCTATACTTAATGTTCAGGGCCTGATAGGATTCATCCCAGAGTACTGAAGGGGTTAGCGGACCTTATAGCTGGACAACTCTCAACAATTTGAGAGGATCTTGAGAGTCTGGGGAGGTCCCTGTTGACTGGAAGCTAGACAATGTTATACCCATCTACAAAAAGAGCATGAGAGAAGACCCAGGAAACTACAGACCTCTTAGTCTAATCTCGGTTCCTGGAAAAGTTATGAAGAAGATCATCCTGGGAGATATAGAAAGGCAGTTAAAGAACAAAGCTATTATCAGGCATAGTCAACAAGGGTTCCTGAAGGGAAAATCCTGCCTTGGTAATTTGATGTCCTTGTAGGATAAGGTCACCTGCTTGGTGGATGAAGGGAAGGTGGTGGATTTGATCTGTCTGGATTTTAGTAAAGCCTTTGATACTGTCCCTCACAGCATCCTTCTGGACAGATTGTCCAACTGTGAGATGAATAGAGTAGGATGAACACTACACTGGGTGGTGAACTCACTCAATGTTAGAGCTCAAATGGTCATAGTGAATGGGGCTACAGCTGGCTGGTGGACAGTCACTAGTGGTGTTCCCCAGGGCTCAATTCTAGTGCCAGTCCTGTTCAACATTTTTATCCAGGATCTGGATGGAGGAGTGGAATGCATCCTCAGCAAATCTGTAGATGACACTAAGCCGGGAAGTGCTGTTAACTCCCTGGAGGGACAAGAGGCCTTGCAGAGGGATCTAGACACATTGGAGCACTGAAAGATCAGCAAAGGCATGAAGTTCAACAGTGGTAAAGGCTGGGTGCTGTATGTGGGAAAGAGTAATGCCAGAAAATGAGCATTGGGAAATAAGTATCTGGAGAGCAGCTCAGCAGAAAGGGATTTGGGCTTGCTGGTTGATAGCACACTCTGCATGAGCCAGCAGCCAAGAGGGCAAACTGCATTTTGGGATGCATTAAACACAACATGGCCAGCTGGTAAAAAGAGATGATTCTCCCACTTTATTTAGTGTTGGTGCAGTCTCACCTGAAATATTGTGTACAGTTCTGGGCTCCACAATGCAAAAAGGATGTTAAGGTACTCCCCTAGAGGAGGGCAGCAATGCTGGTAGAAAGGCAGGAAGGCATGTACTGTGAGGAGAGGCCGAGGAGCCTTGGGGTGCCCAGTCAGGAGAGGAGGAGGCTGTGAGGAGGCCTCACTGTGCCCTGCAGCCCCCTGAGGGGGGAAGCTCTGAGGGAGGTGCCAGTCTCTGCTCCCTGGGACCGATGGCTGGACACACAGGGACGGCACAGAGCTGGGCCAGGGGAGGGTCAGCCTGGGCATGAGGGAAAATTTCTATGCCATGAGGGTGGTCAGACACTGGGACAGGCTTCCTATGGAGGTGGTTGATGCTCCATGCCAGTCACAGTTCAGAGGCATTTGGACAACACTCTCATTAATATGCTTTAGTTTGGGGTTTGCCCTGAAGTGGTCAGGCAGTTAGACTGTCAGGCAGTTGGACTCCAAGAGTCCAACCTGGAGTACTGCATCCAGATCTGGGGTCCCCAGAACATGAAAGATATGGACTTGGTAGATTGGGTCCAGAGGATGGGTACAAGGATGATCGAAGGGTTGGAGTACCTCTACTATGAAGGAAGAATGAAAGAGATGGAGATGTTCAGCCTGAAGAGATAACTCCAGGGTGACCTTATTGTGGCTTTTCAATACTTAAAGAGGGCTTATAAAAAAGATGGAGAGTGACATTTTACAAGGACAGTTAGTGATGAGATAAGGGGGAAATGTTTTAAACTAAAAGAGAGGAGATTTAGATTAGAGGCCAGGAGGAAATTGTTCACTCAGAGGGTGGTGAGGCCCTGGCACAGGCTGCCCAGAGAAGCTGTGGATGCCCCATCCCTGGAGGTGTTCAAGGCCAGGCTGGATGGGGCTTTGGGCAACCTGGTCTGGTGGGAGGCGTCCCTGCCCATGGCAGGGGGTTGGAACTAGGTGGGCTTTAAGCTCCCTTCCAACCCAAACCGATCTATGATTCTAGGGTTCTAGGATTCTAGGATATCATCTTTGAAGGTCCCTTCCAAGTGAACTGTTCTATTCAATTATACCCTTCTATCTGTCTGGTCATTGGCCTCTCTTGATCCAAACATTTTTGCAATAGAATACTGATAGGTAAAAATCTCCATTTTTAGGTGTATTTTGATTAAGATTGGATAACTTTTCAATAGGTATGGCAGGAGAATAAAAATATCCTCTCTATGGTAGCATAAAATTTAATCCTGTGGTTATGTCAGAGTGCACAAAAGCAATAGTACCTGTCTGCATTAGGACCAATAATTCTATACAGCTCAGTGACATTATGCCCCTTAGCTTTTTTCTACCTTCACCTCTGAGAAGAAAAAAAATAAATATATATTTTTTTATGTATATCTATGGGTGAAGAAAAGGAAAAATATGCTATAAAATAAACACTGATAGCCTTCAAATTTCAGGTGGAATGAAAAGACCAAGAAGAGATGACACAGCCAAGTTGCTGTCTTCCCATGTGCCTCAGTTTCCCAGTTTCTAAAATTGGAGAAGTGATAATGATATGCTTTTAGATCACCTGAAAAAAAAAAAATCAATATCAAATTTTGTCCCTTGTGATTGGAAAAATAGACAATGTATATCTCTTCAGAATGAGAACAGGAAGTTTCAGAGCTTTGGTGTGTAGACTAGGCTTCATAATTAGTTAGCATTCCAATTATGGCAAAATTTTTGTAACACTATAAGAAAAAAATGTTTCCCAGTGATAATATGTCAAAATAGTAAAATATGATCGAAACATCTTTCAAAGGCACAATTTTCCATCTGAAAATGCTGATTCTATGCAATAAAAACATGGAGCAATCATTTAGCAATTTTCTTAATTTTCAAACTTTTTGATTTATTTAAAATGTTTGGAGTTTATCACTGCTGTATCATTCTTACACTGACGTTTTATTACAGAATATATTCTGAACGGTAGAACAATGAATTTGAGTATAAATGAAAAAAATTTACAATGTGATCTGTTAAAAAATACTCTTAATTTGAGATAAAATAAAATTGCAAAATCACAGAAATTACTATGGGACAAAATTTTCAAGCCACTAACTTATCCTTTAGTTAGTCACATAATGTTTACATCTAACAGTTACAACTGGAAAAGTGAATCCAAATGTGCTCATGATAATATTAGTGTTGGTCACAAAATATATCAGTACCAGATACTTAATTACTGTCTTGGAAGAATAATCCTCCTCCTTTCACAGTTGTGGAAATTTCTTCTCTAGTTTTCTAAAGTGCGACATCCAAAGATATTTCAGTTTTTGGCAACCCATGTTAATTATAAAATGACAGCTTGACATGGATTTTCAGAGACTGTCTAAAATCAGCAGTAAACACAAATTATCTCAAGAAAAGAAGATCTGGGAGTTTTCGTTTTAGATCTGGAAGGAAATTCTTCATTAGCCTTGTTCATTAGCTTGATGGGGTTTATAGTGAATTTCTAGTCTGTCATGTGCATCTATGGAATAGGAAAAATTTCCTCCATAAAATTCCTCCAGAATTTTCTTATCCATTCCTTATGGATTTCAGGTCTGTGGGCTCCAGATCAGGGATCCACAAAATATCTTGGTATGAGAGAAGTCCAGGTAGGATATTTCATAAAATAAGTCTGGCAAGGTTTGAGAAGCTCGGACTTCTGATTTTACTTTAATCCAAAGCAAACTGTGATCTGCCAGTCTCCTTGTTTTAGCAAGCCTTGGATCAGACTCTGAAATTATGTAATAAGACAAAAGGAAGCAGAGGATTTCCCCAAAAATATCTCCCTTACTTCAGAAATGCAACTATCTTGGCATAAGTATCCTCATTGTCTTTGTTGATAGTCATTTTGGTGGCCACTGTAGTATCACAGAGAGTCACATATCATAGAATCATGGAATCATTGAAGGGACTGTCATGATTTGGGCTGGAATGAAGTTCATTTTCTTCACAGAGGCTCATATGATACTGTGTTTTGGATTTTGGTGAAAACAGTGGTGATAACAGACTGACGTTTAGCTGTTGCAGAGCAGTGCTCACACAGAGCCAAGGACTTCTCAGCTCCTGGTGCTGCCTTGCCAGCGAAGTACCTGGGGGTGCACAAGGAGCTGGGAGGGGACAGAGAATCACAGAATAGCTGAGGTTGGAAGGGACCCCTGAAGATCATCTAGTCCAACCCCCCTGCCAAGTAGGATCACCTAGAGCATGTTGTGCAAGATGGCATCTAGCTGGGTTTTGAACATCTCCAGAGAAGGAGACTCCACAACCTGTCTGGGCGGCCTGTTCCAGTGCTCTGTCACCCTCACAGTAAAGAAGCACCCTCTCATATTGAGCCAGAAACTCCTGTACTTCAATTTGTGCCCCTTGCCTCTCGTCCTCTCACTGGGCACAACTGAAAAGAGACTGGCTCCAGTTCTGACACAGCCAGGAGCTGACCCAGACTCGACAAAGAGATGTCCCATACCGTTTGGTGTCATGCTCAGCAATAAAGGCTGGGATAAAGGAGGAAGGGGGAGATGTTTGGAGCGGTGGTGTTTGCCTTCCCAAGGAACTGTTAGGCATGATGAGCCCTGCTTTCCTGGAGGTGGCTGGACACCTGCCTGTTGATAGTAAGTAGTGAATGAATTGCTTGCCATAAAAGATGTTAAGTTTGTAAGGCATGACTTCCCCTTCATGAACCCATGTTGGTTTTGACCAATTACTATATTGTCTTTCAAGTTTTTTTCAGTAATTCCCAGAATAATCTTCTCCATAATTTTGCCAGGCACCAAAGTGAGATTGACAGGCCTATAATTACTAGGGTCTTCTTTCTTACCCGTCTTGAGAAATGGAATAACATGAGCAAACTTCCAGTCAACTGGGAGCTCTCCATATTCCCAAGACCACTGATAAATAATTGAGGGAGGTCTTGCAGTAATATCATCTAACTCTTTCAGTACTGTGGGATGAATGCCACTGGACTCCTTAGACTTATGTACATGCAGGTGCAGCAGCAAGTCCCACACAAATTCAACATCGAGCTGGGAGCTTATCACTCCCCCAAGTTCAAGGTGGAGAGCATCTTTTTGCTCAGTCAGATAATGACACAACAAAGTGGAATGGTTTTAAACTACAAGAGGGGAGATTTAGATTAGATGTTAGGAGGAAATTCTTGGTTGGATGAGGCCCTGGGCAGCCTGATCTGATGGGTGGCATCGCTGCCTGTTGTATGGGGGTTGGAACTGGATGACCTTTAATATTCCTTCCAATCCAAGCCATTCTATGATTCTATGATTTTATCTTTCTCTTGGAATATGAATGAGCAACTCTCAACTGATTTCCCATAAAATCTGGGGGAAAAAAAATCTGGTGGCTTAGCACCCGTGTTGATTGCCCATTTTTTGTAATAAAAAGAAATATTTAAAAGGTACAGTGAGCTGCCAGGTGATGTCTCTTCGTGAATGTCTAGTTCTAAGTCCTCAATACATTTCCCTCCAGCTCACTAGAACTGGAGCTTAGGTCATCAACATCATACCAGTCAGAGGTTCATTTTATTTGATCATGAGGAAAAGCTGATAAGGATGACTGTCAAATGTAACCCAGCAAGCCTTGCAGAATTTGTAGCAGGCATTCTTACCTAGCATAAACCAAGGCATAAACTAGCATGGCAATTCCTTCCTACAAAATTGTGTTTTCAAATGTATTGTTATACATAAATACTTCCATCTAGCCAAAACACGGTTGCAAACATTATATTTTGCACTAACTCCAAAAATAAACTTAGTCAATGACTGCTCTGACATCTAAATTTTATGTGCTTGACTCTGGAGTAGAGTTTAATATTAAACAATCATTTGAGAAAGCATTAGAATTAACTACAGCAGAGATCTCTCCTACCCTGAACAACTGCCCTGCTCAATAAACTATAGTGCCGTGTTCATGCTCTGTTGCATCACCAAGACAATGAATCTTGAATTGTTGCACTGAGAAGGGGAGTTGAATTCCCCCTCCCACTTCCCCCCCAATACCTATGTGCACTTGGGTAGGCAAAGAATTTCCCTGAATGCTGGCAACTGGGGAGCTGGCATCTGTCAAAAGGGGAAAGGTCTTCTGCTTCCAAATACTACTGTTTAAGAGGAAGAAAAACTCTTCTTCAACTGAGTTTCAGAAGGCAGTAGCAAATGTCTTGGAGACTATTCTTACAGAACCGTGTCTCACGTGTTCTGATCCTGAGAAAATCCCTCAAGGGAGGTGGGCACAGGAAAGTGTGACATCTGGATCACAAAGTTAAGCATGACAGAAAGGCCAAGCTGGTCTGTAAGTGTCTGGGTCACACCAAAATTAAAAAATAAGTAAATAAAAAATGAGCTGATGGAGTTATTCACCTTCAGAACCGGGAGGGATCCTAGCAGGAGTTTTGGGGATTGAATTCCACCTCAAACGTTCTTCAGGACTGGACCCTTAAATACATAAACTGCAATCAGGACATGACAGACAACAGCAGACAAGCTGATCTTTTCTGTTTTCTAATCCATTGAAATTTTTATTAATTTTATAGTTTTGATTGCTAAAATATCTGTCACAAATGGTACATTGTGGGGATCAGTCAACACTGTTTTGACTCATGGTGTAGGTGGGTCAGTTCAGAGCTTCACACTCAAAGAGAGGTTTGCTATTTACTTTAAAGGAGTGATTAAAACTTAGCCTTACTTTTGTAGGTATGAGAATTTCTTCCTCTCTAAGCAGAGTAGTGCTACTTAAACATCTTTAAGCTAGACAGAGATCTCTGTATGATAGGTAGTAAAAGTTTAGTTCCTAATTCCACAAAAATAACATACAACATGCTTAGCTTTAAGGAAATTAAGAGCTAGAGTGGTGATGCTCAGTTCAGACCGAGTTTTCCATTGTTTTCCAAGCTGCTACTTCACTGCATTTTGATAAGCTGGACTTCTGAAGTCTTTATTATCCAGTATCTTCATTTTAAAATAGGGACAGAAATTGTGGACTTCATAGCTGCATTATCAGGTTTCACTTAGGGGAGCTAAATTTTGTTTGAGGATAAACTTGCACTAAGATCTTTGCCTGGAAATTACCACATAAGAAAGTAATGTCATAAGGAAAAAAAAGGACATAGATTTCTAGAGATGACAGGCATTATCATTGGAAACTTTAGGTCACCAAAAACTTTCTTCCTTCCTCTGAAAAACACATGAAAAATTTTGGTCTTTGATTATACTTCCTTGCATGTGGATTTGCATTTCTATACGTGCACAGTAGTCTATAATGCTTTATGCAGGCTCACAGTCTTGCAGATTTTTACAGTTATGGAGATGTGTGTCCAAATACTGGTGAGCAGTACAGAGTCTTGGTAGATAATCAGCTTAATTTTCTTCTTCATCTGTTTTCGTTTTTCTCATTTTCCGTTGGGGGACTCATCCCTCATCTTATTATAACTTTGTGACCATTTATTACATAGTTTTGGTACATTGCCTTTGTGGAATTCAGTTATTGCAAGTCATAAATTGATATTTTTACATCCACCTTGTGACACTGACATTTACAAAACTATCTAAATGACCATTGCTTTTAAACGAAGCTAGGAAAAATATACTACAATACCAGACGTTAGTTCTGGTTGAGGAGATTCTTTGACAGAGACAGAATGATTCCATTGTCTAGGGACTGAATCCTCACCTGAGAGGAAAATCACCTTGTTGTAATGATAATTTAATAGAAGCGGCTGGCAGTCAGCCCTCTGCCCCCTCCACTCTCAGCAGCATACTCTGCCTCTCAGCTGAGAACTTGTGGAACACGTCTTGCTCTTCCGAGATTTACACATCTTTAAATACTTCATGTATAATGCTACAGCTTCCACAGTAAAGACTGAGAACTATTCAATCAATTCACTGTTAACCAGGTTGTCAAAGCACTCCCTAGGAAGTAGAAGTTTGGACATCTTCAGACAAACACAGAAATGGAATCTATATATGCCACATGCTGGAGAAAAAGTCCAAGCTGG
This sequence comes from Anser cygnoides, assembly GCF_040182565.1. Classification (NCBI taxonomy): domain Eukaryota; kingdom Metazoa; phylum Chordata; class Aves; order Anseriformes; family Anatidae; genus Anser; species Anser cygnoides. Next base: position 202,648,818 of record NC_089873.1, read on the forward strand.
CAAGTATTGGATCAAAAACGGGGTTACAGCAGATGCTTCTGCTTTTGTTTAGGACCAAACCCAGCAGTTATGGCCTGGAAGTTCCTCACTGATGCTTCCTGCAGTTATCCTAGAGAAAGTCTTTTCTGAGCTGAACAGGGCTTGTATAAATCACAGACAGTTGATTAAGACACCTAAATAAGAGAGAGAAAGAGAGGGAGAGAGAGAGAGAGAGAGAGAGAGCGTGAGAGAGTGCGCGTGTGAGAGAGAGAGAGAGAGAGCATTTGAAAATCTCACCAGGCTTTACACATCTTACCCAAAAAGCTTAACTTTGAATTGACCTTTCAGCAGAGTTGTTTCTTCCCCCTTCACCCCTCTTTTATACTGCCTTGGCTTCAGCAGTGCTATATGCTTCATTTATGCTGGAGCACAGAAGCGAAGAGTCATGTCCAAAGAATGTCTCTTTGGATACACGTCTCGACTCTGCTTCCAGTTAGAGATGAATTCCAATAGCACTGGTGCCACTGAGATCAAATCTCACTCTGTGCACAGTTGCTGCTCGGTACTTATTATAAAATCTTGATTCACCGAGTAGTAAGTAGGCAAAGTATATGTACACATCTACTGAAATGGAGTAACCCAAGAGGCTCAGCATCTCTGCAGTCCCTTTAATATTAAAAACAACAAAGGTATGCAGTTATGTGGTGATCCATTTGGGAGTTTACATGTGCTAAGATATATAGATCTAATATTTCACTTTGCAGAAGTGGTTTATTTCCAGCAGTAAATATGATGTTTGTGAAATGAGAATAGGCTATTTCAAACTGTTATAAGCCCACTGAATAATTGAATTATTGCTCATCAGGGGGCGGTGTAATTTGTTACCTGTGTGATTCCAACACTCTGAATCAAAGTAATTACATTCATGGTGTCATTTAGTGAAATAATGCCGTGAAGGTCTCTATGAAGAGAGAGGCAATTGCTGAAAGGATTTTGTTGAAATAATAGCATCAGTTCAATTGGTCCTCTTGCTTCATTCATTGTTACTTTATTATATAGCTAAATAGCTCATTCAGCTCTGCTGTGCTGGAGTGACAAATGTGAGCTTTGGAAACTATATCTATGGAAGGAAAAATGCATAGCTTCAAAGAGGAAAGCACCAAAAAGTCATTTTTAGTATCACAAATGTGCAAATGGAAAATGATTGATTAAATTTATAAAAAAGAACACAAAGGCAGGTTAATATCCTTTGAAAATTCAGTAGCAAATTTCCAGTGGAGGTTTGTCTAATGTAAAGAATTGGTGGGAGACATTTGGAGACTGTTTGAAACCACAGAGCAGTCATTTCCACATCTCATGAAGAAGGTTCAGAAAACTGTGAAAATTGTAATAAAAAATAATAATAACATAAAACTAAAAAAAAAAAAGTTTTTTGGAGTTATTATTTCACATGTCTCTGTAAGTATAAATATATTTATAACTATATATATTCATGTATGTGAGTATGAAGTGGTTTCTGTTATGTTACTTTATCCACATTTTGCCCTTTAATGCATTTATTACCATGACCTTTCTGTGAGGTATGACAATTCTACTCTCTCTAGTTTGCAGAAACAAAAATAAAGAACTAGAGTTATCTTATACAAGCTAAATTTATGGCTTACATCCACATTTTTTTTAAGATTCACATTACTTTTTTCTTTAAGATTTGTAGATATTGTTGCACATGACCACCACCCTTCTAGGCTTTCTTTAGGAATTTGACCCTATCGCAACTTAGAGAAGCACATGCAGGAACTAAAGCAATAGAAGGGATGAACTTCATAAAGAAGGAATACTAAGTAAAGGAATACTTCATGGAGTTTAATCCACTGAGATGCACTCAGTGGCCATTCAGACCTGGGATTTTCTCAGTGATGACCTAAAAGTAACCTGGTTTTAGGCTAAAAGTGACCTGGTTTTAGGCTAAATTGCTCTTTGCTCCAGGGAGACAAGCTGCAGCTTTTAAGGTGTTGTGATGAAGACATATGGTAGATCATAGAATCACAGAATCATCTAGGTTGGAAGAGACCTCCAAGATCATCTAGTCCAACCTCTGACCTAACACTAACAAGTCCTCCACTAAACCATATCACTAAGCTCTACATCTAAACGTCATTTAAAGACCTCCAGGGCTGGTGACTCAACCACTTCCCTGGGCAGCCCATTCCAATGCCTAACAACCCTTTCAGTAAAGAAGTTCTTCCTAACATCCAACCTAAACCTCCCCTGGTGCAACTTTAGCCCATTCCCCCTCGTCCTGTCACCAGGCACGTGGGAGAACAGACCAGTCCCCCACCCCCCTACAGCCTCCTTTAAGGCTGAGAGCAATAAGGTCACCCCTGAGCCTCCTCTTCTCTAGGCCAAACAACCCCAGCTCCCTCAGCCGCTCTTTGTAAGACTTGTTCTCCACTTCAGAACTACTAGGATATGAAAACACGTCAGTCAGGTCCCTTCTTATAGTGAACTTGTTTCCCTCCATTAGCTTTTATCTTTCTATTCACCCTGACCTTGACTATCTGTTGTGCTAACACCAGGGCCGGTACCAGAGACATCCCAATATTGACCAGGACATCTTGGTAATGGGGCCTTTCCCAGAGTTTTGGGAGGGACTTGTGTCTAGTTAGCAAGAGAGAGACACATGCCAGTTCCAGCAAGCTGTTGAGCACCTCGGTCCAGCAGGGATATTTAATATTCCCAGCCAAAGACTGAAACCCTGATAACTGGAAAACTTTTGCCCTAAAAATAGATTTTTTCACATTGTTGGATTCATGTAGCATTTTATATAATTACAGCCCTTGTTGGAAAATTTATGTTCTACAGATCTGGCTTGTAAATCCTACACTTTACAGTACTACTGTGGCTCTGTTATAAGCCCTGACTGCTGAGTCCAATACTTATTATTGGGGAAAAGGTGGAAAACAAATCCACACTTTTGAAAGTGTTCCATAATATCACAGCGTTTTAGCAAATTCTGCACTGTTACTTTCATCTGGGGATTTATCACAGTGCCTACACACATCAATATCTGGCCCATATGCATGTATTTTTTTTCAAATAAGAACACAAAATTGTGATCTCTTTTAATAGGAACACAGTTTTCTGGTGTGAGTAATCATTTGGGGAAGCAGTCTTTCTGTCGTGTGATGTAAAAATGAGTGACTTTTGCTGAGGGAATATTTTTGGTCCTTTTTGAAAATCTCTCTCTCATATTACATTAAGGTGATCTTCAGGAAACTGACAGTGCCATTCTGCATTATGGTACCTCAGGGCATAACTTCATACTGTTTTTTCCCCATAAGGCAAAGCAAGCAGAAGCTTTTTTTCCCTGTGCCTGGCGGCCTGTCCCCTATACCCTTTGTTGGAACATCGTAATATAGACCACTGAAATAATCTGTTTTGGAAAGCCACCATCTTCCGTTGTTTTTGTACAATCTCAGTAGCACTCTGTTTTCCTAATGCAAGAAGATAATCAAGTGGTTTTTCCCAATTTACCATCACAGGGAATCACAGTGTACTCCTAGTCCCACTATGAGATCCCACGGACCGTATCTGTGGTGTGGAGCAGTTCTGCAAGGTGCACACAACCTCCTTCCAGCAAGGCTGGGACTAGCAAGCCCATCCTTGAAGCAACCCCATGGCTTGCAAGGTGAAACCCCTAAGGCAGGTTCAAAACCTTCCTCAAGAGCACTAGCAATGCCTGCAGACACTCAGCACTGTCCACACCAAGGTAGCTTGCCTCTTAGATTTTCTAAAGATATTCTCTTCTCTTTTTTTTTAAGGAATGCAGGTGTTAGCAGTCTGGGCAAGCCTCCAACACAGGTAATTACATTCAATCATCTTGTATTCTCCTTGCAATTGATCTTAATAGCCATGATGTGACAAGAGTCCATAGACAGTCCTGCAAGTAGACAGCAGCACTACTATATTATTTAAAGCTTTAAACACTAGAATTTAAATACTAGAGTGCATGTGCAGAAAAAAAAAAAAAAAAAAGTGCTTTACATAGGGAAGGACTGGAAAGAAAATAAATTGTGTGGGGAGGAAACATGACAGAGCTGGGAAGGCAAAAATTACAGCATTTCAATGTTCTCCCTAACAAGGACAGAGGATCTCTGCTGATGATGTAGGTTGGGCACTCAGTCCCCAGGCTGATTTGCCATCCTGGTGAGAATAAGGCAGATGGCAGAGTCCCTCATGGGAGACACTGCTCACAGGAGTCCTGAGGACTTAGCAGTGAAAAAGGCTTAAAGCTCTCACATCCAAAGCACAAAGTCATCTTCACCTTTTCCCCTGCTAATGAAAGCATTTCAGTTCCTGGAGAAAGGTAAATTTTGGAAACAGCTCCTCCAGGACTGCAGGACCAAAAGCTGTGAAAACAGGAGCCCTCCTCCCACCGCCGATGGCACAAACTCCATGTGGCGTCCTGGCACTCACGCGTCGGTGCCACCAGGAAACGGTGCTTTCCGAACAAAACCTGGGTGAGAAGAGTTCTTGTTTGAGCATAAATCCCTGATTGCCTCCAAACAAACGGAAAGCTTGTGGTTAAATACATGGTAAATGTGGGTTATTTCCAAACATCCACAGCTCTCTGTTTGATCTGAATGAAACACGTCTGCCAGAGACAGCTGCTTCCAGTCTGCTTGCTGCCAATGATATTTACAATCTCTCTCCCTCTCTGCATTTCTGTCATTTTTTTTTCCTTCTTTCTTCTCTTGTTTTTGTCTTTTATCAAGGTTTTTACCGGAGACGTAACACTCAAATCCTCCTAGATTAAAATCATACCAGTCCCCTTGGGCTAAATAAGCATCCTTGGCTGCATAGTTCCACTGAATCCCATGGGTATGGGCCATTTTATGGGCTTTAAGACATTGACTTGTTCACCTGGGCCTGGACCCAATACATGGATTCAACAAGCTGAGGAGTGCAAGGTCGATGCTCAGATGGTGAAATTTCTGACCCTGTTTCACTTGAAAAAATAATTCTATTTTTCACATCTTACCAGCTTGATGCCATCCGAGATTTGTTTTTCAGGTGGTTCTAAGAGCATGGTTTGTGCGTCACTGGTGAGAGGACTCTGGAAAGAAAAGGGGGGAGAAGAAGAAATTCTGCAGTTAATCAGCCTCAGTAAGCATTCGATCTGCTCAGCCCATTGTGTATTTTAGGAGACCAATAAATATATGTTATGAGAATTCTAGACACAAAAATTGAGTGTTTTTGTAAGCATAAAAAATTGCCGCTTGTGCAGGCTGGTTGCCTCTTAGAGCTAAAAAACTAGTTTGATCTATGAGACAACACTAATTGTGGGTTTGGTTCAGCCTGAAGGCACACTTGTAGGGTACAGTGGAGAATTTGCCCCCTTGAATGCATTGATGTTGGGAACTCGACTAAGCTGGATTGTGGATTGTCTTCATGCAATGGCTCACAATTGTTTTACTGCAGCATGAGTTCCTGCTCATCAGCTCACCCACAGCATCTGACCACAATCACAAGAGCAAAGTGAGTGCAATTGCATCATGGCAGCTGACACACTTTGCTCAGTCTTTGGAGCATATGCCTAGAAGGTAAACTGCAGTAATTCAGTTTCTTGCCATTATCTGCCAAGAACAGCAGTGTAAGCTTTGCAAAAGACACTAAAGGAGTTAGGTTTTCAGTTCTCACTGGGATTTGTATGCCCTGATTTTTAAGGGCCTTTGGAAAATATCAGAAAAAAAAAATATATATATATATACAAGGAAGGATCCTAACTAACTGGGAAATTTATATCTACAAAGTTTCCAATTCCGAGCAGACAAGGAGGTTTTATTGTATGAGGTCTTTATTATCTTAGAAAGCCAAATTCCTTTCTAATATGTAATTTAATACAGAATAGCTCCTATTTAAGTCTATCCTGGATTCTTCTTCTGAAATCTGCAGATATATTTTGGCTTTAAGTTACGACAGTAAAGTAAGAGTAAAGTAGGCTAGAAATGTAAAGGTGTTAATCAGCAACATCATTCATTTGATTCAGTATTTATTAGCTCATTTATTATGGCTGTTTGTGCTGATATTTGCTTTTATTTTGGTTAGATGTAATGCCTTGGACTTAATTGTTAGCTGTATTTGACATCACTGATGATAAATGCCTTTAACTTCAACAGTGTAAAGCAGGGTTGGGCTTACAAAAGGATTTATGAAACATAAGACCGATGATGTCAGGCCATTGCTTTTGTGGAAGATGGCCTGTACCTATGGCTATCCTGCCTGCCTTTCTCCAAATCCTTTTGGAAATTAGGCTTTCACTGTATGGAAATTAATTGAGCCTTACTGTCTTGTATACTACATATACTGCATTTCCCTGGACCCACATTCAAATTCTGTGTTGGAATGAGATCTGAGCAAATACCAGCACCTTCTCCCCCATGTGATGTTGTAGCATATGGGCTACTGGGGAACCATAACTCTTCCTGGTCAGGTCCACAGCATGGAGTTAGGAAGCACTGAACCTCAGGGGGTATCTGCTTCACAGCTCAGACAATCATCAGGCCGTTTTAGCAACACCCTAACCCCATTGACTGCCACTCCTGCTCCTGACAGTCCCAACCTTTTAAGCTGCTGATCACCTAAAATGAGCTCTTTATGGTTCCAGAGGAGGATGAGGAGATCCAGTGATGTGTATAGTCTTATATATGGCCTGTTCCTTGTTAAACTCAACAGGAGATGCACCTGCCCCTCCTACACGGCTGTGCCGCAGGTAACACACCTGCATTGTTGTTTCTCAGAGGTTCCCTAAAATAAATGTACGCATTTTTTAATACGAAATGTCACATTCCTGGCAGAAAGTGCATACAGATTGTCTTTTGAAGTGCTTGCAAAGAATGCATGAATAACAAACTAGAGGGGGTGTGTTTTTTTCTTTAAGTTCTCCCATATCTGTGACTAAGTGGTGGAGCATTAGCAAAATTTAGAGAGGGATCTGAAACATGGCACCGTATCTGAGGTTCATTTGTAGAAGGTAAAGTAGCATATGTTATGAGTCAGTTAATCTCTTTAGGGCTTTATCCAACACAAATTAGGTTCTGTGGTCACTGAGTCACAGCAGGCTGTGGGCCGCTGTAGCCTTGGAGCTTTATTCTGATTCAGCTGCCAAGAAATGAACTGCTCTGTGGGCGCAAAAATTGGCTTACGCTCTGTGAGCTGCAGCCAGGCATGCGCGCATTCAAAGGCTGCTCCTCTCTCCACCTACAGCTACATGATTTCTTTCTCACCTGCTCTCCAGCAACCCAGATGCTAAGACACAGACTCTGCAAAATAAAGGAGGTGTTCATTCAGTCTCATTAGAAATCAGCAAAGGTTTTAAAAGATGTGGAAGCCCTCACTGTTTTGGCTATTTACAACTAGCCAAGGCAAATGCACTGCACAAGGATTAGATCTGTATTGCTGCTGGAAGCAGGAATTGTCTTTTTTTTTTTTTTTTCCCCTAACATATTTGGCACCAGTCTAAAACCAAAGATAGTACAACATCAATAAAATAAAATGTCTTTGGTTTCCTAAGTGGACAAAAGGAATTGAGAGGCATATCTCTAATTATAACTAATGTGTCAAAGAGGTTTGAAAATCTCATTCTTAAATCCCTTAAGAAAGGAACAGACCAAATCCCGGGGAATCCACAAGTGCTCACACATGGGTATCAGGATTTCTGGTCCTATGTACAACTTTCTCCTTCCCCATTAATTCCTTGACCTTAGTAAAGTACTTATGATTTCTGCGCTATATATTAAACATTATAAATAAGGCAATAAATATTTGCCTATGTTACAGCAGTAGCACTGAGATCAAATGAGTACTTACTCTTTGCACAAACTACAACAAAAATCAATTTATTGTTGCCATATTTATTGTCGCCATGTTATTTATTAATGCCATCCATATGAATTAATGACTATTAAAAGCATCACTTAGTCATCTTCATTTCTAATCTCTAATTCGTTTAAGTGAACTTTCATGAAGAAGTGGTTCTTTCTGATATGTTGAAGTATGAAACATAATGGATGTGCACAGCTGTGACATCCTGAGCATACCAAACATTACCTTTGCATCGATAGCAAGAAAATGTTGTCACCACAGCTTTACAGTAACCACAACTTGGCCAGAAGTATTGTCAGAGGAAGACAGACACTGGACTAAATCCCACCCTCTTACAAACACATTGAGAACTCGTTTCAGGACACCTGGGGCAAGAGCTGAAGAAACAGGCAGACTGTTGACATATTATTTCAACAGAGCAACCCCCAGCCCTGCCTTGCCTGTCTGCAGTCAAGCGCCTAAAGCTGCGATGATGCATGTCTTGGACTCCTGCATCCCAGCTCAGGTTCAAGCACATCTCTTGCTTAGGGCCACTTGGGATTCAAAAACTTGGTGTCTTTTCATGTAAAGCAATCTGAAAGATCTGATCTGGTGGGTGTGCTCGGATCACACTCACATGCTGGTAGCCCTGACTTCAGCATGAAGCGTGGTAGCCACCACCACTTCAGCTCAAAAGCACAGCCAGAAGAAGAAGTGCCTTTTTCTTAGTGCTTGGCACCTTAAAGACGTGCCATATGTAGGTGCAAAATGACCACCCACAGCATGATTTACAGCTAAGAAAGGCAGAGATTGTACTTATCAGAAAGAGAATGGAACGAGGAGGCTATTTGTGCCTTTCTTCCTTGCTTTACTGCCAGGGTCCAAGCATCCTGTGTTCATGCAGGATGGTACCACAGCTTCCCAAGTCCATTCCTCATAAATAGCACTGACTGCAAAGTATAAAGTGCAGGACAAATGTAACTGTAAAACAAGGATCTTCCTTAGTCAGCATTTTTACCCTATGTATACAGCAGATATGCAGCAGCCTAAAAGAATCTGTGGGCTACTGAACCCAAGTATTATAACCTGAAAAAGAAATCTAGTAGGTTACTTATGTATTTCCATATTTCCAACTTTAATTTGGCAAAACATATGCTTTATTTGTGAGTAATTTGGAATTATTCTACTCTGTACCCAATAGCAATTGCAGAAATATACTCTAACTTAAATGTGTGCATGTGTTTAAGGGCTTTTTTTTTTTTCCTATCAGAGCCTGTGGGACTGGCCCTCATACATCCCTTTTGCTTCACTGCTAGAATCAGTTTGTAAATATTTGGTCTGGCGTTGGTAACCCTTCATGACATTCTTCATCTGCAGAAGCCAAAACTTACACAGAAGAGGTTGTCTTTTGGCAAGTCATAGCTTGAGACAATCACAAACTAAACTTTATTTACTAGTGCATTTGCTAGAGTTTTCTGCCATCGGTAAGGAGTGCTTATCTTCTCCTTTTTGTATACATTATACACAGTACCTCTACTTTTGCTTTAAAATAAGAGCAAGAAAAAGGAAGGCTTTCAGCCTTTGCAGTGGAGCTGGTAAACTGCAGCTCCGTCATGTGTATTCGTTCAGCATTAGATGTTGTGTACCCCCTGCAATTAATGCAGCTACAAGAGCAGTGGCAAAAACATAACACAAAATCATCCACATGAAACATAAAAGAGCCTAATCATTTAAGAATGTTGCTTTTAAATCTATATTAAGCACTGTCCAGGGAAAAAACATTTCCTGAGCCCTATTCACTTTGCAGTTAAATCAAAATTAGGATATGATAAAATGGTTCTTATCAATTAACTTTTACTTTAATCTTTACAGACCTGATGGAGAAAATAGATAGTGAATCCCAAAACATAATTCTAAGTAACCACTAAGGACAGGACAGGACAACAAGATTCAGCAGCGCAAGCAGCGGGTTTGGATGAGGTCACTGGAAAGAGTGGAGGTTTTAGTGCAGAACTATGTAGTAACCAGTTGGTGGGGGCTACCTGAACACTGTGCTCACAGCAACACTGCTAATCATATGTGATTTCTTGTTATGGCTCTTCCTTTCATCACCAGGGTAATATGGAAGGAGCCTTTGATTAAGACCTTTGATTAAATGGAACTGGAATGTGAGAGGGTGAGAATACAGACGATAAAACCTTGCCTTTTTTTTTTTTTTTTTTAAATTGCTCACCTAGCATTAAGCCTCCAAATCCATACTTAGAGGGGACAGAAAAAAAAAATCAAAATACATTCTTTCTCAACAGCAAACTAGGGGCTGGATTGAATAAACATTTTTATGGTAAGCATTTGCTTTCCCTAATAAGAAAATCTTGATTTTTATGTAGGAGTAAAAAATCAAAACTCCCAAATCATCAATGTGTTCAGGTTCTTAGTATTCAGTTATGAGATGCCTAAAGCTTCCCACGAATATTTCATGTCTGTTTTACATGAAAAGCAAAAAACATTTTCCTCTAACTCTGTTATTGAGATACCCAGGGTGAGTTTACTGAGGACCATGAGAAGATGAGCCCGAGCCCCTTCCAGTAGCACTACCTGGTGCAGCCATGGCATCAGGGTGGTGTGACAGGGAAGGGGAGGGGTATCCAACAGGCTCTCACCTCCATGCACATCCCTGCTGCCCCAAGCCCTAAGCTTGGCATTGAAGCAAACTAATTTCCTGGCAGGGAAACCAACAGGACATGGCCCTTTGTCCTAAGAATTTACCTGTTGCTGTTTTAGGTTCTCAGGCTTGAATCAGTCTGAGATACACATAACCAACATGGGAAGTCACTAGCTGGAAAAGGTGCCCATGAGGTAAATATCCCAAGGAACCAGCTTACAAGAAGGAGATCATGTAGGCTTCTGCAGTGGTCAGAGGTTTGACTGCTGTTCCTATCTTCAAAGAAACCACCTCTCTGCCTCCAGGGTAATGCTGGGATCCCTCCGCTTACCACATTTCAAGGAGTATGGTGTTGCACAGACACACAGAACAGCCTCCTTGTTAAAACCAAAAAATAATTTAGGGGGGATCTTGGCATAGGGCAATGCTTGCATGGGAAATAAAATCTCCCAGTGCAACAGCTGGTCCCTGGTGGTGACAGGAGTCTCCACTGCAAGAGTATCTGGTATCTGCAGCAGCATCTGCATATGGATAAAGAGACATCCCAAAGCTCTGTTCTGAACAGTTCTAATAAACCAGCTGGCCATAGTCCTATGTGACCATCCCAGCACATCCATAATTCTTCTTGACTACATACTAAAAATTGTTTTTTTTTGTGACAATTTTGTGCAAGAACAGCTTCTACTGAGTGTTTACTAATGTATTACCTATGTAGAATTTGTTTACTTCTAAAACAGGTAGGCGTAGGGGTATCTTTGGGATACTCCACTCTGGATGTTAACCTTTAAGCACACAAAGTGGACTAGACATAGCATGCCCTGAGCCAGGGAATATCTAGAATCGTCCTGGAGATCTCCTGTGAGAGCCAAATACGCAACTGTGAAGCTTCAGTCAATCACCAAGTCTGAAGCTGTTGTCTCAAGTTGTCCACTGTCCCAAACCAGCCCACTGTCTCCTCCCTGCAGGTGACAAGCCAGGAGCTCCTAGACCATGCAAGGAATTAACAACTTAGGTGCACCGGATTTGCACAGCCTTGATACCCAGCTAAACCACAATCTTAACTAAAGAGGAAACTTGATTTTCACACTCAAGCCTCACTTGCGTCCACAATGGTATTAAGCTGGATGCCTGTAGAAAGTCTTTGTGCCACAGGGTAGACTCCTGTTTCCCCATGTGTCTGCTTTACCACAACTTAACAACTCAGAAGTGTTGTCATGCATAGTGAGCATAGCATGCTGCGCTGGGTCTCCTTTCCCTTTGAAATGTAATCCAAAAGCCAGGAAAGAATATTCTGATTTTTACCTATCAGCATATAACTTTGTTCAAATTGGGTCAGACCATCATGCAAATATGTGAGGATCAGCCCATCACTGTGGAAAGAAAAACCTGGGGAAAAGAAATAGACTTAGGGATGACTTCATATTCCTTCAGGCTTTCATAGGGGCAGAGACAGAAAAAGAAGCAGCATTTGTAGTTTGGGGTCCTGGTTTGCATAGCATCTGAGCACCCAGATACACATTCAATATCACTGACGTTCGAGAAATTAGGCCAGAAATCACATTGCCCCTGCTCTGATGGGAGTGACAGGTTCCTTCTCAGATGACAGCTGAAATGCTCTCTCTGTGCTGGCAGGGCAGAGCCCTGGGCTTTTCATTCTGAATATATTTTTTACCAAAGCAACAGATTTGGGTTTGGTTACATCTTTTATGAGCACTTTTTCAATAAATTAATCAGAAGCTTCAGGGGATTTAAGGCTTTTAAAAGCAGATCAGTTCTTTTGCAATTCCCTTCTGAGAGCTTCAAAACTGGATTTCTTCCCATTCAATTTTTCATATTTCCATTTTGCAAAATTGAAGAGTCCTGAGCCAATGCAAAGACAGAGTCTGTGCTTGTTCTGTGATCTTATGTTCAGAGTCTTGAACAGAATTTGCCAAAGGCCTCACTGCCACTGTCCGTGGGGTTCGATGACTGCAGTAGGGAGAGAGAGAAGCACATTCCAACAGATGGGGGAATTACAGCAGATTTTTGGGTCTGGGGCCTGTAACATCGTTGATTCAAAGAGCTGTGTCAAGGAGTCACAGACACCACAGATCATAGATGCCTGAATCATGATTTGTCCTGATTTATTAAAAGTCTCTATGTACCACCATGCCTCAAATTGCCCCTCCAAGCTTGGACGAGGTGAATAATCAGCAGAGCTCATGCAATGCCTTCTGAGATACTCTGTGCACCTGGAAAGCACACTTTGGCTGCTCCTGATGGCTACAGTGAACTGCACCCATTGCTTTGAAGCTTCTTGCTATTGCTCAGGAAGCCATTTCAGAGTTAATAACTGTCTCATATTGAGAAATAAAGGGCACTGAGATGTTACAGAAGCCATCAATAGACTGAATGAGGGATAGCAGGTTCAGGCAGAGCCTGGAATGGCAGCTAGGGGTATACCCTCTGCTGTACTAAAATAGATGAAGGCGGTATATGCAGCTAGTTTTGAGCGCTTTCCTTGTCAGCTATTATGGTAGTACCCTTTTGTGTGGAGATACCCAAAGAGGATAACAGAAGCCTTACAATCCCACAAAAACAGCCTGCACATCATATACTGCATCATTTCAATGGATTTTCCATAAAACAGGTGCACAAAAGGCAGGTTATTTGGGGTCTTTTAGATCTTTTGCTGTTCACACAGTAAAAATCAAGGCAAAGGAGACACAAGGGCACAGTCATAGCTCATACAGCTTTTACAACAAATACACAAATGTGCCATTTCCAACTGTATATCTTCAGTCACTCTTGTCTGATTTCTGGTTGTTTGTATAATATATAGTGTCCTGTGGACCATCAGAGGTCTCAAAAGCACTTTGAAGTTCTACTGCCGAGATTCCTGACATGGACACAAAAGAGAAGTGAATATTGTTTCAGCATGGCCTTGATTCAAGCAAGTGTTTAGACAGAGTACTCACAGTAAGAAATAGTGTTTAAGAGCTTGAAAATCCTTGTTAATATTAATGAAAAGTACAAAAGACCTTTATAGCTATGCAAACAACAATTGTGGTACTGGAGGAGTGTTTAGACTGAAGACAATAGCGTGAAGGAAAATCATAAAATGAGCCTACAAGTTATGAGCAATGTTTAGTCTCCTGATGCTCCAACTCCCTTAGAAACTTTAATGTCTGACAGTTCCACGTTTGCTTTTTCTTTTGATTAATTTTTTTTTTCCCTAACAAGCACAAGACCTCAGTAGTCTTTAGCAGGAAATCTCACAAGACCCAAAGTCAATAAAAGCTGAAAAGGGTAATCGTGGTAAAGGCTTTTCTTTTAGAATCCCTTGGCCACAGACAAACTTTGCATTTGCCAAGAATATATACTGTAAGTAAGGGTGTTCATATGCAGTAGGGATAGAAAAGAACAGTCCAACAGATGTGGGTATCACAGCAGATCTTTGGATTTGGGGCCTGGAAGTCTATGGAAAATTTCTCAGGGATTTGCAGAGGGTAACTAAGAAATGCAGGGCTTTTGCCAGTAGGCTAGAATACAATATACAGAGGTCTACAATTCCACAGAAAATATCTTAGAAGTTCAGAACTGAAAGAAGTTGAAACCCACAGGAGTGGCGGTGGGACACATGAAAGAGAGATGGAATGTGTGATAATGTAAGTTATAAAATTGTTAATATCCAGAAACCTTAAAGAGAAACTAGTGTCCATGTACTCTTCATGAAAGATGACTAACAATTTGAGAACAAGCAGGCTAAGAAAAAAAGGGTAACAATTCATACATGCATCTGAAACTCATATTGTACTGGCACTTTATGTCAGCATGTAATATAAAAATAAGCTACAGTATAGACGGTCAAGGGACCTATATCTGCAAATAATGGATTACCCCAGAGGTGAACAAAATTTGGAATTCATCTTAAAGGAAAACGAACACATCAGCATTTGTTTTGTTGTTTGTGCTGCATGCTGACAAAAAAACTGAAATAAGAAAAATTTTATACAGATTTCCAGCAATATGAAAATTTTCTTTTGGCATCGTCATTTGGAATAAAATATTTTGACTGAAATTCAGTTGAACAGCTTCACCATTGATTACTGATATGATCTCACATGCTTTGTTTGGAATTACTTTAATATACCCGTAGGATGTCATCCATTATAATACCTCACCACACAGGCATTATATGTCAGGAGAATGATGCCTACATTCCCTTTCACAAAATGAGTGCTTTATCATCTTTTATGATGCACCAGAGTTGGATGATTTTTACCTTGAAACATAGAGCATACTCACAAGGAAATCTATTTCATCTTGTGAAAGAAAGAAACCATCCTTTGGACACCACTAGGTAGATCATCAGAGATGATAACCTCTCAAACTGCTGTCTCATGCACCAACACATACAGCAGGAACGCGGTGTGACAATTTCCTAAAGAGCAAACTAAATCTTGAGATGCAGCTCAACAGAATAAAACACTTTTACCTGGGCTGAACCTACCCAAACCAAATAATTTTACTGGACCTTTGAAAAGGCAAGATAGTTTGTTTTCTAAAAGAGAACTTAAAAAACAAAAATATTTTGACATTGTAGAAACAATGCTTTTAATCTAAAAATAATTCCAATAAGTTTTACTCGCAAATTATAACAAACCCCCAAATCAGTCTTTATTTACAGCTTTTGTTTTCATTTGGCACCATTTTTATGTGTGCAATAACTTTGTGTGAGTGATAGTAGATTTATATTATGTCCTTAAAAAGTATCGGCAGCTGCCATTTATCACGGAATTCATTAAATATCGTTCTTTCACCTGCAGGGAAGGAAATTACATTCCTTTATGGAAGAAAGTGCCTGATGGCAGCACCAGCTGACAGCCAGGACAAGTGAGAAGGAAGCTCAGCATGGCTGGTTTGTGTGGGCCATATCCAGCCCCACAAGTAGCAGGACAGGGTTTGCAAAGAGCCTTGGTGACTGAGCTTTGTATTGAGACAAAAGCCAACAGTGAACAGAAGAAACATTTTTGTGTGGGTGGCCCTGAGAGAGAGACAAAGTTACAGGTCCTTGAGGTACTGGATTTTAAACCGTGTTCAAAAACTGCCTCTAGTGGTTTCTGACAAATCTGAGGAAGCATAACTTTGTGGATATTCATTGTAAATAAGCAAGACAGCACCAAAAAAGCCTGTCTGATTCCTGTCATCAATTTCTCCTCTTAATGGAAACAACCTGGCCGGGCCCCAAATGCTAACTGTTCAGGTCAGAGGGACAACAGTATAAATGTTTGCAATAAAGGACTTCTGGGCTCAGAACACATTTGTTTAATCAAAAAGATTTGTGAAGTGATCAAAGAAATTACTCTAGCAAAAGCCATACAGTTTGTAGAGATTAGGCAAGTTGTCCGGGCCTAGCAGCAGAACCATCTTTAAAGCCCACCGCTGTAAATCCCGCTGCTTTCAGCAGAAATTAGGGGTGCACTTAACAGTCAAGATCTACAATACTTAAAAGGACAATCTTGTACAAATGCTTTCTGGCCAAAGCAGCTGTAGGCCAAAATTCTGTTTGCACAAAGAAGTCAGGAAAGAGTTATGGACAATAACCACGTTTGTAAAATCAAGATAACGGGCAACAAGCTAAAACATGAAAAGAGATGCAGTTCTCTTAATGAATGACTTCTATTTATTTATTTATTTATTTATTACAAATTGTCAGTCTGCTGCTGATTTATGGACAGATAGGTATGGAACATAAAATGATCCCTGACATATGGGAAGAGCAAATTCTTTATTGTGTGAATATTAATCACACCTTTATTTTGCTTTTTTCCACTTCTCCTGCTTTCTGCTCATCTTTACTGGAGTGAGTAAAAGTAATTTAAATATTAAAAAAACATCGGCTCAGATTGAGATCCATGCTACAGTTAATCACAATGTGTTCTCTTTACCAGTCATAGTTTTCACTCTGGGCATGCCTTATGTGTATACATTAATGACGCTGCCAGTGACCTGGATAGCCAGAACAGCCCTACAGATTTAGAAGTGATGCTGTAACATAAAGGAAGTACATCTGAGTAAACAAGACTCTGACATGTCTATTTGAAATCCAATTGTTTCTTTACTGAGTGGGAAAAACTATGTAGCTCCATTTATTTTGAAAGAGTGTCAGAACACAGCTAGATGAATGGAAAACTTCATGCGAAGCGCTTTTTCTTCTATGCACACATACTTTCATGTTACCAGCTTATACAGGTTCTCTGAACAAACACAGCCCATTAAAAAAGCTCCCCCTTCCAAGCAGTACCGCGTTTGGATAATACTTGTAAAAGGACCTGTGGGAATGGGAAACCAAACACTAGAGATGCCAATGCCTGTCACTTCAGAAAGATTCTGGCTGAATTTTCAAAACAGCAAAGTGTCAGAACCACCTGAACACCACTGACTAGAACGGGACTTCGGCTCCTTTGAAATGTTCAGCTTTGTGCTCAGTCACTCGACGGAGAGACTTTTTACCACATCAGAGAGAATACAGGAGAAGGGGAGGAGGGAATCAGGACCCGAATCTAAATTTCTGGCACTGCAAATCATGTTTTGCATTAAATTGCTTAATGTTGGTTAATAAGGTGATCGATAATTAAAGGCATTCTGATGGGAGTGCTGCGAAAAATGGAATCACCTTCTTACTTTCCATTCCTCTGAAGATCAGTCCTTGTTCTTGTTGTTCATTTTGCAGTTTGCCAGGGAAAGGCCACACAGTGAGAGCTGAAAGAATTATCAAGTAGAATGATTAATGTCGTGAATATGATATGTAGGGAGAGCTTTATCATGAGGATATATAGAAAAATCCTACAGCAGATGATATCCGGGCAGTCCAATCTGAACTGTACCCACCATGGAAATATTAATGACTTTAACTGATATTTTGCATTTTGAATGTCTTTCAAAAGTGCCCTCTCAGAACTGGAAAGGACTTGGTGTCATTTTGTAATTTACACAGCAAAGAGACTTTGTTCATCTGCAGTGTCAAAGGTAATTGTTGGGGTAATGAGATTTTAGATCAGACATTTATCCAACTAAATAAACAGACTACATTCAGCTTGTGAAAATGGCCAAGAGATTAATTTGAAATGTGCAAATGAAGGAATGGCATCTGGAGGAAGTATTAAGTACTGCAATGTGCAGGAAAAACTGCACAGTCAGAAAAGCCAGAAACCTTTCTATTGCGTGGTGTCAATTCCACAGATCCAGAGGTTGGATCCCCTAGGTATACCAGGCAGCTTTCAACCATTCAGACTAACAGAGTAATTGATAGCAATAGCTGGTTGTCAACTTTGACGTAAAGCATGAACAGGGGAGAAGACACTTTTCTGGAAGACTTCACAGGTGAGGAGAAGAAGGGAACGTGGGCTGGAAGCCCAGCCTGTGCTCCTGCCATGTGCTGGAAGGCGAGCAGCGAGCACAGAACTGCCTGCCCTTCCCTTCATCTGCTGCAGCCTGTCTCATTCTGCTCTGCTCTCCTCTTGCTGTCCATCCCACTCCATATGGTTTGCTCCATGCCTTCTTCTCACCCTCGCCACACCAGTTTCCATTCAGGCTCCTCGCCCCAATCCTTGCTGTCAGTGACCAGCCACGTCCAGTTCCCATTTCCCTGCTCCATCTCCTGCTCCAGGCTCCTTGCCTGGTTGATCCCAGGTCCCTCCCAACTTGGATCCTTGTCCAGTGCATCCCCACCTCACCTCCAGTGCACCAGAGACCTGCTCCTTGCCTTCTAATTCCAACCCATATCCTCTGGGTCCTGTTTGCACTCATTCTTCATCATTTCCTTGTCCAGCCCCAGTAATTCTGCTGCGTTTGTGTCCACCCCCCGTACCATAGTCCAGGTCTGCTGGAAGCTGCTGCCCTGGGAACTGCTAAGGCACAAAGATATTAGGAAGAGTACAGGAAGGACAAAGTTCATGTTTTCCTTTCTGGTACCCTGCACACCCTGTCCCCAAGCAGACAGTGCTGCACTTACAGGCACAGTCTTATTACAGGAAGTATCAGATATTCTTAGCAGAATAAAAATACGAAACAACAATAAATTGTGCATCCCATCTCCATTACTGAGATATTTCCATCCTTGCTGGAATACTTTAGAGCCCTGCTGCTTAGGCAGAAAGGGTGTGTATAAATAAGACCCTTTTGGAAAATTTCCTGGACACAAACTGCCATCTTAAGTTTACTCACAGGAGCTCGAGGAGAGAGCTACAAATGCAAGAGGCAGCCTTTTTGAGAAAAACAGCCAAAGCAGATCAGTAAAATTCACCAGAGATACTCTGAAAGCACCAGAGGTTTTCCTGAAAGGGAGCAGAAGTGGATTTAAAGGCTGAAGAGGAAGAATGTGGTATGCTGAGCCATGGAAACACTGGGGAAAATGAAGAGACAGCCAGTACCTCCAAACCTTCAATAAATTTTATTTTACTGCTGACACAAGAGATATCAGGAAAGGAAGTTGGGAAAAGCATTGAGGGATAGCATGAAAGAAAAGGGGCTTGCCCTTGGCATCACAGAAGTATTCTGCTTTTCTCAGAAACTATTTTACCAGCTCCCCTGCAATGTTCCCTCTCCCCTCCCCAGCAGCAAAAGTTGATTTGTGCAATCTCTTCTTAGGGGTTGCAGAGGATCCTATATCTCCCTTCTGGTTCTTAAGGGATCAGTATCTTGCTTCTTCTTTATAGACCTTTCTTCCTTAAAGGGACTTTTTCCCCAGACCCAGCAATACTATAAACGCAGAAGAATCAGAGCCAAGCTAACATGTTGAAGACATCAGTATACGTAATATTATGGAAACCTACATTTAGGGAATGCACAGAAACTCAGCTCTGCCTGGGGATATGCTACATAAATAAGAGCTGTGACATTTTAAAGTTGGTGGTCTCAACTTAGACTGAGAATAGAAGTAGTATGACTGTCTATCACTCCTCTCCCTGTATACAGAACCCTGGCTGAACAGACACATTTTGGTAGGAGTGATGACTCAGAATAACTCCAATTTCTACTTGTGGGACCAATCATGTCTCCGTTGCCCCTGCCAGTGGACGATGTAGCTTTCATTTGACAGGAATTTCTGCCAAGATGACAAAAGGATTGTTCCTATTCCTCCGCTATGAGAAAAGCTGTGCTTGTGTGGCAGCATGTATTTCTTTGGAGAATGAACTGATGCAATCCCCACGAGTTTGCCTGTGAACCTTCCTGGTTTTTTTCTCTATGCTGGAGGACATTTGCATAAATATAATAAGCAATACAACATTATGAGTTTAAGAGAGAAACTGCATGCTGTGTTTTTCAGTTCACCAAAGGCCATATCCTTTGGCAGGGATAAATCTCCTGATGCTTTTCCTCAAGAGCTCAGAATGCTGAACAATAGAAAATTAACAAGGTAACTTTCCCCAGATGACAGGTGAAGTTACATTCCTTAAGCTAGTTTTTCCTTTTCAAGCTCATACATTAAATGCGGAAGCATGATATGAAATAAACAGCAGTGAGGCTGAGCTAGCAACACTGAAAGAGCATTCATACTGTAAACTTAATGTTGCATGAACTGAGATTTTCTGCATTTATTTTGTAAACTGCTTGTGTTTAGTCCTTTTGCCCTTGTTAGGTGGGACTGGCAATCTGTGCTCAGAAAGGACCCAGAACGAAAACAGGAGAGAAGTCACGGTCTGCAGTGAGACCGAGCAAGCGTGTGCATGGCAGCAATGTACACTGTGCCATGATCTCTGCCCAAGAATTTCCCAGCCTGTGATTACAAGTCTGAGCCTGTCACATTGTGCTATAACACCCACAATAGGCAAGCCCATACCCTGAAGAGAAATGGAAGGATCTTTGGGGGAAACTGAGGCACAAGAGGTGGAGTAACTGGTAAAGGTCATGCAGCAGATTTGCAGCCTGACTTTAAAGCTGAGTCTTGTACCCAGGCCACATTTCTCTGCTCTGCTTATACTACAAGATCCTGCTTCAAAGTTCACTGAAATTGAATAAAAACAAAACCGACAAATAAATAAATGATAAAACAAAACAAAACAAACTCTTGACTTAGCAGTCTTTGAACTTTGTTCTATAGCTCCAGGAATAAACACACAGATTATTCACAAACGTCTACGAGAGGTAGCAAAAATACCCTATTAATTTTATACTCATTAACTCGTTGTAACATGCTTGATTAATTAGTGTGTATCTGGAGAATGCTGCCATTAATGATGCTGACTCCCTTTCACTCAGATCAGAGTGCTATGGATCTGCTGGGGAACTGCCTCAGGGAAGCAGGGAGACTTGTGCCTTGTCAATATTTATTAGCTGTATTAGCAAACGTGTCTCCGAAAACAGGAAAATAACACTAGCGTTTGCCCCTTTTCCCATTTCCTCTTTGTATTCCACCCCCTACTTTTTTCATGGAAGAAGTGTTCTCTCAAATTGTGCCACCATTCATTGCAGAGCTGGCAAAATCCCCCATATCAGCAATTAAACAGGAAACATGAGAGCAGGCTCAGTGTTCTCCTCCGTTCTTTTAGGCAAGAAAATGTTCATGCTCACAGTTTTGCTGCGAACTGCTCAGCAAACAGACTAATACTCCAGAAGTAGGTAATCAATCCCTTTGGGTCAAAGATGAGAGGGAATGGCATCGAGGCTTAACCAGCAGCCCTGAAGCAGTTTGGCTGGTATTGGCTTCAGATTATGGCAATTCGGCTGTGAAGCTGAAAACCGGGTTTTGTGTGTTCTGTCCACACTTCACATAATCCTTGGCATGTTTTCTTTTCTTTTTTTTTTTTCTTTTTGTCTTTTCTTTTTTAATTTTCTTTTAGTTTATTTTTCTTTAAAGGGAAAAGCTTCATAAAATGCAAAGAGGTAAAATCATATTCCTTCTGGAGGTAAATGGCACATCTCATCAGAGAAAAAACACCTAACCTCTGACATGCGGGCAATGCTGGAAATGTCTATGTGAGACGGCAGGGTCCGTTCAGAGCAGAAATCCCATGAAAGTTGCAAAGTGCTTTACGCTGCTTTCTGTACCTGAAGGCCACAGGCCATCTTATTCCCAGAAAGCACAGTGTTTACTCTTGGAAACCTTAAGAATGAGTAAATGCTGAATTAAACTTCATTTTCTTTTAGCTTTGTGCTCCACCAGTTCTGTCTGCCTCTAGTAACTGCAATACCCACTCCAGCATCAGCTAAGAGCACCCCACAAAAACAAATACACGCAACTTCAAGTAGATAGCTTTTCCTGAGCACTCTTTTTGGTAAAGAGGAGGGATGCATAAGAAAGCTCTGTTTTCACACAAGTAGACACAATTTATTTTCAGCACTACCTGCATTCTCTGGTTAACAATGGCTGTAGATTAAAGCCTCTTTCCTGACTTGGAGTATTTGGGTTGTTGTTGGAGGACAGAATAAATTACAGAATGCTGGGAATTCAACAGAAACAAGTTTGCAGTGTCCAAGAGCATGATTTCTTTCCAAACAGCTTGGGGCTGGCAGACTGAGGAGACCCCACCAACCTTCAGCAAGCCAGAGCCCAGTGCAAATGCTGTAGGAGAAAAGCAAAGCAGCCTTTGGTACGAGTGCTGCTGCAGCCCCAAGCCCTTGTGGCCAGCTGTGGCAGGGCTGGGTGACTCCCAGTGACACTCCTCCACTTTTCCAGCCAGGATCCTGCCTCCTGGCATCCACACATTTCATCCAGAGACTGCTACCTGGACAGAGAGAGCAACTGCTGTCCCCTTTGCATGGCTTTCTTTGTGCTGGGGAGCAAGGAGAGCACCCTGGAACACCCTGGAAATAAATATTATTTTCCAAATGAAATGAACTTGTGGCTCCAGCTTACTTCAGTATGGAGAGAACTGCACATTCAAAGCAAAGGCATCCATTTGGTTTTATTTTTCACTTTTTAACTAAATCATCAGTAAAGAATTTAGTTCTTGTAGGAAGTATTTCCTAAACAAATCACATATGCCCATTGGCTCAGTGCATGCAGTGGTAGTATATGAGTAAATAAGGGGAGTGGAAAGGTTAAATTAATTCAGCAATCAGATGCTCCAAGCAAAGCTGAGGCCATCAAACAGAAAAAAAGGAAAAAAAAAAAAAAAAAAAAAAAACAGCTTCGAACCCCACAAATCCTACAATCGCAGCAGAGCAAACAAGCTAAACAGCCAGGGTTTAATTCTGTCATCACACCTGCTAATCTGACACTGAGATATTTTCTTTGCTGTTATTCCTGAATTACAGTACTGTAACACAGTGCAGAATCAGATGGAAAGATTGGGAACCTTTTATATGACTTAAGACTGCTTTTCTTATATATATTTATTTTACCTTTTTGATATCTATTGAAGATTTCACAACGTGTGACTCAGGCAATAAACTGAATCATAGATTAAAATACGCAATAGTGTCATGAACACTGCTAATCTCAGTTTACTAGCTCACATGGTAACTAAATCCCATATCATCCCTTCCAAAAATGAGTCAGGCAGATTAAATCTGACAGGACAGCATGGGGTAATTTGTGCTGTGGTAGCATGCAGTGTACTAGTTTTCAGATAATTTCTCATTTCCAGGGCATTTGAACATTTAGCTTTGAAACTCTGACACATAAAAGGGAGAAAGCATTTGAGAAAAATTGTTTTCTCCATTTCCTCCTCACCTTTTAGTTCACTTTTGAAGAAGTGAAGGGGAGTGAAGATGGATTGCCATCTATTGGTGTGACCAAGAAATACCACGAGTGAAAATTTCCTGGTCACATTCAGCTCGAGTACCTGTTTTCCAATAATCGAGGTATTAAGCCCCCACATGTAGCACTTCTTAAGCACATTAGGTGCTAAGATATACTTACAGCCTAATTTAAGGACACGTTTAGACAAAAAGAGATTTCCTTTTTTTTCTCCTTTTTTCCCCCCAAGCAATATGCTTGGATTTTCCAGCCAAGTTAATTTTGAATGTATTTAAAAGCATCAGAGATTGTGTTTGTTTTCTGCTGTTATTTATAGAGGCCTTTCAAACTGCATCCTGGCTTTGCAAAACAGATTAGAAACAACTAAAAAACAAAGGTCTAGCTCATGGTTTAGCAGAAGAAATTTAGGTATGTTGGGATGACACAAGAGACTGGCTTCTTTGCAGAAAGATTGGGGAAAGGAAGGAGTGGAGAAAGAAGAATAATTCAGGGATTTGAAGGCATAGAGACATTTCTTGATACACAGGAAGAGGAAAAACATCTGAGAGAGTCCGAGTTAAACCTACAGACAGGAGGGGCAGGGAAGGAAGCACTAAGTGAACGTGGGAGAAGAGGTGAGGAGTGTCAACATGGACATTGTAGCCAGCTGTCCCCTTCACCAGCCTTTCCACCATGGAGTAAGCATTTCCTAGCTAATCTTCCGGTTTCATTGGTCCTCAAAGTGAAGAACAGACAAGAGAAGAACAGACAAGAGAAGAACAGACAAGCTTCCCCATCATGCCTCATCATGCCTTCCCCATGCTGCCTCGACTCCTTTTGCCACCCACCGGCCAGATGTTACCATCTCCATCCACCACCTGAGCAGTGTTTGTGGCAATTTTCAATGTCAGTTTATTCTAACCCAGCTACTTTTGCCTAAAGGCAATTGTTTCACAACAGAACTGCAGAAACAACATTCACCAGCACTGGGAAAGGTGGTGGTGCTATTCTCCTGTCACACCTGGATCCAGAGCAGGACATGAGTTTTGGCATTAATGGCAAGGGCTCTTTCTGTCTGTGCCCGCAGGGAAATTGGAGTTTTAGGACAGTGAGGCTATGGTTACCCCTTTTTCTTGCTCAAAACATTCATTTTATAATACCTTTAAGATGCCTTATTTTCCTCACTCACAGAAGGGATGCACTGATGTAGTCATCAAGTCCTGTACATCAAGTCCTGAAGCTGTGCTTTCTATCCTGCTTATATCCATAGGTCTCCATCTGCCTTTAGAGGAGGTTTCTGATATCCTCTACAGCCATGACGCTGTGGCATAATATCCTCCCCTTCCCAGGACGTGGGGCATTTTTCCAACCAGCGCTGCTAACGTGGGAGCTGGAGGGCTGTGCTCCCCTGATGCCCGGGATACCTCTGGCACGGAGCTGACCCCAGAGAAAAAGGATGCAGTGTTACAGCCCTGAGTTCTGGGCTGTCACATTGGCTGGTGTAAGTCACTGTAGCTCCTTTGCATTTAGTACAGTTGGGACACTTTAGACCTATTCAAGCACTAGCCTTTAGCTTTCAACACCACCACTGCTTTTGGGCACCAAACTGTTCTCTGAAAGAAATGAAATGAAAACAGCTCTTCAGCACTTCTCTGTTTCCAGGAAAGAGACTTTCCATAACTTATTTCCTCTGTCACTAGAAGGTTAAAAGTGGCTGGTGTTACACGGAAGTAAAGCAGAATAGCAGGGAGCCGGGCAATAAAGCATCTCAGAACTATTTACCAAGTGGATTGGTTGATGTTAACGCCTGTTAGATCAGCATGGAAACAGCCTCCGGGGGTATATAATAAACTATATTATCAGAGCCAGAGTGCAGGGAATATCAGATTCCGCTGCTGACTGACAAAGTGAGAGATTGGTCTATTTACTATTAAGAAACCAATTTAGAGTGCTGAGGGGTTGCTACATCTCTGTTTACTGAGAAATAATATATAGCTCTCATGTTCATTTGTTGTGTAAACATGTCCTTGTTACTTGATCCCAAAAAAAGGCAACTGGCGATGCTGTTACTGTATGGGAAGGCTTGGTTGCACAAGAGCATTTGCTCACTTTGATACTGTGAAATGAAAAGTCAATCTAAAGCATACTGTGGGTAAAAAGAGTAGTAGTTCCTAACTAAGCCATGAAACCTGTTTTCCAAAGTAAGAGAGTTTAATAATTAGAGGAAGAAAAGAGCTAGCTCATGAAGTCCACTGAGGGATTTTTTTATTGTCAATTGATTTTTGAGAGCCCTGTTCAGACAACCCGATCGAGGTGCTGAACTGTAGTCCTTATAACTACTATGAGGCCAAAGCTCAGAAAGCTTTGCAGCTTTGCAGAAGTAGTGGCAACCTAGCAGGTGGCTAACTCACTTTATCAACAAGCTCTAGGTCTTGGCTCCATATACAGTCAACAGAAAAACATTCCCAGTGCCTCCGGGGCAAGGCACCCCATGCAAGAGTTGTCTTGCAAGACTGCTTAGGCAGCTAGGAAACAGTCAAAATACAGCCCCAAGACACTTTGATGAAGTTTGGCAATAAGCTTCAACTACAAGAAATTGTACTCATTATTGTGAAAATCCCTGCGAAAAGTCAGGTATGTGGCAAACCCTGGGACTGGGTCATGTTATTGACACCAAGTTACAGCAGGTACAAAATGACTGGATCCAAAGAATGAGAATCACATACATGCCAGTGTTACAGAATCAGCAATGTTTTAGCTGAGCATCGATTTTGTGGACTCCCATAGAATACCCAAATATCGTTATAGAGCAATGCCTATAAGAATATTAGACTTAGACTGCCTCCTTCTCCTATCATCTAATGCCTTTGTGTAAATCACTCAGTGTCAGTTCGTATATGGAAGCACCTTATCTTTGGAGTCTCCACCTTCCTGAGCATTCAGAGGTCTTGGCAGTAAGACTTTGAATCACTACCACATCTGTCAACAGTGACAGTGTGCTCATTAATATTATTGAATATTAATTATCTTTGAGCACTTGAAAGAAATCATTAGAAAACTCTTAACGAGTGTAAGGACAGGGTCCTGGAAGTATGCAATGCAGAAGGCTGTAAGCAGGTGACTTCTGAAACTTTGGATTCCTGGGAGCTAGTTTTAAACTTTCTATGTTAGTGTGACATGAATCACACCCTGACTATAAAAGAAGCCTGTGATGGTTCATACAGATTGGGTCTTCAAGTTTATAGCTGCTTGAGTTAGGGCAGGTAAGGAACCCCATTTCCCCCTGGCCATTCCACTAGTTCCACAGATTCGGGGTTGGGTGAAACATCTCGGAATAACAGCTCCACTGCCATATTTTGAATTCCTGTCCATACTTTTAAACTCTCTTTTTAAAGATGTTGGTAAAGTTTGTTATTCTATGTAGACAGCCAACAGAGTACCTTCAGTTATTTAAGTCATGCATGGGATAGACTTGGGATAGAGTTTAGATGATGTACATAGCTCTTGTCAGCCATTTGCAGAATGAATTCTCTCCCCATCTCTGCATACTTTCCCAGCATTTCTGACATGAAATATGCAGCATAACAACATCTAGACATTTTATTTGCACACACTGGACCACAAAAACATAAGAATGCTGTGAAGGCACATATCCAGACAGGTCCTGATATAGGATCACAGTGTGGTTCCTTTCTCTGTTCTCTATCACTATGCACTGTAATCTAGTTCAGATTAAGGTTGGAAGGGAGCCTGTGATACAGCTTCTAAAAGGGAGATCTTGAAGCAAAGAAAGGTTTGTCCTTACAAAGTTACACATTCTGCCTGAGAATGCTGAAATAATGGAAACCACCTAATGCCTTACTCCTTATGGGGCAGCAGTCATCATGTAAAAAATACAGATTTCACTAAGTATTGCGCTATTCCAAATGTGTTATTCAGTGCCCTGGGTGTGGATGGAAGAAACTATGGGATTGACAATGTTGATTTTATTGACTATGGATTTGGGAAAGTTTCAAATTTCAGGGCTTGATCTTGCAGCCAGTTGCTAATTAGCCATTGGCACTAATGCATTGTGTACATAAGGAAAGCAAGACCTGGCCATAGGTGTGCAAAGTTTCAGTGTTGAATACAGTAGGAGGAAGATATTTATAAGCAATATATGTGTAGACCTAGTGACACAAGAATACTGGTGTAAGATAACAGAACCTGCAATCAATATACTGCATTGCAGCTAAAACCGTAGTTTTTGTCTTAATGATGCTGAACAAGGATCTAAGCACCCGTGGTGGTACTAATTAAAAGAATAGAGCCAACATGATGGGAAGCATCACTGAGAAAAGTAGTTCAAGGACTTCCCCCTTCCCACTTTTTGTTTCCCAATTTTTCAATTTTTGTCAGAGCTCCTACTCAATAGATGTTGCAAGTTCTTCTCTGAAGAGAGAGTAATGAAAAAAAAACATCCAAGAGATCTTCTTAAAAAGGAAGTTAACCACTTTTTTTTTTTTTTAATTTTATTTTATCTACATTCAGCATCTTTGCACAATAAGGACTTGGGATGATGGGAAGTACATGGGGCAGAGCCATGGCATATTCTTATTCTTTTACAAAAGGCTCTATAAAAGCAGTTACGAAATCTATTTCATGCAGTGATAGTAGCTCCCACAAATTGAATAGTCTTTGTTAGGCCTGCCTCTCAAACACACTGTTCACATTACCACCAGGCTTGCCCTTGAATACTTGTGCTGTTGTCCATTTTCGTTTACTTGGGTAGGAGTTCTCTCTGCAGCATATCTCTGTGACTGAGCGTGCTTCCAGGAGCTTTGTCCTATGGACAGGTTTAACTCTTCTCACACAACTGTCTCTCCATTTCAAATGCCACATGGTACAAACCCGCTTTTTGTTGTCAACTCTTATTTTGAAGGATCCCTTATTTCCCATCCCCTCTTTTCTTTATCATATTCAGCAGAATCTCTTATGAACAGAGGAAAGTCTCCAGGACTAATTTTAGTTCTGTGCAATAGTCTGACTTATGTGTTGCTGTGCAACCGATTATTATTTATCATCTGCCGTTGTAAACCAGTAAATATTAACCAGTGTTCCTGATCCTACACGCTTTTTCAAAGAACTCAGTTTTTCCTGTAGGCAAGCTCTTTGAAGTTCACAAGTGAATGACTTGCTAGGGTCTTTTGTACGAAGAAATTAACATTAAAAATAGCAGAAGAAATTAAAAAAAAAAGAAAAAAAGAATCAGACTTGGTTTGTTAACATGTGTGTTACAGTCAAAAACTGAATACTTCAGCACTTGCAGTGCAGCATTGAACAATATGTATTTGTGACCATCTTCACTGCATTTTGCTGAAATGTTTCCACTCAGCTTTTAATAACAGTTTGTATTTCTTAACATCTGGATCAGATTTAACAATAATTACACATATTGAAAAGAGCTTGGGGTTTCACGGCTTGAGGGGGTGGGAAAGGTGGCTCTACTGAAAGTAGAGAAATGAACCTTGAGGCATTCAAAGGGAATCCCATTCATGACAATTTATCTCCTCCTTTACCTTAGTGAAATGGGGCTCTAAAATAAACCTGCCCAGTATTTTTGTCCAAGAATTTCAAAAGCAACGGGAGCAAGACTCGGTTACCAAAACTTAGGCATGTAGCACCATTTTAGACCCACTAAGATATTCTAACACCCTTACGGAGCTGTCAGACATGTCATCAGTAAGACCTGTGCCATTTTGCGGTGTTGGCTGGATACCGGGTGGAATACCCCAAGCGCTAGACACCTACATCTAGATAGCTGAGTCCCAGCAGATGCATATGTTGAGGCATCTGAGTTGAGCTCTAACACCTCATAAACTGAAGAGGGAGTTAAGACATGTAGCTCATCTCTGGACACCTACACTGTCTCAGGAGACACCTACAAGTAGGTGGCCAAATCTGAATTCCATGCTAAAAGTCTCCATGCATGTACACCAAAATACATGCTCTGAGTTATAGTACCTGATGGTCAGAAAACATCGAATATAAAGCCTCATTCAAGTATTCATGAGTAAGCACTGAAAATTAGTAATCACACTTGCAATTCTGGGCCGTAACACTTAAAAGGAGTTGCACAGCCATTACAACTTACCAGCAGTGATGACACAGAGTATATAAGAAAGACAGGAATGAGTCATGTGGAAAAGAAAAGGTAAAAAATGAGACTCAAAACTAGCAAGAACAGAAGTCATTCAAAACTGCGGTAGTCACCACTGAAAACAGAAATACTAAAAATACAGCAGCTACAATGCAATTGCCATTGATAACTGTGATGGGTGCTGATCTCCACCTGCTAGAGGAGCTAAACAGGTTATTGATTTAGTTACCGTTAAGATGAAAATTGAATACAAAATGTTGTCATGTGCAGGCAACATTTGATAGACTTTTATCATGTGCTAGGCAAAATAAATAAATAAATGAAGAGAGAGATTCTGGATAAAATCCTCTCCTCATGTAAATGGATTTTGTTCCTCTGCACTAAATGGAAATGCACTTAATTGCACTCAAAAGGAAGCCGATCCTTCCATCCTACACATATAGAAAAGACACTTTAATTCAAATTCTTTATATTACATAAATATTTCCATCACTGATGAGACTCTTCTGGGGCAGCTGACAAATTTATTTTGTCCATACCTAGTCACAATGATGGTTGTGGGGACATTATTGTAAAAGCAGACATCTAGGTTGATGTTTACTGGTTAAATGTAAATTTATAAAATTGAACTACTTTCTCTAGGCTTCTTTTATAACCAGTGGGGAAAATAAACATTTTTGGTTGCTATTTTTCTTATGCTAAAGTAGACTTCTAAGATAGGTCACATAAACTGCATCCTAGAAGTACCCATTTCTCTTCACCAATAACATAAACTTCAGGTGGGTAGCTCAAAAGTAAATGACAGCACTGCAGATGTCTGTGATTAGATGAGATTAATTCTGTCCCAAGAACAAGAAGAGATGCAGATTATGCTAATACTTCTTAGCAGCAATTGTCCACATTAAGAGGTACAGTCAACTGCAGATTAAAAAACAAGCTTAATGTACCTTTGATTCAAGCCCATAATAGTCTTGCTATTGCAATATTCCTTCTAGTGGGAAATAATATAGCAGTAATGATATACTGATATTTAATATGACAATTTATGACAAGATTTGAATACCAGTTCTGTAATGCCCCTATTAACATAACTTTCAGCATCACAGTTCATCATAAATGTCTACATTAAATATTCGGGGAACGGCATCTGTCTCATGTTGTAGAGAACTGCAGTAGGGATGTTTAGGTTGGTAGGGATAAAGATGTATGGGTGTGGGAGAACCAGAAGGAGCAAATGGCAAGAGAAGGGCTAGAAGATTGACACGTGCTGATGTCACTTAGATCAGGAGGTCATCAAGATGCCAGAACATCTGCATGTTTTTTTCTCAGCCTAGGAAATAAACGATAGTGAATAAAACCTGATGACTCATAGGTGGGACAGGACACAGAGACCAATCCCTGTCAATTTGTAGGGGAACAAAAAAGCTGTATCCAAAATCAGCAACCTAAGAAGAACCCAGAAGATGTGAAGAGGAACTGGCCTCTGTGTCACCACAGAGAACCCTGGTCTGCCTGTCTGCATACCAGCATCTTGGTGCTCCAATGGTAGACAGACTACTGGACACACACATCTTGGTGTGTGTACGTGTTTATGGAAATGTATGAAGGAATGAATGAGATCAATTTTGTTTTAAAATATAATCCCCTTTCCCCTAATGTCTCCCGCTAAAATCTGCTATGCTAGTGCTACAATGCTGCAGCACTGTTTCCTACAATATTCTTCTCTTCCAAGAAAGACCTCCTCCTCAGTCTAGACCTGCTGTTTTCTTTCATGTAACTGAATATCCAAAGGCAGGTGTTACCTCACACTACTATAACACTCATGACTTCGTGAACATTACACCAGATTTTTGGAGGCATAAGGAAATAAAGATTCCAGTCCTACTTAACTTTTAAAGTCAGACTAGCAGAATGATTAAACTCACAATTACATTTTTTAACCTGAGTGACACTTAGGAGAAAAGAGAAAAATGGACAATGACAAACCCTATCCTAGAAGGCACTGAATTATGTGAGACAGGGACGTTTAAAACTGGTTGTATTCCACAGCTTTGTGAATGAACAGGTTGAAATCTGGCACTTATTATAAGAAAGAAAAATGAATAGTTGGGGTATATTATTCATTCAAAAGAAAAAGAGCCAAGCCCTTTGCTGGCATAAATTGCCACAGCTCTTTTGATTTCAAACAAGAACTGATTTGCATCGGATGAACATCCAAGCCATGTTTTATAACATGCCTAATTTTGATTAATTGTTATTACAGTCCTAAACAGGATTTTTCATTGCTCAATTATTTTAGCACCATACATAAAAAGAAAACAAAAGGCCCTGCTGCTGAATATACCATACTCTCTAGACATAAGACAATTAATATTTTTTTTCTAATAATTTTAAAGTGCATTAGACTTGATGTTCTCAGTTGACTCGTCTATGAAACATAAGCAACTATACATACTAGACCTTTTCAGGTTAACTCAGCAATGCTGTCTGTCTTCAGTCTTCTGAGGTTCCTTTCACCAGTGTGTTGGATTGTCAGGAACGTTTCCTTCGCAGAAAATGCTAAATGAATACTTTAAATATCTGGACAGAACTGGGTATGGTTTCCTATACAGCCCATGAAGAGGCAGCTGTACGAGCCATCTGAAACACTCTTAAAATCATTGTAAAAAACTACAGAAGTATTATTCATGCAGCACTCTGGACTTTCATACTTCTATTACTTCTTCTTTTATTTACATATTATTCTAACTTAAAAGGAAAATAATAATAATAATAATAGTAATACAAATACCTATACTGAGTACTGTGCTCCCATGTGATACATGCTAGTTTTTTTCTTGACCTATTAGTGACGTTACGGACCATTCCCTTTCTGTCTGTACTATTGTAGGAACATATTGGGTGTTTGGGAGGCAAGGGAAGGGAAAGGAAGGGAAAAGGGTGGGAGGGAGGAAGGAAGGGAATCAGGGAGTGTGAAAGAAGGAGAAAAAGAGAAAAAAGGAAGGAAGGAAGGAAGGAAGGAAGGAAGGAAGGAAGGAAGGAAGGAAGGAAGGGAGGGAGGGAGGGAGGGAGGGAGGGAGGGAGGGAGGGAGGGAAATTTGAGATGAAGAAGGGGGAGAGGGAGGTAGGAAGGAAAATGGACAGTTACTTGTGGCTAGAGGAATCAACACATCAGATTGCATTGAGGAAAGGAGCTGAGTGAACTGCAGATCAAAGCACAAGTCAAGAGGCAGTTTCTTCAGTCAGTTCTCCTCTATGGCATGGAGTTCTCCTCTAGGCATGTTTACATCTAAAGTTCTTTTCTCTGATAAGTCTCTGACTGATTTCTGTTATTTTAACAGGTTTTTCTCAGTAGCTTCATTCTGAATACTTCAACATCCTTCACCTCATTTTACGTGGACTGATATACCTGACCCTACTACCTCAATTTAAAGCACATTTAGAATTATCTCACAAGTCATTTTTATTTTGTCTAGTGTTATGATCTTTTCAGACTTCATATGCCAATCAGTCTTGGGTTAAATTTGTACTTCGATGGAAAATCTTCTGAAAAAAAAAAATCTATAAAAAAAGCTAGCAGCGTTGGTTGTTTGGAACATAAGTGTATTCTCCGTGAGTAGGCAATCTCAATTTTACTGAAAGATGCTATAGAATTTGCTATAGGATTAAAAAATGCCATATAATTTTAAAGCTAGGCGGTAAGATTATTTGCCAGGGAGTCTTTGCCCTATTATGTTTTATGTCCCTGGCCCTTTCACACTGATAAACCCTGATTGATTCAAAATGGTCATATCAGAGGTTATTTGCCTCAGCAAGCTACCTATAAAATGTGATATGGTTCCAACATCAAGCTCTATTTTCAATCATAAACATGTATAGATGTTTGTAAATTTGGTCTTGCCATCTTGAACATACGGACAGCAAAATTCCATAGTGTGCACTACAGGAGCAGCTAGTTGAACCACACCAAATGAAAATCTATTCAATTTTCTTTCATGAAGTTGTACAAACCTAATATAATAATGATTATTGAAGGAGGCTCAGTACACAATGACTTACTCCTGTGGGCTATTAATCATTTCCCACACATCATCATGTAGATCTGTAGCCATTCTCTTTATCATCGAATAATTTGGGTTGGAAGAGACCTCAGGAGGTCTCTGGTCCAACCTTCTGCCCGAAGCTGGATCAGTTCTGAGGTCACACCAAATTGTGCCGGGCTTTATCCAGTCTGATCTGGAGACCTCCAAACACAAAGGCTGCACAACAACTCTGGGCAACCTGTGAACTCATTTCCACTTATGCCTGCTGCCTCTCATTTTCCCACCTTAACTATGGCTTTTATGTTGGCTTGTGTGCTGTCAAAGCTATGTCTTCATTCTTAAACTGTATTTATATTGGTGCACCTTAATGTCTGTAAAAAGACCTGGCGATGCTAACAAGATTATGCCCAAGTGCAAAAGCGTCTGTACCAGTCCTGTTGCAGGACTGCAGACTTTTCAGAGCCTCCTCTTTAAAAAAGGGAGAACAAACCTACTAAGTTAAAATGAAAACAAACAACAATGAATAACAGACAATTAGACGATTTCAACTTTTTAAAACAAACATATTTTCCGTAGGTTTCACTGAAATGAAAAGCAAAACAAAACAAAACCAACAGTAGCTTTATAATTTAACAAAGTTGGATATGTAAAAGAAACTGGAACAGCAGGTGTCCAAGCTGAATCTTGAGGGGCTTTATATGATGGAGTAATTATCCACCTAAACTTATATGAAATGTTATATTACCTCAGCAAAATGCCATATCAGTTTGCTAGCTTAGCCCACATATTTAAAGACAGAGATAGGCAAATAAATGAAAGCAAGATGGGAGACTGTGACATAAAAATAGAGAAAACAGGAGTCTAATATATATTGTCAGATAAAAGGAGCCTGAAGGGAGATGATAAAAACAGTTTAAATACCCTGAAGGAAGCAATATCAAGGAATGAAGAGAATTATTCACACTGTGTAGGAGAGCTAAGCGAACTTGTGTTTACCAGGGCCTGAAAGTTTAAAGCAAGAAAATATTTGGACAAGACAATATGAAAATTTTAGGAAAACAATTATGCATGACTGGGACACCAGCAGGGAGAATGCCACATTTCTTAAGTTTGTTGAGACCTTTGCTCTCCTGCTGGTCCCTTGAGTACAGCCAGTGGGGCTCTCGCCCTTCAGGTGTCCCCTCCCTCAATGGCAGGGTCCATCTGCTACAGTCCTGCCACCCACCTCCATCACCTTCGTTGGCTGGAGCTCGGTTCAACACAGTGTTGTTCTCTCACTGGTAGTGATAGCATTACCCAGAGCCCACCCAGGTCTCACCTATGACAACAATACCCAGAAGAGCCCAACTCTTTCAGAGACGGCTGTTTTAAAAGCATGAATGCTGTCGTGCATCTCCACGTGAAGGCTCTGGCCCATAATCTCACTGCAGACCCCAAGTGCAGACCAAAAGGCCTGGCGCTGAGGGCACGACGCCCACATCATGTGCATTTCAGGAGGCCTCCTTCAGGCTAGCCCCATCTCGTGCACGCTCACTACCAACTAAAACGTGTTAGGTGTGCTACTGGTGAACCTCTTCCAGTCTGGTTTCATCTGAGATGGTTCTGGTTTAGGTACTGGGAGACCACTCTGTGCTGCAAACCAAAGCATGGGGATGGTTGGGAGATTAATTTCCAAAGTGCACTCTCAATCCAAATTAAAATGCTAATGGAGATGAATCCAACTGTCAGAACTGCCATTCTATTCCAGACAATTGTCTCTTTACTCGCCTCTAGCTAGGTCAGAAAAATCTGGCTTCCTACCCAGCATGAAGTTGCTTTGTTTCTGCATTTTTACATTTGTATTGCTCACCCTTGCACTTCACATTTCTGAAGGGAGAACCATTTAGATCCATGATTTGCAAACTTTCTTACCTTGTAGAACCTCACTTTCTGTTTTTCATTGGAAATGGCCGTCCCTGTGTATCCCATTCAAACACTTGCCTTTCTCCAAGCCCCTAGGAAGAGGTACAAAGATCCTCAAAGACAGAGGCCTCATCCCTACTCATTCCTTTAGATAAACCACAGGAAAAGAATGGAGTCAATAATCAGCCTATGACAGCAATCCAGTACATTTTGACTTCAGGAGAGGTAACCATGCCTCTCCCAATGCTCCATTATTCCATTCCACTGCATCTCTCCCATGTGGTTCAAGATTAAATCAGAGTAATCATACAAGGGGAAGAAAATTCCGTGCATGTTACAATTAGATGAGAAAAAAAAATGTCCTTTTCAAAGCTCAGCATCTCAGCTCAGAAGACAACTTTGATTATAAAGACATTTTCTTAGTTATGATGACTCCATCTCAGCCAGAATCTGTTGCAATAATATGGAAGGTGACAGCGTAACCGAACAATAAAAGAAAATCAAGGTAGGCATTGTCTTTATTACTCCTTTACGCTGAAATATCTTCTGCAGGATAAATCAAGTGGATTTTACAAGCGGTGTGTTACAGCACAGATACATTTTTCATAGTTTTCATAGACATTTTTTCTGCATTAAGCAAACAACTGCCAAATAACAGCTAAACTGTGCTTTTGGAGTTGAGCCATCCCTCGAGCAGTTTTGCATGAATCACATTGTGTTTATTGGTAGCCTCGGACAAACAAGCAGTAGCCCTGTCAAATAACAACAGACATAATAAAATAGTTACGCCTCATTGCTTCTGGAAAAGAGGACATTGGTAATATAACCACATTCCTGCTCAATCTGCTGTTACACAGATGTTTCTGTCACCTCTAGACAGGATAGGCATCCTTTCCCAAATTATTTCCTAAGGAATGAGCCCCTGACCAACAGCAAGTAAATTAGGTATGATAGAGGTTACCTGGATCTAATTTCTTACCTTGACAAAGAATTCCTATGGAATTCAGACAAGCGGTGTTTTTTATTATTATTTTTAGTCTCTGTTCCCATGCATGATGCATGGAAATAGTTACTTACTTCAGCAAGTATTAGGAAAATGTACATTGTATATTCCAAGAGACCATGGCAAGAAGAGTCAGTTCAAGATCTTTCCCATGTGGGAACACTCTCATTGTTTTGAGAGATGCTATACACAGTAACACTGTTATAATAAAAAATACTGATTCATTATTGTAATTATCTTCCCTGGAATACATGGAAAAGATTATACCCGAGTAATATTTCATAATATTTTTCTTTGGAGCCTGAGAAATTGCTGGGATGTTGAAATACAATTGTCAGCATTCCTTTCCCAAATCAAGTCAGAACACACTGAATTTAGTGCAGCAGCACCACCTGTCGGCAAATTTCTTACAAAGTTATCTAAAATCCAATAGCAAATTATCACAGCAGACCATGAAATGAAATGCTATGATGCAACCTGCCAAGCGTATCCTCAAGTGTATCATCTTACTGCCAAGACTCAGATGTGCAACCAAGACCCACATCAAGGGGCAGTCGTATGGTCAGTGCCGCAGAGCTTTTCTTCCACTCCAACCATTCATTTATGGGAAGCCACATTTTCTTGAACCCAAATTTCATATTTTTTAAGCATAGTAATTTTGCAGCAGCAAAAATTGCCTAATTTGCACTGAAGCTTTGGATTAAAATAAGAGTAGTTCTTCAAAGTGAGTCTACAGAGAAAAGAGTGTTCCTGGAAGAGTCAAAGCCATCATAAGTGGCAAACAGTTTATCAAGCTGTCAGCAGTGTCAGTTCTGGCTGTGAAATACGAAAGAGCAGCAAATGTAAGGTTAACGAGTGATTATTACTTCAGGAAGAGTGGCATTCACATAACTGTGAAAACAGGGAAATCTCACAGTTCCTACTGATGAGATCGTTTTTCCAATGTGGAATAGTAATTGAAATTACTAGGAGATTGTAAGGAAAATACACACCTCATCACCTTAATCTCAGAAACAGGCTGTAGTGTGTAGATAAATATTTTGATCGCTGCTATAGTTTTATATAGGGATGTTTAGCAGTGATTGTGGCACACCGTAATAAAGGCAAATGACAAACTGAGGAAACTGCCATCAACCGCAGAGATCTGAGCAACAATCTGGGAAAAAAACAGACAAACCCCAAATTAAGAAAATATATTGTCAATCTAATCCCACATAATGTCATCATCTTTTACATTGAATGTGTCAGCTATTCTAGACCAGGAATCCATCCTCAGGCAGGCGCTGCTGTGCCCAGACTACATAGTGTGAGGTTCATATGTGCATAGTTGCCACTATAAATCCTTCAGGGCACTGGTCTCATTTAGAGCTCAACCTATGGTGCCGAGATAATCCTAAAGCAGTCATGGCCATCGTATCACTTTTTTTTTTACAGATGGGCATCCACCCAGAAGAGCCGCTCCACAGTCTCTGTGGTCTAAGGTCAGCATGCGATGCACTTAGGCCCACCAGGGTCTGTTCTCCAACAAGAATCTGAAGACAAGGACCTCTGGCTTCTCTTACACAAAAAATATTGATCATAGTATCATAGAATAATTCAGATTAAGCCCAACCATCAACCTGACCTAAAGAACCCCAGCACTAAGCCATGCCCCTTAGAGCCATGGCCACACACCTATTAAATATTTCCAGGGACATAAATAATGGGAGATAAATATCTCCAGCACCTCCCTGGGCAGCCTATGCCAATGCTTGATCACCCTCTCTTGTGAAGGAATTCTCCCTAACATCCAGTCTAAACCTCCCCTTTTAGTCACATCCTATCACTTGGCACCTGAGGAAAGAGACCGGCACCCTCCTCGCTGCAGCCTCCTTTCAGGCAGCTGTAGAGAGCAATGAGGCCTCCCCTGAGCCTCCTCTTCTCCAGACTAAACAGCCCAGTTTCCTCAGCCGCTCCTCATAACTCGTTTCCAGTCCCTTCACCAGCTTCACTGAATTTCCCTGCATGTGCTTGATCAACTCCACGTCCTTCTTGTGGTGAGGGGCCCAAAACTGAACACAGGCCTCGAGGTGCAGCCTCACCAGTGCCGTGCACAAGGGGACAATCACCTCCCTGATCCCGCTGGCCATACAATTTCTGATGCAGGCCAGAATACCGTTGGCCTTCTTACCCACCTGGGCACACCACTTGCTCCTGTTCAGCCAGCTGTCGACCAGCACCCCCAGGTCCTTTTCTGCCAGGCAGCTTTCCAGCCTCTCTTTCCCAAGCCCATACCACTGCACGGGGTTGTGGTGCCCCACGTGCAGCACCCAGCACTTACCTTGTTGGGTGTCACACAGCTGGACTCATCCCATCGATCCAACTATCCAGATCCCTCTGCTGAGCCTTCCTACCCTCAAGTAGATCAACACTCCACCCAACTTGGTATCATCCACAAGTGATACTTTTCATACTTTCTTCTAGACTTTTAGCAATGGATTACCCGCTCATACACCTTATGCAACAGCTCATTACTTTTATTATGGCTTTAGGCTTAAGCAGCTAATCACAGGACTATTCACATCATGCTTTGGAGAACTGTGAGTCCAGCCAGGCAGCCTGAATTACAAGTACCCTGGTTTTGCCAGTCCTACTTCTAATTACTCATGCTTGACAATACGATCAGTGTCAGCAGTTTCAGAGCTTAGTTTCTCATACTTGTTACATATGATCAATTGCACAGCTTTCCTCCTTCTTTTTAAAATTTCTCACTGACTGACACATCCATTTATTTACAGTTAAATAGACGCAGGCTACAGATTTCCCTTCCATCAGTGCTACAGCATAAAGGGAAATAGGAGCAGTGTGGAGGACAAGTAGCAGTTGGGCCTCCTCAAGCCTCGCTTGGTCTCTCGCTGTCAACAAGGGAGCAGAATTTCAAAGGGTTTGGCATAGGCTTTGCCTTCCTGAGCAAGTATCAAAACCAGATTGGAGAAATCAGTACAAAAGCGCCACTCCCTCCAGAGACTATAAGGATAGTTTAATGGTTGGTTTATGCTAGATGCCTAACCTTTTCATAGCTAAAGTTAGGCACAGTGAATTTTACCTTTTATATTTTTTTTTCTACTATTGTCTTTTCCACATCTTACTACAATAGGGTTTTCACTTCATTTCTACACTCTTCTTTCCCACTCTACAGAAGGTTGGTGCATCCCAGCCTCTTTGCAAGAAGGAGCAGTGCTCCCTGCACTCCAGATGGAAGCATTAGCTGCAAATAACTGCACTGACATTTTCTTCTCTGCCCTCTTACTCTCTCGCTCCAACCACATTAATAAGTCAGCAAGAGCAGGAAATAGAGACCAAGATGTTTCAGATGACTAATAGAGTTCAGATACCCCAATTAATTTGGTGCGCAACACAAGGCATCTTAAAAGAACCTCAATTTTCGAGCAAATAGTCATTCAGCACTGTATGAAGATAAAATAACATTCAGTAATCTCAACGGAGATGCCAAGTATCAATTTAAAGCAAATGGGAACATCCTTGGGTTTCATTAGAACTACGCAAAGACTTGGAGAAAAATGAATTATATATTATTTCTAAAACACTTGCTTGCACCTATCCAGCAATTCTGCTTTTGTACGATGTGCATTTGAAAGAAAGTGCACTGGCGTATTATGCTGAAGAAATTTGCAATGCATTTTTTAATAGTGTCGTCTTTTTCCTTCTATATTGTAAAGAAACAGAAGGATAATGTATTGCACGTACCAGTATGGATAAAAAAACAGAGCACTCTACTAACAGCATTTTTTTCCTTTACATCATCCTTCACCACTTCTCTTTGATTTCATATCATAATTTTGGTTCCCCAAAATTAACATTTTTTCTCCAACTTTTGAAGTGAAACAGTTACAGAGAACAGGTAGGTGTTATGACAATGATCTTGAAACAAGATTATACTATTTTTTGTTATTATTATTCAAATGTTTGTGTTTTCATTATGTAAGTTTGTTTTGGATTATGCCTATACCAGCTTCTGCCTCAACAGAGAAAGACAGGGATATTGGAAAAACTAATTTTACACTCAATTTTAACTTTGACAACTTTGGAACACCCAAGTTTTTGCCTAAAGCACCCCTTACCTGTGAATACGCTTTCTTTGCATGTGCAAAACAGATGTCTGAACTTCATGATTATCTATGTATCTTTGCATGCTTGCCACACTGTATACACATACACGTTCTTTTTAACCATGCTTCGTAGACCTGTATCAATATCCATATCTATACCTACCCATTATTTGTAACTCCTACAATCATTTGCTGCATTCTAAATAAGCTCAACCAATTTCTTCATCTCTGTAACTGTTGAGGCTCCGATACCACTACCACATACTGCCCTACACATGCTGCCATAATTTTGTATTTATAACATGAAGAACTGAAAATGGGGAGAGCAGCACGTTGAAATACCACTCTGTTGTTGTAATCTTTGGTGAGTGTTTTTCTCTGTCAGAACTTCAGCAGGAGGAGACTATGAAAGCTGCAGGCACTGTAAAAAGCTGCCAATTCTAAAAAGGCCGCTAGCTGCAAAATGTTAACAGCAGTAGGGCTTGCTTTGGGGCTCTTTCTTTTTCTTTGCTTTCTTCTGTTAAGTTCTGGCAGCTCTGGACTGCCTCCCTTATTAGCCAGGCAGTGAGACTGACGCTCTCTTGAGCTGATATTTCAGTTTACTGATAAATAGACCGAACACAAACACTATTTTTCTAGCTTATTTCATCGCTTTGAGTCTTCCTAATGTGACATTAAAACTCCACTCCCTCCATTTCCAAACTGCCCACTAAGTTAAAAAAGCACACGGAGTTACCATAGAAACCATTTCTAAGATACAGAACAATTTCTTAAAGTCTGCACAGGAGTACCGAGCATCATCAGAACAGCGAAACAATACTTCAGAAGGAAATGAAGGACAGGCAGTGCTCCTGAGCCTGAATTTCTTGCTTGTTTCTCTCGGCAATGAAGAGTGTCTCTGCTGAAATACAAACGGCTATTTATTTGCACAGTGAACTGACCTAGCAGTGGGTCACATCAGTATCACAAGCCCATCACAAAATAATAAAACTAATAAAAGTTATCCCTCCACATCTTGAAAATGTAACACTTGTTAAGCATGCTAACAGCATGAACGTGGTGCTGCATCAGCCCAAGCCAATGGAGAATGCTCTCCACATTTGTGCTCGCGTCTGTGGAAGAGTGACAGGATTCCTCTGGATGGAAATAACGTGCTATCTGGTCTTCTCACGGTACTGACATCTTCCAGTCTTGCGATACTATGAGCAAAACATATCCCTTGTCATTTCAGCCTATAAATGACTCCCTTTGGCATTAAAAAGTCTGTAAAAACCATAATTACAATTGCAAAAAAACACAGACAAAAACCAAGTAACAGATCCCACATGCATTCCCAACGCATGACATCTCAGGCGTAAGTGCAGACACTTTTCTACTCAACGACGCTGCCAAATGAAAAAAATGTCAATGCTATTTGTTCCTGCCACTAGAAAAAATATGTTTTTTGAACTGCATTTCAAAATCACTTTGTATTGAGAATGCCTGCTGGAACACAATTCCGAGCTGTTACAGAATTCTGCTACCACCTTCTGGCTAACAGAAATACTTATCACTTATTTAACCAGTACACACTGAGTTTATAATGTGTTTATTGTTTCTTCAGTCTGCATTCTTCACACAACACTGCCCCATTTTCTTTAATACTGAAATAGGAAATACACCAAAAAACGTTACACCTTTAGCCAGCCTTCCTGGGAAGAAGAAGAAAACATTTCAAGGAAGCCTAAATATTTGGAAATGTTTTAGGTACTTGAAAACTATTTTAATAGAGATTTGATTAAATATAGAAGAATTGATAATAATTTAAACATCTTGACATAAAATTGCTATTTTCCACTTCTTGTCCCTCTCAAAAAAAATGTTGTGGTTCAACCTGGTTTATTTCATTAAGTTAGCAATGAACAGAAACCCGTGGTTTGCATTGCTATAATACCTTATAAACTGTGGTCTTGTAAAGTCTTTTGTACACTTCTCCCATTGCAAATGTGATTTAGACCCACTAATTTCACAGTATCATGAAGATGATAGGTATGTTGGCGTTTATTTGAATATAATTGCTTGCAGAACTTGAAAGAAAGAAAAGCACACAATCCAGCTCACAGGCTTGTTTAGGTGTGTTATGACCTTTTCTACTGTTAAAACAATTTGTTTTTAAAACTTCTGGAGCTAGATAACAAAACCAGCACTTTGTTCTTTTCCTCTTTTTAAGTACTTTATTCAAAGCTGGTTTACTGACAAAGTGGAAGTGAAAACGTGACCAACGAGCCCAGGAGTAAAGGTCATTATTTTCTATAATTTCAACCAGGTCTCTTCATCTAATATAATTCTTTGCTGTTGATGAAACTGGTGGACTGAATCCCTCACTATCCACAAAAACATCAGTTGTGTATGTATTAGCTTCCTCTAGTATAAAAGAAGGAAAAAGGACAAATTCTTCCTGCAGGAAGGATGAAAAAGATCATTATAATATACACACCACTGCAAGATTTTACAAAGCACTTCTCTACAGAACACTGTACAGAAAGGTACAGATTGCATCAAAGAGGTCTCATTCTGTAGCTAGGTCAAAGGCAAAGGGAAAAAAAATAAACGAGGAGGCATCACTGTCTTCTTTGGACTTAACCCATACCCTATTAAGCTCAGTAAAGAAAATTCCAGTCTCCTGAAAGACCTCTGAAAACTGATTAAAAAATTATAATGTTTTTTAGATTTCAAAGACCCCTAGAGAATCCAGCTGTAAGTGATTATGCCTCTCTCAGAATGAAATGCAGGCACCTAGGTTACTTAGATGACACCTTTGAAAATTTTATCTTAAATGAATTCTTAAAATCAAACTGTATGCCAGCAAAGCCAAATATCAAAGGCAGGTGGCAAGCCTTAATGAAGCATCTACTCAAATTCAGGCCATGTTTTAGCAGCAAGCATTCAGGTGGATTATTAAAAGTGGGTGCTCTTTAATCTCTTTTACCTCCTGGGAAAAACTGGCATTTAAAGAACATTAGCAACAGCAATCACAGAAGGGGGAGAAGTGTTCTCTCTGAAAAAGCCAGTTGTTCTGTTTCTCCATGAGATGTGACATTTTCAAATGTT
Organism: Anser cygnoides; assembly: GCF_040182565.1. Taxonomy (NCBI): domain Eukaryota; kingdom Metazoa; phylum Chordata; class Aves; order Anseriformes; family Anatidae; genus Anser; species Anser cygnoides. The sequence goes on from NC_089873.1 coordinate 202,692,272, forward strand.
CTGCCCATCATATCTGAGTACACTCAGTTGAACTGGACAGCGTCAGGCTTTTGACTGTTAGCTTTTCAGGGATTTACATCTGTATTTTAAACCTCTGCTAAATTTCCTGAAGAAAGGATTTTTTAATTGTTCACAGTCTGATATACTTCTGGAAATGAAACAGAGCTCCCTGTCCTGACTCTCAAGGAGTCCCCAGACGCCAAGGAAGTTAAGGGTGCCCAAAATGCCCTTTGCCAATGACAAGAAGCCGAAACATTCAGGTTTCACCCACCTAGCAGCCCTGATCTGGAGCAAGAGCCTTGACAATCTTTCCCATTCTTCTGTCAGGTTTATTCAAAGCTTGTTTACTCTGGGGCTTTTGGAAATCCTCGGATTAGCAATTCTGCACGAACAATGTCCTGGCTTGCAGACAGAGAGACCCAAGGCTCTTCAACAAACTGGCCAAAAATCAGAAGTTTCTGCATTTTAAGAAGTGAAATGAAACATTCTGTTTCTTTACAGATGCAGTTTTACAGTCAAACCCTGTTGTTTCAAATGCTTGAAAACTTTTGTATGGGTTCCATTAAGCATGGGTGCGATAGGATGACATAAATGTTAAGAATAACACAGTGCATGATACTACACAGTAGGTTGTGGAAAGGATGAGAAAGCCTCACATGACAGTGGTCATCTCCAGGAGGTAATAAGAAAACATTTTTTTTTCATCACAAGATGACATAGGATGGGCACAGATGACAGAACGGGCACAGATAACACAGATCACAGGATGGGCAGCAGCTCATCACTCTGAGAGGCAATGCACACTGTACTAGCTCAATGTGTCTAACTTTCATTTCAAGAGAACTTAGAAAAAGAAGATACTGTCACAATGAATGTGTTGCTGAGACACTTCAGTCTCCCAAATTAAAAAGGGTTTTCTCTGAGAAGAAGAGATTGAACTCCTTCCCCACAAGACAAACTCATTTCATTGCCTGATCATCTAGTTTGACCCCCAGAATAACGAGACAGGAATTTCCTGGAGCAAATGCTGCTTCAGATATATAATCCATGCTTGAAAGACATTCTATCTTATACACACAGACACTGTATACATAAAATCAATATACACTGCACAAAGCCAAACATCATTCTAAAACTTCGAGTAATGGAAAAATAATAATCCTTGGAAACCTGTTCCAAAGATTAATCATCACAATTCTTAGGAACGTGTATCTCATTTCTGGATTGTAGATGTGTAGTTTCTTTCCAGACCCTGATTTTTCATAGTTCTTTCTGTTAGCCTTAGCGACTCTGTTTCAAAAACCAGTTTTCCACGGAATTATACAGACAATGATCACATCTGACCCTTCTCTAGAATTACGTTAGAATTCCCCCACTATGAGAACAATTCTCACATTTTATCATCTATGATCGGCAAAAGAAGTTTGTGTTCTTACTGTCATGTGGACTGGCACTGACAGATTAAAGCCCACCCACTTTAGAAGTCTATCCAAATGAATACATACAACTCCAGAGTGGCAGTACTTTCTCATGTGTCTATCTGTTCACTGCAGAACACTGCTTCCAACTTTTTTAGTGTAGAATTTCTGAGGTGAGAAACATAAATCATGTGTACAACTGAAAAAAAAAAAAAAGAAGTTATATGAACACTTGAATCTTTCACTGCTTCTCTGGTAAGGCATCTCAGAAAAACAAATAAAAGATTCAGTTCTTAAAGACATCATAAAAGTTTGTCTAATACTCTGGAAGACTTTGCAAATGAAAACAAAGGATAAAACTCATCAAAAATTATATATCCACTTTTAATGTTTTAAGTGCTAGGGACCCAAAACCAGGAACCAACCATTGGATTTTTCAGATTTTTTTTAACAGATTTCCAAAGCTGTTAAAAACGGATTTACACACAAAAATTATTCTACATTCATAAACAAAGCTTAAAAGTCTATTGTTATCCACACAAGATGACTATCCAAATATTATTTGAATAATGTACTCCACAAATGTTTACAAGCGGGTCAAAAATTTCTTATGCTTTTTTTTAAGCATGGAAACCGCCTTTTTGAAGTTATACTCAATTCTGTTGGATGATATTATGTGCTGTGAGTCCGTAGTGCCTTGTACAGGAAGAATATATGCAACTTCAAAAGACCCACTTAATCACAAAACACTATTTGCTTGTATGCTATTCTGGGAAATAAAGAAAAAAACCTCATTCTGTATAACAACATGCACAGACGAGACAGATACAGCTCAGTAACCTTCAGAGAACAGATTACGTGTGTGTAAAAATTAATAAGAAACTGAATTTGCAGATTAGTTTTTTTGTTTGTTTGTTTTTAATGTAGCACACTACAGAATTTTGAGGTATGAAACAAATACATTTTTAATGAATTTCCTTCTGGAAAATCTAAAGGTGGATTTCTATGTCACTGATATAGTAATTGGGTGTGTAGCAGCACCACGTGATAGATACTTCTTGGGAATTCTATGGAATTCTAACTTTATTTTTCTCACTAGAAGTTTTATTTGTCAATATTTGAACCAAACTCTATTAGTAAGGCAATAAGAATGCTGTTTAATCCAGCATACATAATGTTGTTAAAAGAAAGCATTTTTTGAATCACTCATGAATATCCTCAAGAAAAAAAAAAACTAAAAAAAGGGAAAAAAAAAGTTGTTTCTTTCTCAAACAGAACCATGTTGCTATGAATAAAATGCAACCAGAGCCACAGGAAGAGCACAAAACTTATTTTAAATCAGACTTTATGCTTATGTGGTACTCTTGTTGAGAGCATGTAAGGTGAATTTCATCTTTTAACAGCACTTCTTGGCCCCAAGACAACAATGCAAACACTCATACTTTAATTATGCAATATGTTACCATCAATTTTCTCCTTATAAAATAAGCTATCCAACAAACAGAAACAATTTAAATGCATTCCATGTGAATAAGAAGGCATAAAACAGTGATATTCTTACACCTCTTTCTTTTCAAATTGTTATTACCACACCTTATATTATAAAGCTCCTGCTAAAGGGGAAAATAGTATTTTTTTTGCTTTGATCAAAGCTTATCTTACGACAGGCCTCAGTGGGAGCTTTATTTTTCTTTAGTAAGAGCTGAAGTACTGGATGGCTTTGGTACTCAATGGCTCTATCAAATATGAGTTTCTTGGCTCAGAATACGTCCATCATTATTTAAGATATATAGATAACGGAGTGGAGCACACCTCACCTGATCTTCCAGTCAGTAGTTGGTAGCTACACTGGAAGCAATCCCTGATGATCATTTTTGCATCACTAAGCCCCCTTGAAGAAGCATTTTTAGCAAGAACTTATTCTGCTCATTCTTGGTATCTATTTCAGGATGCCATATGCCTCATGAACACCTATGCAATTCTATTTTAAAAACTGTGCAGTATATTTACAGAAGGTTTGAAGAAACCAGTTTGTACATGCTCACAGCTTGTTATAATTGTTATATACGCGCCAATTATTATACACATCAAAGGAGCCTGCTCAGCAGAGGACACGTCAGTCAGTCAGCTGACAGGAGCATTCAGGGGAATTTCCAGGAACTCGAAAAAAAACACAAAAATAATCCTTAACAAAGAACTTTAAATTTCAGATGTAATCATCTTTGTTTCTACACAAACCCGATGGCTTTAATACATACGCGTAAATACTTTTTTTAAAATTAAGCTCACGTGTTCCTGTCACGCAACAAGCAAGCTTCCTAATTACATCTTTCACCGTCACCACGTCTCTGTTGAGGTGACACCTCAAGAAAAAATTACAAGAACCACCAAAGACCGGACACCCGCTGCTACCCGACTACCCTCCGGCCCCTCAGCTCCGCGGCACGGAGCCGCCGCCGCCATTTTCTTCCTCCCCCTCGGCTTCTCCCTCCCCCTCGGCTTCTTCCTCCTCCTCCTCTTCCTCCTCCTCCAGCGCCTGCGTACTCGCAGCCGCCCTCTTCCCCTCTCTCCCCGCTTCCTTCCTTCCCCCGGCGAAGCTTCGTGAAGATTCCGGAAGGCTCCGGCCGGTTCTTTTCTCCGAGGCACCCGAGCCGCCACCGCTCCAACAGCCTCCCGCTCTTTTTCCCCCCGCCACCCAGCGCCGCCGCCGCCATGTCCTTGCTGTGCTACAACCGGGGCTGCGGCCAGCGTTTCGACCCCGAGACCAACACGGAGGGTGAGAGATGGCGGGGGGCTTCCTCATCGTGCCCTGATGCGATGGGGAAGAGTGAGTGGGGGTCTGCAGGGGAGATCTGAGGAACCCCCGGTGCCCGGTCACACTGCGGGGCTGTCCCGGAGCCCCGGGTACGGCCAGTAGCGAGCGGTGACAGGGCAGCACCCGGGCTGCCTCTGTTTGCATCCCCCACCGCCTGTCTGCTGCCGCAAACTGCTCCTCCTGGCCTGCTCCTCTCACAGGAGACTGATGTTTTTATGTGGTGCTTTCCCTCGCTGAATTTAGGGGTGAGACCGAGTGTTAAAAGAGGGCTGGGGGGCAGCTGGACAGTGAAACCTGAAGGGCCAGCGGGGAGCCCGCCTGGCTGGTGACAGGTAACAAACTGCTGTCGTGTCAGAAGGAGCAGCTGATAACATTAAAAGATTTTGCACCTCTTTGTAGGCTTAAGTTTGCTCTTGTCAGAATGCTGCTTGATAACAGGAGGGAAAAGAGGCGGTAAAAAGCAGTTTTTATTACTGTGACATACTGTAAAGGTAGAAACTGGAGGCCTTGAGCAACAGAAATTTTTCTTGAGAGTGCTTCTGAACATTTCTGTGGGTGTTGCATGCATAGCAGTTACATTATCAACTATTACTTTATTAACTTACAATACGTGTACTCATAGCAGGTGATTAAATGTGTCTTATGATCCGTGCTTTGCCAAGTGCTCTGAGCTCTTGCTGAGCTTCCCCTGTGCATGCTGGGGGTCCTGTAGCTGGTGAAACATCATCATCATTCCTCAGAGGCTGCACAAGGGTGATCTGAGCTCTCAACAGGCTTGTCCTCAACTGGTTTGTGAAGTAACTCTCTGGGCTGAATTTCTAGACTGGCCTCTTTGCATTAGCTTAATTTTTAGTGACGCACGAGATTAGAAATGGGCTAACGTGATCTAGCATGTGTACATTCTGTGATTAAGAACCGCTGCTTAAACTGTCTTTATTTTTCTGAGCTAAGTCTTTTCAAAGAGAAGGGCAGAATTGTGTGTTAAGACTTGCTAATGTTAGTAACAGCAAAAGCGGGCAGTTTGGAATGCTTCCACTCAGTAATACCACACAAAGCAGATAGGGTTTCTTATATCAAAATTTTTCATTAGGACTTCATGACCTGTTCTTGCTATTCAAATAACAATTCTTTGCAATTCCTTGTGTTCTAAAGAATACATATGATACAAATTGTAGTAGACCCAATGTAATTGGCATGGCCCTATGCTAACCACGTGGTGCTTGGATTGAGAAAGATAACTTCTCAAGATTAAGTTGTGTCAGTAAGTGACTGGAACATTTAATGGAGTTCCTGTGTCCTAGACTAAGTAGTTCTAAAGATAAACACAGTTCTTCACAGGCCACTTCAGAAAATCAAGTTTGATGTTTTTATGCTGAAGTAGGATGATTACAACTTTCAGCATCACTAAACTTCACCAAGATCAATGGGATGATTACTGCTTAGACATCCAAATCCCTATTTAGCTGTGCTTAGCTGTCAAGTTCAAGTGTTTCAGTGCTGGGAGAATGCTTCAGTCCAACATACTACAGGGGTTAAGGTTAATATGTGTTAAGCACTAAAATATATATTCCTTTGAAAAGTTTTATATTAACACAATCTAATATGTAAGTATAAGACCAATAGTTATTAGGAAGCTTTTTCTTTCAATGAAAATAGAAAATAAGTCCTGTTGGCCTCTGGATGTTTTAGTGTTTTTGTCTAAATTCAGCCTACAGTTATAGATATTGCCATAGTGATGACTGGTGTAAGAGGCCATTAATCTTCTCTTTAGAATCAGATGGCTGAAATAATATATGCATATATTTTCTGTAGAAACTCATTGTTTCCAAAAAATGAGCAAGTGGCAACTGGCTGACATGAAGGACTCAATGCCTCTTAAAGAGAGGCAGAAAAAACAGCCTGAGGGAAAGCATTAAAGGTATGTCTACACAATTGTGACTGAATGCACAATTATAAAATAACTTGTGGCGTGCCTAGCAAGGTACAAATTTAACATGCATTTTAGGTACATTAGCTGCTTGTTGCATTCACGCTGCTAAAAACTTGTGCAGCATCTGATGTGGACATTAGAACTTAAAACCCTTCTGCCCCTTTTAAAGTTGATCATTTTATTTCTTCAGAAATGAATGTCCATATGAACATTTCTAATCCATTTCAAGGCCAGGTCAAAGTTTGCTGCTAAAAAAAGCTTTTGTGTAGTTTTGAAAACAGTCCTGCTTAAATTAGAAAAATTTTTTGTAGTCCTTAAAACTAAAGCTGAAAAGGTGGTGTGCACAAACAGACTAAAAGTGTATGTGTTAAGTGTGTTTATCTCAATTTCCTCAGTGTACTGCAACAGTTTTTGGTTTAGGTCATAATTTGGAACTTTGTTAATGTGGTTTGATTTGGTCCTTTGCCAGAACGGAAAGACTTACTTTTTCATGATTGTTTATACCCTCTTACCTTGATCAAACTTTATGATGTAGTACTTGTAAGATAAAGATAATTGCAGAGCTGGTGAAAACTTATTTTATATATTTCTGAGGTGGAGAGAGGTGGAATTGGAAGAAATTGTAGCCTGTATTTTTGGAATTCATCTGCCCATTCAGCTTTTCAGCTTTCTTTAACTTTGGTCCCTATAATTCAAACTCTGTTCCTATAAAGTGCACCCTCTGATCCTTTGTCTTCCTTGCAGCATTCTGTTTCTCAGACTGAGTCTTTCTTTATGAACTCTTTATAAGCTCTTTCTATACCACATTTATCCTGATTTCCACATTTTATTCCAACACTGAGAAATTCAGAGGAATTCCATGGTAGTTTCCTACCTTTAGCAAACCCTTGAAGACATCGACTTTCTCAAGTAACTGAACAAAGTTCATGAGATTTAATGAACTTCCACTGCTGCCAGGCTGTAAAGCACAGCTTGCAAAATACTGGAGTATTTCCACGGGATAGCGGGTCTGTAGGCATAGCTCATTTCATCCTCAAGAATTCAACAGGATTCCATTTTAAATACCTCTAAGTTTACCTGACATATACAATTTTCTGCTCTGACATGCAAAAAAAGTGTAATGAAGTGCTTCAACAAATTAGCAAGGATGTAGAAGTAAGGTAATAGCAGACCAACAGTGTGTGCACTGTGAGACTGGGATTGGTTTGGGTAAGAAATCAGCATTTTAAAAAGTGAAAATCTGTGGTACTGCCGTCTCCAAAATGATCTGAGTATGAGAAGAAGAATTGCTTGAAAAAACTTTTTTGTCCCCATTAAAGAAAGGTATTAACAGCAGTGGAGAGGTGAGCTATATATAAAACAGTAAAAAACATAGAATGTCAACCACAGGCTGTCAGCTGAGCTCAAACAAATCAGAAACACAACACATTTCTAACTGCTTAAGCGACTGTTGCTGTGTGCTGAATGCCCCTTTTCCCCCACCTAATCTGAGATGAGATATTGTTACGAATACAATAAGAGCAACAAGAGTTGCTGGGCTCAGTGTGAGTGGAAATGAGTGACATTCTGCTGTTCTCTGAAAGCAGAATGGCAGGCTGCTCAGTGGGTAAGTCCTACTGCCCCAGCATCTTCTCTTGTGAAGCAGGCGTGTCGCTCCTCAGGTAGCAGCAGGGAGTGGGTTGTCAGCTGCTCCATGATGAGAGGGCTTCAGGAAGCAAGGAGAAAGGATCAGACTTGGCCAGATGGACAAACGGATGCCTGTCTGTCTGACCTGTGCGCTGGAGGGTAGCTGCCGCTAAACTACTTGATTGTAAGATAGGTTTTGGTCTTGAGAAATGGTGCACAGATAAACAGCACCTCTCTCGTTTGAAACCACGTACTTGTCAGGGATCAAAAATAGTAATTAAAATCTTCTCATTCAGAAGTAATCTTTGCTGCTTAGTTCTTCTGTGATGGTGCTTGTGATAGCATGCTTTCATACTTTTGGAGAAGAATAATTATTTTTTAAAAATATAAAACTAAGCAGTGAAGTCCTTGGTACAAAGCAGTTTGGTTCTTTGTACATAGTAACAACATTATCTTATATTCCTGTGAGGTTTACCAGCGTTAGCTTTTCATCCTGAAGCTGAAAGAATTGGTAGAAGTTCACGGGCACGTATGTAAGTCCTGCTGAGGGACGAACGTTCTGAAATATGCCTCTTCCAGCTTGAGGTGGGAGCTGTCATCTTAAGGCAGTGTGTCAGTCTGACTGCATTAGTACCTTATAATTACATGCTGATTATATAACTAAAGAAGAAAAAGTTCTTTAAAATTTACATTTTTTTAAGTGAAATAGTGATTTGTCTTTAGCCCATTTAATATCTGTAGGCAGACTGTCAGTAGAGTTATTTATTACTTCTCTTATTTGCCTCATTATTTGAAATGTGATATTTCTTACTCATGTGTTTTATGAAAGCGTATTATAAAAATTGTTACTGTTTGTGTTACTTTAAATTTTACCTGTTTCTACCAAAAAAATGCTTTAAAGACTAGAAGATAGCTAGTGTTTCCTATTATGTTCTTAATCAGATCATTAAAATATTATCCATGAGTATATGTCAAAGATGTTACATAATCAGAGCAATTATATTACACTTGAAAAATACATACATTAAGTAAAAAGGGAACAGTTACTACATAAAAATCTGTAATGTTGATAAACATCTGTGAATATTAACAGTTCATTTAATAGAAGAGGTGTTTCAGCATGGTGTTTGTACAGAACCTACTAATAACTAGTGGTACTCACGTGGCTAAATTGTGTGTATTGAAGATTGGCCTTTGACTTCATGACCTTAACCATCTAGGAAACCGCCAGCAGTGATAAAAGAACAAGCTAATTACCATGGATAACTGAATGAACTCTGAGTGTTTCTACATAGAAGGCCTTGATCAGGTGCAAGAAGGTGTATGTGATCATGTAAACGAGTGTTTTATGTTCGTCGTGTGGCTGCAGGGCCGCCTTTATCACATCACTGAATTACTAATGAGGACTACTGTTGAAAGCAAGAGATGATCTGTAGAAAGTTTACTTCCTCCAGTTACTTTTATAGAAGTAAAGAACAGAAGTTACTTTCAGGTGTCTGTTTCATGATTTGCATTGTATAGTACGGGGGGGGGGGGGGGGGGGGGAACAAAAAAAGAACTCAATTATTTTGGTTTAATATATGTGCTCAGAAAGCTTGTTCTGTGAAGTCTGCATTTTCCTTAATAACCACGTGCACTTGGGTAAGTGGTGGGACAGCTCATGACATACCTGAATTGCAAGCATGAAATTTTTGCTAGGTTTGTGATCAGATGAATAAGAATTCTTGGTATGCCTAAATATTAATAATAGTCATTTTCTTCTAGATTCATGCACGTATCATCCAGGTGTACCGGTCTTTCATGATGCTCTCAAAGTAAGTATGCAAATATCTTTTTAGGTCTTATCTTTCCATATACGTAAAACAGTTGCTTGTTTTCCTTTTTCTCTTTTCCCAAGTCTGTCAGTTCTATACAGTAATGTCCAGTCTATAGCATTGGAGCAGCCCCATGAAATTAGAAAACCACACTTACTTAAAACTGCAAAAGGAACTGAAAACTGTATTCACACAGTTTAAATGTTGTGCAAGTCTGTTTGACTGGTGTTTCTGTTAATTGACTTTAGGTATCTCTACATTTTAATTAGGTCCTCAGAATAGGTCTCTGGATATGTTGAGAGGAGTCATACTCTTTCAGTTAATCCACTTGCTTGGAATTTAGACCAGCTGCCTGCACTTAACATGACTAGAGCACTAATGTGAATGTGGCATTTGCCTACTGTGGAAATTGATTGTGTTCTGTTAATCTGAAAAATTTATGTGTGGGTTAAGATGGGACTGCTCACCCACCTACCCCGATGGAGCTGTCTTGGGCTACATCTTCAGTAGTGAAGTACATATACGTGGGACTGTCTGTAGTGGTTAGGCCAACTACATAGCCCACGTTTGTTATATTAAACTGTTCTACTTCAGGATCTATTGGATACATCCAGAATGCCTTCTGAGAATGATTTGACAGAGAACTGCTTAGGTTGGCCAAAACAGTACTGGAAATCCTTCTAACAATTTAACAGTATATGGTCAGAAATCTGTGGTCCAGACGTGGAGCCTGGCTCTGTTCAGTGTACTGACATTGACATAGCCTCATTGTCCTTTCTTAGGGATAGCACTGCTATTTAACCAAGCTGGGGGGCAGTCATTTTTTTCTGATATTTAGGAACTGCTTCTGGCAGTGCATTTCAACCCTGTCCTATCATGTGGGTGTTTGGGGCACGTGAGGAGCGCTACAGGCTGGGAGATGAGTGGTTAGAAAGCTGCCTGGCAGAGAAGGACCTGGGAGTATTTGTTGATAGTCGCCTGAATATGAGCCAGCAGTGTGCTCAGGTGGCCAAGAAGGCCAACAGCATCCTGGCCTGTATAAGAAGCAGTGTGGCCAGGAGGGCTAGGGAAGTGATTGTCCCCCTGTACTCGGCTCTGGTGAGGCCGCACCTCGAGTACTGTGTTCAGTTTTGGGCCCCTCACTACAAGAAGGACACGAAGGTGCTCGAGCGAGTCCAGAGAAGGGCAACGAAGCTGGTGAGGGGTCTGGAGAACAAGTCTTACGAGGAGCGGCTGAGGGAGCTGGGGCTGTTCAGCCTGGAAAAGAGGAGGCTCAGGGGAGACCTTATCGCTCTCTACAGGTACCTTAAAGGAGGCTGTAGAGAGGTGGGGGTTGGTCTGTTCTCCCACGTGCCTGGTGACAGGACGAGGGGGAATGGGCTAAAGTTGCGCCAGGGGAGGTTTAGGTTGGATGTTAGGAAGAACTTCTTTACTGAAAGGGTTGTTAGGCATTGGAATGGGCTGCCCAGGAAGGTGGTTGAGTCACCATCCCTGGAGGTCTTTAAAAGACATTTAGATGTAGAGCTTAGTGATATGGTTTAGTGGAGGACTTGTTAGTGTTAGGTCAGAGGTTGGACTAGATGATCTTGGAGGTCTCTTCCAACCTAGATGATTCTGTGTGAGGGCTTGTGTGTGCTGGGTAGCACGTTTTCTGTGAGCCAGCAGTCATGTTGCAGGGCATGAGTCTGGAAGCGGCCACAGCATGCCACTGGCAAATTACAAAGGAGCTGTTGGGTCAAATGTGGTAGTTAGACTATGGCAATTTGTTTTCTTAAAAAAATTATAACTGTACTAACAACACAGTGTATAAGACTTCTACCTAATTACAAGGACAAAAGTTATAAAGTTACCTCAAAAGATTGTGTTTAATTTCTCTTAGAGAAGCACTGTTCTTAACACAGGTACTACTTCCCCCCTTCTTCCTAATTCTTGGTCTAATTAATTTATCATAATTTTCTATGAGTAGTTTTCTTCCTGATGTGAATTGTAGATAATTGGAAGTGGGCGGGGGTGGACGTTTTACTTCTGTGGCTGTAGAAATAATGAGTATTTTGAGGATATTTTAAAACTACCTTCTTAAAACCCTGTGTCTCATTGCTTAAGCTCTCAACATGCTAGAAAAGTGTGTTTGTTGGTTAAACTACTGGTTTCGAAAAGGTTCTTTGAGTTCTGAGATACATTGTTCACGGTATAAAGATAATTTTCTCTATAACTGGGTTTCTGATGAAAAATAAAGAAGTTCTCAGTTGATGTACTTGAATAGATGGCTATGCAATGCAGATCTCCAGTTTATGGAGGGAAATGAGCCGTTTAAAGACTTGCCTAGTGCTCAAGGAAGGAAAATACCCTCATCATTTTATAAAGGGGGCTGTACATTATGCCACAGGTGAGTCTCAAGTATAATATTTGTTTATTCTATAACATCTATGAAGATGTTACTTTACAGGATAAAGTAATATTTGTTTTTTTCTCATACAGAGTTTGCACTTGTCATGGATATGTTGCCTCGTGTTTACTGCATTTTTCTGATTAAGGCAACTGTAACAGGTTTCTCTGTCTTCTAAAAATGCAGATGATTACAGTATTGTCCAAAGAAGAGAATAAAATAATTGGTGATCATGAAGTGCCACATCTTATAAAGCAATATAACTGGTCTTTTGCTTTTTATAAACTGCTGCTAAATAAGGTAATCATGCTTGTTTTGGTTTTTGTTTCAAAATGTTTGTAGGGTTGGTCATGTTGTAAGAGAAGAACAACAGACTTTTCTGACTTCTTAAGCATTGTGGTATGTACTCATGATTATTTACAATTTTTACACTTGTCAAATCACAGCTTACATGTTTAAAATTTGCTTGCTTTTGTTACAACTGTCTTAAATCTTGAGTATGCTACTCTTCCTGCTATAATGTTGAAGTTGAGTTTTATTTTTCAAGTTATAGTGAATATAATTAATTCTGTCAAAATCTGTTTACAGTCTTGTTAATAATGAAAGGTCAATGTGCTGTTTCTTGTTCCTTCACTTCATTTTGAAAAGTATGCATTTTTATTTAAAGTGCTTGCAAATTAAGATATTTTCCGTCATAGTTGTAGGATTACCTTTGTGGCCAATGTTATGAGTTGGGCTAAAGTGGAAGGTAGGTCTGAAAAAATAAAAAAAACTTGTTGTGGTTTTTGATAACTTCTAATTGTGCACACAAAATACACTGCATATATATGTGTATGTAAGTGTATATATATAAACAAACATATCCTTTCCATAATAGGGCTGTACAAAGGGTCGTCATAATAGTGAGAAACCTCCTGAGCCTGTTAAACCAGAAGTCAAAACTACCTCTGAGCGAAAGGAGCTAGCTGAACTGAAACCCAAATTTCAGGAACACATAATTAAGGCACCAAAACCACTGGAAACAATTAAAAGACCAAGGTATTGTATACAGAATTATTTTTTTTTCAAAATCTGTGGTTGATTGACCAAGTTAAAGCTTATTTGATTAAGTGTTACACAGCCTGTTCAATGTAAAAATTCCAAAATTAACGTTAAAAGAGCTTGTGTTTGGTAGCAGTGATGATGTTATCTTTAGCTTCACAATGAGATAAAAGAATTCGGGTTAGGACAAGGTATTACCGAATCTCTCAACACTTAGCTTCACGGGAAAACAAACTGTGGTGTAAAGCCTCGTAGCTTAGAAAGCCACTAGCAGTACTGTTTACCGTTTTAAACCTACATAAAAATAGTAGGGTGTGTGCATGTAGATTCCTTAATCACTCTGGTTTGATTCTATTGTTGTAGAGTACTTAAGATTTCCTGTTGAAAACTAAGACCTTCTTCTAAATTTCTAGGCTGGTTTCGCATTAAGAGTGAGAATGGGCACTTAGGAGTCTAGTTTGTTGTTGTAAGGGAGATTGGAAAGGAAGAGTCTTATTGCAAGATGGAAAATTACTACTGTCATTTTTTGTAAATTTTTTTTTTCATGAAGTTGACATGAATACATGGACATTTTTTTAGCCCAGATGAGCCAATGACAAATTTGCAGCTGAAAGTATCAGCTTCCTTGAAGCAAGCACTAGATAAACTGAAACTGTCATCAGAAAACGAAGAGAAAAAAGGTAAGGATATAGGCAGGTTAAGTAGGTATATGACACCTCTTGTCAGATAAATAAATAAGATGCTATTTTTATGTTGTTTCTGAGGTACTTATTTGACAAAGACATTCATGTTCTTAATATTCTGGAAAACACTTCACAGTCTGTAAAACGATAATCAAAGTTAAATGTGAACAGTGTGGGGGCTTGGGTATTAGGAGTGGTATGTTCCCACAGCAGTTACTTGAACTGCTTATTATGTAAGATATCCTGCTATAATGAACATGATGGGAACATTCATTTCTAATCAAACGGCTGAAAGAATTTTCCAAGAAATGAACTCTACTCCTTTGCAAACGTGATACCATATGATGCCTTTCAGAAATTGGTGAATTTCTGCTGAAAACTAGCTGGTTCTCCCTTGTCTACTTTCCATCTTTTTTTTTTTTTTTTTTTTTTTATCTCCTAGAGAGCATTTCAAGATTGCTTCTTTTAGAAATGCTTTCCAACTTCAACCTATGTCCATTTGTGACTATTTTATACCCTTTTGTGCTTTTGCTAAAACTTTCATTTTGCTCTTATTTCTCCTTGGTCTGTTAATAGCAGGAGCTTTTGACAGTCTCAGTTTTACCAAAAAGATTAAAAAAAAAAAAGTGACAGTAGTCTTGTGATTGTTTCACTTACTGTATGGTTGTAGTAATTCTCTTTGTGCTTTTTTTCCCCTACTTAAAACACTGTAAATGTATAGAACCTAAAACTTGATGCACAAATAATACAGTTATTGGAATATTTGCATAATTTTTGTTTCTTTGTACCTTTCTGGCAGATTTCAGTGACAAGAAGATAGATGACTTGTTTTTTCTAATCTATTTGGTTCTCAATAAAAGCAAAATATTTTGTACATTGTATACTTCAGTTGCTTTTTTCTGTAATATGATTCTTTTTGCAGAGGAGGACAGTGATGAAATCAAGATTGGGACAGCATGTAAAAATGCAGGCTGTTCAAAAGTAAGTGATTCAGTTTCACTCTTACACTTGCCTGCTAAACTATTACGTGCTCAGTTTTGTCTTGCTTTGTTTGTTCCCCCTCCCCCAGTACAAATCGATTGGAAATAGCATAAAATCCATCAGGCTTAACAAACAAATATTCAATAGCATACTTTAGTATTGATAAATGTGAGCTGTTTTGTATGGTGGATGTAGTAGGTATCAGATGTTTCATGTTTTTTTGAGGTCCATCCCAAACTTAGAATCATGGCATGGTTTGGGTTGGAAGAGACCTTTACGTACTTCTACTCCCCTGCCATGGGCAGGGACACCTCCCACCAGACCAGGTTGCCCAAAGCCCCATCCAGCCTGGCCTTGAACACCTCCAGGGATGGGGTGTCCACAGCTTCTATGGGCAACCTGTACCAGGGCCTCACCACTCTCCGAGTGAAGAATTTCTTCCAAATATCTAATCTAAACCTACTCTCTTTTAGTTTAAAGCCATTCCCCCTTGTCCTGTCACTGCACCCCCTGACAAAGAGTCCCTCCCCAGCTTTCCTGTAGCCCCCTTTAGGTACTGGCAGGCCACTGTGAGGCCTCCCCGGAGCCTTCTCTTCTCCAGGCTGAACAACCCCAACTCCCTCAGCCTGCCTTCACAGGAGAGGTGCTCCAGCCCCTTGATCATCCTCGTGGTCCTCCTCTGGACTCATTCTAATACTTTCCTGTCCTTCCTGTGCTGGAGGCCCCAGAGCTGAACACAGTACTCAAACTTCTAATCATTAAGCTTACCAAACATACAATACTGAAGTGTTTCAACTTAAAATGTTAAATAATATAGTGGTGAGAGGTGGCTTACTGATAGCACTTGAATTGCTCTTGATAACCTGAATGTACTTCAGAAACATCTGCAGAGCTTATCACATAATGCTTCCTGCCAGAAGAATCACCAAAGAAAATTGTTGTAACACTTCTAGCATTGAAATTAGTCTTTATATTACATGGTCTTTTAAACTGACATTGTTCTTTTCTTTGTTTATGGTGTGTTTTGTTGCTTCTTTTTTTTTTTACTGACACTTGTTTTGTACAGAGCAGGACAGTCAAATCGCAATAGGTATTTCAGTGGACATCTGAAACTTTCTGAAAGTTTCTGCTGAAACTCTGGTTGGAGAAGGATTTAGAGTGTTCACTCGTTTGTGTTAGGAAGAACTGATGTGATACTCATTGGCAGGGATGCATATTGTTTGATTTGCTTCTGGTTAAGAATCACAGATCATAGGACCACGTAGGTTGGAATAGACCTTCAAAATCAAGTCCAACCATCAGCCTGACCTACCAAGTCCCATCACCAAATCGTGTCCCTTAGTGCCACATCCATACATCTCTTAAATACCTCCAGGAACAGGGACTCCACCACTTGCCTGGACAGCCCGTTCCCATGTTTGACCACCCTCTGTATGAAGAAATTGTTTCTGGTATCCAATCTAACCTCTCCTGGCACAACTCGAGGCCGTATGTTCAGTTCCTTCTCCTGAAAACTGAGTAAAGGAATGGAAAATGGATGTGTCCTGGACCATGCAACTTTAATCTATTTCCTTTGAAGTACTTTTTTTCTCTGAATTTTCAGAGTATTTTTAAAGGTGAATATCTCTGAGATAAAGTGATCTTTATGAACACAGATGATGTCACCAATGATGCACTCCATTGAACCAATAGGAAGTACAACTTGTAGAAAAGGAAAGCCAGGGAAGCTTTGTGAATGGAGGTTGAGTAATTATTTTTGAAAAACTAGAGCAAGCCATTGCATTTGGATGCAATGCCAAAGCATTGCATTGCATTAACTACTGGAAAGCTTTATTTTACTTTGTGTTCAGTGTTCTTCTTTTGGGTTGTGTTTTGTTTGTCTTTTTTTTTTTACATTTTTTTTTCCACTTCCTGTAATAGTAAGAAACTTTAAATGCTTTTTTTTATTTTTTTTACCAGACGTACCAAGGACCGCACAGCACTGAAGATGTATGTATATACCATTCTGGTGTACCTATATTTCACGAAGGGTTAGTATTCAGTTTGCTTGATTTTTACTTTTTTTTTTTTAATTAGTCTGTTACCTGTTACTGATTTCTTTGTAGATGTTACCTTGTTTTCATTCTGTATTTCTCACAGTCGAAAATGGCAGTGATTGAAAAGGGTCTCCTAAATTAATGGTAATATTGCATAAAGGAAAGATCTTAAGTATTTACAATAAACAGTGTCCTAAATGTTTTTTGTTAATTACCTTGTTTGCAAACTTTAAAGGATGAAGTATTGGAGCTGCTGTAAAAGGAAAACGTCTGACTTCAATACATTTTTAGCTCAAGAAGGCTGCACAACAGGAACACACGTATGGACTAAAAAGGATGCAGTGAGTAGCATTAACATTTGTGCTATAGCAGGGCAGATAAAGTCCATGAAGTTGCCTGATTTGGGGGACGGGTGTGTACGGAAGGGTCTCTTTCAGACTCAACAGAATTGGGGTTCTGTTTACACGTCTGGTTTTCTGGTTTGAAGCATACTGAATGTCTTGGTTTGACTACCAGTAGAGCAAATACAGAGAGAGCTTCTTAGTTCATGGCATTGCAATGTTGGGGAAAAAAACGCAGAATTAAAAAGCACAAAATATTTCCATTTGAGGTTTAAAAGGTTCTTGGAGAATATCTCAGAATTTAATAATGGAACTGAATGCTTTAGAAAAAAAGCTGGTCACATGTTGGATACAGATGAACACACAATTCCTGTTATGAATATATTCTTTAAATTCTTGATACTGCAGACATAAGTATCAGTTAACAAAAGAAAATGAAAAATGTATTATAAGAGGGTACAGTCGAAGTCCTTTACTTCCTCATTCAGAGAATTTTGCTGCTTGCTTTGAAGATTCGTGTTAAAGCAGTAGTTTCAGATACTAAAAAGGAAAAAAAATAAGCTGAAGTGCTAAGCCTAAAGAAGAAGAGCGTTCTTGTAAAGAATTTACTCAGACATTAAGAAACTGTTCGTTAAATGTGTGCATATTGAGATAATGGGCTTCTAGCCGATTGGAGTCTTGCTTTCTTTGTTTGATTCCTTCCCACTACCTGCTGGATAACTCTGGCTTTGTAAAGGAGAACATGTTACTTTCATTCCATCAAAGTGTTCCTGCTTCTTACCATAGTCTCTGTCATGAACACTGTTTTCCTCGCTGCTATTGTATATCAGGGTCCAGTATCTGAAATATAGAATATAGTTGGTTTTCTTTTTGTTGTTGTTTTTTAATAAATCTAAATAGCGGTTTGCACTCTCATCTGAACACAGGGTATAGTCCTATGCTAGCTATGTTTATTGGGTGTTAAAATATTCCTGATTAATAATCCTGAATGTTTTTTTTTTTTTTTTTCCTCATAATCTTTTATTTATATAGGGAAAGAAGGTAGTTCCATGCAGGCATGATTGGCACCAGACTGGAGGAGAAGTGACCATTTCAATATATGCTAAGAACTCTGTTCCTGATCTGAGCTATGTAGAAGCAAATAGTACAGTGGTGAGTTCCTACCTTAATACGTAATTCCTTTCTAATTCTTACAGAAGCTTGAAGTTAGAAAAATACAGCTTCTACTTTATTTATTAAGCAGAAATACAGCTTCTGCTTTATTTATTAAGGCAGAGGTAGAACAGCATAAGAAACTTTCCTGAGAAACAGCTTTTTCTTGGCTTTTGTGTTTGTTCAAGTACACACAGCTTTTTTTTTTCCCTTCTTATTTGGACATCTTTACTTCAAAAAAAAAAAAAGATGTTAGGCTGCAATATAGTATTGCAGAAAAATCTTTAGACTTCTGCAGTTAAAACCTGAATGTGATGGAATCAGCATATGTGTAAATAATTATAGATTTGTAATTTTATTGTATTTGGCTTAAAGTAATTGAATATTGTTCTTGACAGCATGCACTTTCACGGGTTGTCATATTAAACAAGTATTAAAATGATACCTTTTGTGATTCCTTAATCACTTATTTGGAGAAAATGAAAAAACTTCCTGTAAGGTCTGTGTGGCCGCTATGGTACACAGAGTAAGATACTTTAACACAGTCTATTAGAATATGTTTTCCACTTCTGTGTTTGAGGGACAGTTTGATCACTGTTTGTTGTAGGATCTGAGTCCTAATATGATATATTTTACTTAAACATACCTGAGGTGTCTCATGTTTTATTAGCCTGACAAAGTTTTCTGTTGTTTTTCCTTTTTAAGTTAAATATTCATATTGTATTTGAAGGAGAAAAGGAATTTCATCGCAATGTGAAATTATGGGGAGTAAGTATAAGAACATTGTTTCTATATTTAAATAAAAATAAAAAAACACACAACAAAAGAAATAATACCACAAACCCTCAGCTACTTCTCTTTAAAAGCAGTTTATTTTTCCTTATTACTTATTGAAAAAAAATAAATTGCACATCATTCAGTAATTAAATGTAAATCTAAATCTAGTGCCCCAAGTGACTGGGCCTGACATCAACTCTTATTTGAGAGGAAGGTTAAACAAGATGACCTCTCGAGTTTCCCGCCAACCCAATTTGTCCTAAGATTCTATCCTAAGTATGATAGTGGTGTTAGATATAAACTCTTAACGTTATGTAATTACTTTATGTATGCATTAGACCTATGTTTATATTGTATATACATGTTCACAGCTTGGGAATGGGAAAGGGCTGGCTTTTCCAGATAAGAGAGAACTCCATCTACCTAAATATCTGCTGAAGTCTAGTGATAAGGTACTCTTTTGAACTTAATTCAGTTTTGTAAAGTGAAGTGTGACATATGTTTTCTATTTCAGGTAATTGATGTAAAGAGGAGTTATGTGAACATGACAGCTACAAAGATTGAGGTTACTATGAGAAAAGCAGAGCCTCTATTATGGGCGAGTCTTGAATTACCAGTATCCAACACAGAACAAAAGAAAGAGAATTCAGATCAATAATAATTCCAAGATATATCCCATCATGAAGTGGTGACTTGCTACTGTAATCAAGTATTTAACTTTTATATAGATAGGTTTTTTTTTAATGCTAGACCTTATGTTCCACTCTACCAAAAAAAAAAAAAAAAAGATGCACAGTAAATGAGGGTGTCAGCTTGAAGAGTAATAGCTGGTTCTTCTGCTCTTGCTCCCGTGAGTGTATTTATTCTAGCTGGAGTGTCTCCATGGGAATTTAAAATAAGAGCTATTGCCCTGTGTTTACAATCTTACCTACTATGCACTGACTACCCAAACAGATAAGCTTTCAGTCCACAGCGTGTGTTAATTTTTCAAGTGTTCTGTTTAGACTGGATCTCCTTGGTAGTATATGTTCAATTCAGCACTCTTCATTATGAAGCATACAGTATTACAGATCTGAGTTTTTGAAGTGATAAACATGCAATTCCACATCTAAAATAAAAAGGCACATAAAAATAAATGTGAAAGAACACTTGTAGACTTCCATTTTTGTCTGCTGAAACTAATGTTTGTTTCAATATCTGCTGGCTGTAGAGGTATAAAATAAAAGGTATTTTAGTAAATGTTTCAGTATTTCCCGACTCTTGCTGTCTTTCAGGTATAAAAGCAGATCAGATTAAAATAAGAACAAAGATGGCAAGAGGGGATTTTTCTTATTCTCCTAACTTTGGTACTTGAATTTTTAAATGTAAACGTGAATGGACAGTGAATATGGCTGAATAACAGCATCTCAGCTGTAGAAAATACACAAACTGCAGAATATTGTAAAGTTACCCAGCTACTGTATATATTTGACAGTCTTTACAATGTCTATTCAGTCCTATTCTGCAAAGTTCAAAACTGAATTTTTTCAGAGTGGATATTTTTAGGAGGAGAAGACAGTATGCACTGTAGGTATCTTAGGAAAATCCTTTCTATGTAGATACGCAGAGCTCTTGTTCCTGAGGATGGTAATCTAGGAACTAAATTTACAGGATAAATAAAATCTAAGGAGAAACAAACAACAAGCTTTCAAATGCCCATCTCAAATCATAATTGTACTGTTGAGCTAAAATATTTTAAAAATATCTTTTTGAAGAGCATAGGCAAAATAGTAATTTGAAATCAGGACCTTAAATTTGTTTTCAATTCTGCAGCAATAATGATTTGTAGCTGAAAACAGGATAGTTTTAAAGATGAGACTTCTGTCTAAGGAATAATTCATGCAGTAATATTGCTTTCTATTGCTGCTTGAAATCGTTCCTTAATTTTAGATTGCAGCTGAAAGAAAAATGCTTTAATGTGTAAGTCAACCAAAATATATATTATTATTTATTGTGCCAAAACTTAAATATATAAACAAGTAGTCCTGTGGACTGTGGAATGTGCTGATGCTCATCTATCTACCTTGGCAGACCTGAAATGAGTCCAAGAGAAACAGTGAAAGTAGTAAAGGCATTCTGAAGTCAAGTAGGAATTTCTCAGAATCTTAGTGTTTTCCAACAGGTATAATTTGCGTTGAGTTCAGAGTTCTGTCTTCAGCAGTACTTGAAATCCTTGAAGTAGTAACACATGCATTACTGAAGAAACCAGCCCCAAACACCTAAAAAGTAACGCTGGTGTTGAAATGTTTTAGTGCTTCTCTAACTTTTTCCTTATTGACTTGGAGGAAGTGTGGTTGCTTACTCCTTTGGGCTCCTATTAAAAGTTCAAGTGCCAAGTTCTGCCTGAAAAATTCTATCGAATTCTAATAATGCCTTTTAAACAAAAATAAATACATTTGAAAATGTCAGATGCAGTGAAGTGGTAGGGTACAAGCTTACAAAAATGTATTCCTGCAGTTGTACGTCTAAAAGTTGTTCAGGTGTTCCCCACTGGGGAAACAGAATTTCTTCAAAAACAAAATTTCTTTTTTTAAGCAATTCTTGTGAACCCTGAATATACTAAGCACTTAGTTGAGCAAAATCTGGATGAATGGACTTTTGCTTTAACATTGTAGACTTTGGGACCCTGTAGCTGTTTTTTATACTCCTTGAAACTAGATCCTGCTAGAAGCAGGATCAACATTGTAGTAGTGAGTGGAAGAAAGCTCCTGCAGACAATGTCCTCAGTTTTGCTTTTTTTTTTTTTTTTTTCAGTATTCGTTATTCATTCCTTCTATTCTTGTTGTTCATACTCTCAGCAGGGAACTACAGATGCCTCAGGAGTTGCATAATGACTTTTCCACCTCAGTGACAGTATAAACACTTTTAAAATGCACCTGTTTAAAAACGTGAGCAAACAAAATCCCAGTTTGTATCAGGCACAAAGGTGTAGATTTTACAAATAACAGCCTGCTTCTCCATGGCTTATGATGATTTTCAAAAAGTTAAGCTTTCAGATGGCATATGTCATAAGTCTTGTTTAACTGCGTTCTTAGCAGCTTTTTGTAACTATTTGTGTGCATCCATCATCAAGCTGCAAAAGCTGTATTGCTGAATTTGAGTACTTTGAGCAGGTCATTGTGGTTGCTCAAAACAGTCTCCAACACACCGGTGTTTTACAAAATGACATGTTGATATGGCTAGTGGTATTTATTTTCAATAGAATTGGGTTTGACTTTGACTTTTATTAGTAAGGGGAAAAAAGATAACTATAGTATATGAAAATAATCATAATGCTTCTCAGAAGCAAGTTTTGAGAGCTAAGCTAAACAGTCTTGCTCATGTAGGCTGTCACCTATTTAATAATAGTGAAATTAAATAGGGGAAGTGCGAAAACGTTATGTACTGGGTTATGTGCAGTTCAGTTTGCCCTTCACGGTTTTGAGAGTTGTCCTGTATTTAACAAGTTGTTTAACTTGGGGTCTAGCTATATTTTTATAATTCATAAGACTTTAAAAAGCTATACTGTGTTTCAGAATGGGTTTGCATATTACATGTAGACAGCACATTATATGTCTCAGATATGACTGCCCCAGGGGCATGTAAAACTTCACAATACATTTTTAATGAGACAAAAACTATGTGGGTGCACGAATTTATAACAGAAATCTTAAATCTTTTTCCTCATGCTTAAGTCCATTTTCCTACCTACCATTGTATATCTAAAACAGAACATTTCCTGGAGGAGTTGGAGTTCATTTTTGAACTGTTCACACGCTGTTAGCACTGGGCTGCTCAGATACTCTGTTATATTTTACATGGCACTGATGTAACTTCACAAAAAAATCTTCCATCTGATGATCTTCTGGAACACTTGCATTATCAAGTCACCATTTCAGTAGTTTAGGGATTAGTTATATTAGGAATTTTGCCTTGAAAAAACTTCTACTTATTCTATGTAATGATGCATTTTTTGCTTGCATTCTTTAAAAATGGCATGATTACTGGTTAAATACTGTACCTGTTAATCAATTGTCTTTCCTTATTGCTACTATTTTTTTGTCTTCATTCAGGAAAGAGATCCTATTTAAAGTAATGAGTTACGTGTCTGGAACACTGTTTTAAGGCGCTAATAATTTTGCCATTATAAATAAGAGTCTTGAATTACGGTTGGGGGGGAGAGATGTCTTTTTGCATGGTTGTTTGATTCTGCACATTCATAAAAAAAAAAAAAAGCAGAAATGAATCTCATGTCTTCATGTTCCATTTTTTTCTAAATTTATTCAATAAAATTCTTATTACATGCTGGTTATGCTCGGATTTTTTGACTTCGTTAAGGGAGAGGGCTTCCGTGTAGATTTGTAACACAATTATGAAAACGTGGGCATTTTCCACGGGTCAGTCTGTATACAAGGGAAACTGTGTCCAAGGCGCGCAAAGTTCAACCCATGTTCATAAAACCAACATTTTTCTATTGAATTGCTGAACGCTTTATTTTCATGTTAGCATGAACAGGAATGAAAGAATGTGCTGTGCATGAGTGCCATCAAGTGTGCATTTGTCATCAGGCTTGTGAGTTCAAAGGGAAGGGGGATGTAGAAACAGATACCTGCCATCTAAAGGTATGTGAAATGCATGGATGTGTTTTTCTTCAAATTAATTGATCAGCTCTGTGATGACTGATTGTGGCTGTCCAGAAAGTGTATTTTTTCTTTAAATTTTGTTTTTGTTTTTCAGGCAGTTCTGCTTTGTGACACGGAGCATCCTCTTGAATAGGACATTTAATTTTTGTTACCTACTAAAAGCAACTATTTGAAAAATTAGTTTCTGGTTAAATATTAATAACAGCTGCATTGCAACCAAAAGTCATTCAAAGCTAGCTGGAGGCAGAACTGTACCTTACAGCAATCTATAAAATGTGGTTAGTCCCAGAACCTTGTTCTCTGGAATGTTTATTTTAAATTTAGCATAAATACTGATACTGCAGTAGCGTTACAGAATTCAATGCTTAGGGTTGTACTAACTGTGCTTCTAGCTTAATATGCTTAACCTAATTTGTTCTTCCTCATTGAAAATCAGACTTGTGTATTAGAGGCACTTGATACTGTGCACTTCCAGACCCTGAGGGACTTTTTAAATTTTTAAAGGAGTGCCTTGTAATCAAGTAATATTGTATACATGAACGTTAACCCAAATTTCTGAAGTTCTGCCTTCACTTGTGAATGTAGTTAGCGTTTGGTTTGTTTACTTACTAATATAGTCTACAACAGAAGCGTTCAGAATTATTCTTTGATTGGAGCTCTGAAAATCAGAAGCCTGTCAGCAGCTCTGTTAGAAAATTGTTACTTCAATGAATTTATAAATTAAATGGAGCTCTTATGCTTGCCACGAGCCATGTGTTAGCAATTGTAAAGAAGATTAAATGGAAGCAATGAATGGAGTATGTTTAAATGTAGTTGGAAAATAATTTTAAAGTCTTAAAGGTTTTCAGATATTTTTTGAAAGATACAATATAAATTGTAGAAAACACATTAAGACTGAAGGTTAATACAAAGCAGCAACTTCAACTGTGAATGATCTAAAGCACTGAATATTTGAAATCACAGAACTTTGTAATTTTCCCCTTTTTTCATAAAGGTTCACCTTGTTGCTGTGAGCACAGTGGCACTGAAGCATTTCTTCTTTTTATTTTTCCCCAATAATGTTTTACTTTAAAACACAGACTGTTTCGTTTATTGCACCATTATATTGATCCACAGGGCCTGAAAACTGCAGAGTGGTTGGGTTTGCCCAGTGAAAACTGGTGTAAAACCTGGATGTGGTTGAGTGGCAGCACCACTGAGCGTATGGTTCTTAAGCTGAAGCACATGTCGTTTTTGTGAGTTTTTTCATTTCACAGTTCTGTTATTAGCTTGGATGTAATGTAAATATGTTAGTATTGCATTGTGGCAGCGCCTTATGCCCTCATTTTCCCTCTACGCATTTTAGGTACTCACTGTTGTCTGCAGAACAAGCACTAGCCATGAGAGAGATGATGTTTTGTCACTGAGTGAGACCTTGTTTATATGTCAGAACTTCTGCATAATCTGGTAATAGGTTTTTGGTACAAAACTGAGTGTAATACTGCCTGAGAAGCAAGTGCTGAGTTCTGCAGTTACACTCAGAGTCCTGTATAAATGTATAGCCCTCAGTCAGGCAATCGTATGTCAGACTCCAGGTGGCTAAAAATGATTGATATTTGTGAAAGCAAAATCCAATCAGGCTGAATTATGTGAACTGGGCTGGTTAGAAAATGTGAAAGAAATAAAAAGCTTTCTCACACCCCATTTCTCAGACTTGCCAAGACTATATACAAAGTATGTGTAAGACTACGTATAAGTAGCTGTCCTTACTGAGTGTTCTCTGGAAAATTTGGGCTCTCCCCCCAGGTAGTCCCTGAGTACAGGTCCCTGCTTACAGCTCGATAAATACAGCACTGCCACAGCTGGTAGCAAGGCACCAGCTCCTTCCAGCTCTGAAAGGCCTTGGGACTTGCCAGGCTTGCTTTGTCTGAACTGCTCATCGCCTGCCTGGAGATCTGTGTTAGCTCATTTGAATGTTTTAATAATCTTCTGATGACCAGGCTATTGCCTCATTTGTTTTATCTTTGATTCTCCTTTTATAGTTTATGGTATAAAAATATTTTTGATATAGCTAATAGTAACAGGCTTTTACTCTGTGTGGAGCAACGTATTCGCGGCCCTCACATTTCACTGCAGAGGAATAAAAGCCTGATACATCAGGGGACATGAAAGCTGTGGCACAGGGTGCAAGGTGTGCCAGGAAACAGGTAGTAGCCCCAAACAGACACCAGGATGAGGAAAAAGCAAGCATTAATCCCATACTCCTTGTGAAGGGCTTGGGACTGCTGATCACTGGCTGCAGCTGTCCCACCCCACGCTCAATCAAGCTCAAACTGAGGACCCAGCAAGGCAGTGGAAGGGGTAGATACTAGGCAGTATATAACTGTTTTAACTGGTTTTAGTTTTTCTATAATAAATAGACTGAGATAAAAATTGTTTGGACACTTAAAATTTTAATTACACTAACAGTAAACTTGGCTTTACCTGTAAAGTGTTTCTTTCTGCCCCTAACAGGACAGGGGGGGATGCTTGTGTTTTACTCCTCTGCCCTGGCAGTGGGTGACAATACACCAGTGCAGTTCCTGCACTTCCGTAGGGCCAGGGGCCAAGATAATTCTCTCTGAACTGTGGGCTGAAGATGGAGTTTTAGGGCAGGCATAAGGTGACAGCATGCAGGCTCAGATGGAAAGAGTATGGAAACGTGGCCTGAGAGAAGCAGAGAGCTGAGGAAGCAAAACAGTGTGGCTCTGTTCAGGAGGGAGGTGTTTTGGTTCCAGGAAAATCAGAAGGGAAAAGTGATCTCGGAGCTAAGTCTTTCAGTGCCCAGTGTTCGCAGCTGACCACGCTTCCCTAGCCTGATGTCCTACTGCTTACGGGTTACCTAAGGATGTGTTGCCACAACAGTTGCTGTGTCCAGCAACTGTGGCTTGAGTTTCCTTCTAAAAATACAGCCAAGTTTGGAGATAATGTGGATGGCAGCCTCAGGAATGCGTCAGCAGCTCACTGTCAGCAAGCGAGCCAGCAAAGCACATCTGGGGAAGGTGCCATGTAAACATAGCAGGTCTATTCTTATCTGATCCCCTCCTGTGAAATGCTTTTCCCATTATCGCTGCTCCTGTTCTTTCCCTTTATGGAAGATTGTAATACACGTTTACTTGAACCAGGTCCAGCCCCTCCTACATGAGGTGCTTTGCAAGCCAGTCCTCCTCCTTCTTTCTCCTCCATCTCCCCTTTCTCCTCCTCTTCCTCCTCCTCCATTCTTGGAGCTCCCCCAGGGCTTCCATCCCAAAAATGGCTGTGCCTGACATTGACTTGAAGAACAAACGTAAGTTTTCTTGGATGAGGAAGAAAATATTTAAAGGTGTCAGATCCATCAGGAAAAACACTGATGGCACTGCCATGAGCTGCCTTGACTTCGTGGATTACAGCTGGCCCAAGTACAGAACCAAGCCGTGGGACAGATGGTGCCTAAATCATTTAGGCCGAGTTCCTTCTGCTGATGAACAGCAGTAACTGATGTCCCTGCTGAGCTTTACTCAGAGCTGAAATCTAACCGTGCTATAGACACAGCTAAATTACGGGGTTAAACAGCAGTCACTTGTACTTTACTGGAGATACTTTAAGTCTCAGGGGTGTGATGGCAACAGACCCTTTCAGACCCTGTTGGCATCTTCCAGAATCTCCTCCTGCTGCTGTTTTTCTCAGGATTAATGTGGGGTCACTGTGTAGCTTCTCCCTGCAGATGCTGCACAGCAGCTCTTAACCCCGAATGGCATCACTGCAGGATAAATTATTTCTGCTCTCAAGCAATTTTGTTATTTTCAAAAGACCCACGACTGACATTTTTAATCAGTACCTTTGTTCAAAGAGGAGAGCAATCAAACCTTAAAGGATATATTTATTAATTTTCATGGGTTTCAATCAAGTGCACATGAATAGGGGACCTCTATGGGTTTGGTAATCAGTCTACCTCTAGAATGTAGTAGAGAGGAAGAGAACGAGATTTAAGCTACTTCATACAGTTTTCAGGATGTATATACGTTCATAATAGTTACTAATAAAGTCAAGAAGAGGAAGGAAGCAATGGATTCCAGCTGTGCACTTACTCTGTTGTGAGATTTAATTTCTTTATACTGCTCCAAACAGCACATGGAAACAACAAGAGAGAACACGCTACTTCGTAGCAGCAATGTAATGGCACAGGGCTGCAAAAACTTTCACTGCAAGTGTATGTTTACTGGAGAAACATTTGTTCCCTCAAGTGAGAGGTGGTTTATTTTGTTACTGAGATATTTGTAAATTAAGACGAACGCATGCTACGTCAGATATTTCCTTTTTCTATAGACATTCCTTGTTTGCCTTACCCTCTGGTAGCGCCTAGGGCAGTGACCACTGACAGCTCCCCAGGGAGATGAGCAAATTTAATGGGTTGCCTCCGCTAGGCAGAAGTAAAGAGCACAAAAATGTAGTCACTGTTTTGGTGTCCTCAGCATTGTGCTACCTAATGCTCTCTTATGTGCATGCTAACGAGGTGGGCTAAGGTGACTGCGTTTTTCAGTGGAAAAGGTAAGGGATGGACTGTGGAAGTGTGGTCTCCTTGGGTGCAACAGGCTTGATATGTGAAAAGCAAAGTAACAGTGGATTACGAGCACGGTATCCATAGGTACACAGTCCTTCATCTTTCAGAGATGCTTATGGAAGTGATGCCAATGCACACATGCACTTCTGGGTGGTATCTTCCCCTCAAGCCAACTTCCCAAAGGACTAACAATTGGCATTTCTGGTTCCTTTGCCTGAATTCAAGGCATTTGAGATGAGAGGCTCTTTTGGTAGCCTAGTAGCTGTTAGGTCCACTGCCCCGTTTCTCAGTTCTGTCTTTTTTAGTACCCCATCTGTTCTACTCCCCATAAAACAGAAAGCATTTTATTCCCACAACCTGCTGCAATTTATGGTTGTGAGATAAGCTGTAGTATATTTTACATAAGAGAAAATACCGGTTATTATCAGCTCCCTCACAAATTGGAATGTGATTTAATAAAATTCTTGCAACTTTATTAGTTGTAAAGCAAGTGGATGAGAAGTACATTTAAAGGGCAAATGAAGCAAGAATCAATTCTTTATTTTCTTTTTTACAAATTAAACAGTTTTGTACAATTATCCTTCTCATGCATTTCAGTTTCTCTTTGAATCTATATGCAGCTCTTGATGGAAAGCTGTCTCAGGTCTTATTAGAAGACAGAATTACTCCATAATCTCAAGCCCCATGCCAGTAGCAACCACACGCTCACACTATCATCCATCTCCCTCAACTGGAAGGAGACATCTCTGCATGAAAAAGCTCCACCGGGGGAAAAAAAAAAAAAAAAAAAAAAAAAAAAAAAAAAAAAAAGCTGCCAATGGCTTGAGACTAGTGAAAGCACCAAAAGGAGCAGGGACATCCATTCTGTTACCCCCCACAATCTCTATTTTCCAAAGTGTAAATTAAGGAGGGAGGTGCACAGTGATTTTCAGAGGGGTGGACACTCACTGCACTCGCTGTTTGTGGCTCTCTGCATAAATCCCCAATATCATGGTTTTGGATTTCTGCATAAAAGCAGCTGTTTTCTCTGGTTATGAGGAAAGGCTGGTAGCCCTTTCGGCAATTAGCCAGAGGGCCACTATTTTATTTTCTTTTTTTAGGAAAAGAAAGCAAGTCTGCAAAATGAGCGCTCACCAGTCCTGCAGAATGGGTACTAAAATAGAGATACTTTTGGTGTATTATGTGATAAACGCAATCAGCAGAGCAAGAGAAATGTATGCGCTGAGAGAGATGTATGTGCTTCATTTGTGTTTTTTTTTGCTGAAATGTGTGGTGTTGTTCAGTGCTACGGGCAAGATTTGCTGACAGTTTTGCAAATAACTGGATTGTACATCCAAAAGATGTGGGGCCTCAAAACTGTCAGATCTTTCAGAAAAAAAATCTGATTGGGAATTGAATCTTCCTTCTCCCCACCCGCTTGTCCCCCAGATTGTCTTCCATCCAGGGTTGTTCTTAAAGTTACAGTTTTGCCAGTATCAGAGAAGCAGTAATTTCTAGCTGCGGAGTTGCTGGAGCACAGAGCTCCTGCTCCCCCTACCTGTGCATCTGTGTGACGGAGCTCAGGTACAGCAGGCAGTTCGCAGAGCCTGGGTCGCTGCAGCCTGACTGCAGGGCATTCAGACTTTGCTATTTCAGCTTTTCGAAGCCATCGTCCTACGCTACTTCCTTCAGTGTCCCTGCTGCTGCCTGCACAGTGAAGGCCGCAATGGAAATCTGCCTCTTCACTTCTTCCCAGGCTTCCTGCTGATCTGCTTTGCTTTCAATATCAAACAAGGCATCATAGATCCCCGGGAAGGACTCGCCAGCGTACTTGTTGTGACTGCTTGGAGCAAAGATGACATGTCTGTGGGGAAAGGAAAAAATGTAGGTACACTAAGTAAAAAAAAAAAAAAAAAAAAACATTTAGAGAAACATCAAAAAATGATTGAGCAATTGAATGGTGATAGAGCTGGGAAAGGAATGTGAACAGAGGGGGGAAAATCTATGGGAGAATTCTTGAGAAGAACACAGATTCTTCAGAGGAGAAGTGATTGTATTGGACTTGAAGAGGGCAAAACCATGGCTTAATTTTTTTTTAATTTTTTATTTTTTTTTATAATTAATAGTTGCAGATTTATTTTCAAATTTATTTTGTTCACATGAAGTAATGAAACGCATTTATAGATGCAAAAGATGCCCCCCAACTCGAAATAAATACTAAAACTGCAATAATAGATGCAAGCAAAAATAAAATATATTTAAAAAAAAAATCTCTAAATGTTACCTAACACCCAGCAAGAAGAACTGTAGAAAACAACCACTTCATTCTTCCAGAAGTGTGAACAACAGTTTATCCTAGGAGGTTGGAAGCGTGATTCTCAATTCTACCTGCCTAAGGGGCTTCTGGCGTGGTGTGAAAGCCATCAGGCAGTGAGTCAGATGCACCCAGGCATTAGGAAAACCCAGGCATTAGGGGATGCTGAGAGCAAAGGGAGGCGCTCACACACCTGATGCTGAAAGCTGTCTTCCAGCAAGTGTTCCTAATAACTACAGTGCACTTTTATAAAGGATACGGAGGTGCATAAAGTATTGTCCTTCTCCAGCCCCACAGACCTGTACAGAGAAAATTTCAGTAATAACCAGTTAAGGGTTTAAGCTCATGGGAAGCAGCCAAAGGTGGGAGAGACAGGATTCTCCAGCACAGCCCATGGGCCTTTCTCCATCTTGTGATCTCTGTGCTGTCTGTCCTGAGGGGAGACGACACTCTATCCAGTCTCTCTCTCTCTCCTTACCTGACATCTATCTCTCTTTACCTGACCTTCACAACATACCTGTCCTTGTCTTCTTCCTTTTACTGTACTCCCTTCTTTCCTTTCTTTCCATACAGTTGTTTCTCCACTGAGTCATCACTTGGTACAGATTTACAAGAACAAGGTGTAACAGAAGTAGTATCTATCACATACTCTCAAATAAAGTTCACAGTTATCAAGGCTAATAAAAATAGAGTGCCCGTGAGGGTGTTGCAGGCAAAAAATTGTCCTTGGAGATACTCTCCTTGGAGTTGCAAAGTCACTGAATTATTCCTGAAACAGAATCTGTTGGGCTTTATAGGGCCTCTACAGCAGTCCAGCTGATCAGCCTGTGAGGTTGGGATTCATCTGCAAAACCACAGTGCTTTAGACAGTTAAAAAATTAGACAAGTTAAGAAACTTGTTGCCTTACCTGTAAAACTTCCTTCCTGGTAAGCCAAGAGGATCAATGAAAGCTCTTTCTATAAACATCAGCTGATCATTCATGATTCGCACTGCAAGTGGACTGCAGAAAATGTAGACAATGACATTTCACACAATAAGGAAACAGGACTGCTCGTTTTCATTCAAACACTTTTCCTCTTCTTTGTACAGAAAAAAAAAAAAGTGACAAAGAATGTCTACATTTCACAAAAAGATGAGGTTTTGCAAATGGAAATAATACATGTTTTATTAATGCATTCAGATTTCTGTGTTAGACAACTCGATAGACACTTGTTTAGTATTGCACGGCACTAGGAGGATCCCACGTAACAGCAGGGACAGGAAGGTAGAGATTTAGGTCAAGATATCTAGATTTTGGTGTCCACCTCTAAACCAAGGGTCCAGACTTCTCTCTACAATATACATACATATATATATAAATAGAACAATGTTGTAAGGATGGGATTCAGTTGGCTAAACACAACTACCATGTACCATACACGGTACCAAGGAGCACCTGGCCTCCAACCACTGCACCCAAAGGGCATGGGAGTCCCATAGGGCCCACAGGTTCAAAAGCACCATGTGGGTGTCTTAAATACTCTGGAGCATTGCCCTGTCTCAAGGCATGCTGAAAGTACAAACATTTGTGTCACCTACAGCACTGAAGCTTAGGTGTCTAAATACAGAGCTCAATCAGACTTAAATTTCCACTGCTACCCGCTTTTCCATTTATTACAATAATTGTAATGACTAGCTGATATTTATAAGCTCTACAGACGATACTATTCATCACTGAAAGCAGAATTAATCTTGGCAGATACTGCGTGTCTCAGAGTTCAAGGGCTCTGGTCCATGCTAATCAGACAGGCTCCTTGTGTAGTCACTGGAAAGAAAGAGCTGCCCTGGGTACCTGAGGCAGACGTGATTAATTGCCCCTTCAAAATACAAATTTCACTCCGTGAAATATAAAGGGAATCAGCACAAGTAATTATATCTTCAAGGTAACTAAAAACTGAGCGAGATGAATGCCACCCCAAGGAGTGACCAGACACGCAGACTGCACTAGGAGCAAACCCCAAACTGACACAGGCTTCAGATGGTTTTCATTTTTAACTTTCTCTACCCAAAGGCTGATGGAGGGCTTCAGGAACACCCCTGGACAAAGAAAGGAAAGACCACGGGTGAGATTTTGCTAAGATGGGATAGATTTTTCCAGACTTACTCCTTCTTGTCAACTTTTTCAAGTCTCCTGTGAAATTCAGCAGCAGCCTCTGAGAAGTTCACCACAGCAGAAAAAAGAGGATCTAGAGAAGGACAGACTTTTTTGAACAACTTCAGAGGATCCACAGAGCCCAATATACCTTTCAGCTGCCCAGGGGGAGCAAAACTACATTTGTTTTTCTGTTACACTTGCATTATTTTGCTGTTACACCTGCATTAGTTTTCTTGTCTCTCCTAGCAGTTTAGTTTTTCAGTCTCCATTAGTTTCCCCCGTGCAGACTTTAAGAGCTGCACTCCCAGCAGTAACAGACAAGGACAGTGTGGAACTACGCCAGCAACAGAGCAGAGTGCTGGATACGGCCTTCCCAAGCCCACATCTTGTCTCTGCCTGCCAAGGAGAAGACGCTGGCATTGCAAATGGAAAACTCTGCTGTTTCCCTTTTAACACCAGGATGTACTACAGAGTTTAGGTTAAAAAAAAAAAAAAAAAAAAAAGCCTTACAGATCAAAATACCAGCTCTTCCAGCTGGCTCTGCAAAGGCAGCTGGATTTTCCTCTTGGAACATAATTTCCTATTCATATCATAAGAGAAGAGCGTGCTATTGAATAGTATTGAGGAAAACATTAAAAAAAAAAAGTCACAGTGGTGCACAGCCAGAGATGGGTAGGGTAAAGTTACCAAGCCCCATGCTTGCTGAGGTGCAGCCCGCGAGGTGTCTCTGCCACGACGCTGTGCCATCCCGTGCTGCTGCTTGGTCCCCCAGAATTTTGCCTGTTACACCTCACTCTGGGCTGTAAGTCCTGTTGCTTTCTCCTGCTCTGCCCCTTAGCAGCATGTCTGAGCCACGTAGGATAGCTTGGCCTCAGAAGTAGCTACAGATACCTTCTCCTGCTAATGACGTCAGCTGCGATGATTTTCCTCTGGAAGGGTCAATTTGATACAGACCTGGGAAGAAGTATCGAGTTCTGCAGCTAGTTTTCGTGGAACAAAAGGAAGGTGGATGGTTTGAGGAGGAGAACTTCTGGCCTTAGCACAACTCATTACATAGCTTCACAACTTGCACATTTTGCCCACAAGTTTCAGGAAACTTTAGCTAAAGCAGAGTATCCTCCCTTTGCACAAGAACATGGATTAGGTCATCTCCTAAACCCCATCCCCCGTGGGGAACAAGGCCCTGCTGTGCTGGTAAACTCATCACGCTATTTTAGAAATCACATAGGCTTTCTGTTCCCACGACTCCTGTTGAAAGCTGCTCTGCAGTCTCATCTGCTTTCCATTTCCAGCAAACGTATTTATCCATCACCAGCCCACACTTGCTTGTTCTTGCATTAATATTTTTATTTAGTTTACATAATCAGAGGCACAGATTTTGCCTCTGCAACCTGTTTATGGACTGTGCTTGTCTGCAACTGCGTTTGCCCAGGGTAGTAGTTATCAGTTTGGCAGAGGACAGGGCTGACATCATGGCTGTATCGAGGCAACAGATTATATTTCAGAAGCAGTAGGAGGGGGTTTAAGAGAAAAAAGAAAGGTCATCTGAAAATATATAAGACAATTTGTGCTCATGTTCATGAACTATTCAGTGCTGCCACTTCTGGTTATTTTAAAAAATATTATCATCAATTTTATTTATTTTTCTTCCCCTGCAGACCTTAGCTCCTGATAGCATATTATTACAAGTAGTATTTCATGAGAAAAAAAAATAAGGTTTCCAGTGTTCATTGTTGCAGAGGAGCAGCTGAAATATGAATACAAAGGCAAATAAAAAAACTTCCTCAATTGTTGTGAAGGACAACTACGTGATTTATTCAGGCTTAATTAACAGCTTTCTGACATTCAGTGCTGTCAATAGGCAATTCTATGAAAATGCTGAGTGAAATGAATTTCAATTTGCAAAGTATCATAAAAGCTATCTATTCATTGTAATGCACTCTGGTGCAATAGATTATACAAAAAAATAAAAATCATAGTTTCTTTTTGAAGAAATAAATCAAAACTGATCAGGCATCAGAGAAGAGACATGAAAATAATGAAAAGACTGGAAAATAAACCTTGTAAAAAAAAATGGCCAAAATGCCACGTCTATAAAGTTACTAAGGAGAGAGTTAAGTGATAGGAAAAAAAAAAGACAAAAAAAAAAAGATTGCTTCTAAGAATAAAAGTATATATATCAATTGGAAATTAATTTGGGCAAGTTCTAATCTGAAATGAGAAGGAAACACAAGCAAAGAAAATAAATTATTTAACAGAAAATTTGGTAGTTGTTCTAATAGTGCAAAAAGAAAGTCCAATCTTGATGTTTCCCCAGATGATATGCTACAGTTAACACAAGAATGTATTGAAATAAATCTCTTATATGATATCTCAGACCAGACAATCCATCACAGAGGGCTTCCTCTGTCCCAAGAAGCCTTTTTACAAAAAGAAAAAAAAAAAAAAAAAAAGTATGCCTTTTCAAAATACTCAAGAACTTTCCACCTAAACCATTACAAGATTTAAATGTCATTTTAGTTTTCCCCAAGTGAGGATTTGATTTGAATTACTTCACATGTTTCAGACAACCCAAACGAGTACTGCATCTTTGAAAAGCCAGTTTATGTCTCTAACCCATGGGTCCATCAGATACCAGGTGGATTAGGACTGACTGAAAATCCTCCATTGTACAGAAACACTAGGGGTGAACAAGGCAAGGAGAAAGAAGAAAGAGACACAGACGGAAAAAAAAAAAATTGATTGTGGAAACTATCCTAGTTTGTGATCCAGAGTACTCTGCCTCTTCCGTTCCATTTTATATCCCTCATCACAATGTTTTCAAGTGCTCAGTAAATGTATTTATGCAGAAGTTGGAGAGGGCTTCTGTTGCCTAAATGTGGTACCAGGCACTGACACAGATGGTAAGCAGGTTTCCCAAGATTAAGCCTCTGGCTGAGGAGGAAAGGACACCTGCATCTCCCAGGTTTCAGACAGTTGCTCCAAACATTTAACCTGTCCTCTTCTTTTAAGCAAGAGAATATAATCTGGTCCTGGCTGAGAAGCAGGTCAATACTATTTCTTTGTTCTGCGTTTGATTGTGGTTCATGACTGCTCGTGAGCAGTGTAATAAAGAACATAATTAATAACATGCATGAAAATTATTTTAACTCTCTCATCTAACCAATAATGTGATAATACTGTGTTAGGTTTAGAAAGATTTTTTTAGAGGAACTTTCTTTATTATGATGGCAGAATTGAAACAGAAAAGGAATTCAGTTTCAGAGAGAGAACAGATATATCATGTCTCTGCATAATTCTAATTAATGCACTCAATAAATTCTGCTGTGGCTATTACTCACCAAATGACACTTTGTAAGTTTTCAGCTGTTCTTCATGTTTCTTGGCCAGTTTATAAATTCTATTGCTATATCCTTTTAAGGCTTCTCCATAATCTCTACAGTCGAATGGAATGATCTGGGAATCTGCAAGTTCATAAACCAGTTTGCCTCGTAACTTGGCAATTGTTAGCTGTTTCTTGAAGGTGGGGTCATAAAATTTTTCCACTAACTCAAAGGTCTCATACACAGTGTGATAAACAGGATAATTGCTGAATTTGTCTGCTTTCTGAAAAAGAGCAAGCAGATTTGTCAGTGCCATGTATTCTAACTGCAGTTAACGGTTTTATTGATGGTACGATATTTTGCACAGCATCCAAATCAAAAAAGCTATTTCCTACAAAACACAATTTGCTATCCTTCCCATTTTTGTGTGTTCATCTTAGGAAAATGAAACAACCTGAATCCATGGACTGTCACACACGATTAAGTGAGCAGGCTTCCTTCTCTCCATCTACACAGACCTGACTTCAGTTCCCTTGTACAGAGTGCCTCCACTGAAAGTGAAATCAGCCTGCAGTTCTGGATCGCAGAAATCCTCAGTCATGGATCCTTTTTATGTGGCATGGCTTTCCAAACAATATCAAGGAGGATGTGTATATTAAGGGGACTTCTAATAGTATGATGGAGTGAAATACACACCCCCAAACAGATTCTATAAATATCCTTTTGAGTACTTGACAGCCTATAAAATAAACATATCACTGTAATGTTTTATTCTCCAAGCTAATAGGTTTCTTATTTAATTAAAAAATGGCACTGATGTACAAATGAGACAAAAAAAAATGTTGAAGCTTTTTTTTTACTAATTATGAATAAATGCTTTTAAAAGATGACCGGTCAGCCCTATTGAACTCCTTCAAGCAATCTGCATGGCTTACCCTATTCTTGGTGTAACGCACTCTGCCCGATGCAATTCCCAGTCGCTGGAAGTAAGCTTCGAAATCACTGCCTGATCCCAGTTTGTTTATTCTATACGTAGAAAAGACAACATGTCATAGAGGGAGTACTTATTTTATAATATTATAGTAACTTATGCAAAATGTAGATTTTCAAAGAAATGGAGGTCAAGGCTTCTGAAGGGCACACCAGGGACACTAGTAAGATCAGAGAGTAGACGAGCAGCAAGCTTAATTACTGTAACTGGTTTTATTCCAACACACTAATCCGGTATCCAATATTACTAGGAGAGTCGTTTAAAGGTAGCGACTCTGATTATGACACTGGCCACATTAGGAAAAAAATGTACATAGTATACACAAGAGCTGTAGATTTGCATCAGATAAGCCTCTGCAATCTTAAAATATTAAACATCTATTTCCAAACTAATAAGAATTGGGAGGCAATCTATGTAAAGACAGATGTGTTTATATACTTAGCATATTCCACAGTACAAAGACTGGTAAATAATTTCCACAGCAGAAGATTAGCATTTATTACTTACAAGTAAATATTGCCATCTGCTGGGTAGGTGTGGCAAGACAGAGGAAAAGAAAAATAAAAACAGTAATATAAACCTGAAATATTCTCAGCATTTTCAAATATTTATTTGAGTTTTATATTAAGTTTTAGGGTTAAATGTCTAGCCAGAAGAATAATTGGCATTTCTCAGATTAAAAAAAAAAAAAGAAAAAGAAAAATAATCCAGCTAAAGCCCTCCTGTTAGTATACATTTCTCAAGAAACTATTTGTTTCAGCTGAGAAGGATTAGATTTAGTGGCTTTTTCAAAAGGAAGAAATCTTAGTGAGTCTAATGAATCTAGAAGATCATATTGCCAAGGGTCATACATCCAGAACATTTGGGTCAAATCACACAAGGGGACAGTTCTACTCACCTTATGGGAGTGTAAGGTTTAACCCTGCCAGTCACAGGCTTAGACAATGTTTTGAAGTTTTAATACCTTCAAATACAGATTTTTAATGTACATCCATTATATAAATAAAAAAATAATTATCATAAGAGCTTTTTAACTACTGCTCTAGGCAGTTTTTTTCAACAGAGCATTTGCTTAGCCTAACAATCTTATATTATCTCATCTGGTAGGGTGACTAAACTATACTTTAAATTCTTTCCCTGCCCTGCACTTCCATGATTGCTCTTCTATTCATAAGAAGCATTTAAAGAGTGTGAGGTTTCATCTTGCAGTGGGTATAGATCATCATTTAAAAAAAAGGTCATACAATTTTATTTGATTTTAAAATCAAATATTGTTGGAGACACCATGTACTAAAAAGTTTTGTATTGCTGTCATCAATAGCAATACATCTTCAAGAATTCTGTAGAGGAACCATGCTATGATATGATTAAAATATTGGGAAAATAAAAACAGATTAACAACTTACCTGGGATAACTATTATTTTCAGGTGCAGGGTCTTTCTCAAGCCAACTCTCATAGAGAGACTTCTTTTCATAACCCTCATCAGGGCTTGAAATCTGAAGACGAAAAGATTATAATCTCACTGGAAGTATCTCTAACTGAAATCAGTATCAAAGGAGACATTTACAGCTATCTGCATTGATCTGCATTGTTCTTAATCAATAGTGTTGCTGTATGCAATGAAGTACACATCATTTATTTACATTTCTTCTATACAGTTATGGATCCCAACTGTAAAGAGCATCTGACAGGCACTTGGACCCTATCACAGACAGTACAGCAAGGTAAAAGATGAAGGATACTAGCTTGAACCCATCAGTTTTTCGAAGAAATTGGAAGAATACTTGGGATTTCTAGGATTTCTTACCACTTTATTATAGCCCTGTGTATGCACATGCACAGGTGCACGTAATAGCACTACGGAGCTGCTCCAGCAGCAATCCTTTCAGCAGGCAAGCGGAGAAGAGAGCCCTAAGCCATCACAAGTTTGCTTCACACAGCAACAATATTCTCTCGACAGGTTAAGCCTGAAATTTGCCTGCTCTTTGGTATAGGATTTACGCTAGAAGGAAGGGTCGTAACCAGTCATTAACTATATTACAGCAGTGTCAGGGGAATTAAACCAAGACTGGAGCCCTGTTGTGCAAGACATCGTGTGTACAAATGCAGGTCCCACCCCTACCTTAAAAAAATGGAAAGCTGTGTAATCATGAAGGGAAAGGTAAATACTAGTACAGCCATAATACAGCTGGGAAAACTATGAAGCAGTAGGATGTCAATTGACCAAAGCTGTTAGAAAATCTGTGGCAGAGTTACACATAAATAAAAAGTCTGGCCCAGTAGTCTCCAGCTACACTTATCAATCTTTGTTAGTTATGGCTAAAGCCAGCATGGTCCTTTAAATATAAGTTTGGCTATCATGTGCAGAGGATTGGGATTTTTTTTTTTTTTTCAAAATACAAAGCATAAATGTGCATGGTTAGATACATAGTCCCACAGTATTGTTGAGTCTTAAATGCTGCACTGAAAAATATACGGACTCCAAATTGAAAATCCTAGGAATTCTGACCTCTGGGGTTATGGCAACAACTAGCAGAAAAAAAAATAACAACTTTGTGAAGCAACCATTTGACTGCTGTCATTTTCAGGGCACTTTGGTCAAGTTCTATGGCTAAATTGAAAATGGCATATTAATAAGAGCAAGCTGAACTCTGACATATGTGAGTAACAATACTCCATGCTCTGGCAGAGATGTTATTCTGACAACTGTGGTCACGTCAAAACCATTCAGCCCAACTTAGACGCAAATCTAGAATCAGCACAAGCTCACTGCTACCTCAAGGAAGACATGGCGTTCTTTAAATACAAATGCAAAGTAAAAAGTGATGAAGAGAACAGGGGAATTGGAGTTGGACTATTGCAGATGTTGGCTGGTGAGAAACAATTTCAGAGATCTAGCAGTACTTCTGGGCCAAAAGAGATTGCCAACTGCTAAACATCCCATCTGTACGCTAAGGACTACACTTAAATGCAGAACTCCTTGAAAGATGACACTTCGTCTGTACACTACGTTTTTTGGTGATAAGTGGTTCACAAAAAAAAAAATATAAAATGGGATGAGCAAAGAGCTCTTGGGGTGTATGTCAAAGATTTTGGTCTAAGAACACACACCCAACATCCAAGTTTGGATGTTGGACTCTTCCATGTGAACAGAAATAACTTTCTTTCAGACATGCATAATCACCCACATCTGCACTAATGTTCTTTCACTTACTGGGCTTTCTGAATGAAATCCAACCCCATGCAAAAGTCTGAAGCAAAGCATAGGGAACATTTCAGTCCCGTTTCCAAGAATTAACTAGGACTCCTAAGGTACACAGGACTTCTGACTATGGCTATTCAAGAAACTAGCTACCAGCATATGCAAAGACTTTATGGATTGAGGCTCTGATGTGTCCATCTAGCCTCCCAGTCTCTTCCAAAAACAGCCCTGCAGTCAGAATATCAAAACTAAGAAAATAATAATTTTGCCTGAATTCTTTTAGCCATTACAGAATTTAGTTGTTGTTGTTTTTTGTTTGTTTATTATTAATTATTATTATTATTATTATTTGTTCTTGTTGTTTTAAGATTATTGGAAAAGACACAGCTTAGCAGAGGTATAGATCTTAGTTATCTTTATAGTAAGCTACCTAAATACAAGCAGATCCCTCTGCAAAATAAAGCTTCCATGTTGCTTTAGTTTCTCCCCCTTTTGCTAATTCAATTCACTGGAATTTTTAAAGCTCCAGAGAATAAAGATGTTTGAACCCTTACATTAATTTTATTCTGTGATGCCAGAATCAGCGAACCAAGGAAAAGATATAACGTATTTCTACAGTGTCTCTCAGTCATCTCTATACATGTTTTTATGCCACCAGAAATGATGGCAGAGGTAGAAGCAGTCTTTCAACAAATGCCCCTTGGTATCCCTGACTTCTCTCACAGAGTCCATCAGACCATCTTTTTCCTTGGGAAAATTTCAACAACCTCTATTAATGATCTTACAGGAAAGTTCAAAAGGGTGTGAGAGAAAGGTTTCACAACCGGTGAGGTATGGTTCGCTGGAGGTCACTTGTGACACATCAACACTGGTAAATTAAAGATGGTTTGGAAATTTAAAATTTAAAATTTAAAATTTTCCTCCAGAAAAAAATATGGCAAGGAGTATCTTAAATTTATTTGCCAAAACAATGAAAAAAAATAGTCTAAAGAAAGAAAGGATTACAAATGAGATTCTTTGGACAGAGACAATATGATAGAAGAAAACTGCACAAAGTGATTGAATGTGTATGGAAGGCAGAGGACAGTAGAGAATCAGAATGCTGTTGCAGAATTCTGCTCTGTGAAAGAAACAGAAAAGAAAAAAAAAACTTTTTTTTTTGTCTATAAGAAACTAATAAGAAAAAGAAAA
The DNA here is from genome assembly GCF_040182565.1 of Anser cygnoides. NCBI lineage: Eukaryota > Metazoa > Chordata > Aves > Anseriformes > Anatidae > Anser > Anser cygnoides. The sequence continues at coordinate 202,733,628 of NC_089873.1, forward strand.
AAATCTAAGATGTTCCAGCAGTAGCTTTAAGGAACTCAACCAACAGTCAGACTTCTCACTGACAGCTCTCTACCATAAACTCATCCACTTAACAAATGAAGCTATGAAGAATATGAATAAATAAAATGTACTTCTAGGAGCTTTTTAGCAAGGAAACAGCGTGGAATTATGAAGTAGTTGTCAGGTTTTCTGTTGCTTATATTACTCTTCTATTGTTAAATCTTAAATAACACTGAATAAGAAGATTTTCAAAAATGCCAGCCCTAAGAACTTCATATGGTATGTCAAAGGAAGTTTCCTACCCAAAGCCAGCAATAGTTGAATAGTTGACTTTAGATCAAAGAATGAGATGCTATTTTTACCCCAGAGCATATTTTAATTTGATTATTTTTTGCAGAAAAAAGAAAAAAATAGATCCCTGGGTAAACAGGTTGCTGCACAGAGAAAGTAAATTATTCTGACGAGGACCCTGCAGCACTAGGAACATAGGAATTTGTATAGGTGAAACAGACTGCCCTTCAGTGTGCGAAGTGTGACAGCTGATGACTGAACAAGCACAGCTTCTTCCCCTGCAAGGAAGAAAGAGTACAATAAAAAGAGTTGATAAGAAAATAAAATGTAGAAAATGGAAGAAAAACAAGGGAACAGCATAGATAAACCACCTCAGGTTCACATGATGGCATTTCCAGTGTCAAAAGAAAATGTACTGCATCTGAAAATAACTCACAATGAATGCATCTTATGGGAAGGGATACTCATAGCTGGAGCCATCCTACCAAGTGAAGTTTCAGTGCAGATTTCTAGATTAGACCAAGTCACCTAGGTTCCCTTAATAGCAGGGGAAGAAGATTCTTAGAGGGTTCTGTATGCACAAGAGTAGACAACCACATTTGGGTAGATGAATCTCATCCTATTTCTACCCATTGCCTTTAAAGGGAGCCTATTTTCCTATTTTCCTTAAGTCAGACAGAGATGCCTTCACTTAATTGAGATGAGGATAGCGACAATGGCTCATGCTATGTGCCTCAGCTGGTTAACAACTTATACAGCCAATGAAATTTCATGCCTTAGTGGATCACAGTCCTTCAGCCTTATAATAATTCATGCTGAGAGGTGAAAGCAAAGGAGACGTACTACAAGGCCACTTGTAGTCAAGCAAATCCACACATCTGGCCTATTACAAAACCCACTCAATCCTTTCATATTTATCATTGTGTTTCAGGGTCTCAGTGAGAAATGGAGAAGAATCGGGTAGAACCAAGAAAAAATGGTAGCTTGCCAATGTGAAAAGTAATAGATTTTAGATTTGAATAGGTTGCACTTGAAATCAAAATGTAAAATGCAGTTTATTTCCTTGAATGCTTATTTTAGAGAATTGATTTTGCTCAAGTGTTTAATTATCTGGAATTTATTTATTTATTTTTGGACTTATCTATATAGAATTATAGAGAGAATCAGAATTATCTCTACATAATATTATCTTATTATATATTGCAAATAACATTCCACTTATATTAGTGATACATTTCAGCCTTCCTACAAATACTGAGGAACTGTGAGCCTGGACTATGTACCACTGAAGGGATATTTGACTCTAATTTTGATAGGATCGAGATTCTTCCAGCATGGCTACAAGGTAAAAAGAATATTATTCAATAATCCAATTTTATCCAATAAACTTGCAATTTTACATTCTCAGAAAGTCACAAATAATAAACACTCTGATTCAGTACCTCTTTTGTTAGATTATACACCAGTCTGTAGAGAAGAGGGGTGCAGTCAACTCTTAATGTGTAGTTGCCTGAAAATGAAACACAGACATGGAAATCTTCCCCCGCATACCATCGGCATCGTCTTCCTAATGGATTAGTCCTGCAGTTCCTTCTTAGACAAACTTCTCCTTGACTCTAAGGCAAAGAATTTAGATCTTGCCTTAGAATATATACAGAAACAGACTATTTATTCGATCACCATGTAAAAGCTACTGCTCCTACACAACAGCATTGCATTGGTTATGGTACATACACAGTAATGTAATAAAGCCTTCCCATAGTTCTAGAATATGCCCAACTGTCCCTCATCTGCTACAAATCCTTGTCACTCACATGCTCCCCAAAGCTTGTATTAAACAGAAGCAGTGGTAACATCCTAGAAAAAGAAGTAAAAAATAAGTCAGTGCATTCAGGAACTGACATTTACTTTGCAAGATTTTTTAAGAAGCTTCTCAATGCAGCTGTTTCTTCTCTTACCATGAAGAGAACTTTTGCAATTTTTTTTTTTTTTAGATTGTATATGGAAAAAAAAAACACAAGTCATCTTCTGAGTAAGAGACTTGTAAGACTTCTGGCATTTTGTAATTCAGTATTAAACCTCACCCATACAGAAGGCAACAAAGCTGCAGAGTAGTGTCTTCATCTACTCTCTTCTGAACATCCCCTTCTACCACCATGCTGTAGCTTCTTCACTTTACACCCATGAAGTTTCAACATTCCCTGGGGGCTATTTTGAGCTAGGTATCTCCTCCCAAAGCTGTCTCAAAGAGCCCCATTGGAAATAAACTTTTGCCACTACTGAGGTAGGTAGGCTGTAAAGCAACCTTCTCTGTAGGCTACAGCCACCCAGCAGCAGCTGGGATGGACAATAGCAAAGGGGAGTGAGAAGGCTTCGACGCAATGAAAGACAAGCTGTCAGATAACACTGCTGCTGGGTTTTGACACTGCTTTAGGCCTTTTGGTCATCCTTTGCATGGTGTGCACTCACAACAGGACTCAACTGACAATTACAGAAAAGCCCACGTTGATGGAAAAAAATATTAGGTAAAAATAATGTTTCCAAAGAGAGCCTATATTTGAGAACTGAAAATTAGAGTCACAAAAATGCCTAAAAGGATGACCCACTATTCCTGTCTTGGGTGCTAAAGGACAATCAATAGAAATAATTTGCTGTTCAAAACATGGCACAAGAAGCACTGTAGTGTGATGATAAACAAAGTAATTCCAGAGTATATGGATGTTATGGCTCTACAGGGGATGCTCAGAGTGAAGTGAAAGAAGTCCAAGATACTTAAAACAGTCCACTGAAGATGGTGTTCTTTTTCTTTATGTATTTCTTTTCCAGTAGTTTTACTTTTGCATTTTCTTTAATGCATAAAACAAAAGGCATGTTTGAATAATTAAGATTTGGAAGAAAATTGTTAATGCAGCAGCATGTTGGCTGCAAATCAACCAAAAAAAAAAAAAAAGTGTTATGATCCATGCTGAGAATATGAAGTAGTTGTAAAGCTATTATTTCATCCGTGAGATCTAGGCATGAAATTCTGCTCCACTTTTTACACAGCATGTAGGCTACATAATTGAAGGAACAGCTCTGCTCTCCTTATACCCCAACTCCAACCGAGCATTTAGAAACTGGGTTTGGCTTTTCTTTCCCTCCAATCCTTTTGTGACAGATAGAATTTTCAGCTGACAGGAATAAAACAAAATTTTAAATGTGCCTATTGATATCCATTTTATTCACACAGAGAAAGCCCAAATAAGTTGGGTTTAACATGGGAAGAGCAATGCCCTAAATAACAGAGGATATGGTGCAGAACAGCTTCACAGGACTCTACTGACTATTATTTCAGCATAGACAATAGCAAATGAAGCCCCTCTGTAATAAAGCTCAGAATAATTTAAGAGGGAAATTGTCCTGCTTATTCTGATTTAGGTCACCGTGCTGCCTCCAGTTTCCAAAGTCCAGTTTCTAAGCATCATTCCTGTATGCCAGATTCCTCTCAGAATCTGAAGGGCATAGTAAATTCAATAATGGGGGATCTCTTTCTTTTGAACCACTCTGGAGAGCTCATTTTTCTAGGACGGTGTTGCCATAGTATGTAACTCCTTGCAGAGCCTTCCTGCTCATAGCAATGAACAAAGGTGACTACGCTGTCCCAAAGCAACAAAATGTTTTCCCACCCCCACAAATGTAAGCCCAAGGTCTTGACACTAATTGTCTTGAGACTGTAATAAATTATAGTGTCTCAAGATACTGTACTTCCACAGTAAATTGAGCTGGAGCTGCAAACAGAACAAGGAACAGTCTGTTATATATCAAAACTGTAATTGTATATTAAAGCTAAAGCAGTTAAGCACTTAAGCAGTTTTACAATTCAGGCTGCTCAATTCATTAGCACAGAACACTAAATTCTAGAGGAGGCATTCTGGCAGCCAACTGCAGCTCATGGTTGGAACCATTTGCAAGAAGAAAGCAACATGAAAATGTAAATTGTTCTCTCCACTTAATTCTGCATTTGGTACAGTTATGCTGAATGTCACCTCTATTTTGCATTTGCTAGCTCTGGACACAATAAATAACACACAATAACTATTAAAGTTGACATCCGTAAAGTAAAGTGAGTTTAAAAATAGGACACACCTTCTATAGAAGAATCTGTGTTGATGTAAGCAACTGCCCGTTCCTGGAGGACTCTGGCATTTTCCTAGGGTTGTAGAAGTGCAATTATTACTTTTGATTTAGTGACATTTAGTCAAGATATTAAGTACATTGTTTTTTACCACCTTACCTTTAAGACCCATGTCAGAGAAGTAGCACAATGTACTTACTAATTATACTAGTATTTGAGGGTGGCTTAATGATCTGGGCATACAAAATTCACTCTTACATCTGGGACTCAATTTTTTCTGGGAACCACCCACAAAATGTATGTCTGTCTGCTGCATCACACGGGAGCAAGACAGGACAGGAAAAATAATGCAGAAGACATGAAACTGAGGGGAGTGACCCACCAGAGGGCCATGCTGCCAGCCAGAAGAACCTCAGCAGGCTGGCAAGGTGGGCTGACAAGAGCCTCATAGCGTTCATCAAGGAGACGTGCAGGGTCCTGCCCCTGGGGAGGAACGGCCCCCGGCACCAGGACATGCTGGGGGCCACCCGGCTGGGCAGCAGCTCTCAGAAAAGGGCCTGGGGGTCCTGGTGGGCACCAGGCTGAACGTGAGCCAGCAATGGGCCCTGCTGCTAAGCAGGCCGATGGTGTGCTGGGCTACATGAGGCAAACACGGCCAGTAGGCTGAGGGAGGTGATCCTGCCCCTCTGCTCAGCACCAGTGAGGCCGCACCTGGACTGCTGGCTCCAGTGCTGGGCCCACAGTACCAGAGAGACCTGGGCATAGTGGAGAGAGTCCAAGATCAACCACTTTTTGAATGCGCAAAATATGACTGTGAGATGATCTAGGATTCCTCAATGCCTTTAATTCCCAGTTGTTCATGTCAGATTCCAGCACTGAACTCACTTTTAACACTGATAAACTGATAAACTGGGTATTGCTGTCATTTCTACACTCTTCCACTTCAAAAAGGGATGAATCAAAGCAATGAATTTGACTGTTTTGAGTCAACCAAACATTGCTTTCATGCTAAATATATACACACACAGGCTTTATTTTTTGCAAACTGGCAATTATGTTTGAAATTGATATTCTAATCACTAAGTGGTATTTTACTAAATCTTGGCTTTGTAATAGATATTCTAATTAGGTTAGTAACTGATATTTGATTCATTCCATTTATAACACAACTCATCATTTGTAAGTCACGTGAACTGCAAATTGGATTGGTAAGTGATAACTCTGAAATGCAATTGGTATCTTTAAAACAAGAAGTAGAAAAGATTCTGGAAACAAACAAACAAACAAAAAAAATGAAGGGAAGAAGGGAGGAAGTAAGCTTGGATATGCATACACATGGCCTTATATATGTGCAAAAGGTTATTTGCAACATAATGAAATTCTTTCATTTATGAGCAATGGAGATCGTTTATGTAACAAAAGGATGTTGCCACAGTTGCAGAGTCTTTTTGTTACTTTACCATCACAGAAAACAGTAAACATAGTGGGTTAATTTTCCTCAAGATTTAGTAGGTGACAGATCTGGCAGCTACAGAAAACACAAATGTAAGCTGTGAGGAAAATCTCTAGAGAAACTAAAATCTAATTTTGGTGTCAAAGAGGAGGAATGCATACCACCAAGATAAAGCAAGAAAACAATAATATAAAAACACTGAGGTTCAGATATGAATGGTGCTTATGGCTTTCTAATCTAGTACAGCTGCCATCACATGAAATGCAATAGATGATAGATTACCAGCTATTAAATTATTAAACAAGAAACACTGCAGAACAGAAGTAGCAATACAAGAACAAGTACAAAATAACTAATTTATTCATGACTTGCTCAAGAGAAACAGATCTTTTAAGTATCATGCTTTCATATTCTTCATAGTTAAAACAATTGTTCTTTTTTTTTTTTTCTTGACAGTATCTAAAAAATGAACAGTCAGATAGAGAATGGAATCACAAATAAAAGAGTAATATACACTATATTTTTGTCATCAGTGGAGCTCTGGTGACATAAAGTTTTAAAGCAAATCCTTTAAAATCCCTCAGTAAATGATTTTAAAGATTTAAACGATTTAAATAATTTTAAATTATGCTTTCTTTATCTAATGTCCCACTAACTGATAATAAGATGCAGGGAGTCAATTGCACCTGGAAGCTGAATGGTTTATGGGAGTGCAAATCCAAGGGAAGAGAAATCACAGCTTTGTTAACAGAAGAACGATGGAATCCCTTTGGTATTGGGAGCACAGTTCTGGTTTTCTCCTCCAATTGTGTCATTTTGATATGTAATTTTGTAGTTTACTGACACACATGCCAATAAATTAAAATAACAATATTTAAATATTTTCTTGTACTGATTTTTAAAACTCTAAGTTTTCTAAATACAGCCTTGTAAATAAAATTCTAACAAAAAAAAATGTTAAACCATTCAGTACCAATAAACTGATGTAGTTCAGCAGAACTGTATTTCTGTGAGAAGTTAGATAGGTAACTTGCATAAATATATGAGGGCCTTGCAGCACCTGAAGAGGAATCTGTTGTGCTCCAATTTTAATTTGAAGTTACTGATTGCAGTCTAGTGATAGACACCACTGGGCTCTGTACCTTCCTGCAACAGACGTCCAAGTTATGCTTTCTTCACACTATTCTTTATTTACCTCAGCCCATTCTGTGGAACCCAACAATCCAAATTCTTCTGCATCCCAACTAGCAAAAATAATAGTTCTTTTTGGTCTCCAACCTGCAATCACATAGTTAAACTTGAAAATTCAGCTCAAGTTAGAAAGTCTAGTAAAAGACCAACACAGTTAATTGAATCACTTTTAAAAATTAGCACTTAATTGATATAGCAGTAGAAAAAAAAAATCCTCTCTAAACCCTTAGAGGAACATATTACTACAGAAGCATTTCTTCCTAATGCAAAATTTTCATTCTATACACCTAAAAGGTTAATCTTCTACTGATGAGAGACATGAGGGAATAAATTCAGCCAACTAAGATGCAATGATACACGTGCAATTCTTCAATGTATTTGCATGTTTCATAATGAGAACTACAACTTTCTGCAGAGGTGAAAAGTTAAATCAACACAACTGCTTCTGGGAACGTTCAGCATAGTCCCTCATTGTTGCTGTTTTCCATATCCATCGCTTTAAGGCTGCAATAAATAAGTTACCTTCCATCTTCATTTTACCAAAACTCCGAACAACCTCTTGAAGAACAGCTGCGCCTGTAGTTGGATCAATACCACCAAACACCCAGGAGTCTCTATGACCTCCAAAAATAATATATCTATCTGGAAACAAGCACACAATATCAATAATTACTTAAATATACATTTAGATTATCTGTATTTCCATTGATTCTGCTAGTATTATTTAACATTTTTGTCAGTGACACAGACAGTGGGCTCAAGCACATCCTCAGCAAGTTTGCTGATGACACCAAGCTGTGTGGCACGGTTGACACACTGGAGGGAAGGGATGCCATCCAGAGGGTCCTGGACAGGCCTGAGAGGTGGGCCTGTGCAAACCTCATGGAGTTCAACAAGGCCAAGTGCAAGGTCTTGTACCTGGGCCAGGGCAATCCTAAGCACAAACACAGGCTGGGCGGAGAATGGATTGCGAGCACCCCTGAGGAGAAGGACCTGGGGGTGCTGGTGGATGAGAAGCTCGACATGAGCCAGCAATGTGTGCTCGCAGCCCAGAAAGCCAACCTTATCCTGGGCTGCATCAAAAGCAGTGTGGTCAGCAGGGTGAGGGAGGGGATTGTCACCCTCTGCTCTGCTCTTGTGAGACCTCACCTGCAGCCCTGTGTTCAGCCATGGGGCCCCCTGCACAAGAAGGATACGGACCTGTTGGAGCAGGTCCAGAGGAGGGCCACAAGGATGATCAGAGGGCTGGAACAGCTCCTCTGTGAAGACAGGCTGAGGGAGTTGGGGTTGCTCAGCCTGGAGAAGAGAAGGCTCCAGGGACACCTTACAGAGGTCTGCCTCTGTAAGAGGCCTACAGGGGGGTACAGGAAAGCTGGGGAGGGACTCTTTGTCAGGGGGTGTGGTGATAGGACAAGGGGGAATGGCTTTAAACTAAAAGAGAGTAGGTTTAGATTAGATATTTGGAAGAAATTCTTCACTCGGAGGGTGGTGAGGCCCCGGTACAGGTTGCCCGTAGAAGCTGTGGATGCCCCATCCCTGGAGGTGTTCAAGGCCAGGCTGGATGGGGCTTTGAGCAACCCAGTCTGGTGGGGAGTGTCCCCGCCCATGGCAGGGGGGTGGAACTTGATGATCTTCAAAGTCCCTTCCAACCTCCCATCAATTCTGTGAGTCTATGATTGCATCCCTACTTGTGTCAAACAAATTAATTTTAATATCAGCATTAGAAATGTATTTTTAAGGTAATCTTCAGTCATTCACTTAGTCTATTGAAGGGTATATATGAAGACAAGAAATATTTTATATATATTTTTCCACAATATAGGATGTCAAGGTTTCAAATCATCATTAGTTTTCTGTAGTTCACACTGTGTTAAGATTTCTAAGACAAAATGCATGAATGCTGTAATCCTATGATAAAATGAAACATAAAATATTCTTTGACACCTATCATTCTAGCATTCCTATTGAAATATCTTCTTGGTAATGCTCATGAAAAAACATCTGATGGGAGGGACAGGACAAGCTATTAAGGATTTCTCAGATTCCAATATTATCTATATATCTTTAAAACTTTATTTCTTGCAACATGAGAACAATTCACCAAGCACAAAATAACGAAGGAATTAAAATTCTCAAGCACTTGATGCTCACCTGGTTCCACTGCTCCTCTGAGGACACCGATGACATTGTAAATTCGTGTTATTTTACTGTTTGAATGAACATGCATTCTGACTTTTCTGAAATGAAAAACAGTGTGGAGTAACCATCTCTGACTGAGAAGACAATAAAAAGTCACAGCTTGTAAGCCAGAAAGTTTGTGCTTCTGTTTTGCTTTGTGTGTTCAGCATATCTGTCATGTTGTATCAGTGTCCTATTTTTTATTTCATGTTAAACTGTTGATAGAAAGTGGCTTTAAAGAAACCCTATTAAGCAGTCTAACCTCCAATGTTTCAAACATTTACAGAATTTATTGAATTGTTATTTATGGGAGTCAATTGGTCAATTGTAGAGAAGGAAACTGAAAAGCATATGCAGTAACTAAAAATGTTTTTACATTTTGACCAAATTGATAACTGCAATTTTATAAAGAATACACCACGATTTTGTAGCACAGTTATGTGAATTGGTATAGAAGTTGGGGAGAGAGTCACTATAAATAGTTATGCATGAATAAATTGAAATTGGTGTTTAGGACAGCAGATCAAAGTGATCAGGTTTTGTCAAACAAACAAACAAAAAAAGGTCTCATGAAATGTTATAAAAAGGAAGGAAATTCAGGTATTAGAAGACCTAAAAATAATGCAATATTCAGCTTCTCTTAATCTGTATTAAAAACAAAGAATCAAACAATGCTTATTCTGGGTCTGGCAAAACTCCAAATGCTTCACATTTGAAGCTATCTTTTCAGCAGCAAATCTGCAGAGCTGTCAAAATCAAAATCTACTTCAGGACAGCTACTGGATTGTTGCCCAGAAAATAATTGACACCAGTGCCTTGAGCATGTATATACTTGCACACTTTTCATGTGCAAGCGACTGTCTACCTAGATTCAAAAGGCTCGTTTTGATATAGAGTTACTCTGATAGAGAAGTATATGCAGGATTAGCCTTTATTTATAAAAACTTGTCTCTATCAAGTATGAAGATGTTAAAAGTGCTTTTCAAAAATATGTCCCATGTATATGTTTTGTTGATGAATCATATTGTTTCTTTTCTCACTGTTGGGTTTTATTGCTCTTGAAGACATTCAAAACAGCACCTTAATTATGTCAAATACGCCTTTTTCTCCCTACTTTATTCACTTTAAGCTGGTGTTAAAACACAGAAGAAAAGAGTAACAATCAATTAAGTTTTTTCAAAATCGTATATTAAGACACTCTCTTGTTCTGCAGGAGGTGGAGCAGTGATAATGATGCATAATTTTTACACACCATTTGCTCATTGTTATCCACCGGCCCTTGTGAAATAAAATTCTGTGCAAACTGAAACTACGGGATGTATTCCTATAGGAAAGTGGTCTTGATCTTAATCTAACATAGCTTATCAGTTATAAACCAAAAGGAATGCTGTGACAGCCCCTAACAGCCAGTCAAATCCTTGACAGCCAACTACAATTGTTACATGGCTCAGACTGCCTAAGAGCAACTCTTAGTGCTGAAAACCTTACCAGTTTTATTTCTCTGTTAGAGCTGAAAAAAGGTAAAGAGCATACATATTATTGCTAATACAAGTGGTCAAAGTCCAGTTTCTCCCAAACAAGTTAGTAAGGTATATGCGTTTTGTGCTCTTATGTCTTGTTATTGTTAAGGGCTTTCAACCAGGGGGCCTACCTGCTTTGGGAAACAGCTGATGGACTCCCACATCATTTCCATATTTCACAGCTTTAAGTTCAAAGAAATACTGTGAGGCTTCCAGTGGACAAGGGAAAAATTTAGGAGAGAACTACTGAATTGGTAGTACTTCCCTGTTGGACCTCTACATATTGGCTGTCCTATTTTCCCGTTGGTCATCAGAAACAGGAAAGAAAGAATAATAGATAGGTAGGCTGGATATGTACCCTCTGCATCTGTCTACCCATCTGTCTATCCGTAACTATAGGTTTGACCATTTATTTTCAAATTCTAATAGTTATCATTATAGTTATCATAGTTATAGTGGTGGTGCTCACCAAAAAGGAAGTTGATTTTTCCATGGCATGGGAGTTGGAACTAGATGAACATTAACGTCCCTTCCAACCCAAACCATTCTATGATTCTATGATAATATCTCTAGATGTATTGTTTCACAGTCTTTGTCTTGCTGACATTTTTTGCAATATTTTATGAATAGGTGAGTGTTGAAACAGACCTTGTTGAAGAGCTGTCTGCAAATCCTGGCCCTATGTTATAAGACACATTGAGACTTCCCTTCCAGCTGCTGTCTGGAGCTGCAGGTCCTCCCATTGCACTGTTAAGTGAAAGACAAGACAAACATACTTGACCAGTGGACTAAAAACAAAAATTCCCTTAACACTTACTGCAACTAAACCATGGCAGGTTTACAAAATTCTTAAAAACATCATGCCAGAAACAGATTGTTTTGAATTTTCCATGTTTTCTGAAGTACACACTACTGCAAAAGAACAATGAGTACAAGTAACAATACAGTTAGTATAAAAATGTTAGTTGCACATTTGCAAATACTAAATTCTGAAGAGATGAAGAGGACTGATGTATACTCACCGTAGTAACACTTCTGCATCATGATATCCAATGGGATGAACTGGGATCTTTGGAATCCCTACACCTTCATTAACTTTGTATCGGAAAGTGTACTCTGAGAAACCAGAACAAAATGTCAAGATTACAGCATTCTTATCAGCTTCTACCAAATATAGGTGCACAAATCCATGGGGCCTGATGAGATACATTCCAGGGTCCTAAGGGAACTGGTAGATGTAGTTGCTAAGCCACTGTCCATCATATTTCAGAAGTCGTGGCACTCCGATGAAGTTCCCACTGACTGGTAGAGGGGAAACATAACCCCCATTTTTAAAAAGGGAAAAAAGGAAGACCCAGGGAACTACAGGCCAGCCAGTCTCACCTCTATGCCTGCCAAGATCATGGAGCAGATCCTCCTGGAAACTCTCTGCTAATGCACATGAAATATAAGGAGGTCATTGGTGACAGCCAACATGGCTTGACAAAGGGAAGATCATGCCTTCTACTGTGGGGTTCTATTATGGGGTTACAGCACTGGTGGATAAAGGAAGAGCAACTGACTTCATCTACCGGGATTTGTGCAAAGCATTTGACACTGTTCCCCATGATATCTTTCTCTCTAAATTGGAGAGACATTGATTTGATGGATGGACCACTTGGTGGTTAAGAAATTGGCTGGATGGTTGCACTCAACGATGAGTTGCAGTCAACGGTTCCAGGTCCAAGTGGAGATCAGTACCGAGTGGTGTTCCTCAGGGGTCGGTATTAGGACTGGCAGTATATAACATCTTTGTCAGTGACATGGACAGTGAAATAGAGTGCACCCTCAGCAAGTTTGCTGATGACACCAAGCTGTGTGGCACGGTTGACACACTGGAGGGAAGGGATGCCATCCAGAGGGACGTGGACAGGCCTGAGAGGTGGGCCTGTGCAAACCCTCATGGAGTTCAGCAAAGCCAAGTGCAAGGCCCTGCACCTGTCTCAGGGCACTCCCATGCCCAAATACAGGCTGGGTGGAGAAAGGACTGAGAGCAGCCCTGAGGAGAAGGACCTGGGGGTGCTGGTGGATGAGAAGCTCAACATGAGCCAGCAACGTGTGCTTGCATCCCAGAAAGCCAACTGTATACTGGGCTGCATCAAAAGCAGAGTAGCCAGCAGGGTGAGGGAGGGGATTGTCCACCTCTGCTCTGCTCTGTTCTTGTGAGACCCCACCTGCAGCCCTGCATTCAGCCATTGGGCCCCCTGCACGAGAAGGATACGGACCTGTTGGAGCAGGTCCAGAGGAAGGCCACGAGGATGATCAAGGGGCTGGAGCACCTCTCCTGTGAAGACAGGCTGAGGGAGTTGGGGTTGTTCAGCCTGGAGAAGAAAAGGCTCCAGGGAGACCTTACAGCACCCTGCCAACCTGGTCTGGTGGGAGGTGCCCCTGCCCACGGCAGGGGGGTTGGAACTGGATGATCTTCAAGGTCCCTTCCAATCCAAACCATTCTGTTACCCTATGATTTACCTACATTGCAGACATCCTGTGTTTTTTTTTTTTTTTTTTTTTTTTCTGTATAGTGATTTCTTATGCCTCCAGTAGTGGTCACACAAGCCAGCAAGATTTACAGAACCACCCCTGCATTCCCACCCCATTGGCAGACAGAACCGGTAGGCATCTTAGTTCAGGATGCCTACAAGGACAAGACATGCATATGGTGCCAAGTTTTGAAAGACTCCAGGCTTCTCTTATTGTTATTACAGAAATTTTACTCCCTGTACAGAGAATCTTAAACTCTTTTTCTACTAGGAATTTAGGATTAGTAAGGAAACATACCTCCAAGCAATCCTATTACTCCTCTTTGATGAGTAATAATATATAGTCTATAATCTAGTTTAAACTGGTCCTCCTAAGAAACACAGAGATTTTAAAACACCTATAAATTCTCAGCCATTATCTACTGCTTTGCAGTCTGTAAACCTATACACGTCCTGTTTGTCTGAGAGCTATAAAGCTGAGATTGTACAAAGAGATTTTCCTAAAAACTTACTTTCCCTGCCTAGCTCAAATGCAACCACTTCAAAGAACATACAGATAGAACCCAAGCTGCAATAGGAAAATGAACAACTGCTAAAAGTCATTTTAAGTAGCTTTTCTCTTTGCATCTGTATCAGAAATACACAATAACTTCCAGCACCAGTTTAGAAAGTACTTGATGGCCCACGGTACAGGTATCTCACCTTTTGCAGGATAGCCTGGTGTCAGAGGGTCCCCAGCTCCATTCAGGTTTAACACATTCCCACGCTGGGCTCCGCCACCTGGAAGATTCCAGCCATCTGGATAGGGATCTACTCCTGGGGCACAGTAGTCAGCAGGGTCTGAATAAAGTATGATCCCTTGGGCTCCTGCTAATATGGCATTTTTAACCTGTAAAATTATTTGCCTTTAATTTTTTTAATGCAGTAATAACTCCAGAAGTTGCATTTTACCTCCACCGGGACATAGTTTTAGAAGCTGTATACGTGGAAGAGTGAAAATGATCATAGACTAAGCAGAAGAACAAAGAACAGCAAAGCATGATACATTCATTATTTGCGTCAGTCACAACTTTAGTCCTAGCTCAAGGCTATGAGATAAAGCACAAGGCCTAACACTGAGGCACAAGAACCAACCATTATCCTCATTTTCCCACGATCACCAGTTTTGTTGGAGTTGATGTCTACAGCCAAATGAGTAGTTATTCAATGTCTGTGCATCAGATTCCTTCTTGAATGCTTCTTCAAAATTCTGCAGCTTTGTGGATGAAAAGTAGTAAAAACCTTGGCTCTACAAACTAGAGTTCCCCAAACTTCGTTCCTCTTGCAAGAACTGCCTAAAATGTCAGTGTCAGGAGATTAAAACATTTATCTGTTTTTATTGTTTTGAAAGTTATTCTTACAAGGTAGTCATGCTGGATACATTGCAGGCTTCCTTCTGCTCATATGTTCCAACTTACAGCCCTCATTAACTCCCATTGGGTCTACTGTGATCAGCAACAGAAACAATGACCCACGGAGGAAAAAATTAAACACAGCCCTTACTTTGTTTCCTCTGAAGATCTTCCCATATCTGGCAATGACGATCTTTCCTGTACAGTTAATTCCCATTTCACGCTCCAGCTTAAAAAAATCTTCAGTGCGGCCATAATTCACATATACCAGATCTGACTGCATAGAATTGAAAATTGGTTTGATGACAACTGGTCATTCAACAAAATACCTCTTTTCCAAAATATGCAGTTTCATTCACTGTGTATGATATATTTTGCATTTCTACAAATAAGTTCCAGTACTCCTAAAATTAATAACTAAAGATTTCCATAGTATTATATAGGAAATCTTGGCTCAAACTGCTGGCCTTTCTATATTATCTAGCGCTTAACAGCAGCCCTATAAGCTGTGATTTCAAGCTACAACAACTTACTTTGCTAAACTGACAAATTTCTGTGGACATGAAAAGATAGTCCTATTCCCTGGATATACAAACACTCATCGTTATATAATTTTATTCATATATATATATAATGCAATATTGTCTCTGACTGATCCCTTCATGATGTATTATCAGATGAAGTGAGGGACTTTCGTAGCCTTTGAAGATATGTGCTTAATCCAAAATGTCTTCCAAACTGATTTATATATTGTTATTTCCATTTTAGACTTATGAAAATACTTTCCATGTGATTTGAGATGTATGAAACACTTCCCTAAAGTTAAAAGCTTTTCATTTGTTTTGCAATTCAGATTTCCAGCACTTTGAGAAACCTTTTTTTTTTTAATAGAACTCTAACCTTCCCACAACACGTGGCCTAGCTATGCTTTCCTTCACTTATAACAATGATTAATTAAAACTTCTACATGAAATATTTTGAGAAGTGGGAGAAATCTATTCCATCAAGTGTTTAACAAAATATGGATTCAGCTAATAATACTCTTTTTTCTTTTTTTCTTTTTTTTTTTTTTTCCTTTTTTTCTTACCTCTGGCATTCCTTGTGGTGAAAAAGCATTATATGGCGGCAGTATATCAGTAACATTTTCATATCCCCGAGGAGGTGGTTCAAATGATGATGTATTGAAAATCTATAAATAAATAACAGAAGTCTTTGGTCAATTACTGTGCCTCCAGGCACAAGTTTGTACAGTAAGTTGGGTTATTGCAAATGATATACTATTTTCCATAGATTGTCAGTGAAAAATAGAATGTTAACTAGCATGCATAACTTCAAACAAAAATCAGCTAAGGATACCTAGCTGATTTTTTGTAACAGAATGCAGCTGTGCATACTTGTCAGAAGATGTTCATCAGTCACTGCCTGAACCTAAGCAAAGAAGTAGCTGAAAATTGCCAAGAGGTGGTGGCAATAAAAAGACACCTAGTTTGTCCATGTCATCACAGGCATTTTTTTGTGATTACTCCCACTTGTATTATTACTCGTGTCTTTACCCCTTTGGTAGTTACGCTCCAGTTAAATGTGCAGCCCTTCATCACTGCCTATCTGTAACACTCATGTTGTCTCAAGGTTTACCTCTACTCTTTGTCACCTTGTAAGATTCTAGTTCAGAAACTGTGTTAAGAAGTTTCTGAAAGAATTTCTCCATTCTTTTACCTCTAAGCTCATATCTTGCCTGAGCACATATTCCTCAGTTCCTACCAGGGTTCTCCATCCCTGCCTATGTGCTGTGATACTTCCCTAGTAGTTCCAGCTCCCCCCTTCATTTAGGCTCCTTGGCAGATTGTACTTCTATTTCTTTGTTCCCCTGGGTCTACAAAATGAAGAAGGTGGCTAAGGGCAGCATCTGTGTGACATTCCTCACCTCAGCACATTGTGGAAACAAAAAATGTACAGGTATTCAAGCAGGCATTAGATAGGTACTTGGAAGAGAGAGATAATGCAGCTACTAACTGGTTAAATACTTGGAAAAGAGGTCTAATGAGGTTTCTTAAAGATACTCATTGAATCACATCCAGTGGACATCTGAGCTGAAAACACCCAGACACTGGAAGAATTATGCACATCAGACATTGTTCTTTGTTCCTAAACTTCCCTGAGCATCCACTTGGAGTTGTTTATAGAACCAGGATATTGGTCTAGACATATTCTTAATCTGAACCACTGTGGACATTATTACACATTATGGCCTACAGGTGTCGAGTCCCTGCTTCTCCACACATCGTCCCTCTGCTGTATGAGGCACTGAGATTTCAGCCACTTGGCTCTGCTCTGCTGCAGTCTGGAAAACCACTTCTAAATTTGAGTTCCCTTTCCACTGGTATTTTTATCACATCATAAAGTTCAATGCTGGGATGAAGGGATGGGAAGACAGTGGAAGATGCTGTTTCTTTAAAGAAGTCTTACATAAACATAGTTTAATCATTAAAAAGATCACCTCATTGCCTTGATCATCAATTACTGAGATGTAGTTTGGCTGTGTTTCATTTGGGTAGGAAAGAAGCACATCATAATGAACAAGTTCTGCTGAATCCAATCCAAATTCCTTCCACTGGCCTTGAATTTGTTTAGCAAGAAGAAAATTCTGTTCAGTTCCTGCGAGGTGAGGCAACTTGGTAAAGGAGCTAGAACAAAACAGAAAGTCACTAGTAAGCAGTAAGTGCAGAGGAACACAACAACCAACTCGGATCAGTGTGTCCAAAGCTCATCTTCAAGCCATACGCACAAAAAGTAGTTCTTATGGATAAAGTGGGGGTTATATGCCATGATTATTTATCAGAGTCTGTATCAGGATAAGCACAAAATGTAGTCAGAAGAGAGGATCTTTCCTGAGGCCTTAAGATAAGGTTGCTCAGCTTTTCTCTTTGCATAGCAATAGCCACATCTACACACTAGCAATGAAAATCAGCATCAAAGATATTCAGCAAAATATGAACGGTATGCAAGCAGTAGGAAGGCTACGTATCCAGAAAGGACCTCTCCAAGTAAATTGTATGTTGTTGGTATAACATGTACTAACAAGGTTAACTTGAAAATCATTATGTTAAATTATCTGAACATATTTGTTTTTTTTTTTTTTCCCCTTAATCAAAAGCCTAAATAACATAAATCTTCTTATCAACATTTACATTCAGATCAAATGCAAAACACAGTGGTGATAAATAGTCAGAAACAATATCCAGCCCTTCTGGACTAACTGTCTACAAAAACTTGTCTACAATTTGCTTGGTCCACTGAACAAATGAATTATGGTGAATGCTGATCACCCAGTGGGGTACTAAGCACCACCTTTGGATTCCCAACAGGCCACTTGTTAATGGCTAATCAGTTGCCGTTAATAAATAATAACGAATACCATTGATTAGTACCACTTGAAATTGTCAGCTCAGACAATTTTCAACCCATCCAACAGCTTGTTTTTCAGTACACTCCTCCTTAGCTTCCAAATTAGAATGCTGCAGGAGATGACGCCCAAAGGCTTGACAAAGTCAAGGATGTTACGCCCACTCTAACATCTCCACTCATCCATATAACCAGTCATTTCCTCACTGAGCGCAGGCATGCTGGTCAGGCTGATCACATAAATAAACAGAAAATAAATGCTGACTGTTCCTAACTATCTCCATGTCTTCATGCTTCTGGAAACAGAGAAGCAACTTTACCAAATATATAATTTTTCTGCAGTTCCTGCTTTTTTTTTTTTTAATTAAAAAACAACAACAAACCACTATGAAGAATTTGGCCCACCATCAAAACAAGCAGACAAACTGGATGCCATTAACATCCTATGGCCAAGAACCTTCAACATAACTGCTGTCATCAACCTGTGTGTTGCCTGGACTCTCAAACATCATCTTCAGAAACCCACCAATCTACTGAGAGCAACAAATACAAAGTAAGATAAGGAAGTAAGATAAGGCCTGCAGACTTATAAAGCTAATTGATGTTGGAAATGAAACCTTTTAGTTTTAGAATAAATGTACAGAAATCAAATTTGTCAATAAACCTTTGATGTTTATGATGTAGCTGCAGACTTACATTCTGAATACCAACACATCACTAACCAGAGGTTTTATTTGTTGACTTTTTGTGTGAAAATCTTTGATCCTTTGCAGAAGATATAAATATGCATGAGAATGATATATATATATATATATATATTTCATTTCCAGTGAAATACAGAGGAAAACAAGAGGGTATTTCTGTATCTTCAGCATTTTAGATGTTTTGAAAGAACTGCATGGATTCAGTAAAATGCAAAAAAGTATATTTAATAACCATTGCCACATGCAAGACTGCCAAATATTCACACACAGTGTGTTTGAGACAGGGACTTTTACCTTCTGAGAAAGACAAGAGGGTATAATGGGGTTTCAAGCACCCAATCAACAGCACATTATCCGATCTTGCCACTCTAAAGACATTATCAGTTGCAACTATAGATGCAATGGAGTGCCACGCAAACTTTGTAGGATTTTGAATATACACATTTTCTACTTAGACTAACTAGGGTATTAGTTGCTCAGACTGCAAGTTTAAGGAGACACCATGCAGGTTATTAATTAAATGTAATTAATAGCAATCACATTTTCCCAAATACAGTAACATCATCTCTGTCTGAGACTAAAGCAAAGTTCTTTTCTAATGTTAGAGCTTCATAGACTCAAGACGAAAAAAACAGTCATACTACTTGAAATCAAAACTATGGGATATTTTCATAAGGAAAAGGCATGATAAGCACTAGCAGCAATGCAGCTTGAGGGAAGTACAACCATGCTGAAAAGGCAGCTTCAAAAACCAGGGGAAAAGAAAAAGTGGGATTGTGAGTATCTCCTTTCCCCAGGCAGCCTCTACAAACCAAACACTTCCAAGGCGCCTTAACAGCTCTACTTTTAGAGGCTGTTTTTGGAGCTCATTTTATCACTTTCTGACTTTTGTGACTGATAAAATTATTCAAGAACCAAGATGTGTAGGGCTTACCGAAGGAATTGCTTGATGTTTTCGGCTTTCATTTCATCCACAAGCTTCTGTCTCACATTTTCATACATGTCTGAAGTGCTGGGGGGGGGTTCGTTTGGTTTTGTAAACCATCCTGAAATACATTTGGAAAGCTTCCCACTTAGCAAGAACCTCAGTCCTCCCATATTTGAGACAATGTGCAGCTTAAATACTGAACAGCCTCATAAAAACCAAGAGGATGAACAGGGCTTAGAGCACCCTCTGTCAGTGGCTGCTGACTCAGACATAGAAATGAAATAGAAAAGTAAAATACATGCAATTGAATGAAGTGCAAAAAACTGACATTATTAAAAGAGCACACCCTAAATTTCTGGTACATATATATATATATATTTAGGAAGATTCATGTCTCATTAATTTTAAACTTTAGTGTAAATTGTGAACTATCTGTTTGCAGTGGGAGAATTAAACTTCTGATACCCATAATTAACTTCCTTTAATTAATTTATACGGATATTAAAAAATAAAATCTGTGCATGAGCATATTCCAAGTGAAGGCCTAAGATTCAAAAGTCACCCTGTCAGCATTACAGTAATTACAAAATATGAGAAGGGTGGGGTTGGTCTGTTTAAAAGTTAAAGGAATAACATTAAGTGGGACCCTGGTTAGTTTTAAACAGTTGAAGATTTTTCAGTTGCCATAAATCTGACAGGAGAGAAGATAACAAATGTATGAATTTGAAGAAATCGTTTTACAGCTAGGAAATCCCAAACTGGGAAAACTGTCACCATAAATCAAAGTGTATGTACTGCCACGTGCACAATATATATAACTTGTTAGACATAGATGCAATTGTAGCAGCCCTCTGAACAGTCATATTGGATCAGAGCAAAGGTCCATCTTGCCCAGTTGCCTGTTTCAGAGCATAGCCAAAAGATGATATTCAGGGAAATGTATAAGAATAGCACCAGAAATTTGCAGCTCGGGGTTCTCCTAAACAAAACTAATGCTTTGGGTATTTCATAGCCCTCGTGGAGTTTTCTTTAATGCTTGAGCTTTAAGTGAGTGCTGCAGCACAAGATTAAAAAGGACAGACACAGACATGCAATTTCAGGTTTAAAATCAAATGCTGCAAGTGACTGCAGAGAAGAATCTGATGTTCTGGTGAAGTGCACTATACATGATGGAAAATTCAGCAACTCCACTCCTGGCTGTCAGTCAAAACTCCTCCTCCCCTGCATTCTGTCCTTAATTTCTAAGATAGCAACTGAATAGGAGCATTTCCCAGACCTTCAGTAAAAATCAGGAAAGAAAAATGAAAAGAAAAAAAAAAAAGCTTTGAGATTTTGGGGTCACAAAAGTCTCAAACTCTTCCATTAACCTCTCCTCTTTGAACGTCTGACTGCCCGTTATGGGAAGCTGTCAGATCACTGGGGCTCATCTTTTGCTGAAGCACGCAACTGCTGAATTCTACTGAATCCCCACGGCCCCAAAATGCTAAAGAGAACAACCTCTCAGAAAAACAGTGCTGCAAGTGAGTGTTTTATAAGGTCCCTAAAAAAGAGTAAAAGCTCCCTGACGGGGAATTAATCACAATGCAGGTCACGTATAAGTATCCGTAGCGGGCAAAGGCTGTGGGCTGAGCCCCAGGGGCTCTGTACTCACCCATGAGAAAGCCCAGCAAGAAGCAGCCCAGCAACCCGGGGCAGCCCAGCCACGTGCGGACAGCGGCCCAGCTCCTGGCCATGTGGGGGCACCGCAAGTGGCAGGCAGATCTGCGGGCAGCGAAGAGGGCAGGCAAGCAGCTGCCTTCCTCCTCCTCCTCTTCCTCCTCCTCCTCCCGCCCTCAGCCCCAGGGCTGCCCCTTGCTCCTGCGATCCTCGGCTCTGGCTCTGGTGCCAGCCCTAAGCCTGGGATGAGGATGTGATTTTTCGGAGTGCAATGCAACGCTTCTGGTTTAGTCTCACCCCACAAGACAGTCTGTGTGTCTTTGTAACAAACAGCTAGCCTGTGCTGCAAGCAATGCTCCACTACTAATTTCTACTCATTTCTAATTACCAAGACTTTCTGCTTTTGAAGGTTCCTGTTTTAAGCTTAATCACAATCAGTGGAAGTGGCCAAGAGACAAAATGGAGGAAAGGGAAAATTTGTTTCCTCTTTACTGAGGAAGCACTGAATTGTTCCCCCGAGTAACCTGTGGTTACGTTAATCCTTGGCAAGTGATAAATACTTAGAGCAGCTCAGAATACAATTCAGATTAGCCAATAGGGACACTTCCAGACGTCATCCACTTTTCAGCTTGGAAAAGTTGCAAAATAATTTCCTGGTTTTTTTTTTGTTTTTTTTTTTTTTTAATTTGGATTACAAGATTCTGCAGATCTAGTTTTGCCAGTCTAATTCCACCAAATCCATCAGTATCTCATGGCAAAGGACACAACCTCAGCCCAAGGAAAAAACAAGATGGTTTATACAAACTCACCATGGCCCTGCACATCTCTCCCTGCTGGTGGGTTCCTGCACATCACTGAAGCTAAGACTGATCTTTCTGAACTGAGGAGCTGCCCATGTGAGACCGCTGATGGGGATGAAGGCAGGAAAGCTTTTCTGGGAGCCCAGAGCCTTACCACTTACTTCTGAGAGTCCAGAGGAGGCAGAGGCAGATCCTGTGAAAGAAACGGCAGTGCTCCAACTATCAACATTTTCTCAGATAGACTATGTTGATATGAAAATATTCAGAAACAGCTGGAAAGACCACTTAACGTCCCAATCACTTCACCAAGGATTTTCAGGAAGGCCAGAGATTAGAGAAGAATTACACCACTTGGGTATTCTGCTCCAGCCAAAGCCACAGCCTTAAGAATAGGGCTGGATGTCTTTGTTCAAATGATAAGCACGTCTAGTTTTGTGATCTTTTTTTCTTTTTTTTCTGTCATTTCCCAACTGCTCAAAAACCATCACGAATTCTGAACAGCAAGGCCTTTTCACACCAACATCTCACTTGACATGTACAAACCAGATGGGATTCCACCTACACAAATTATAAAGAATGAGCATATTGATGTATTATTAGCATTTATATAGCACCACAGGTGTAGGACTGGCACATAATAGACAGTAAAGTGACAAGGGCTTGTGGAGATTAATGCCTAAATTAGACCTCACATGATGGTAACATCAGTGGAGGAAGAGGGTAAGAATAGCAACACTGAGGCAGTATGAAGTATATTTATTTCTACACCTACATCTTTTTAAAGTGATAATGGCATCAGCAATACTGAAGCTGAACCAGGCATCTCATGTTTAACACTGCAGTAACCAAGTGGCTTCTACCATTTAAGACAAAGCCCTAACACTATTACTTGTTAGGTGTGGCATATTCTTACACACCATGGATTGGCCACCGGTGGAATATTTTACGTTCCTTTTAAATGCAAGAATAAATCTATACCTTGAATTACCTTGGTATGCTGTGGAGGCCAGTGTAAGGAGAGGCTTTGCTACACAAGATATTCTGTTGTCTCGCCTGGATCATATCTATTTTACATACATTTATTTGAGATTGTTTGCCGATACATTGCGAGAGCATACCTGAACTATCTCATCTACACACTTACTGGGAAGATGAGAAAAAAAAAAAACATATAAAAGCTAAATAAATCCCATTCATCCAGGAGAAACAGAATCTTGGCCTGATAACAGAGTTTATAACTGCTGCTGGCTTCTTTCTTGGAAGGGGGAACAGGGTGCAGTAACCTAGATTGTTCTTAGAGTATGCAGAGACAGCAGCTAAAACAAAGTTTTTCAAAAGGGAGAGAGGATAAAGCTACGCCCTCCTATACCCACTTTGATTTTCTTCGGTGCCTAAGCTGGAAGACGGGGTTCTCTTTAGCATTTTTGCTGCTCATTTCTTATCCCCTCATCCCCCTCATTTTCTGTTTCTTTGCCTCTCCTACTTTCTCCCCTTTGCTGGTACTACCAGTTCTAAGACATGCACCGTAACAAATGCAGCATCTACCCTGCATGTTCACTGCTTCCTGAGGCATGCCCCGAGTAACCCACAACACACATTACCAAACCACAAAGCCAAAGTCGTAGTGCCATGTCTTACAGATGCTGAAGCTCCTCAGAATAACTGAAGCCAGGGAAAAATGAGCCTGACCCAGTGAAAGCTGAGGTACAGCGTGCCTAGAATGGAAAAGCACATCTGTGAGGAGGTGGGAGAAGCTGCTCCGAACCAAAGCACATCTCGCTGCTACTGAGCATCTCAGCAGCCAAGGCATGAGCTCAGAGCTATAAAGATGATCAGTATCTCATGAGGCTCATGTCTCTGAGTGACTTCCTGACCAAATCAAACATCTATCGACTATCTTTTTTATGTGGGGCTTTTCCTGCTAGAATTAAGGTATTATCAGTGTGAGACACTGCTATGACTGCTTATCTGATAATAGTTGTAACTATATAGTAAGATAATAGTAACTTGAGCCTAAGGTTAATTGAAGTTCAAACTTGGGGCCGATGGGAGATACAACTGATCCTAGGTAGTCACAAAGTTTATGCATGTCAAGTAATGGAAAGATTACTAGGAAAAGAGATCCCTTTTCTCAGGCCAGGCAGCCTAACTACCAAAAAGACTCAAAGCAGAGACAAACTCATGAACACACAGTACTTGTTCAAGCTACTAGCACTTCTACAACTAGCAAGGAAACTCTTGGTAACTGTATGGACTCTGTATTGAGCTCGGGAATGGTGAGAATGGCTTGTGCTGAGAGTGAAAATGCAATCAGGGTTCATCTGAAGCTGGGCAGAACTTGTGGATAGGTACATACGCTGTCAGTTAAAAACAACAGAAAACAAAACCAAAACAAATAAAACCCTTTGGTAAACTAGCAAAGCTCCAAAAATGGCTAGGATATACATACCAGATTCAAAATTAGCACATATTTGTGTATTGAATGCATAACAATGCTATGCTGCCAACTAGCAAAACCAGCACAGTATATAAGAATATATAAGACACAGAACAAATGCCACGGCTTGTACATAGTGGGCAGTTGTAGCTGCTTGGCAACTGGGACCCAAAGGTTAATATGAGCAGCTACTTGATCTGTTGTTTGAATAAAGGTTGAACTTGCGGCTTGAAAGATCAAAGGGCCCTGCTTTGTGGGGAGGGCAGATCTTGCAAGCAAAAAGGCAACAGGGGAATGCTCAACTGCAATTTCAAATCAGCGGTTTCCTTCTGGCTCTACCAGTTTCACAGTCTCCCCAGAAGTCTCTCGTGGCTTCTGCAGTCTATCTGACTCCCAAATTAAAAGGGCAGTGGAGTCTGATGCCTTGAGTGGGAGTCTCTGCTGTCCTGAACTTCAGAAGCCCCTTATCAGATTCCAGCTAAAATGAAATTTACATTGCTGGCAGCTAAGTTCAGCTTGCAAACTTTGACCCTTTCTTCTACAAGAGGATGTGCCCAGTGAGGCAGAGAGAGTAAAGGACTGTACACTGAGCACAAACCAAAGGATATCTTCCAGCAGGCGTAAACTGAAACAATATCTGTCTGGATTTAAGGATGAGCTTTTCCATCAAGAGGGCAGTGAAGCACTGGTGCATGTTGCACAGACAGGCTATGCAGTCTCGATCCTTGGAGTTCTTCAAGACCAGACCAGCTAAATAAAGCCCTGTGCAACCGGGTCTGCCTTCAGAGCTGACCCTGCTTTGAACAGGAGTTTGAGCTAGAGACCTCGTAATTTCTCTTCCAGCCTGAATGATGATCCTTACTATGATCCTCCTACTATGATCCTATGATTGAATGACATTTTTCTCTTCATCGCAATCCCCTGCCCTCAGGAGCTGCTGTCAGTCAGGTGACAGAATACAATTTATGTACACTTTGACTCCAGCTGTTAAGTGCTGGCTATTCTGCTCCATCACAGTTGTCAGTGGTCCAGCAGCAAACTTCAAACAGCTTATGTACGTAGAGATGGGCACTCATCTCAAAGATCTTGACTACCAGTGATGGCTCTGTCTTAGCTGAGCTACCACTTGAAGAAAGATCTGTCGTGACAGTATCCTAATTCAGAAATGATGCTGCCAGGTCAACAGAATTACCAGCCAAAACAACATTGATATTGCTTGTTTCATGACAGCAAGGATATATTTTAATACGAGTATAGGTTCGACTTTTCCAACACATGGGTATGCACACCTTCATTTTATTTGATTTACACAGTGCACAGAATGGTTATTGTATGGAGCTCTTTGGAAAATTCTGGCAGCATTTTCTTTGATTGTAAGTACTTTCTTTAAAAAAAATAGCATTGCTTTTTT
The DNA here is from genome assembly GCF_040182565.1 of Anser cygnoides. Classification (NCBI taxonomy): domain Eukaryota; kingdom Metazoa; phylum Chordata; class Aves; order Anseriformes; family Anatidae; genus Anser; species Anser cygnoides. Next base: position 202,759,623 of record NC_089873.1, read on the forward strand.
ATTTCTCTTAACAGTGCAGTTCCTTCTTCTGCTTACTAAACACTTCTAAAACTCGTCTTGTAATTAAGTCTGCTGCTGCTGTATATAAATCAGTGATGCATTGGGTTTGTCTGCAGTGACTGTGAAAGCCAAATGAGTGTTAGCAAGGAGCTGCCTGGAAGTAGGGTGTTAGTTTTTCCAAGCAGTAATTACAGCATATTTAAAAAACAAAAGATTTGAAAGTTGGTTATAGTAGACAGTTCTCCTATTGACCAACTCTAGATGAAAACATCTGTAGTTACATGAACAACTTGCACACTTCTGCTTGGGATAGTCTGCGAAACTGAAGGCGGCAGTGCCTTTACCTAAACTCCATGGCAGACTGACAATAAGAAATGATCCAGGGAGAACAATGATCCCATCAGAATTTCCATTAAAATCCTCAAAGAATAAAGAGCACCCGGACTTATATTTTTAATTTTAAAAACGGATCAACAACTTCAGGATGAGCCAAATGCTACAACTTATAGCTTGCAGAACTAGACACCTGCGCTTCCTTCCTTACAGAAAGGAAGGATCCTGAGGCGCTGACATTTACAAGTTCAGACGGGTTACCAAGGAACACTTATCATGTTTATCACCTGCTGTCTGTCTTCCCCTCTCTCAGCAAGTCACGGATAAAGATGTGAAAATGTTGTAGCAGCTCTCGAAGAAGCCACCAAACAGCCACAAGTTGTAGCCCAGTATATTGAGAAAAAAATGAGTGCTGGTCATAACAATTCCGCAAATTGCGGTGGTTTCCTGTAGTGCGGTCAGGAACAGCCAACATGGTGCTGGATAAACTGAGGCTGAGAATAACAGTGGCTGTCTGGAGAGAAGCCAGCCCCAAGTATTAGTCAGACTTCTCATGTTGGAGATCAGGAAATCTTCATGCTGTCAAAGGAGTGGGGCAACACGCCCACAGGCAGCATGGAGCACTGCGCTTTGACCTCAGATTTATTAAAGTGACTGCATGAGGGCTTAGGGAAAGATCTGGACTGAGTGCAACTGAGGATCTTCTCTGAAAAAAATTAAGCAATGGTCTATTTGCTTTCAAAATTCAACTGCTACAGGTTGTGGTTTGTGCTGAACAAATGCAGGTCACAAAGCAGACACAAATCCGGGAAAAGGCACTGGACAGTTTGAACCCCAACTTACCAAAACATCATGTCAATCACTGTGTTACAACCACCCTTCTGCGTACCTCCCCCCTCTATGTGAAGGATGCCCTCAACTCCTTGACCAAACTAGTGGTAGTTTGGTTTAGGCTCTGAAGGAATTAAAGGCCTAGACCCTGGCCAGGCCATAAACTTCTCTAATTCCCCCCTGTTCTTGGAAAACCCGCACAGGAACAGGTGACATGGTGTGCTTTGATGAGCACACTATGATGAGCTTGGAAACAAGGATATCAATCATGCAATCAACACATGAATAGCAGGAGGTTCTTCCAAGACTAATTATCATGGAATAAAAGAAGTTGTGGGTACAAGGACTCATGCTTACCTTTTCCATCTTTCACAATCTGAGTACAAGCCAACACCTTTATTCCATAATGCGACAGTCTGAAGGAGCTGCTTTGAGCTCTCCCTGCTAAGCAGCTGGCTGCATGGCAGTGATCCCCCCTTGAACTGGGATGCCTCCTCAAGGCTGAGAAACACCTTAACAGGTGCAGATCTTTGGTAAGTGACCAATACTGTGCATAACTTGTATCACAGGGCATTAAGTTCTTGTACTGGTAAATTTGAATCTTTATTATTATCCTCTGTGCAGTAAGTATCAAGTTGAACCTTGCCATTGGACTTTGTTAAGCCTCATTTTTACAGTATTTTATTTCAATAAACCATTTTTTGCTACTAACTTTAGCAGTGATTCTTTAGACAGTTTAAATCTTATCCAAGACACTCTGCACCAGCCAACCTGTATCTTTGCTCTGTTCTGAGGCACGGAGTCAAGAGGAGAGAGCTTCTGTCCCTATGTCCTATTACCTGTAGTGCTTAGGGAACAAACCACAGATACATATTTTTATACACATATATGTAGCTTAATATTTTGTGAGGTCCTAGGCCCTGCCATTGTATATTACCTGCCAGCTATTGCCAAAAAAAACCTAATTAAATGAACCTATGCTGTGGTTAGGTCAGAAATACCTATGAATAAATTAGGATTTTATGGAAAATCCCAATTCTATCACAACACTGAAATCCACCAGATCATGGCTCAGTCTTCTAAGAAATGGTGGAAGTCTGAGCTGAAATAGCAAATTATATTACACAAAAATATTTGCCATGCAAGAGCTTATTAAATCCTCCAGTGGCAGACTGTCAGATGAATTGACCTGATTTTCTGAGTCTTCTGCCTGATCTCCATTGTCCCATTGTACTCTTTTGAGCAGTTTGTTGTAAGAGTAAGCTGCATGCCAAAATCGGAAATACAGATTCCATGAAGATGTTAATAATTTGGTATCCTTTCAAGTTAAGGACATGATGAATTTTCCTTGCTAATTGTTTTCATATTAAAATGCCTTGTTATGGCCAAGAATTAGCACAAGTACGTTTGGGATAAGAGAATAAAAATAGGTCTTCATCTTGAAAGACATGTTTTGTGAGATCATAATAGTCTGACAAGATGCTTTTGTCTTGTTTTCACTCTGGTGACTAGAAGGCTTCTTGCGCAACTCTACCTGCAAACAGCTGAAAGACTCTGCATATAAAGAGAAGAACATCAGGGATGAATATTTTGGGCTGGCAGCCCCAAATTTCTTAAGATCATGATATATTCCTCACGCAGCATGTGACAGTTTTCCCATCTTCATATGTGAATCTTCACATAAAAGGAGAGCTGAAAAGGTTATCTTGTATATGTTATGCAATTCCAAGGTAAAAAATAGAAAGTCGACAACAAAGATAGAAACTGATAAAAACATGAAATGTCTTTTGTTTTCCTAATGCATTATGAGGATTACTATAGAAATTAATCAAGCAGGCAAAACTCACAGCTCTGAAAATAAAGCCAGTGGTTAGCAATTCTTGAAATATGAAACACAGAAAAATAGTGATTTTTTTTTAAATGTAGACTCTCACTTCAGAACTTATCTAAAGCCCGAGCTCTCAGAATGGATTACTTTACCTTAACACTGCTAAATGCATTGCACTTGGTTATATTATTTGCAAAGAACAAGACTATCTGGGTTTTGTGTTCTTTCTAATAATCCTCTTAGTGTTTTAGAAGTTCTTGTTTTGAGGCGTCTGCAAGCTGTTATCTGTAGTCTTCGCTGATGATTACGTTGTTGATATTTAAGCTACTTCCTTCAGTGTTCCTGCTGCTGCCTGTACAGTGAAGGCAGCAATGGAAATTTGCCTCTTAACTTCTTCCCAGGCTTCACGTTGATTGGGTTTGTTTTTAATGTCAAACATGGCATCATAGATCCCTGGGAATGATTCTCCTGCGTACTTGTTATGGCTGCTTGGAGCGAAGATAACATGTCTGTAGGGAAGTTGAGGGGAAAAAAAAGCAAAACACAATAATATACTGTATTAGGAAAATAAAATATTATTTTCTATACAAATCTAAAATTTTTGACACTGAAGGGGTAAATAAATAGTATCATTGCAGCAATAGTGCCTATAGTCTGTTAAGCAAGAAAATAAAATGAGCTACATTATTCCACGTGAATGCAAGAACTCTGTAGCTAAGACTTGAGACAGAGTTGACTAAAGCATTCTTCTTTCTTTTTTTTTGGATGAAAGGGAAAGATTAAAAAAAAATAATAAGCAAGCCAGCACCTTTTCTCACAGATGTACACAGTCTTTGACAGATACAGGCATGCTTTAAGGCTTTTGACTGTTCTCAACAGATTTTTAACCAGAAGTCATGAGAGATTTAAGGACTGTAGATCTTACATTCTCTTTCTACACTTAATTTTTAGTGGAACTTTTTAGTGGAAAGATGACTGATCTGAATACAGAGTGGTTGGAATGACCAAAAAGCTAGGCTTGACTCAACTATTCTGCCTCTCAAACAAGATTTATTTCTTGAACTGGAAGAGAGAACTAGTGAATTCACTTCACGGCTGTTGGAGTACTGCCCTCTACGGTGTATTTTCTAGCATGGCTGTTCTGCTATGGCAGGTCAAATTTTAGATGCTTCAAGTATACCCTATTTCACTTTGAATCCCAACTTCCTTTACCAGTGAAATGACTTGAGCTGAGACAACAGACGAACTTTTTGATCTGTTTAGAAGCCCACTAAAATCAATGGAAATGGGTTTACTGACCAGAATAGGCTTAAAATAGGACTCCTACTCTGTACAGAGTATCTCACTGAAGTTTTCCCTAACGTTGTTTTTGCTTTTCAATCTTATTTGTCCTATTTAATCTAATTTTACTACGTTGAATAAAACCATTACAATTCCATCTAGAGACCTATAAATCATAAAGGAATTCTCATACAGTTCTTCAGCCATAATGTAAAAAATAAGTCTTTCTTACCTATAAAATGGCCTTCCAGGTAATCCAAGTGGATCAATGAAAGCCCTTTCTAGAAACATGAGCTGATCATTTAATGATCTGACAGCAAGTAGGCTAAAAGCAAAACAAGACAAGAACACGTTAGCTACAGAGTGTTTGGCCCACTTTCCTTCTGTGCCATAATGGATACAGCTGTGGATTTATGAAGGACAGTACATCTACAATGCTGAATTTCAAGTGTAGCCCACAGCAGACAGAGCATGACAGCTAACCTGCACAAGAGAATTATGCTGCTCTATACTGTGAGACAGCCTGGCCTATAACATGAAAGTCTCTTAAAGCTTTTCTTAAAGGCCAAGAAATACGGTAAAAGAAGAAAGCCTTTCAGGTATTTTCTCTCATGCTGCACTTTATTCCTGGACTTCCTTTTCATTAGGATGCTTGGACAAACCATTCTCTTCTTTTGTACAAAACCCCATTTTCTACAAAGCCAGCGAGCAGCAAATTACTTCAGTTAAATCACATTTATTTCTATATGTAAAACTACAACATCTGAGAAACAGGAAACTTGTGATGTTAGAATCATCTTTTGAGTCATCCAAGAACTGTGTTTGTCTGATAGCAGATTGTAAATTCCCTTCAGCAGAGACCATCTGTTTCTGTGTGCTTTGAATAGCTCTGGGCATACTACTGATGCTTAATACAAGAACTGTGAAGAATAATATACTGACTATATGTGGGTTTGGCAGTTTACATCTAAAGTAACTTACTGTAGGCTTGCATAAGAAACAGTGTGGCTAGCAGGGCTAGGGAAGTGATTGTCCCCCTGTACTCGGCTCTGGTGAGGCCGCATCTCGAGTACTGTGGTCAGTTTTGGGCCCCTCGCTAAAAGAAGGACACGGAGGTGCTCGAGCGAGTCCAGAGAAGGGCAACGAAGCTGGTGAGGGGTCTGGAGAACAAGTCTTACGAGGAGCGGCTGAGGGAGCTGGGATTGTTCAGCCTGGAGGAGGCTCGGGGCGACCTTATCGCTCTCTGCAGGTACCTTAAAGGAGGCTGTAGCGAGGTGGGGGTTGGTCTATTCTCCCACGTGCCTGGTGACAGGACGAGGGGGAATGGGCTAAAGTTGTGCCAGGGGAGGTTTAGGTTGGATATTAGGAAGAACTTCTTTACTGAAAGGGTTGTTAGGCATTGGAACGGGCTGCCCAGGGAAGTGGTAGAGTCGCCATCCCTGGAGGTCTTTAAAAGACGTTTAGATGTAGAGCTTAGGGATATGGTTTAGTGGAGGACTTGTTAGTATTAGGTCAGAGGTTGGACTAGATGATCTTGGAGGTCTCTTCCAACCTAGATGATTCTGTGAAAAGCACTCACCAAGAAAAAGTGGTAAAATTGATATCACTGTAAGTCTGGAGTAATTCTACTACTGTGAATGAAATTGTTTCAAGTTTACATGGGTGTAAATGGAAAGTGAATCAGGTTAGCTGAATTAATGCTTATCTTTAGGCCCTCCATCAATGAAATTATTTTGAAGTGAACTTTATCAACTGCTAACGTGCTGTAGAATTCTGCAGGACATGTTACTTTCCACACTGGATCACAAAGGTTAACAGTAAAGTGTTTTCTTATACGTATTTTGAAACTTCTACTATGTTTATTGATACACTTTTGTGATTCAGAAAAACAAATTGAAATTTGCATGGTAAATAAGTATGTAAGCTGTGATAACTGACAGAAGTTACAAAATCACAATAAAACAGAAAAGATCTGACATAGTAGAGACAGAAGTTATGATTTGTAAATGGAGCATAAAACAGAAAACTAATTGTGTTCTAACTTAAAAGACAATTTTTCTGCTCATCCAAATGTGTTTTTCTAGTAACATGATGAAGTGTAAATGTTCTAGAAATATAAAGCTCACATAAATATTATATGTACCATATGCCGTAAATGTAATATTTTGCATATGAGATAATTGTTAATTTACTTATCTCAAAAGTTGCTGCCATTAAAAGGATGGCTTTTATTCTCATTTAGTCGTCCATAAGGGCAAGCATACAGCTAAATTAGATTCTTCCCAATAAGTGCAACATACACATATGTATATACAGAAGGAAGCATAGTTTCTAATTCCGGGCATGGCCTACAAAGAATGAATTAATGCAAGTGCAAATTATGGAATAGATGATATACAGAATTTTTGGAAAACCTGTCAAAAAGCTTGCCATGACTACACGCATGGTACAGATGTTTGTTTTTTTTTTCATTAAGTAGTATCAGTAACTTGAAAACTCGAGTGCTGGCAAATGAAGACTACAAGTCATCATTAGTTATTTAATGATAATCCAGTGACACAGTCCTAGGATGTGTCTGTACTTGGAGGAAGTGACACACCTGAGCTGGCTCTGCTCATGCTAACCAATAGTCTTGTCACATCCTGGTGCTGCTCCTGAGCAGAATTAACACTCATTAGCTTGGACACTTTTCAAAGCTAAAATAGCTAGATTCCCAGGCTCTGCAGTGCCTCTGATGTTCGCTAGTTCAACAGTTCTATAGTTTGTTTCCTAGAGTAACAAGATCCTTAAAGACAAGAATCCATAAGGACTTCAAGGTTATTCAGGGGACTAAATGCAAGTGAAGACAATTCCCTCTGAGCCCAGAGGACTACATAGATTCAGCTGGAAGAAAAAACTTACTTATTGATATCTACGTGCTGCAGCCTGTCATGAAAGTTAGCAGCCACTTCTGTAAAATTCTTCACAGCTGAAAACAGAGCATCTGGTGGGAGCAAAAAGGAAGCATTTAACTTTAAATTCTGAAGGAACCATTTAACAAATCAAATTCTTCAAATTAAAACTGCTTATCTTTCACTGTGATCATGATCTGATCATTCTCGCTGAACAAAAATCAAGTAACCCCATATTCCGACATTAAAAACTATGTAATTCTCTGTGAAAACTTGCCTTGGAGACAATAGAAATCAGTATTTTTGGGAACACTGTTTAATATTTGATGATTGAAGAATGTACAGAAGTACCAAAAACTAGAGCATGGATTGCCAGAACCAGACTGTTCAGGTAGCTGTGCAGTTTTATAGAGCCCAACAACCTGTTCTTTACTGTTATGTCCTGCCACACAAAAAGGAGTTTTGAGTGAGCGTGAGGGAAGGAGGGAGGGAGAGAGAAAAAGAAAGCGAGCGTGCATAGGCACATCTACTATATGTCGTTAGCAGTCCAGTCCTAAACAGAACAGTGTATAACGTTGCCCATAAAATGAATGCTTCTCAGCCAGCAGATGCATTGTGAATCTCTCTTACCTGAAACAAAATTCCATGCGCCAGCACAAGATCCGTACCGTAGCATGGGGATGAACCACTCCTGCCTGAACAAACCCTCAAACTACTCATGATGCTTAAAGTTGCCATCATGTGCCCATAAACTCCTGTAACAGAGGTTCTGACTGGATATAAGGAGAAACTTTTTCACCCTAAGCACATGCAAGCACTGTTGTCCAGGGAGGTTGTGCAGTCTCTGTCCTCAGAGGTCTTCAAAACCAGACTGGACAAAGCTCTGAGCAACCTAGTCTGATCCCAGAGCTGACCCTGCCTTGGATAGGTTGACCTAGAGACCTCCTGAGACCCCTTCTAATCACAAGTATCCTACGATCACCGTTGAATTGTTCAGCACTATAAGCCACAAAGCAGTATTTTTGTAGGGACCAAGACCAAGGTATCTTGCCAGCAACACTGATGAAACATGCACAGGTAAAAGAACACGTGATGGGAACTGTTAGCTCTACGTGGTAGAGCAATGGCACACTATTGAAAAACAGTCACATTTCAAATTATTTTAGGGTGTGGCTCTCTTATTATTTTACATCACAAGGCAAATACCAAGTCCTGACCAAGGCTTATACATTAAGATAAGGCACTGCTAGCACTAACAGAGGAATGTGATTACAGACTGTACATACCAAAGGATACGTTGTATGTTGCCAGTTGCTCTTCATGATTTCTTGACATATTATAGATGATATGAGCATAGTTGCTCACAGCTGACGCATAATCTCTGCAGTCAAAAGGAAGCACAACAGAGTTGGCCAACTCAAACACCAGCCCTCCCCGTACCTGAGCTACTGTCAGATGATTCTTGAAAGTGGGATCATAAAACCTCTCCACAATTTCATAGGTCTCATAGACACTGTGGTAAACTGGATAGCTGCTATACTTTTCTACACTCTGAAACAAACAAAACCAAACAAAACCATTAATTTCTGACAGTGGTGGATACTTTAGGTTTGCTTGAAACCTTTGCTGTGGGATTCAAGGCACTGTAAAGTTAAATGTTCAGGTCACATGAATCATAGAATCATTAGGGTTGGAATCCGCTGTAGCCACTACATACAATCAAATGAGAAGAACTGTTCAGTGGTGGCTCTCCTAGACATCAACCTATGATGAGATGGTCATTCAGAGACATTAACCAGGTATAGGTCCTTAAGAAGGTAGCTAATAGCAGACACATAACTGTTAGTAGGCTAAATTAAGTTAAGGTTGCCGTTCCTCTCATTGCTTGGATCTCAACTGCCATTTCTGTTTATGTCTTTGGTTATGTCTTTTCAGAGGAAAAGATCACATTTAATAGATAGTTCCTTGAATGTTTCTCAGTTGGTCTCATTTTACAGCATGCTCCAGAGTCAAACTTATACTCTTCACAAAAGATGAACCATTTTTGAATTTAAAGCTTTGTAAGCCACCCCAATTCATTCAGAAGCCATCAGAAGCCACCCATGCCTTCATCAGCCATAGGGAATTCTGAGCACACCCAGTTACTCTAAACAAAGGTCTCCTTCTCTTGTCTGATTGACACCAAGCTGACCATTCCTATTTATTAAATATTTGTGTTGTAGTAGCACAGAGTTCTAGTAATGAACACACTAATGAACACTCTGACACACTAAGCCGACTCCAAAAAGCTGACAGACTGAATGGCTCAATTACACAGTTGATATTATTCAGGCAGTTACATGGGAGATGTAATTACAAAGACACAGACTTACCCAGTTTTTACTGTAACGTGCTCTGCCTGAAGCGATGCCAAGACGTTGAAAAAAGACTTCAAAGTCATTGCCAGAACCCAATTTATTTATTCTTTTAACAAGAAAGAGGAAAACGCCTTGAGTGACAATACCCAAAATATATTTTTTAGTTTGTTTCTAAGTACTGTGATAGCTAATTTTCTCCAGTCACAGTCACTACGCAGTCTTTCCCTAGCACGCTCTTTCTGTCAATACACTGTGAATTGCCTGGACTCCAGCATTGCATGTACCTCCTACCAACAACTGTATTCTCAAAGGGACAGAGTCATTGGAGAGAAATCAAACACTCAAGGGGAGAATTTAACTCACTGTCTTTAATCATTGAGAAGACAGACCCAATGAACTCCTGTTAAACTTCCACTACCCCAGGCTCTAAGCTCAGAGAAAACAGAACAGTACCAGCACAACCCCATACATGAGATTCAGTAAAGGAACCCTGATAATTTTGAAGTAGAGTGTTTTAAGAACCTGCCTGGTATATTCCTCAGCCAAACTCAGAGGCCTTCCAGGAGACTGGAAACAAGTGCAAGGGTAGGTCTGCGTTACCATCTTGTACTTCTGCCACTGGCTTGTGCACACCAACCTTATTTGTCTAAATCTCTATAAACTAAATCAACATTTTACTTTTCATACACAAAGACTCTTGTTCATGCTACAACAGCAAGTTCACGAAAATGTTGTAGAACACTGTACGAGCTGCAATCAACAAAATTCTGAAATCTATACCGGCTGAAAATACTCTTTCTTACAAGTGCCCAGTTTTTCAAGTGTATATATTTTTAAAAAACCCACACTTTACAATAAGTTCCAGCAAAGTTTTGATTTTCTTTTGTAACTGACCTGGGAACCTCTTTATATTCTCTTGATGGATTTTTTTTATACCAGCTCTCATAGAGAGATTTTCCTTCAAACCCCTCATCAGGACTTGGTATCTAGAAAATATGCATGGCAAAAGAAGACGAAGGGTACAATTTTAAATGTTACCAATCAGCAAAACTACAACCTGCCATAACTTGGCTATGGCCTAGGGAAATGAATAAGTAACACTCTTAAGTCCCTCAACCCTTCTGCATTTTCACTTTAACCTTTTATATGAATAGCATTTTTCAAAGGAATAAAAATAGGCAACTTTTTAGATGAAAAAAAAAAAAAACAGAAGAAAAGCAAAACATTTCAAATCAGTATTTACACTCTGGTATTTCTTTATGAGATTTTCAGTCATATAATCTAAATATTCAACATAAAAATCATTAAAAAAACTTCCTGTTTCAGTTTGGCAGGAAATTTCAAACAATTCTGTCTTGGGTTAACTCAAAATTGCTTCATCCTTGTTTTAGCTCACAAAAATTATTTCCATGGATGCAGTAGTGACCTTAGAAGGACAAAGTGTACAGTAGAAGTTGCTTCTATCATCATAGGTGCAACAGAGTTATACAAGTCATCATCATTATCAAGATCATTCCTATTGCTATTTTCAGAGTACTTCACAGATTATTGAGCAAAATAAACACTGTGTATTTATTTTATCTTTTTTTATTGATTGGCAGTTAAGGTTTTATTGTCTTTATTAAGAATTATCAATAACTATATTTATTTTTTTATGTGTTTCTAAGAATTTCTCAAAAATAACAGTCAAAGTAAAGCATGTTTGGCTATCTGGCCACAGAGCTGATTGTTTACAGAACAGCGTTAATGCTTTTTGCTACAGATTCATTTTGGATGGGGTTACACAGGACCTCCTTCCTGATTAGCATTCCCTTCAAACATCAGCTACCCAGCAAGTGTAGTAACACGCATTCATCAGCCTTTGTTGCTGTTTCCCAGCTCTGGGAAGGTTATTCAACCATGTTTACTGGTATTTAGGTCAACATTTTAATGATAGCTCTTGGTGTCCAAACTGAGACTCTAATGACCTGATTTTCTGACAGTTCTGAACAATCGCATTTAGCACAAGTTACCATGGGAACTGCAGGTGATCAGCTCTTCTGCAGTTCTAGACAGAAATATCTGTAAATGGGCATCTAATTTTAACAGTTAAATTTTATTTGTTCTCTTGCAATTGCCAGAAAATTATTATACTGAGTTACTACCCTTCCCTTACTTTTATTGCAGACTAATGTCAGCTCCCAAGAGACAACAAGGTATTGACCTTGGAAAAGACAGATGGGTGAAGCAGACACAGCAGATGATGACAGATACAGTAAATTCACAGAATACACATAGCAGTTAAATGTATATTACATGTATATATATAAAATACACAGAAGATGAAATAAATGCTCATGCTTTGATGCAGCTGAACAGAAAAGAAACAAATAAAAAGCCCTTAGTATCAGCCTCTAAGACCCACTCTCAAAGCAAGGAACATCTTACATATAAGACGGAGATGCTATTTCCCGAGAAAGGTGAAACCTTTTAATTTTATGTGCCACATAAATACGTGTGAGAGCATCATGGGCAGAGCCAATGAGTACCTAACAGGATCCATGGAAGATGAGCACATTGACCCAACCTGTCACATCATGTTACAAACAACACTTTAGCAACCCTAATGTCTTACCCTGCCTAAAGGGAGACAGACAGACTCTTCCACTACCACGGGCACCTGAGCTGTTGGACTGGGCAGCCACATTTGTGCTTGTCCTTGTTCCCTGGCTCATGGAATTTCTTTATTTCTCTGTTCTCAGAAGGAGAACTTTCACAGGAAGAGATAAAAAATCAGGAATAGCCAATAATTTAAAGGTATACATTTGAAATCCCTTTGCCACTCCTGGGAAAAAAGCTGTTGACTTAAAGAGGGTGACTGCAGTTAGAAAAGAAAGCAACACCTGACATCATATTTTATGCACAGAGCCCCAGCCAGTGAGTGAGTACTGAACATTCTGGCTAAAAAATTCAAGCAATATTACCTCTTTGGTCACACTGTACACTAGTTTGTACATCAGTGGCGTGCAATCCACTCTTAGTGTGTAGTTTCCTGAAAAATAGGAAAAATTATTTGTATGAAGAAGCAAGTTCAACTCAGCTGAAGCTTTGTGCCATTATTTGTTGATAAGAAAGGGACTAGAGTTACATGTGCTACAAGGAACAAGCTGATTCTCCTTGCATAAGGGTTCTCCTCCTGTGATCTAGTTAATGCATTTGTATTAATTAGGACGAATTACAGCCCACCTTTTGAAGCAACTCTCAGAGCTTTTCCTATGTCCCTATGTTGATTACATACATTATGAGAGCGGATGCAGACTCAAGAGTTGCTATAAAACTGCTGACAGAGGCACAACACTTGTCCCTCCCCATGATTTCCCAAACAGTTCAGCTGCTGTAAACATCTTCCCTGAAGCAACAGGAATACCTGAAGGATACTTTATGATTCTGGGACAGTTTCTTTCCTTATCTCCTCCTGGACTAAGGCAACAACATTATCATGTTGGAGCTTTCATAGATCTCCAAGTTAAACTGCCTCCTGGTCACCTGTATATACCACCACTACTAGAAAACACAAATCGAAACAATATACCTTCAATAGAGGAATCTGCATTGATATAAGCTACTCCGCGTGCTTGCAATAGTTTGGCATTTTCCTATGAGGAAAAGAGAAAGAAGATGTTGATGAACTTTTTCTCCCAGAACGATTTTCCCACCCCCAGAACTAACAGCTGTTTCTGGGAAAGACATCATATAACCTACTGCAATGAGCCCTGGTAGTTCCTAAGTGCAACAAAGAGAGAGAGCAAGGGAAAGAGGGAGTGCTTCTTTCTGGCACAGATTTCTCAAAGATCTGCCACTGTGAAAATTTCTCTTTTAACACTGTCAGTTTACCTCAGCCCATTCTGTCGATCCTAACAAGCCAAACTCCTCTGCATCCCAGCTTGCAAATATCACTGTTCTCCTTGGCCTCCATCCTGCAATAAAAGACCATGAAAAGTGTGTTACAGAAATAAAGACAGCTTGTGTCACTTGGGGGTGTGTGCGTGTCATCTTTTATCCTGATTTGTGGAAAAAGAGGTGTGTTTAAGGAACTTTAAAAGCTTCCTTACTAATCTAATAATGCCTTGCTAATTTTTTTTTAGCAATCTATTGCTTCAATATGATGATAAAAATGTATGCTTGCTCTTCTCTCAACAAAAATTTCTAAAATTTAACTCTGAACAAGAAAAAATAATGTGCATATGCACAAATGCTTGAAAGAAAGCTTTTCTTTTTGCTCAATTCAACTTAGTGCACATTTTAAAATGTCTACTTTTTCAGAAAAGTGTGTTTAGCAAATTTTCATATCTATTACTGAATTTCTTTGACCTGTTTCCCAAATACCAGATTTCAATACCTACAGAATTCCTTGTAACTTTCAAAGCAAAGACCTTTCTCTTGAAGTTCTGCATTTAAACCCAGGCCAAATGGCACTATTGCCTTGCCTCTGTGTCTCTGCCCAAAGTTTGAGGCTACTAGAACCTTTCAGTCTTTGCTACCTTTCAACTTTTTTTTTTTTGATTTATTTTCAACTTGCATTCTAAGGAGAGTTTCCCTTGATTCCCCTGACATACAATAACTTCAAGGGAATGGGAAGAAAACTGAATGCTAATAGGTTTTAAGCGCAGTGGGTAGGCAAAGAAAGTTCCTATAGCACAGTATTTGAGTTGTGTCAAAGCTTATTTCCATGGGATGTCAGGGAGGGTAACAGCATTTGCTCTGACAACAGCAGAAATTTGGCACAGCTCACATTCTTTTCCTATTGTAATGTAACTGTGTTTGAGGTATTTTTAACCATTACCTCCTATACTATGCTTGCACAGCTCATTCTTTGCATTGCACAGACTTTATTCGTCCTTGAGTCTTTCTCCAAACTAGAGTCAAGCGATCAGAAGACTCCCAATGCTGCCCTGCTGAAGAGTTGTTGGTAAGACCACCATGGTACCAGTTTTGTAGGACCACTGAAACATCCGGTATGATCAGCACCAAATACACAGCAATCAGTTGTATCTGAATGTCTCACTTATTTTATCCTCACATCTTCCACTTTGTGTTTTGTTTTCTTTCAGATGTATTTTCTCTTGAGTAGAAATAATTCAGAAATACTGATGGGTTGTAACTGGAACTAGTTAACAGCTGCAGAGCAGTGTGCTTATCTGAGAGATCAGAGAGATACACGTTTACTTTTAAGCACATGCTGCAATCCCAGCCATATCAATGGGCACTGTTGACAGCGGTGGTTTTAGTGTGCTTTAGTATTTCATTACAATTACCTTCCTTTTTCAGTTTTCCAAAGCTCCTCACAATCTCATGAACCACAGCTGCTCCACTCTGAGGATCAATACCACCAAACACCCACGAGTCACGGTGGCCTCCCAGGATAACATATCTGTCTAGAGAAACAGGGAAGTCTACTTAGAAAAAAAAAATCCATAGTGCTGTTAGTTGGAAGTAATTTTTAGTTTTCCATGTAAATGTGTAAGCATCAGGTAACAAAGCTTACTAGTTTATCATACATTTAATGGAAAGGCAAAAGACATTTTAAATCTCCAAAGACATTTTTCTGCATTTTCAGCAAGTGTTAAAAAAATTGTCAAGCACAGTAATTCAATCCCATATACGTAAAATCTCCTAAATTCTACTATTCTACTTCTACTGTTAGAAATACTGTGCCTTTCCTCTGAAGACAGAACCGTTTTTTCACATTTTACAATACTGTGTTTCGTGGTGAAGTTGACCAACTAATCATTTTTGTACAGCATGACAACTCACAACATTAAAGTGTGTATTTCTCTGGGTATA
This sequence comes from Anser cygnoides, assembly GCF_040182565.1. NCBI lineage: Eukaryota > Metazoa > Chordata > Aves > Anseriformes > Anatidae > Anser > Anser cygnoides. Next base: position 202,774,967 of record NC_089873.1, read on the forward strand.
TATATTACCAATCACAAAAAGGAATGCCTACAATCAGGATGGAAATGTGATTAATATGATCCAAGTCAGACTAGAGCTACGTGATACCACAATATGGTTAACAATTTTGTTTCAGGCAACAGAGAAGTGCTGCAGTTACAGATGAAATGCTGTTATCATTCTAGGGATGTCTATATATCTGTTTTTTTTATAGTGTAAAGATCTCACTGGCTACAGGAGACTGTAAGACAGGCAATAAATTAATAGTGGTGGAAATGATGTGTTCAGATGGAATGCAAAATCTTTCAGGACTTGTACTATTATACCCCATTTCCATTTGTTTTTGAATTCATATGATTGATAATACTGTTTCTCCATTAGTAGGGAAAAATACCCACTTAAGAGTATTCTTTCAGTTGCAAAATTACCTGCCTGAAGCAAAATATTTCTGTCTAGGGTATGACTTCCCCTTGAAAAACCAGCATGTATGGTGAAAGTGCTGACATACTCCGAGACATAGGAAATCTGCTGCAGTAAATATTTCAACACAAAGGATCACACAGTCCAGTATTTCAGAGAAAATTATCTTCCTCATTTCCCCTAACTCTGAAGTGTGGGTAGAAGTCATTGCACACTCACATTACACTGAAGACAAACGATTTTACCTGGTTCCACTGTGCCTCTGATGGTACCAATCACATTGTAAATCCTTGTTACTTTGTTGTTGCTATGAATGTGCATTTTCACCTTTCTAGTGCATTAGGAAGAAAATCCAAACAGAATATCCACCAGATTAGATATTAAAACATCAACACCTTCAAAAACTGTACAATATGAAGTGTAATGAAAAGATTTCGGCTAAATTTACCCACTGTTAAACCAAAGTAAATCTGAAAATATTTCAGTGTAAATTTTTTTTTTTCAGATTTATACTTGTGCTATTGAGAACAAACAGCATTTGGCTCTTGAAATGTGTGATGTCAGTAGGATTTATATGGATAACGATTTCAAGAGGTCCAAATTCTTTTTTTCTTTTTTTTCTTTTTTTTTTTGGCTAGGAGCTAGTTCTTAAATTTGATAGAGTGAAAGAAAAATGAAAACTATCTAATATTAAAAAGGTAAATAGTTGAATCGAATCTCGAGGTTGGTATAAATCAGAACCAACTCCAACACGGTCAATGTGATCATACTGATGTGACACCTCAGACACCACAAAAATCAGACAGCCTGAGCTGTGTCAGAGACTTTGTTTATCCACTACACAGTTGAAGGTGCAACAACTCATCCTCAAGGGTTGCCTTTTTTAAATTTTTTTTTTCAGGAAGAATTTTTCACACGGTTTGACTAAGACAGAGAGAAAAGGTCAAATGTTTCATATTGAAGTCAACAAAACAATGCAGCCAATAGTGAAATACCTGGACTTAATCCTAAACTGTAATTACTAAATCAGTTTAAATACAAATCTAAAGCAATAAAAATGACACTGCACTTAAAGCATTTATTTCTGGAAAACTTAGCATGTAGTTTATAATGTTTTAGATACGGCAATTGGTAAAATCAAAAGCTGGACCCGCATGAATTTAAAAGACACAAATTCAGTTCTCTGAAAAGTAACCACTCTAATTAAATAGTTTGTTTGAAAAGCTAGATGTTTTCCAAGTGAACCTGGCTCAAGATTAGCTTGAAACTAAAGCAATTCGGTCATATCCACCCAATTAGATGAAAATCTGCTGCAGCTTCGCACTGAGAGCTTTTCATCCCAGAAAATGGTCAGAATCAAAGGAATGATGCAAATAACCCCAACTATTCTACTTTTCATCAAATTCTCTACCTATATTTCTCTGATCTCAAACAAGTTCCTTATGAAACAAAACTGACCTTGTAGAATAATTTGATGTGAAACCAGGACCAACGTTGTAAGACACATTCAAATTGCCTTTCCAGCTACTATGTGGTGGTGCAGATCCTCCCATATTCCTATTATGAAAAAAAAAAAAAGGTATTACCATTATTAGTTATAGTCATCTTACAAGAACACCAAAGACAAATGAGGAACCAGGAACCACATTTTGCTAATTTTGTTAAGTCCCATACAAATGTAGACCACAGTGGTGGGTCACAGTCTTAAACATTTTGTACTATAAGCTTTCACAGGGATTAATCTGTATTTTTAGCTACATTAATGTTAGTAAATAACATAGAGGAATTCTCCGGCACACTGAGGTCAGCTTGGAACAGTCTACAGCTGTCCTGGAAAGCAGTCTTTGCTTGCAAGGGTTTTGCAAGCAAACTGCCTCTTGAAAATGGCCCTTTTCTACTGTCTTGAACTGCATTTACAGTTTATTCAGGATTGAGTTATTTGGGCCATTCTAACAGTTTAACAGGACAAGCAGCTGTCTTTCAGTGCCTGCCTCTAGACATTTTTTAGTATGTTAGCACAGACAGAGTTGATGTGATTTAAGATGTCTAAAATTGAAGAAATATAACGAGTTCAAGTCATCTTTTCGTGTTCCAAGGTGAATATACAAGGACGATGCTGCACCTGCTAACTCAATTGCATCTTAGTTTTTTCAATTTATTTGGTTTGGTAAGATAATTATGAATTTTAATACCATCCTCTGGAAAGCTGGTAGCCTGTCTTCATGTCACTTGCATACTTAGTATATAAAGTAGTGAAACATATATGTCTGCTAAATCTCCTGTGACACTTCCTTTTTTCCAGTATCGTTATATTGGTTTGCTAGCATCATTTCATATTTATGCAACATAATACAAAAGATGAAAGAAAGCTTGATAGAACTGACAACAGAGTGCAGATAATGTTCCATAAAAGATGCATGGTAAGAATTTACCTGGATAAATCAATGATTTTATTTTTGGTCTTTTTCACAAGGCAGGTACCATGGCAGCTCCACAAATCCTTGCCTTTACTCAAACTGAGAGTTATATTATAACTTCAGTATGCTTGATTGCTAATTGTTATAACTGCAGTTCATACTTGATGTGTTACAAAGGGCCCTTTCTAAATCTCTTTGCACGTATCTGATACGCAGTAATAGGTAACAGAATGTCCACTTCCTACACAGAACCTAAGTACAAACATACTGTTTCAACAACTATAGTAGAAGCGAAGTGAAAAAGTCTTTTCCCTTTCTTTTCAAATACTCTTAACGCTTTCACTAAACAGTCTGTTTAAAATTCCTCATGTCTACTAAATACTTACCGCAGTAATGACTCAGCATCATGATAGCCAATGGGATGAACTGGAATTTTTGGGAGACCTACACCACTGGCTTTGTCTAATCGGTAGGTGTATTCTGAAAGCAGAAGACAGGTATTTCCATGTTTACAACTTCCAGAAGGTATCTGTACAATTTACAGCATAAAAGTCAGGGATAATCATTTCAATTCGCTAGAAGTTGGGCTGACATTTCCTCAGTGACTTCCTTCTTCATGCTTCATCAACACATTTTCAGAGACACAATAAAAAAAAAATCTCCCACAGCATCTACAATTATGCATTCAGAACTGCCTGGAAATTTTAAAATAATTTCTTAGTTAGTGGTTTTTTTTTTTTTGCACTGAAATGGTTTTGGATAGAAGTGTTTCTCTCCATTGAAGGAACTTCAGAAAAAGCCAGAGAGAAACTACAAGAACAAAAAGGGACCCCGTATCCTGATGCTTGGAACACTGAGCTGGGAACTTAAGCATTTGCCAGAGAGATGTAGACATAATTTTATATACTAGGCTACTAGTATTCTGTTTTGCTGATTTTTGTGAACAAAATGAGATCCAGGTTTTGTTTGGACACAGCTAAAATACAAATGATGTTTTTTTTCTACAAACCAGGATATTAATTTTCACAATGTGTACAACCATTGACGTTTAGAAGCCATTTCTCTAGCAGGTATGGAAAAGAATGGAGTTTCCTCATACTCCCTACAGCACTGTACTCCCCTCCCTATACCCTACAGCATTCACAGGAACCCTTATTGAGGGGGCAGACAGGGATTCATCTGTAAGATCACCAACTCTAGCTTTTTTCTTTGCAACTGTACAGAAAACAGATGAATTTCTAGTGCCACAATAACTTCCAGCACCAGTTTAGAAAATACTTGATGGTCCAGGGTACAGATATCTCACCTTTTGCAGGATAGCCTGGTGTCAGAGGATCCCCAGCTCCATTCAGGTTTAACACATTTCCACGCTGGGCTCCGCCGCCTGGAAGGTTCCAGCCGTTTGGATAGGGATCTACTCCTGAGGCACAGTAGTCAGCAGGGTCTGAGTACAGAATAACTCCCTTGGCACCTGCCAATTCAGCATTCCTCACCTGCAAAGCACATCTCTGGTTCCTATCCAGACCTTTACAGTTTGACACAAATGTTCAAGGGGCAAAAGAAAGTATTAAAAATTACAGTGATTATAGCTCAAGGCCTTTTACACAGCTTGGGCTAAGTAAAGGTCCCATAATTGTCTCATATCATAAAATTTCCTGAAAATGCTTATATAGATATGTATTATTGTTGTATATATATAGATATCAGGTATCAACTCTTTTGTGTCAATGAGGGCATTTCACTTCCAAACCAAAGAACAACTGCCCCTCCCTCTAGATACTAGTAACTCTGATGTGTTTGTATTTCATTTTAATAAATGATTCATAGACAGTGATACCTTCTTTAGTCTCTTCCATTCAGATAGCATCTTGAAGAGTGGTAACCTTTAAAAATTTTGCGAAATTATTACCTGATCCAGAATAAGAGTCAAGTGTCACTTTTCACTGGTGAAAATGGCATATATGTAAAGCAGTGAGTTATCCACTTAAAGCTCGCAGAAGATCAGTCAAGAGTGTTCATTAAGATTTGGCATTCCACTGAAGAGATTCAGTGTTTGACACTGAAGTAATCAAGAAATTCAAAATATAGCCCTGCCCAAGTTATGGTCAAATTATTTTTCATACAAGAGCCAAATACGCTTACAAGAGACTGTCTCTTTACAACCCTTTTGAGGAAATAACTTGTGTGTAACTGAAGTACGCACATGGTTATGTTCTTTCCTGTCAGGCCACGGAAATCTGCAGAAAACTGTAATTTAAAAATGTTCACGTGATAGGGACATGGAATTAATAAATACAGAATTTAAAATAACCTCCATGTAGATCTGCCTCTGCCTAGTGTACAGAAACCATTATCAACAACCACAGCACAGATATCTTAAAGTATATCTGAACTAACAGGAAAGAACAGTTTAGTTCACAGAGTGTATTACCCAAGCTTATTAGTTACATTTTGGAAAAAAATATAGTATGCAGATAAATACTAAAATATTTAACATTTTCCAACTTAATTACATTTATCCTTTAGATGTATTATATACACATCAAATAAGTATTTTGTATTTCCTAATGAAGAATCAACTTTGAATGCACCTCTATGGAAAACTCAGTTGCACTAAAGGCTCCAGAAGACCTTAGTAACGAGTTCCAGTCTCTTGAAATCAACCAAAGGACAGCGAAAGTAACATTCTTACATAGAGTCATTACCTTATTTCCTCTGAAGATCTTCCCATATCTGGCAATAACAATCTTTCCTGTACAGTTAATTCCCATTTCACGTTCTAGCTTAAAGAAGTCTTCTGTGCGGCCATAATTCACGTAGACCAAGTCACCCTGATAGAAAGGGGCAGAATTTGAAACAAGAATGTCAGTGTAGGTATCAGGAAGGTGTGATCTAGGAAGAGAATAAGCTGGGAACAATGGGCTCCAGGACAGGCTCTTGTATGAATTCTTCTTTGATCCTAAGACAATTAGATAGGTAAGTGACTCCTAATAGACTCATACCATCAAAAGCTGTGTGACCTCAGCCTCTATGGAGAATATAAGACGTGACTGAATCAGAAACTGAGATTAAATGCTCAGAGTATAGCCCTTACTTCTCTTCATAGTCTGTTTAAGCTGTAAGCAGTCTTGGACAGCCGGAGGTATTTTGGATCCAGACATCGCAGTAAATAGTAATTGCATCCTATGCACTAGAATCACACACCAACTATTGTATAACATGTTTGAAACACAGTCACGAATACTTTATTTATGTGTAACGTATTTATTTTGATTGTCAATCACCTGGAACTTCTACTGTATTGTTTAATCTCTGTCAATTTCTGAAACTACATTCAAAGGTACTTATTTGGAGATTCTGTCATTCTTTGATACATTGCACAGTAGATCAGGCTTCCCTAAGGAAATTCATTTAACATTTCTGAAAATTCTTCATCTTTAACTTTCATTAAAAGGACTAAGAACTACACCAATGGTATCAATGTCTCAACGGAGCACTGCAACAATTTAATTTCCTAGTAATGTGATAAAATCCCTCAAGTTTGTAGAGCCTCCCCTTACAAAATATTACAAAATACAAGCTATGAGTATGTAGTGTGGACTCATAAAATGCCTTGTCTGGTCTCTTTCAGCTTAGTTAGAGGTCTCAAGCACACATGTTATCTGTGACCATCATTACCTAGATGGGGGTACTTTTGCAGTCACTTAAAAAGGAAGGAAGGAACAGAAACTAATACTGCTGTTTAAGAATGCGACTTCACCACTTTGTATGTTTTTTGCTAAAAAAATCTGTTAAAAGACACTTCTGCTCAAAGTTTTTTTTTTTTTCCTCTGTTTATTGGGATCTAATAGAAATACACCACACAGCACAAAAATGCATTATGACAATTTGTATCTGAGCCCAGGATATATTCTATCTACCATTTACTGAGAACCAGAAATGAGTAGCAGCTATTTCTACATCTCTGCAGGGTCTCACTCTAACTGGCAAGTAGCTACTATCCTACTGTGGCAGTATTTAACCTTCAAAACACAGTCACTACCACTTATCTTTAAAGAGCAACTGCAGGAAACTGTAGTGGTGCCCAATGGTATTTCCACAACTCCCTGATTAGAGCACTCACTCAGAAAATACGAGAGCTGAGCTCCTGGTCTCTCAGTATGAAGAACTTTGATCCATTTCTCCCACTTTCCAGGAAAGTGTCCTACTCATAAGACTGCCGTTACCCTGGCATGCAGGTACTGTACAGCCTTCTCCCTTCATTGAATTTGGACCTTTATGCAGGAATTGTTTGCAAAATTTGTGAGCACAAAGAAAACCTAAGACTGATGAATGCACTTGGCAAGTTCCAAATCTCTCTCTCCACAGCTTAGATCTGTTTAATAGAACGGCTTTTGACATAAAGTACAGAAACAGATCTGGGAAAACTCAGAAGAGCCCAAAACCCATGGAGCATTCCCACTGCTGAGCTATGTACACGCTCCCTCCTATGCTATTTGCAGTATAGATGCAGACTAGTGCTCACCAAAGAACATTATTGCTAACTGCACTAGCTAGGTACCTGGAGCTTTTGTCAAAGTACTACGCATTAAGGGAAACATAAGCAATGTATTTTGAAAAGATAATCTGTCTTTTAGGTATTGTTTCTTTCAGAAGCAACATTCTCACATTTAATTAAAATAAAATCATTTTCCAAAGAAGGAAGCTGCAGCTTTTTAAACTTGTTTTTACTATTTCTCATATCACATCAATTACCGTAGCTCTCAAGAAACCAAATAAAGCAGTGAAGTTATTCTGTCTTTTTTGGGGGATATTATGTTAAGATACAAAGTCAGAATCCATGAATGTGACCTTATATTACATTCCAAAATTCCCACAGCAATTCTTGAAATGCTCAAAGCTCTCATATCCTAAGGGAGAGTCTATCCGTCTGGTTCTCCAGCTTCCTTTGAGTATCTGAGGCAAATGAATCCAGGATATCTTTTGTCTTCTGGACTTGCACAGCTTATTAACAAACTTCAGAAAGTATAAGAATTTAATACTGGGCTGTATGATGACTAAAGGCATTGTTATCAGGTTTCAAAGTCACATCCAACTTTATAGCAGAGCTTGGACCAGATGATCTCCAGAGGGCCCTGACAACCTACATTATCCTATGTATAGGCAGGAAAGATACTGCAAACAAAAAATAATTTATATTCTTATAAATTAATAATTGAATCCACTAATGTTCATAGGATAGAAAAATCCTGTTACACAGGCCAGCTATATAAAAGAAAGCTCGTCAGCTGGTACCATCTGTACAAGATAGAAAGGATTAGTGTTAAGCTCAGATCACAGTGACACCTATTTCCACGAGCTAGAAGTGCTAGCAAAGGCCATTTTCACACTCACCGTAAACTTGCACAGTTATACCTGTGTGTGAGCCTTTGGAAAGCAGAATTTTGAAAATCATTTTTTTTCACCTGGCTACATAAATATAAGAGTCCTATTTGTTCACCAAAATGGAAAACAATGGTGTGTATTCACAGAATAATCAGGAAAAGCTTAAAGCAGCTGTCAACTTTAAAGATTTCTTTCCACATTTTTTCAGAACAAGGCAGAACAGTCCAATTTTAACTCCAACTAGAGAAAAAAAAAATCACAGACATCAAAGCTAGCTCATCTTTCCCAAGGGTGATATGTCAGGTTCTGAACAAATAAAGCCTAAGATCCAGGAATTTCAGATTACTCTACTCCATTCAATGGTACTCTACACTATGCTACAGTATTCCATCTTTGTCTATTTCCATTTCCTATTTCTGTTATCTCTGTTTCTTTTACTATTTTATTTTACCTCAAGCACTCCTTGGGCTGAAAATGCACTGTAGGGTGGCACCACATCACTAACAGCCTCATACCCTGGAGGGGGAGGCTCTGATAATGATGTGTTGAAAATCTATTGGGAAAGAAGAAACAAAAATGTAAAACAGTCAACATGAAAAAGAAGTACTGTCTACATAGGCACATTTCACAGACATTTACAACTTAAAGGACACTAGTTTTATAACTCAGAATGAGGTGTGACCAAAACTTTAACAAGCACTGGGCATCACTTTCCATATGCAGGTTCAACGTGTGATCTCACAAATCCCATCTCCACTCTTTGCAGATAATCTCCTTTAAATGAACACAGGTTACTCTAAAGTGGTCTCATATAGCACATAACAGACGGTTAGATCATAACAAAAAAATTCATGCATTCTGCTCATCCCCAGAGCTTCTATGAACACTAGAGCTGCTCTGTAATGAACTGATTTTATTTCTGTCAGTCTCAAGGCATAAACTCTATAATCTTCAAGAAACTGAATCTAGCACAATCATCAATACTGTATAATGAATCAATACAAATAACGATGCTGACCATGGTCGATTTCCTCTTTCTTAATAAAAGAACAATTTTAAAACAATTGAATTACATAAAGTAATTCTAATAAATAATTCTCCTTTCATCCATGTATGTCCGTATGCTGCATGAAGTAGGATAATTATTAGTATTCTTAGCATACAGCTGAAGAAATAAAGATACAAATTTAGGGAAAAAAAATAAATAAACAGTAACCACTGATTTCCGTGAGCTTTTGATCAGGTGCAACACCATGAACAGAACAGAAGATGGCTTTCCCTCCCAGTCTTCCCAGGTATATGAAGGTGTTTTTTCCCTGGTTGCAAGAACAGATGTTTTCTGTACCTCATTTCCATACTCATCAATTACTGAGATGTAGTTGGGCTTAGTTTCATCAGGGTAAGAGAGCAAGACATCGTAATGAACCAACTGAACAGAATCCAAACCAAACGCCTTCCACTCAGCTTGGACTTGCTCTGCCAGATGCAGATTCTCCTTTGTTCCTGCGAGGTGAGGAAGCTGTGTAAAATTGCTAGAGAAAAAGAAGCAATTGGTTAGAATCAGGCGTTGCAGAACGTAATCAAAACCCTTTTTAGCCTAGCTGGAAAGAAACCCCCAGATAAGACCATACCGAAACTAAATTAAGACCCAGACTCTTCTGAATTTATGTATCTATTTATCTTACACATAACTTGAGGCAAAGGGTTTCAGTTTGTCACAGGTGTTTACATCTTGCTAGCAGTGTGGTTTAGCAAGAACGGCATAATGACATCAGCTGTGGGGTCTTGTCCTTGGTTTATTTCTTGTCTTCTGGGCAACCCTGGGCCAAACACTTCTGTGCAGAAGGAGACTGACCTTCCTTGTGAAGCGATAAAAGAATCAAGTATAATTACCTCCAGGTATTCAATTTAGAAATGTGCGTAATTACTCTGATCCCTGCGTTTAATTAGATGGATATTCTCCTTGGATTCCACTATTTTAATTAATTTTGGCATAAATACTGATTTATCTAAAAGTTCACTCTGAGCATGTCTTGTTGGCAAATAAGAGTTCACAGTGGCTTACAAACAAGGAACAGGAAAACTCAGCACCTTGTGACTTCAGAGACATCCAGATTCAGTAACAGTGAAAGATACCATGAGTGGTGAGCAACCCACTGCATGAAAAAAGAAAATTTGCTCAGACCACTGAGCAGGCCCAGTGGTGAACTGAGCTGAAGAATCTCCCAGCTGAATGAGGTTTGTCATCGTGTTCTCATCCTGTCATATGACCATGCCACCAACATGACACAGACGCACGTGTCACACCAGCTGCTGTTGATGAAGGAAACAGGTTCTTGGATAAGAAAGAGGTATAAGGTTGGGAAAAATTTTCCTTCTTGCGTTCCAGTGAGCATTACTAAAACCAGCAAATAAAGCACTTACTTCAAAAGAACTATACACTTCTGCTTTTCGTACCAAATGCTGCCATGTTCTTCTGATAATGTTAACAGCTCGTATCAATACTATGCTAGAGAAGTCCCTGGTACTGTGAAGGCACCATTTTCTGGATAACATACTGAACCAACACCACGGTTATTTTTAAAGAGCCAATGGCTGTTTTCTTTAAGATTTAGAATATTTAAGTCTCAGGTTTTTATTACAATTTGAGTTACGCAATAACATTCTCCTGTATTATATTCCCATTTAACTGAATATTGTGTTTTTCTTCATTTCCTGTTCTAAGCTGTTGACTGCCTGCACGGGTAGTTCTGAGTAGTGACAAAGATCTTCTGTGTTTCGCCACAGAACTGGCTGCATGTCAGCAAATGCAATACAATGTTTACTGTTAGCATAGAGACAGGGAGCTTTGAGGGCAGAAAGTTCCTTTTACAGAGTTCTTTAGCAACAGTTGACATTGTAGGAGCCAAAACACAGGTTGACAACTGAAAAAATATCTTAAGTATTTGGTTTTCAATGTTTATATAGCCCAGTACGTGTCTATTATGTAGTAAAGTGAATGTACTTTCCAGCTAACTTATTTACAAAAGTTCATGGCAAGTGCACTTAAAATGAAATGTGTGGGGTTGCCACAATCTATAAACTGAAAATGTTTTTTTCTAGTAATTTGGTTTTGCAGCAAGAAAGAACTTCCTGCTATTTAATCAGGCTGTTTGTATCAGTTGTGTTGTCTACACCTAAAACCATTCATTTTAATACTGCAGTCTTCTAATAGACAATCTGTTTACAAGATCCCTAAATAAACAAATAATAGTGCACCATGTTCCTTGTAAAGCTTCCTAACTACATAAATTAAGAAATTAATTACAGTAATTAAACTACAGCATATTTTTAAAAGATCTGTATTGCCATCTTTCATTATTTGAATTTTCAGGAACAAGTGAACAGCTTTAAGATGTAATAAAAGAAACAGAGCAGTGCTAAAATCACCTAATTTAATTACTAGAAGATAGATGAGATTAATAAATTATTGGGGAAACACAGTCTTAAAAAGACCCTACAGCTTAAAAGGTGTTTGTTTTATTATCAACAGCTTAATGTACTTAGATGACTAACCTGTATCTACTATGGTTCTTCTAGCTATTCACCGTGCAGAGGGTGAAAGCTTGGAAACCTATCTTGCTTCATGAAAGTGAATACATGGTCAGAATGATGATTGATAATTAAATTAACATATATATTTGGTCGGAAAGTCAGAAGGGAGAATAACAATAAGGTATGAAGTTCTAATCTGTAGGAAGAACTGCAAACTCAAATACTAGTATGATTTTCTTCTATGTTGATGTGGCCCGCTATTTTCCATTGAATCTCTCCCAACTTAAGTTTAGTCATACAGCCTAATTCAAAATAAACATTTTTTCCATAAAAAACAATGTAAGGTAAACATTACTTTAGGCTGAAACAGGCCACACATAAGAGAAGGGGTCAACCTCTACATCACTATACAAGCATTCACCAAAGGCTGAACAAGCACTTGGCCATTTTTAATTACTTTAAGTATTGAGATTACTGACAACAACTCAAGTGTTCTCAACACAGATAAGACTGGAAGGAGCCGAGATGGACTGCACTCAGCTCACTGGAAAACATGATTAAACCTACGGCCAAAAAACCTGTACACCATGCTCTGTCCGGTGATATCTGTGAGCTGGTTCCTGCTTGTTTTTTTCTTTTTACCGATAAGCCTACACATTGCTTACAAAAGAAACTGCTTGATGTTTTCAGCCTTCATTTCAGCCATAAATGCCGCCTTCACCTCCCCATGAGGACTCGAAGATGTCTTCTCTTCTACAGGTTTTGCAAACCAGCCTACACAACACAGCAAAATACAACAGTAAAAACACCAGAACAACATCCTCATGACACACATAATTTTTCTTCAGTATCACCACAAGTATTTTGCTGCATATTTTACAGCTGTTTTTTATCATAGCACAGTCAAGCAGCCACAACCTGGTAATGTCAGTGGCAGTCCCACACCACAGCGAGACAACGTATTACCTAGGCACATATTGAGGGGAATAAAATACTGTATTATATCTATTTATCACAGTCATTTTACTGTAGATGCTGAGGAGTCCTATCTATCTTCCTTGAGCACCAGAACATCACGCTGTCAGTCACCTCTGAAAGGCAGCAGCTTTACAAAAACACACAGAAACAGAGACCCTTTGTGAGGAACAGATGTCCTGTAACTATTTTTTCATTCTCTGGCTCTTTTTCTGGAATCGTTCCCTTACTTTAGCGGCGTTATCAGAGTAAGTGATGAGAGAAACACCTGTCTAGGAAGTTTTTGACATCTGTTTTTAAGCTGGGGGCTGTACGTGTTCAGTGCAAACGCAGCAGCCATTACACAGGTGGCACATCGGGGACACGGCGGGGAGCAGAGCAGGCAACAGGCTGGCACCACTCAGTCAGGACCTTTCCACCAACCCCAAGCACACTACAAAAGCCATTTCTCTTGCCTAACTACCGTATTTAAAATTAAATTATACAAGAACTAGCCAAAAAGGCACTCTGGACGGAAGACAGCCGTGCCTGCTGGGCAGATGGCGGCTCGGCCGGCTACGGATTCACCACGGGCACGGATCCCCCGGCTTCTGGAAGCCCTCCCAAACCTTCCCCCCCATCCGGCCGCTCCTCAGCCCGGCACCGAGCCCTCTCCCCCGGCTGGAAGCTCCGGGGGCGGCCGGGAGAGCCTCCCGACCCGCGGCGGGTGAGTCCGCACTGTACCGATGAGGAACCCGAGGAGGAAGAGCCCCACCGCTGCTCCCAGGGTGGCAGCCCAGAAGCGGCCGCTGGCTGCCCTGGGACCGGGGGGCTCCGAGAGGGTGCCGAGGGCCGTCCACATCGCTCCGGAGCCGCTCCCCGCCTCGCCCCGCAGCGGCCGCCCCGCCGGCCGAAGTCCCGCCGCTGGCCCGCCCCGCGGCGCCTTGGGGCGGGCGGGCCCCGGCCGCCTCAGGCGGGTCCGCGGTGCTAAATGTTTGACCCGGCGGCTCACACAGGGCCTTGGGCCACCCGTGAGGGGCTTTTACCCCGGGATCGGGACCTCAGCCTGCCCAGAGCCTTTCCCGAGGTCTGGCTGTCCGTCTGGACGTGGCCAGTTCTCCCCTGCTTTCCCCCTCTATCCGATATCCTTGACATCCTGCCACCCCACGTTTCAAATGCCATCAGGAGGTGAAGCAATGATTTCCACACTAGGTTCACCGTGTCTGTTTCACACAGAGCTGTGCTATCCTCCACAGGATATGTGGCATAATGGAGGGAAAACAAGGGGGAAAAAAAATAAAAACTGTACTTTAAGACATTTATTTTATCAAAGAGTGTACCCTAATACTCTCTGAAAGGCTCTCTTCAGAGACATAGATGCACCTGTGGATTTATTTACCAGGAGGAGGACTGACTGCTTGATGTCTCAGAGCTCTGTATTTCCATTTTACTGAGGTTCAACCCCTAAGAGAGTGTGTGTGTAACCTGGGACTGCCAGCTCCTGGCTTGAGGACTGGCCTCAGGCTTCCTACATGCTTACATTTCCTGGAGTCTTTTTGCACCTCTTAAAATCTCTACCGCATGGTTTTGGAAAAATCCATTCAGTTTGTTCATCATGTTTGAGAGGAGTCCATAACCTTTAGGTCCATGAGCAGAGAGGAATTTGTCATGTAGGGATGACCTCCCTGGCTCTTTACAGATTTTTGTGCTCAGAACCCTTGCCCCGCTGCCAGCTGAGGTGGCAATGCATGCTTAAGACACATTTCCAACAATAAAACTCAAAAGTTAAGTCCACATCTATATGTAGTATGGTCGGCCTGTTTTCAACACCCAATTAGTTGACAAGTTTACTCCTATTGCACCACACGTCTTCCTGATGTAGACAAAACCTAAACCTAGGATGAATTCCAGGCATTGGACTTTGACTGACCTCACCTGCAGAGCTCATTACACCAGAAAATCTTAGTACAAAACCACTAGATGAGTCCTGCGGAAGTGTTGGTACCTCCTTCTTAGCAAAGTGCACTACACCAGTGACATAGCAGTAGCATGATCTGAAATTTTGTAAGATACAAACAAACAAACAAACAAACAAAAACTCAAAATATCTGACCAAAGACAGATATTAAAACAACAACAACAGCAGCATTTTTGATATTAGTCCTGTCTTGTGCTGTATACCATCCTACACAGTCTGGCCCCATTGTGTGATAGCCCTGCTTTTAATGATCCAGCTAATAGTCTGAGCAGAGTGCTCTGCCACACTGTCACGTCAAACCCAGATGCCTGCCAGGTTACCTTCAGCATGCAGGCTGTTGCAGATACCAGTATGGAATATCTTAGCTCTCCCCTATAACTTGAGACGTTATATAACTTATATAAGTTATATATATATAACTTACGTATAACTTATAACGTGAGATTGAAAATGACCACAGTGGAAGTTTGTATCCCTGTGCAGCAGCATAGCTCACCGTTCTGTACCTGGAGCAGCATAATGTGCCCGTGTTCACTATTCTGCCTCTACTCATTAATGTAAGCTGAAATCAATGCTGTGTTTAAGTGATGTGGGCTAAAGAACGGACACATCTTCTGGTGTTCCTAAAAAGGCTAATATGGCCGGGGCGCTTTTTGGCCTAGGAACCTAGAATCCTTGATCAGCTAATTTCTGGTTGAAGCACTTGGAAATGGAGTTAATGAAGCACCATGGGACTAGGCACTGAGCGAAAACATGTTTTATCTTTAGATTAATACTCCAGAGGGATTTAACCCCACTGGGTTTTGGCTGCATTTATTCAAGCAAAAGGTAACACTGAGGAAACTGAGATGGAAATATTGTGAAAAGTTTGGTGCTGTTCAGCATTCTTAAACTAATTGAGAAGTTCACCCCACTTAGAAGCTCTGAATTACTGCTTTCAGCCATTTTACGTATAGCCTTCAGTGTGTCTCAGCTTGGACAAGACATTAAGACCCTTAAATACACAACAGCAGCAGCCAAAGAGCAGTGGAAGAGCTTTACTTGAGAACAAATTACAGCTGTGATAAATTCATAAAATATTGTGCTTGTTCCTATACAGAATTTCCTATACAGAAAAGTATAGGTCACTTTGCAGGCAAAATATTTCACTAAAACAAAAATATTAAATAAACCAAAAAGTAGGAAAAGTTATTCCCTCACCTTTCTCCATGTTTTAGTGGAAAAATCTTTTACTAAAGATACTAAGAGGTTGGTTGGTTGGTTGGTTGGTTGTTGTTTTTTTTCTTTCTCTCTGAACTGTGAGGAATCTATGGAAGTTTTTGTTTGTTTGTTTGTTTGTTTATTTTTCCGATTCATTCAACTGAGGAAACAAACTCGCTGTTATTCTGTTATTTGAGGTGCATATCAGATGATGTTTTGAGTAGGATTGTCCTTCTACATGCCATTTAGCATGACACAGCTTTCCTTAAGTCCAACTGAAATGAGTTTTGTGTGACTATTTTATGTAGGAACTGTACTTGCTGGGTGATGAGAAACCTGGTTGTACATTAAGGTGCTGTTCAAATACAGATAATGATCAACTTCTGTACTACTTTCTTGTGATATACCTGCAGGATTACTAGCTTATTCTCTGTTAGCCCTTTAGCATGTGCAAATGTAGTCACATTAATTTACAACAAATAAAGCTTTTGCATACTTGTGGGCAGGGTCCTTAATGTCCCTACTAAATGGAGTAAGCATGCTGGGAATTGACTCAGGTTTTTGATTTGGGGTTGGGTGGGAAGAAGGCCTCTCAGTGGCAGTTTTTGCAGTAGCCTTTCATTCCTCTGAGTCACAAAACTAGTCTGATGGGTGATTAAGACGGGAACTTCCAAACTGTTTTAGTTACAGCATAAGGCTAAGGAGACACCAGTTACTCCCCTTATGACCCACTGGAGGAACAGCCTGTTTTGAGTGGAGGTACAAGTTACTCTAGTGTCTGAGGACAACTTTTGTAGCTTATCAAATAAAGGTGAGTTATCTAGAGATAACGGTTGCTAGTCTTTGTTACAGTTTCAGCTGCGAGAGAGAGGATTTAAAGCAGATGCTCAAATACACAGAGGTCTGCTGTGGAGCTGATGACAGGTTTATGTGTCAGGATTAGAAGGGAAGCCAGCAAGGGGGAACATCATGCTGTCTGTCTGCAACTGACTGCTCTCTCAAGACAAGAAAAAGAAGGAAGCCTTTTTTTAAACAACTGGAAGAAGTCTCATAGTTGCAGTCCCTTCAACATGGCAGTGCATAAGCACAGGAACAGGCTACCAAAAGATGGAGCACAAAATTTCTTGGAACTTTTCAAAATGCCTGCACAAAGTCCTTTGTGACCTGATATAACCTTGAAGTTAGCCCAGCTTTCAGCAGAGGTTGGGCCAAATTGACCTCATGGGTTTCTTTTCAACATTTTTTTCTGTAATTTTAAGGGAGAGTTGCTTGTGGATTAATATACTGTCTGCTTTGTAAATATTAAATATCTGTGTTTTGCTGTTATGTATTTGCCATACAGACAGTGAAAAGACTTGCCTAGCTCCTGAGGGCTCCATAGGTTTAATTTATTTTGAAAAAGTGAAGAAAATCATGAGTTCCAAGTCCCTATTATGCTATAGAACCACTTACTAATTAAATCTGAAGTGTTTCTGACAGAACTTATTATTAAATGTTTCATGAGTGAATTAAATGAGGTGTATTGTTGTAAAGTGTCAATAGAAGAGAAGCAAATGAAACCTAGAAGATTTTTTTTCACCTAGAAAACTTTTCTTACAATTTATTCTAGCTTCGTATTTTCAAACTATTCAAAATACCAGCTTCTTACTTTTTACTAATATATAGGGCATAGAAATAAGAACTAGGTTTATAACCCGTGTTTCCCTCTTCTATATACTTTTCTGGTAGTATATGCAACAAAATTTGTATGGATGAAAACTTTCGCAGGTGCCTAGAAACCATGCTGCTTTTGGTTTTCACTACAGGGCTTCTGAAATGTCCCGTTCTGCAAGGTGCCACATACACCTATCTATTAGAGACAAAACTTGTGCTTTCTTAATATGGTAACAGTTTACCCCAGCCACAGTGTTGCAAGGTGCAGAAGGATAAAGTTATGAAAGATGCTGCACTTTTTTAATAGCTTGCCATACCAAACAAAGGAGCTGTTGCTGCTTACTCCTGCTCTTGGCTTCACAGGTCACTTCTCTCCTATTTGTGGTGCTCAATGGGCTGCATGTTTCATTAGGTTTCGTCAGTATTCAGTTTGCTACTGTATTAGAATCATAGAATGGTTTGGGTTGGAAGAGACCTTAAAGATCATCTAATTCCACTCCCCTGCCATGGGCAGGGACACCTCCCACCACCCCAGGTTGCCCAAAGCCCCATCCAGCCTGGCCTTGAACACCTCCAGGGATGGGGCATCCACAGCTTCTCTGGGCAACCTGTGCCAGGGCCTCACCACCCTCTGAGTGAAGAATTTCTTCCTTATATCTAACCTAACTCTCCCCTCTTTTCGTTTACAGCCGTTCCCCCTTGTCCTATCACTACACCCCCTGACAACGAGTCCCTCCCCAGCCTTCCTGTAGCCCCCTTTAGGTACTGGCAGGCCGCTGTAAGGTGTCCCTGGAGCTTTCTCTTCTCCAGGCTGCACAACCCCAACTCCCTCAGCCTGTCTTCACAGGAGAGGTGCTCCAGCCCTCCAATCATGCTCATGGCCCTCCTCTGGATTCTTTCTAATACTCCCATGTCCTTGTGCTGGGGCCTCAGAGCTGAATGTAGGGCTCCAGTCGGTGTCTCACGAGAGCAGAGCAGAGGGGGAAAATCCCCTCCCTCAAATGCCACTGGATTGGCCCATGAAGGAGGTGGACAAGCTGCAGCCCTGGCACAAGGTGATGTGGGGGGTATCTGCCTCTTTTGTGGCAGCAAGATGTTAAATCAGCTCAAGCTTGCCTGTGTTGATGTCACCATGATAACATAAAAGGCTTGTAATTAATGCAGAATTCACTCACCATGGCTGAAGTGCCTCAAATCTTGCTATGGACTGAGAATGAGTTCTTACAGAGAAGCAATTTATTCTGTGGATTTTTTCAGCTTTTTGACTTCCCAGGGCATTGATCTTTCGTGTGCAACAAGCACAGGTTCTTCAGGTGGTTCTTCCAACCTCACTGGCATAGAATGGGATGCCGATGTGGAAAACAGAGAGAATGGAGGAGGGCTAAAGATGTACACATGGAAATCCTCTGGTTTTAGAGCACAGCTGATACCAAAATATGTGCCTTTCTGGACTGAGAAATCAATAAACTGCAACTTAGTTATGTTGCAAGTGCTTCAGGATGAGCTTTCCTCATAGCTCTACTGGAGTGCTCTAAAGGCTGTTGGTATTCTAGTTTTTGCATGCTACAGGAGTGAAGGACAAGATTATTTATTTATTTACTTATTTATTTATTTATTTTAATGTGCTTACCTACACAGACTTGAATTGTACTGCCTTTTAAATAGCCCTCTCTACTGATGGTGAGTCATAGCTACCAAACATGTTTTCTTTGAATTTTACAAATAGTCATGTTGCAGTGATTATCACTGTTACATATGCTTTGGCAATTTTGTCTGCTCCTAGCTGTTTATTCTTTCTGATCTTCTGTTGCAGCTGGAAGAGATTTGGTGTGTGTAGTCAGAGGCAGGGAACCATTTCAATTCTGTTGATGAACAAGACACAGTGGCTTTAAATTTTAAAAACAAGTTAAAAATAGGCACCACTGTTCTGGACATTTTTGTTTGTTGTGTGATTACATCGTAATGCAAAGTATGAAGCTTATTTTTTTAATAGTTTCCTGTTCTGAATTTCATCTCAGAAATAAGAGGCTAATAATTCCCAGTGGGATCTTTTGTGGTCAGACATAAGACATAATATTTGCTCCAGAAGTTTGCAATGTCTGTTTCAATTTTTGTCCTATTCAGGATTATTCTGTGATTGGAGATATTACCTTGTTTTGTTTCCTTTTAGGACCTCATTGTTCAGAAAAAAAATAGACTACGTGGCTGCAGATAGCACCATTTCTCCTGGGTAGTTTGAAGCAGGATGCTTCTTTTTGCCCTCACCGAATCTGATGTACAGCATTTTTATGACTTGTCTGAGGTCACTGTAGTAGACAGGAAGGTCTCTGGTTTCCCAGCCCTGTATCCTGACCACAAGACTACAGTAACTCCCCTCAACCCGAATCCTGTAGTATTCCTTAAGTCTACACTTGATTTTCAGATGATGATCTAGCTACTTCTTGGTCTTTGCAAGTGCTGGTGCTGCAAAAACAAGTTGTTTTGATGGAGGTAGTTGTACACTGTGTGCATGCAGGAAAAAAATGCCATCAGGGAAAGTTCCACTTCCACGATCATGATTTCTGCTGTCAGCAAAAAGTAGGGAGTTTGTTTGGTTTTTTTCCCCCTTTCTCTGCATATTTCGAGCGATGTCTTTCTTTGAAAAATATCCCAGTGGCTCAAATAAGCTTCTCCTCCAAACAGACATCTAAATACTTCACTGATGTTCAGTGCTGCATACAAATTGGTAGCATAGGCCTGAATCTCAACAGTCTTATTCTCTGGTCACTTCAAAAAGAAACTGTGCTGGTGTGAAATCGGAATGATACACAAGCAAATCAGACTCCTAGACTTTCTGTGATCACTATGCGAAGGACAGATTGAACTACACTCAACCTCCTGATAAAAAAAGCAATTGAGATGGCAATAAAAAGATATACAGCTGCAGAAAAAATAGGAGGAAAGGCCAGAGTTCAGATTAGAGACAGAAGTTAAAGAAAGGCAAGACAAGAAATAAACAACTCTTTAAAATAACTCTTGTGAAAGTCCTGCAATGTAAGGGGAAAAATGTTTTCTCCTGCCCTGACCTCTAAATAGAAGTCATTGGTTTTCTGAGACTCTATGTGAAAAGGAAGTGCTAACATCTGTTTCTGTGTGTTCAATCAGTGATTTTGATATTGTCTGAAGAAAAAAAAAATCACTTCAAGAATTCAGTCACGTTAGCTAGCCTACCCCTCAGTGTAAGGAAGGCCGTCTTCTGCTGAACCTTTTTATGCTGAGAATGCATCACTCGAGCAGAGCTTGAAACAAGTGCTAATTTAGATTGACTGAATGAGGGTCTGGCACTGCTGTGGTTCAGTTAAAATCACCATCTGCCTTTCAACCATCAAATATGAGGTCAATGAAACTGGTGGCTCTGAGGACACCTGCCACGTCTACTGTTATCTTGTCTTTGCATGCGAGTGGTGGGCATCAGAGGGCAGGTCCCATTCCTGTCTCAGTTTATTTCCTTTTCTGAATATTGTTATCCTGAGAAAAGATCTCACTACGCACGAAATGCAAACCAAGCATGCTTCCTGCACCTCCGTAGTGGAAGGATGAAGAGCAAGGATGCACAGCGATAGGTGTGCGGGGATCAGTTGAATGTGTTGTGTGGATCTTACTGGCGACAGCATTTAGCTCTGTCAGAGCATTTAGTGTTATGCCATTTAACTTGGGTTCTTGCCCTTAAGCTACTGTTGATAGTGAAACTGATGTAGACTTTAGTTTTTGTTACTGAAAGACTACTAAAACAAACCCATTGATGAAAACCTACAGGGTCTTTCTTGGATGCTAAGAAGGAGATCCTAAGTTTGGCTTCATTCTGCAGCCAAACCTGTAAATGTGGTTAGCTGAATAAGATTACATTAGTTTTCTGTAGAAGTATCTGATATTTCATATACGGTGTTTTTAGTTTGGGTTATATAAGCATCTGCAGCCTCAGATCACAGAATCACATAATTGTAGGGGTTGGAAGGGACCTCAAGAGATCATCAGGTCCAACCCCCCTGCCAAAGCAGGTTCCCTAGAGCAGGCTGCCCAGGTAGGTGTCCAGATGGGCCTTGAATATCTCCAGAGAAGGAGATGCCATGACCTCCCAGGGCAGCCTGTTCCAGTGCTCCATCACCCTCACCGTGAAGAATTTCTTTTGCACGTTAGTGCGGAACTTCCTGTGCTCCATTTTTTGGCCATTGCCCCTTGTCCTGTCCCCACAAACCACTGAGAAGAGGTTGGCCAAATACCTCTGTCTCCCACAATTAAGATATTTGTAAACATTGGTAAGATCCCCTCTCAGTCTTCTTTTCCCAAGGTTGAACAGACCCAGGTCTCTCAGCCTTTCCTCATAGGGGAGATGCTCCAGGCCCCGTATCATCTCTGTGGCCCTCCGCTGGACTCTTTCCAGGAGATCGCTGTCTTTTTTGTACCGGGGAGCCCAGAACTGGACACAGTACTGCAGGTGAGGCCTGACCAGGGCAGAGTAGAGGGGGAGGATCACCTCCCTTGAGCTGCTGGCCACGCTCCTTTTAATGCACCCCAGGATCCCATTGGCCTTCTTGGCCACCAGGGTACACTGATAGGACTGGTGCTATGCCTACACGGGGGTGCCTCTGAAATATGGCACTGTATCCATCCCTGGAGAACACATACTGGATTAAAGGGTTTATACCTTAGTATTTTACCAGAAGGTGTAATCATTTCTTCCTCACCTGAAGAGCTTAAATAAAGATGGCCTGAGTTACTATTGCATTTCATTTAGTCCTTGGAGAAACTATGTTCGCTGTTCTGAACCCACAGGGTGACTCCCTCAGACTGTGTTGCACAGGGGGTTATAAAAAGAAAGGTTGCCAATAGCAACTTGTTCTTCTGCTGGAACAAGCCAAAGTTATTTGAAAAGACAGCATAGAAATAGGGAAGCTGGGGAGCATGAATGGAAAGCCTTTGTGTTGATGTTTTGAAAATACAAATGAAATAGTCTTATTTTGCAGGGCTTTTGATAGGAAAATGAAAATGAGCAAGCCCTCCTACAGAAAGTTTCATGTAATTGCATCCTGGCTAGCGTCACACCTTGGCCACTAGCCTTCCTCGCAATGCCCAGGTCATCAGTCCTTCTGATGCTCTTGGCCACCTAAATGCCATCGTCCTGAACCTCACAATGACCACCCTTGGTTGTTGTTACAAAGCCTCTATGGGATATAGCAATGTCATGGTACAGGGATATGGGGGTGGCAATGTCTGTAGGGCTGGTGTCCTAGCAGATGATGGGGACCATGTGAGAATCTTGTTTGTATGCATGCAACTACTTTAAATTCTTTTTAGAGCTGATCGGCAGGGAAGAAGCTACATGAGGGAAAATGAGGGTGAGATCCTTGGGAGCCAAAGGTAAAAGAGAATAATTGCGTTCCTGAGAAGTTGCATGTGTAAGTAACGAGTCTTGGAGTAGCTTTTTCACGTTCCTAACCCTCATGGAAGAGAAAATGGTGACAATACAATCTTTAAAAACGCTGGTAAGAAAGATGTGATTATTTCCTTATTTTCCTGTACTTTTCATGCTGAGCCACCAGATGGCAACGACAGACTGCCCACGGATCTGAACCTGTTCACCTCCTGTTTATTTAACTTCTGTGACCTGAGACCGTTGCCTGACAGGACTGGTTTTCTTTCAAAGCAAACAAAAAGAAATACATCTGTAAAATGAACATTTCAGATTTTGTTCTGCTTTACACTTATACTTGCTTTACATCAGTACAGCTACAGAATTTACAACTTGGGAACGTGAGGAATTGGGCCTGCTGAAGCTGGATGTGTGCAAAGATGTGCCTATGTAATGTGTTTAAATACAGAGGATTATTTGTTTCTAGAGGCTGTAGTTATGTTCTTCTCATAGCTTACAGCATCTGATGTGACCAGCTACACTGAAACATTAAATCTCGTGCATTCAATGTCAGAGCCTCTTTCTTTCACCCCCATTCATTCTTTGTTCAGTCTTTCCTATCCCTTCTTTCCTCCTCTATCACTCCTGCTGATGCTCAGAGCGTGCTTTCCATAGCGGGCCTGCTAGGATACCAGCTCCTTGTCACAGCCCAGCCATTCACCCTTGTACATTAATGTTTAAAAAAGCCTCTGTTCTTCCACTCTGTCATCATCAATAGAATGAAAGTCGAAATCTGACCTACACACATCGAAAGCAAATGCTCAAAATCCCTTTTTTTTTTTTTTTTTTTTTTTTTTTTTAACGAGGTGATTTGCAGGCATCACCAGGCTAAGCAGGGACATGCCCCGAATCACAGGGCTTATCAGCGCAGAACCATGAGACAGCCCAGGTATGTCAGGTTACTAGTGCTATGGCATTCACTGAACAAAGAACATCACTCAAGCCTGTTATTTTTCTGAGCTCGTAGAGCTGGTTTTAAGACTGGTGGCTACTTAATTTGGGAATTATTGTCTAAGGAGCACCCAAGAATAGCAGCACATGAAGCTGAGATTTCCTGTGAGCTGCCAGATGTGTGCTTTGCATTTGGCTTTTGTTTTGGCTGGCTGCTGTGGGCTTTTCTCAGCTGGCAGGATTTGGGGAACATACAAAAAGACAACGTTTTAATACCCTTGCAGCTCCAACAGATAATTTGAGTAGGCAGCCTGGGAGGGGCTATACATAGCAGAGACATGCACAAAACAAAAGGAGTCCTAGTGACTAACTGACATTTGTTTATTTCCAGAGGAAATTTCTTTGTGTTAGTGGAGTTTCTCTGGAATTCCTACATGCAAAGAGGGGCAGCAAATAGCTTTCTAAATCTAACTGAATTTCGGTCCACTTTGAGAGTATTGAACTAAAAGAACTGTAGGTTTTTATATGTTTCTTTAAACACCTTTTTGAGTGTTTTTTGTTTGTTTGTTTGTTTGTTTTTTTTAAAGCCTTCAAAGGATGCTTAAATACAAAAGAAAAACTTGCATGGGGGAGTGCATGACAAGAAAGGATGCTAGAGCTTCCCCCAGACTGGTTTGTAAGGTAGAATTGTGCAGGGTACAGTGAGTGTGGTTTTTCTTTTCTTCAGTCACCATGTGATGTGGAGGAGCAAAGGGAGGGTTTCCTCCTTGATGCAGAACTATATCCCTACAGGTAAGGCTGATCACCCTCAGAAAGCTCTTGGCTTAGCAGGGTCTAGTGCCACCAAGGTTTCTCTGGGCTGATGGAAATCAAGTCACACCAGCTTAAATGGAAAATTACATTAGAGTACTGGGATCACTGGACCTCGTAGAAGGACAGCGTGCTCCTTAACTGAATCCTGTTGGACTGTAAGTCTGTAGCTGAAGTGCAGCGCCACAGGCTCTTCACTTGCTCTGTTTACTTGATGGAAAGGTGCAGAAAGGCGGTGGGTTGCAGCTCAGGTCAGCCGGTAGCATCCAACATCTTAAGTTAGTTAGCAAAAGGGAAGCTGTGGTGACGTAGCTTGATGTATCACGCAAGGAGAGAGCACAAAGTGAAAGCCACTTGCATGAGTCTCACACCCTTTCTCTTACACACTGACTTAAAGAGAGTGCAAGAGGCTGAAGCAGGGTACAGTCTTGGATCTGCAAGCAGCTATTTTGGTTTTCTTACCCTAGGCTTTGATCTGGGGACTGTTTTTCCAAAGGGACGTGGCTGTGAAGTTGGTTCCGAAGAACTGAACTTGTCTCAGTTCTACCTTAACCAGCAGCCCACACATTTGGTATGCTGCATGGATGAGAAATCACAGGCCCACTTGTTTCCTTCCCACATATTTCATTCGCTGGTAGCTTTTCTGAAAGGCTTTACCATTGACTGCTTCCTGACCTACTTTATTTCACATGTGGAGACTGGGAAGGATTTCAGGAGTTACTGTTCATTCTCTGCTGCAAGAAAAACCCAGCAATGCTATTTTTATATTTGTCTTAGGAAAACAGAATATTACTCACATCCTAAGGCAAGGTCATCATTTGCTTTTGGTTTAGGTAATTTGAGAGAACATGAGTATTAGAGCTTTTGCTTTGAATATTAACTGCCAGTCCCATGCTCTGGTGAAAGATGCTGCATCCCTGTATCTGCAGGATGTTTTGAGTCCAGCATGGGTACCCAAAGCTGCTGTGTTTTCCATCTGGAAGTGTTCGGTCTTGAATAGCTAAGCTAATGTTAATTGCTGTTAGAGCTCTTGACAGTTCCTACTGTCTATGAAAACAACAGCTAAAAGGAATTTCAGACAGCTGAGATTATAAAACTGGCCGTTGCTGCTGTGCAACATCGTGATTCATAATAAAAAAAAACAACGTTTTTATTCAACTTAGCATTGAGCTGTAGCAGTGTTAAAACCAGACCTCCTAGAATGTATATTGGGTAATTTATAGACCTCTACTATCTGCTATATGATAGACTTCTTCACTTTCTGTAGACAGATACACGGGAAAGAGTGAGCATGTTATATTGCTATTACTTAAGAGGGACACAGGCTATAGAGCACTGCAAGAACTGTAAATTACTTGTCAGAGTCCTCTTTGCCGCAACACCAGAGTTATTCTTAAAAAACTGCATTTGCAATGGTACTGTCTACGCAAGGCTTATATTATGAAATATCCTTCAGGGTGCTAAGTGCTTTGGCTGGGGCTGGGAGAGATCTTTTTCTGTTAGATGAAGTACTCCAGCAAACTTCTTTATCTGCTAGTTCCCTGGGCTGCTGGGGCACTTCATCATTTCGAGAATGGAGCCGTTAGTAAGGCTGGTGCTGTGGTGCCTAGACAACCAGTGCTTTTACCAGAAGAAATGTTTGTGAAGCTCGGTCTGACCACTGGTCCTGGACCATTTCAGATCCTGATCTTAGTGCCTCAGGATCTGGTTGTGTAAGGACTGTACCCTTGGACCTTTTTGATGTGCTCAGCGCTGCATGGCAACAGAAGAGCTCAGCAGTTATTTTTACCAGATGTTATACATGAGGAAATTCCATCTTGCATATTTGTTTTTTTAGAATAGAAACATCTTGAACTTTTATTATTATTACAGAAGATATCTGTTTATATTCCAGCGAGCAATGTTGGTGCTACTGCAGGGATCACATGAAAACGTCTTTGCCTTTACATCCCTATCAGCTGTATCCTTTACAGTGCGTGTGCTCTTACATCTTATTCCTGCCTCTCATATGCCACACTGGGATGCGTTTGGGGAGAATGTTATCTAACAACTGCCACAGAAGCCTGTGCTAAGGCTTTCAGAAATGGCTGGTTATTACCAGTATTCAATTGGAGAGGAAGCAAAATACCTTATCTTTTTGTTGCTGTTGTTCATCCACTTTTGGCAAATCAGTTGTGTGAATGTTTTGTATCCGGAGATCCTGTCTGGCTCCAACTTTCTATGTGAACTAGAAAATGTTCCCCTGTGTTATTTTGGGTATTCATTCTTCTATAGAATAAAACACACTCAGTTTTATTCAATTTTCAATTTCATTCACATAAATGTATAAAACCAGTCCTCAAATGAAAATTGTTACAGTGAAACAGATCTTTTCTCCCCCCCCATTCATACACTTACAACTATGTATACAGGACAGTACAGCAAAAGAAGAATGTTATCAAGCTAGAAGAAAGACTGCTTCTGCAATGATAGCGATAGCATAGCAATTGTACCTATGAAGTTCTTATTGAATAACAGAATTATTCATTGCAACCAAGGGAGGAGGCAGAAAATGAGACGGGCATAGCTGAAAGGGTCTGTTGAGCAGCCTAAACCAGCAAGAGGTTGGCTAACCAGATTTGCTGCCTTGAATTTCACCCCAAAATAATTTAGAGGGTGCTTTTCTTGAACGACTGCAGTGTCTTGTGTCTATGTTGCCATAAAGAAACCCTTGTGGTGTTCCAGGCCCATGGGCTGGGGATGTGAATGGTGCTGGGGTTAGAGATGAGTGCTGCAGTCAGGTCAAGGAGCGTTGTGTTGTTGCTTAGACTTGTTCTCTGACTAATGTGTGTGGTGGGTTTCTAACATACTGTAGAGCTGTCTGAGCCGTGGATTCCTCAGTACATGAAAGATGAGAAATGAGCAGAAGGTGAAGACATCCCAAACCAGAATATTGTCCACTGTGCAGCGACATAGCATCCTTTTCTTCTTTTATGCGGCCTACGCTACCCCGTCTCCACCACTGCCTCACTCAGATAACCTAGCTCCCCCAGATCAGACTGTTTGATAAATGAGATCCTGTTCTGTTTGAGGTCAGCAGATCTACTTAGGTTGAGGCAATTGCGTTCCAGTGACTCCATGTAGAAGTTACTTTTAGAGAACTTTACATCAGGAGGATGAGGACTTGCTCCTTTCGTGGCCAAAATCTGTGACCTAGATATTTAAAAGAGCTTTGAACAGTTTTATTATTTTTTTGAATGATTCAGGAAAACAAAATTCAAACAAAAATAACATTTGACTTTTAATTCTGTTTATATTCATTCACTATCCTTGTTCCTATAGTGTCTGACCTCCTTTCAGTTAAAAATATGACTAAAGCCTGATGTGCATGAGGCTCCCTATTTTCTCTCCTTGCAGGAATTTGCAGCTGCATACCTCATCCACATGACTGTTCAGTG
Organism: Anser cygnoides; assembly: GCF_040182565.1. Lineage (NCBI taxonomy): Eukaryota > Metazoa > Chordata > Aves > Anseriformes > Anatidae > Anser > Anser cygnoides. Next base: position 202,803,074 of record NC_089873.1, read on the forward strand.
TTCCTGAATTTAATCTTTCTTCTCACTCTGCCTTGGTCATTTCTAGTAGTAACATTAGTAGCATTGTAGCATTGCTGCATTTTTTCCTTCATCCTTGTCTGGTCCTTCAAATTTAATAGGCAGCTATGAATTGATAAACCTGTCCTCAAATCTGCTGCTTGGTATATCTTCCGTAGTGAATTTCTGCTGACCGTTGAGCTTGTATTCTGATGCCACACTTTCAGAGTACTTTTCATGATGATTTCCAGAGCAGTGATATTCAGATAAGAACCCTTTGAATTGCAATTTCAGGTAACAGTGAATAACAGTGAACAGTGAACAACAGACAGATGATGTTTAGCTTCTAGATCAGGTGCCATCCATAGGAGATGAGTCGGTTGTGCGGTCAGACGTTTCTCTTTTTGCGACCTGTTTGAATAACATTTACAGACTTAGTCCTGCTTTTATTGAAGTCAGTGACAAAACTAACTGTAATGAAAGTAAAGCTACACCTCTTTGTCTGAAACTTATTTTAGGATAGCTGCCAAAGCCTACAGGCCTACAGACTATATGAAGAAGTCTTAAGACAGTGCAGTCTGATGCTACAGTATAGATTCAGCTTTAAATTTTGTTGTGTACATCACACACATTCATTTTCTTGAGTGGTTTTTAAATAATAATGGTGAAAGCATTTTTTTCATTTACAATGAAACTTCCCTGTGCAGTGTTTGGAGCCTGAGAATTGCAGCTCTGTGTTGGGATAAGAGCCAAGAAGTGAAACTAGTAAAAAACAAATGAGCAATTCATCTGTAACAGCAATACCACTTCAAATGTACAATTGCATACTTGGAGTGAAGTAAGTTAGCTCTTGACAAACTAAGAAGATGGGAATTTTTTGTGGGATTACAACACTACATTAGGAGATTTACAAGTTTCCTTGTAGAGCATAGCCTGGATGGAGTTGTCCCTCCCACAATTAAGGTTGCCTCGGATGGTTTGTCTTAGATAAGAGCAGGATCAGATTCGATAGCTTTTTTAAAAGCAGGACTAACCACCTTTGCTCTCCAGGATTAATATGTATGTCTTATGAGTAGTTTAAGTTTGAGGATTTTGTCACAAAGTCTCCATTACGATGAAAGCTGTCATTAACTGAAAGCCAGGTCAACCTCAAAAAGATTTTCAGTTATAGTCTATCATGTTGCCAACATCCCTTTCTTGCAGGACATTTATACTGGTTGTTACAAGAGCCATCGGAACTGACTAGCAGGAGTGCTCTCAGACCTTTGTGAGCTTTGCAAAGATGTGCTTCCCTCCCTTCAGAAAGAGTAGCAAGAGCCAAGAAAAAGTTTGCAGCAGACTGAGTTTGGATTTTAGTGTTTTTCGTCTCTGGGAGGTGGGGTGCGCTGGCTGATAAGAGTTTGGGGACAGTAAAGTACCTTTTTTTCTGACAAAATAGAGTGGAAAAATATCAATCGGTTTCCCTGGTGCCAAACTCTGGAGTTACCTGCTTTCTGTATTTCTGCTTTCCTCTGCTATTTTTCTTTTTATGCCTTGGGAACTACACTAAACAATGGATTTTTTATGCCTTTTTAAGTACTTTCTCTTCACCGTTCAACACAATTTCTACAAGAATTAAATAGAAATTAAGGGTTGAGTCTCTGAATCTTAGGCCATTTCAAGAAGCATCTTCATTCTGTACCGTTTTTCTCTCAGTCGTCTTATTCAATGTAGTCTTATTCATTATTCAATGTCTTATTTTTTATTTATGAATTTCTTAAGCCCACCATGGTAACAGATGCTTGGCCTTTTTACAGAGCATTCTGAATTTTACATTTCTGTGGCCGTAATGAAGTGCCACGGTTTGTCCTCCTGCATCTCTAGCGTTCAGCTACACACATGGACTTGGCAGCAGACAACAGAAGATGATTTTGTTCGAGAGATCGAACATCTGAGGTCTGTTTTCACGCATAGTTTGAACCTGGCACAGTCCTTTCCGCAACAATGTCTGTTGCTGAAGGGCATGTCCAGAACTTTTTTTAGTTTTTTTAGTGCAAACTGGATAATTTGAAGCAGGCATCCTAAGGCCTGGCCATCTCTTGTTAGGCTTAAAAAGGGTGTAAGGTAAAGACTTCAAAGTGAGAAGGGTTTCTACTGCACGTTTGACTGATGTTGTTAGACAGCGAGGGTAGAAATACAGGGTGGTATGAAAGTGGTGTGCTCACAGAAGTATGGGGAGCAGGACTGATGATGAACGTAGCTAAACCCAAGAAAGAGATGCTTATTTGACTTGACTATTGATACTTGGCATGCTGTGTGCTCCTTCTGCTACTGGAATGCCAAGGATGCTGTCCTGGTTTGTTTGATTGTTTGTTTTTATTGGAAGCCTAATTCTTTATCGACGTTGCTCTTTTTTCCTCTCAGTGTGGCAAAAGGAACAGTCATCACATCGTTATTGCATCTGTGGGTGAATCTCTGTCTGCAACGACAAAGCGGTGCTGCAGCCAGCGCTGTCAGTGGGGCTTGCAGGGCTGCTGGAGCCTGCACCATCAATCTTGCATGCACGGGAAGTCACCAGACTTGCTGCATATTCACTGTGCAGCTACTCTCTGTGTGCTCAGTAGGTCTTGCACAGCTAGTAAGGGCTATTTTGTGCAGAGCTCCTTTCATATGAGGGCTCAGGGACTGACATGATCCATGTCTAAAACCAGCACTGTCAGACTTAATAGAGTCTTCTACCCCAAAGCGCCCAGGCTGACTGAAAGAGCTCAATAGCCACTGGAGCTCAGGAGCCTTGATCTAGCCATCCCAGTGCCAGGTATCTGCTGCAAACTGACAAGCCTGTAAAAATGCCTTGAGTATTTGTTTTTCTGTTTACATAGCTCTTAAGAGTCAGTTAGAAGTCTTTCATGATCTTGGAAGCTTTCTTTGGAAGAGGATCCCAATTCTTCCTTCAATGTAGCCATGAAATGAGCAAGCCACTGCCATCAGGCTGTCTTTTCCTCCTCTAAGGTTCGTATGGTAACTTTACAGGATTTTAGACACCTTGTGCATGGACAACTTGCAGTGCTTGTCTGGTTTGCTGACAGCACTTCCATAAACTGTGCATGCCTCTGTTTCCTTATCTGCTCTCCAGAACAATACTTCTGTCATCATATCATTATGGATCTTTGCAGAAAGACAGTTAACCCCTTTGCACTTCTTTAAAAGCAGCCAGAAATCATTTCTGCTAACGCTCACTGAAATGCAACTGCTTTACTCCTGTATCTTAAAACAACATTTTAAAACTCCTATAGTTAATAGCTTCCTCTGAAGAAACCTCCCTCTAATCAAATAGCATTACTGAAGCTTTGCAAATGCATTTGCCCTTCACTTCCACTCTGGAGCCCCCCCAGAATAAGTTTTTTTTTTCCCCTGGATACACCACCTTACAGCTAATGAAGACCTTGCGTATTCCAGGACAGGAAAGGTAAGCAGGTTCGTATTCCAAAGCTGCTCTATATAGCTCTAGTTAAACATACTATTTATGCACTTACACTTTACAGACAGGGACTTCAGTGGAAACTTTCAGGTTTTTAATTGTGCATAGGTTCCTGTGTAATTCAAAGGTCTTTTCGCAATTTCAGTTTATTTTTTAGAAAGAGTATGACATATGATGGTATCTGCATATTGTTTGTATGTCCTACTCTTTTGTATCCAATGTGAAAAAATCACCTCCTATTTTTCTGTGGTTTTGATTAATGCAACAGAGATAAAAAGAAACTTCATAAGTTGGTCTTTCAGAGCTACACACCTGCATCTAAACAAAGTGGTCTTAGGGATTTAAGTTATCTACCAGTATTCTTTTCTCAAATATTCACCAGGACTTTCATAAGCAACACAACTAAAATTTCCTTATTTATTCCCCTTTTCTCTTTTTTTTCCCTCAAAGCCTAAAATCCCAGTTAATGAGCTGAAGCCATCCAAGGGGAGACATGCTGGGAGAGGAAGAAAGAGAGAACATCCAGATAAGGTTAAAATAACTTTTCTGAAACCACCTCATAACTTGGCTTGAATACCAGCTCTCAGCCCAGAGCATTCTGAAATTTGGGCTGGTATTTCATTCACTTATGTATTTTGCAAAGTGGGGAAGTCAGGGTTTTGTTAGTTTATTTTTCTTTTTAAGTTGTCTTTTGGCAGCCTTTGTGAATCCGCAATTTAAGCAGTTGCCTTTCTTGGTTATGCCACTACTCAAAGGTCCTCATGCAGACCTCATAAGGCTACATTTGAAAATGAATAAATATCTATATTGTTTCCATTGTATTTAACATTTTTCACGTCAACGTAATATGCCAACATAACAATAGGCCTGTTGTGCTAAATAGATGGCATTCCACATTATTCTGTTGCTTTGGCTATCTATTCACTCACTAACAAATAAAACCATGTGATACCATTTTAATACTTTCAGAATATGTTGCAGAGAAACTCCAAAATCTAAGAATTATTCTTAGCATGAAGGAACCTTTATCCTGAAGTCAGAGGAAGTATTGAACTGCTGTGTCATCTAACCTATGAGATATGCCTAGCTTCTTGTTTGCTGCAGAATATAGCCACCTAAAGTGGTTAATCTTTATAAGAGGCAGAAATTAATCAGACAAATCAAAATAAAGAAGCAAATCACGAGTATGATGAGGTGCATCCTTAAACCTTAGGATGTTAGATTGAAGTTAATTAAATAATGATTTTTAAAAGGCACACAAGCAATATTTCTAGTAAATGTGACATGATTTTTCATTCCTTTAACACCTGTTTTATTAGTATATATTTCTTTGATTAACAATGCTTATCATTTTACATTAGCAAGTACTGTTGGCTTTTTTCCTTTCCATATTTTTTGAAGCAGAAAGCAACGTATGAGAAAAAGCTGGACAAGAAAAGGAAAACCCCTGAAAAAAAAGAGGGGGGGGGTAGATGTTTTTACTCCAAAAGATTAGGAAAAAAAAATACAATTGTTGCAAAACTTTCTTTGTTGAAATCATCATTTTCCAGATTTTTTTTTTTTTACAAATTCCTTTTTGCCCACCTGAAAGTGAAAATGTCCTGAAACAAACTACTTTTAGATTACCTTTTGGAAAAAAAAAGAGAGGAATAGAAACTTTTCAAGTGGAAAAGGGAAGGAAATCCCCTATTGTAAAAATTTTTAATTGACTGTTGGTTTACTCTAGGCAGCCAAATTTCTTAAATGTGGGACTTGAATATTTTCCTGAGCCCAATTCAGAGCACACTGAAGTCTATTAAAAGCCAGGGGAGAAAGTGATAGTGATTGGGAGAGGTGAAGTGGGAGATAAAATCTGAGACTTAATTGAATACCTTTGAAGAATTTCAGCTGATATTCACTGTAATATATATTGCAAGACTGAATCTTGAATTTACTCTTAGGCTGTATAATTCCTCAGTATAGACTTTCCTTATTCTGCACAGAATCTACCCTTTGCAGGTGAATTTTAGGTTGTTTATTAGGAAGAACATTGTGCAACACTGCCTCAGTGACTTCCTAAGCTAGAATTCATGACAACTGGTGAACATTGTCCAAAGAATTACTATGGTGTGTTTGTCCTTTTATTCCACTCTTTTGTTTATAGCTGTTGGAGATAAAATCCTGGACTACAAGGACCCTTGAGCTGACCTGGTGTAGCTGCTCTTAGGCAGTCTAATTGAGCTCATGAATGAAGAACAGGAACAGACTATTCACAGAGAGGACATAATATCATTTCTGAAGGCTTTTAAGGGCAGGTGACATAAATCTATGCAGCTTTTGGGGAGAGAGGGTAGAGAGAATGACTAGGCAGGGAGAAGGGATCTATCTTTCTATCGTGCTTGATAAATACCATGCTAAAAGTCAGTGGAATGTGCCAGGAAAATGGAAGAAGCGTGATACTAGAAAAGAGCATATAGGTTAATCTGAAGCTTTTTTTTCCAGTCGCTTGTGCCAGTGACATACATGAACAATCCAGCAACTAGGGATAATGTGATAATGGCAATGCCATTGTGGATTGTATTTCTGTCACATCTGTCCACTGCTCATGGCCCTTCTCCATATCAGAGAGAACAGGGAAGACGTGTTTCCAGTTAGGCCGATAACGCTCTGCCAGGCAGGTAAACTTCATCATCACTTACTGAATAAGCAATAACATATCGATCATTCAGGAAACATCCCCTGTAGAGCTGCTTGCCCTGGAAAATCAATCCTTGACTAACTGGTGCATTTAGTAGAAGCAGAATCTACAATAAATCTTAAAAGGCTTGCATTTCACTTTCTGTATTTTTAGGTGGGTATCTGCTTGTTTTTTTATTTAGGATGCGCAAGCATTTGTTCTAAGTTCATGATTTCATGTAAAAAATATATAAACTAATGCTCTTTTCCTTAGATCTTCAATCACCTCAGATCTTTTAAGCTTCTTAGATTTTCAGTGGCCTCAGAATCTGGAAAAAATAGTGCTAAAGTAGGTAATCTTCCTCTCTACCTCCAGAGTACCATGAGGAGCAGAGAACTGCAAGTATCTTCCAGTGGCAAAGAGACAGGATGAGTATTAGGACAACTTTTTAATTGTAGGAGGACTGAAACTTTGAAAAAAGCTGTGTAAGGCACTGCAGAATACTTTTTCTTCCGTAATGTAGCGTTCTTCTGCCCGTTAGCAAAAATACATTTTGACATACATTGATGGAGCTAGTGGCTGATTGTACTTTACAGTCATCATTTAGGGGTCCAGATCAAATTGTTATGTTAATGAAATAGGTCACCAAGTGAACTAGAAAAATGTAATATTATTGCAGCCTTCCTGTTTTCCCAGAACTCATTCAAATGGATCTTGGCAGCTTAGAATTTTGATATCAGAAAAGCACATAAACAATTATTTAATTTTCTAATAGTATTTTTCCTCATAAGAATTTCAGTAGAGATATATTTGGATCTTGTGCAGAAAAAAAAATTTATACATATATATATATATATATATGGCAAGCTAGAGAATTAACATGGGCATAATCAAAATCCTGTGGCCTGACTGCTAAAATCCAATTACCACACAACCCTTCCTAGGTTTGGTATCTGTGTAGCAAAAGAGAGTCATCAGTTGGGACTCCATAGCCGTCTTTTTCTACCCAATCAATGGAGAAGTCTAAAGAGAAGAAAAAATATATTGGAATATATTGGAGCTGCTGCAATAGCATTGCAGAGCCATAGAAAAATCTATGACTTAAACATCAAACAATGAATCTTCACCTGAAATATTTTTATATTTCCTGAAAATGTTAAAGTTGGAAGTACATCAGAAGTCATAGGCAGATGTTTAAGTGCCTTCTGAAGTAGAAAGGGCTCTGAACCCAAATTAAAGGGCAGACTTTATCATAAAAAAATAGGGTTGGAAAGAAGCACAGAAGGAAAGGATATAGGTATAGCTGAAGTGGATTTCTTTTCTAAAAGATCCGACAAATTTTTGAAATCTTCTGCGATGGAGGTTCCACCAACTTTGATTGGTAACTTGCTCCTGTGTTCCATTGCCTGTATTGATAGAAAGCTTTTAATTTCTGATGCAGAATGAAATCTCAATTGCTGCAATTTTAACACACTAATACTGGTTTTACTCACAGTATGCATGGAGATTCTCTTTATCTTTCTCTAGCTACCTCTTACATATTTGAAAAGCCATTATACGTCAATATATTGAAAAGTGGAAACGTGAATATACCCTAGTCTTTCCTCTCTAAAGAAAATAGCTCTTTTTTTTTTTTTTTTTTTTTCTGTCTTCTAGTAAATGTTGATTGCCTTTTTTCTAGCTCTGTTCCCTGAACTTTCCAGTTGATACACATCCTTTCTGGATTGCCACGTGGAAAATTAAGAGACTTTACATACCAGACATGTAAAGAGGTATCCTGGAAGAGATACAGCTGGTAGACTATAGTCTTTAGTCTGACAGAATGGAATGCTTCTAGACTCATGCCTGTGGAAAACTGAAGTGCAGGCAGAGGTGAAGCTGTGCTTAATCAGTCAAACCGACTGTCATTGAACTTCATCAAAATCTGACACCCCAGATAAGGTTGTCAGTCACTCACAGATGATGTATCCATTACATTATGAATTCAGTATATCTGGAGTCAGGTTCTGTTGCACCACACCCTTGTGAAGCTGAGACTTCTGTGCTTTAGCAGACATTAACTGAAGTATGAAGTAGCTGTCATTTTCTTTTGAACAAGCTGTTAGCATCAATCAGTTGGATCATTGTGCTTGAGTATGGTTGACTGAGGTAGCTATTCTAACAGATATCCTGTGTGATTGGTAATACACCAATTTTATCATTGGTTCCCTTAAATTGCATTTGATGTTTTGGATGAAATAAAACACTTATTCTGAGCTCAATAGTGCAGGATTTTGCTGGAAAGTAAAAGCTTTCTCTGATGCTTCTTAGAAACAGCTGGCATTTGTCTGTAGGTTTGTAAAAGAAAGGATTTTTTAATACGACATTGTGCTTAAGAAATATCATTCAGTCAAAAAACCAATCTTTATTGACAATGCAGAGGATTTAGAACTGCATTTATTAACTTTTCTACGTGAGTCTTTACTCTATAAACAATTAAGTACATAAGATTAAAAGGCTAAGGCAAACTTTACTAAATCATTGCCTTTCATGTAAAATAGCTATGAAAGACAGTTAAGCACATATTTCACCCAAAACAGAAGAAGACATAATGACATTCAGTAGTTAGAATAACCTTTTGAAGGGTATTTGCAGTAGGTGATATAAACTGAGGTGGAGAAAGGAACAAACTTGGAAGAAAGAATCAATCCAGATTTAGAAGCGTGAAGAATGGGTTAGAAGATTTCTGGAAAAGTGCTTGCTGTAAACCAGAAAACTGCCTTCATTTGTTTTCATCCCTCTTGTGTTCAAGAGGGTTCAGATGCTTATAAAACAGGAGCAGCATCAAATGCATACTGTCACCTAGCTTTTTCACAATTTCTTATTCTGCCTTATTTATCTTCAATTTATCTTCTCTTTCTGGTCAGGAAGATAACCCCAGTGCTAGAAACAAAGTGTATTGCCACAAAGATATGTTATGAGTTAGGACTCACCTACTGTAATCTGGAACAAATAGTGGACATGCGTTCAGACAATACAAAGGTCATTATATCTTTGTTATTATAGAGAGAAGAAAAAATATCCCGTTGAACACTTTTGTTTGAACAATGACTGCAAAATGTCTAGGCAAGCTGAAAAGCACATTTACAAAATTCTATTCTGAAATAATAAGAAAGCTTAAACAGAGGGCCATTTGTCCAGAGGTCAGGATGTCCCAGCTTACATGAACAGCTATGAGGATAGCTTAGTTTCTTACTTCAGCATTGTAGCACAAATAAATGGTTAGGTGTGAAAGTGTATTGTAACGGCCAAGCTAAGACAACCAAGTCTAATAAAACTGAGGAATTTACTCTCAGAAAACAGATTGTCCTAGAAATGATGCAAGCCCTGGAAATGCCGTGGAAACTCAACTAGCCGAAGTATGATGCCAAAAGCTAAATATTGAGGAAAAGTGTCAGCTGTCTCTGAGCTGATGGACGTCCTGTGGAGGCCTACAGCCATACCAAGGGCTGTAAAGATAAACTGGCAAAGCAATTTATGAATGTTTAAGTGGACTTGAACTTAAATTACAAAAGCCTAAAGAACAACAAGGATGTGAGCCAACAATTTGCCCTTGCCTCAAAGAAAGCTAATGGCATCCTGGGCAAAGCATAGCCAGCAGCTGAAGGAAGAGATCCTTCCCCTTGGCCCATCCCCATCATGATTTCAGTGAGGCTTTAGTGCATAGTTCTTTTGAGAAGAAAGACGGGAACACCAGACTCTACACAGAATTAGGTGAAATATTTTTGAACACTTATGGATGGTAAAATAGGCGATACCCTGGATGATTTGTCAGCTCATTGTGGTGTCTGGCACACAATGTTAAAATTGAGCATTAGGAAGAATAAGAAAGCTTCACAGATGTTGGAGGTTGATAGTTTTCATAGCAGATAATTTAGAGGTGAATGCCCGTCTGATCTGAGGTTTGTAGCAGTACTCTGTAGTGGCTTGCTGGCTTCTTCTAGGTCTGTTAACACTGATACATCAGAAAGGGGTAGGTTTGGCATATTCATCTACTGTATGCATGATTTTATTGCAAGTCCTCTGTAAATCAGTAGGATGTCCATTGACTCAGCACAGAACACTAAAGGCAGTACTCCACTGCTAAAAGTGGAAGGGTTAGTCCATGTGGCATGGATAACACTTACAAACAAAATAAGCTGGTGTATTTGTAGATTGGCAGTGCATGGAGTGGAAAGCTGACAGCATGAACTGGAATCCAAAAAAATTGTATTTGGATTCTGAGTCAGAAGGAAGAGGGAAGATACTTTTACTAACAAGGAAATTTAAGGTTGCATGGAGTGCAGCCCTCCATAAGCTTACGCTACCAGAATTTCATGTTTCCTATTAAAGAAAGTTTGGATTTTTTAAGGCTTTTTTCTTTTTAGCAATTTTGATGTTATTCCTATGCTTCTGCATGGGCTGAACAAATCACTGCAGGAACTGACTTGATGTTGCTTAGTATTTTCAGGTTTGAGGTCTCTGCTTAATCTTCCTGTTCTGGGCTAGCTGTGGTTTAAAAACCTTTTTATGCTAAGCAGTGCAAGTGCTATTAATCTGGGGGGAGGTATTGATGCAAGTATATAAATTATTAAACAAAGAAATTACTTGCAACATTGAAAGTCTAAATTCCCCTGAGAGGGAGCATTGGATCAGACTAATGAATTCCTAGAGATGATTAATGATTAGAAATGAACTCTTCAGTCATCAGTCATGTGGGGAGGGTTTTGTGAGTGGAGTCCCTGTAGCATATCCTTGAAATTGCTTAGAATGCTGCTCTTCCAGTCAAACATGGGTGTAGACACAAGTGTGGTAATCCTGATGCTTTTTTTAAATGCTGAAGTAGAAAATAAAGGAATTCATCACTCAAGGACATGACCATACTCAACAGGAGAACTGTCTCTTTCGTGTTTTCCTTATTTTGCAGAGATGCAAGTAGTGCTGGCCTGTAAGCTAACACAGTAATTACAAGGCTGCCAGCACAGACTGCAGTAACAGAAATTTTGCAGAGGTAGAAATAAATGAATATCCCAATTCTGCTATAATGTAGATGCTTCTATGCTGCTGCTTGTGAAGCTCTAATTTGCTAAAAGGAGATAATACAATGAGTTTGCATATTCTCATATCAGTTTAGAGTTTCTGACACTAAAATATATTAAACTGTTTTATGTTTTTACATGTGTCTTTCCTGCCTCCAATACTCCTTGTGTTTTGTTTTACCTTCTTTTTTATTCTGTTCACAGCCATGCATTATTTCTCTTCCTCCTTTCTAGCCCATGTACCTGTTATGATTTCCCTGGAATCTATGGAAAACCAATCAGCATTCACAGTCACTCCTACACCAGTTTGTTAGAAAGTGTGTTGATGAGGAATGGCTGATGAATTCCCAGCACCAGATGTTCTGTCCAACTGCTAACAGTTAAATGAGAACCATGCAAAAGTATACTGCTCAGTCATCATCATGTTCTAACAACATCTGGTTCATTTGCAGGTGCCCTCTGCTTCAGTAGCATTATATTAAACTCCATGCATTATATTATAAAGGTAGCTGATGGTTTTTGTGTCAGGCTGTGGGGAAAAATAGCTGCTTTTGTCAGTAAATGAGTCTAGTGCTAACTGTTGAAATAAAATGACTGGAAATAAATGAGTTTATAAGCTGTTGTTTAGATTCCCAACTTCCAGGTAAACCAGAAATTTAAGTGGCTGTTTTCTGTCTAACTGAAGTTTTTCCTACACATTTTTTTTAATTAGTTGTATGATCTTACTTTTGATAATTTTATTACTTCTGGAAATACAGTCACAAGTTGTTAATTTCCTCCTGATTGTGAAGTTTCATAGTTCAGGGATTCACAAAGTTATGTTTTTGGAAGATTAAATAATTAGTAAAATGTCAAGCTGGGACAAAAGTTATCTGCAGTGTAGTAGTTGGTAGAGTGAAATGATGTTGCCTTGTCACTATTAGAGTATTACAAATCGGAAAACTCAGCATTGCTGTTAAATTCATGCTTGACTGGGATGTGTACAGGTTATTCCCATTGCTGAAAATCTGAGTCAATTTGTATTCCAAATTTCATGATGCGGAGTGGAGAACTGACTCAAGATTCCCAGGTCGGCCATGTTTTTAATACAGTGTCTTCTCAAACTTCACTATTGTTAACCAGTTCATTTGTTCTTAGCTCCATAGGTCCTATGGCTGATCCTCTCTCTTTTGCATCAAAGAAGAATGGAGCTACCTTGCTACCACTGATGTGGTTGGTACCTTGGACCTAGGCAGTGTGGCATCTTGGCCCTCCAAATCAGTGGGGAAAGCAGAGGGAGCTGCAGGACTCTGGAACTGTAGCTGTGGAGTTCTCTGGATTTAATGGGATGTGTTATCTGTGTGGAAGGAAAGGCTGCTGGGAGGTCTGATAGAAGACATTATAGCCTTATAAATCAGCAGATTTCTGCTGAGAATGACCACAAATAAAGCAAACCTGTTGCAGAAAATCTACAAAAGCTTTATGACCCTAAGCTGTCTTTTCTTTGAGAGATGAAAAAAATCTAAAATGAATTTTGCTTCTGCATACAAGAGGCCAAGTTAAATCTTTAATCAAACATATGTGGCTCATCCAGAGTCATTTTTTCCTCTTTTATGCATTCTTGTAGTTATCATGATTTAAAGACTTTTTCCAGAGATACAGAGATCCAGATCCAGAGATTTGATGGGAACACAGTGAAATTCAATTCTTACTTGCTCATCTGAGGACTCACTCTGCTTTAATTTGATTTGTCAGTGAATCTTCCAAATTAGTATAACACAGGGTACCTGTATGAAGGGAAATATATATATTCTTGCTGCTGAAGTAGAATTTAAGTTGTCTGGTATTTGGGGGCTTATGGTGATACTACTTTTGTTTCTTTCAAAGCATTTATTCAAATATGTAGAACTACTAAGGGTATCACAGTTTCTCAGCTAAGCACTACCACAATAATCCAAATGAAATATTGGGTTGGAAGTCTAATTTTATAATTGGTTACATAGATGAAGTTACACAGATAAAGTTTCCATCAACTGCAATAGGAGCTGCATATATGAGAGTGGATTTGAACCAGTTCCATCTTGGGAGCTGTGAATACTGCTTGGAAATATGAGCCATAATGCCCTCTTTGGCTGGCATAAATCTGGTGTAAATATGAGTGGCACTTGGTCAGCATGCTGGTCACTTTTGACCCAGACATCTCCTTGATCATTTGGTAACCACAGAAGAAATTCTCTGCCTGCTGCTGTTCCTCATTATGTGTCTAAAGACTTTTTGTTGATGCAATTAGTCCAGTCTATTGTGGTGTGGTGTGGTTAAAGCTCTGACTGATGGTTGTTCTCCAGTTCAAACACCAAATATGAGAAGCTTCTATGCAATTAAGTCTGTTAGCTCTGCAGTGAATATCAAGACTGTAGAAGAGTACTTGACATTTATGGTTCCTCTACAGAAACATACATGAGATCCAGCTCTTCTGCTTTTTTTTTTTTTTTTTAATTTATTCTCAGAGCAGTGTTAAAGATATTTCTCCCAAACAATCAATTTAAAATGCACTGCCCTGTCTTGCTCTTGAAGCCCTTACTGACATCTTCACGGTAACACGATGCACTTACTGTAAATGAATTCACAAATGCTTCAATGAAAACAGAAGGGTTTTTTTCCTCCGCTTCCCAGAATTTCTCTCACTTAGATCACAAGCTCTTTTTAAGAGATAAGAGAGAGAAGAACTTGGGTGTTTACAGTGTTGAATGGCTGCTGTTAACAATTTTAGACAGGGTTGAGGTTTCGAGATACATATCTTATTTGCCAGTATTGACCTAGAGGACAGGACAGGGTTTAATTCTTAGAAATAATAGATCAAAGCCACGCCGAAACAATCTGACAGAAAAATCCCTGAGCTGTTGCTTGGTGGTTTTCAGACAAAGGACTTGGTTGGTGTCAAGAGCTCTCTCTTTAGCATTTTTCTCCATTGTATATAATGCATGTGCCCATTTGGGCACATTTGTCTACTAGCCCCATTTCTTTTCTTGCGGTTAGGTCACAGATGGGATTTCCTGTGCTAGTGATAGTATCACTGACTCCTGTATTCTGTTTCGAGGCTGAGTTTCATATTCTGCAGGGAAGCGGTCTGTCAGGATGACAGTACCGGGCATGTCACTCAATCAAGACTGAGCTCTCAGACAGGGATGTGCTGGGGAGAAACTCTGTGTATGCTGTTCTCCACAGAAAGTAGCTTCACAGGAGGCATAAAGATGTGTTAGCGTTGTTCGATGCTAAATCTTCCTTCAGAGATGCAGCTTTGGTTAAATTTGGCAGCATTTTTATTTTTGCTGTGTTCCACCTCATGCACCTCACCATGTAGCAAAGAGGGCTGTGTAGGTTAAATGTCAGAGGATGAATATGAGTGATACTGATTTTTGGAGCAGGTGAACTGTACTTTTGAGGATATTCAGCTATTAGTGGTAGCTTTTTTTCTGTCTTGGGTGAGATCAGCTGTGGATCCTTTGTTTTGTAGTTGTTTTTAGTACTGGCTCGTCTGTACTTGAATTGGCTTGAAGAAATCTGATCTATTGAGTTTTCTGTCTAAACTGAGATAGCTGACTGAGCATTTTCACCCATCATAACAGAATATTTACAGGAAAGTTGTCTTCTGAATTTTGCTGAGAGTAGTTCATGTGCATGTATAAAGGCATTCTCTGTGAGATTTTGATCTCTTTCTTCTGGATTCATTTCTGTATTCCTAGTTCCATCCTAAGAGCATATTTGTTCAGTTTGCACTGCATTTCTCTTTTACCTTTCCTTCTTGATCTTGGCAGTTTTTCTTTACTAAGTGTAAACCACTCATCCATGTTGTGGTTTAACACCAATGGACAGCTAAGCACACACCATCGCTCTCACTCCTCCTCCTCAAAAGGACAGGGGGAGAAAATACAACATAAAAGTTCATGGGTTGAGATAAGGACAGGGAGTTCACTCACCAAGTATTGTCACAGGCAAAGCAGACTCAGTTTATGGAAGATTAATCTGTTGCCCATTACTACCAGACTAGAGCAGTGAGAACTAAAAGGAAACTACAAACACCTTCCCCTCATCCACCCTCTTCTACCTCCTCCCCCCCGAGAAGCGCAGGGGAAAAGGGAAAGAGCTGCCCCCCTATGGCTCCGTACCACGGGGTCCATCCCCCCCAGGAGCAAACTGCTCCAGCACGGGTCCCCCACGGGCGGCAGCTCCCCCCAGACCCCCTGCTCCTGCGTGGGCTCCTCTCCACGGGCTGCAGCTCCGGCCCGGGGCCTGCTCCTGCGGGGGCTCTCCATGGGCCGCAGCCTCCTCCAGGCCACATCCACCTGCTCCACCGGGGGCTCCTCCACGGGCTGCAGCGTGGAGATCTGCTCCGTGTGGGACCCGTGGGCTGCAGGGGGACAGCCTGCTCCACCAGGGGCCTCTCCACGGGCCGCAGGGGAACTTGTGCTGCGTGCCTGGAGCACCTCCTGCCCTCCTGCTGCACTCACCTTGGGGGCTGCAGGGCTGCTTCTCTCTCAGCTCTCACCCCTCTCTCCCAGCTGCTGTAGCACAGCAGGTTTTCCCTTTCTTCAATCTGCTCTCCCAGCGGCACAACCAGTGTTGCTTATTGCCTCAGCTGTGGCCAGTGGCAGATCCCTTTTCAAGTTGGCTGGAACAGTTCAATAGCAATTCTGTCTGTCATGGGGCAGCTTCTGGATTCTTCTTTACAGAGGCCACCCCTGCAGTCCCACTGCTACCAAAACCTTCTCACATAAACCTGATGCAATCTGTGATTTGGAAAATATCGGTGCACAATATCATTTCTTTCCAACAGAAACTGCTAATGATTTTAGCTAGATTTCTTTTAGATAGTATTTTCCTGACTTTTTGAGTTTTCCTTACAACACTGTCCTACTTTTTCTAATATTAGTTTTCATGGCCCATTAGATTATGTTGTTATTATTGACTTTTTCTTCGTGGTTTTCCAGAGGATTTAATGATTCTAGGAACTCATGATTTTTCACTAGATTTTCTGGCTTAGTTACATCCCTTTCTCTTTAAAATCTCAGTGTGGTTTCATTTTTCTTTTATTTTCTGTATTGGATCATTGATCAAGAATAATTCATACCTATTGTCTGATAACTGGGCTATCTGTGTTGTAAAGAAAGGGATTCATTTTTAGTTACTCCTTGTTCCTATGTATTAAGTATTCATCATTTCTTTGTATTTCTTTTCTGCAGTCAAAATGCCTTCTTTGTTGTCCTGAAACACTTCTTTCTGTGTAACTTTGTCATTCTAGTGATATGGAAGGCTGCAAATCAGAAAAGAATATTTTAGGGTTCTCCAGAACTCCCTGTTTCCTGAACAAGTCCCTGATTTTCTGCTGAGATTTGGATTTTGTGTACATAAAATAATGTTACAGCCATGAATTCACTTTTACTTTATTGCTTTGCTTTTCTTCTTGACTTGAAGGTTTGCTTGGTGATTTAGAGTAAGAGGATGGATACTCAGGTTTGAAGCAAGCATCAGATAAGCCTGAAATTTTTAATGCTTAATGCATGCTGCTTCAACCTTAACTCTGTTCTTCAAGGGGCTAACAGCCAGTTTGTGATGCTACAGTCTCTCTGAGTGGGAGAAAACATACATTAGAGTGCAGATGTGTGCTAGATCTTGTATCAACAGGAGCTGATGTGATGTGAATCAATAGATCCCTGCTTTTCCACTTTGCCTGGTGTTATGGTTTAACCCTGGAAGGCACAGCACCGCACAGCTGCTTGCTCACTCTCCCCAAGGGGGATGGGGGAGAGAACTGGAAAGGTAAAAGTGCAAGAACTCATGGGCTGAGACAAAGACAGGTTACCAGGTAAAGTAAAAGCCACGTGTGCAAACAGCAAACCAAGAAATTCATTCACTGCTTCCCATCAGCAGGCAGTTGTTCAGCCAGGAAAGGAGGGCTCATCACATGTAACGGTTCCTTGGGAAGAAAACGCCATCACCACCAATGTCCCCCCCTTCCTCCTTCTTTACCCCAGCTGTTACTGCTGAGCATGACACCACATGGTGGGGGGCATCCCTTTGGCCAGTCTGGGTCAGCTCCTGTCTGCGTCCCCTCCCAGCTCCTTGTGCACCCCCAGGTACCTCGCTGGCAGGGCAGCACCAGGAGCTGAGCAGTCCTTGGCTCTGTGTGAGTGCTGCTCTGCAGCAACAAAAGCATCACCACCACTTTAATCAAAATCGAAAACATGGCGCCATACAAGCCTCTACAAAGAAAATCAACTCTATCCCAGCCAAAACCATGACACCTAGATATGTGACTGAGATGAGAGCACACAGACATGGATTGCTGTGGTTCAGCAGAAGCTGGGGGACACATTCCCTGCACATCTCTTCTGAATGTATGTGTGCTTCAAAATCTGGGCAGTAATGTGAGGCTATCTCTACTTTGGACTCTGTGTGTGTGAGTTACTGAAGTGGAGGGCAGGGAGACAGAAATATTTATTGTTTGAAATCAGTGTCTTACCTGAAATATTATTTTCAGTAAAGCTTTCTTTTCTCACTTCCAGAAATCAATTTAAAGAATAATTCTACAGATAAAGCTGTTAATGTGGAGATTCAGCCACTTGTCTGAGATGTGGGGAAATCCAGACCGAAGCAAGTGCCCTATCTGATTTAAAGTATGCATTTCCCGTCTCCCAGATGAGTATATTCATTAAAAAAAAAAAAAAAAAAAAAAAAGCAAGCTTAATAACTGAAAACATTGGTCTTCTTTGTATGGCACATTTTAGTCTCAGGTTTCAAAGAACTGCTCAATACCAGAAAAGTTTCACCAATCCAGTTGTTTTGGGAGAGAATGGAAGTATCAAGCAGATAGCAAGCCTTGCTAAGCTCATAGAGGACATAGAATTAGAACCAATGGCTCTTAGAGATCCACTTGTCTCCTCTTATATCCTCTATTTCTCGTAGTTATTTCTATACACAGTAATACTAACTGGCCCTTCAGATGGAAATCATCTCTTTTATTCTATAATATTATTCATGAACAGGCATCTTATTAGGGCTTATCTTGCTTTGAATTGTATCTATTACTTCTCATGGCAAGCAGGTTGCTTGATTTGAGGATAAAATGTATTTATGGAAGGCAAGGTCCCTGGGATCTAGTTCTGACTGATGCTTTTCTTCAGTTTTGTCTGAACAATTATTCCTGTGCCTTGGTTTCAGCAGTTCTGTTGAATAAACTGTAAACAAGGTCTGGCTTAATCAGCGTTATGGGGCTGAAAACAAAATAACTGTATAATGTGAAAAAGTGTTCTCATGAAGAAATTACTGTCGCAGAGCAAACAATGCCAGAGTTCTGCTCCTAGTCTTGTTGTGAGACACTGGGAAACTCAGATGTAATTACTACCCTGCCTCAAAGGGATAACTATGTGAGGATAAGTATATTAAGACTTAAATGATCTGTGATGGTAGAAGATGTTGGCCAAGGAAAGTCCACATGGAATTTGCTACTAACCTTTTGTCAGCTCTTGAATTTGATTAAACAGATATCATTTTGCTCAGAATAGAAGTCCCAATTTTAAAGTATTTTTCCCTTAAAAAGAAAAAAAGAGGCTGTACCTCATGTTTATAGATTAAATCTCCAAAACATGTTCAAAGTAGTTTAGATATTTAAATGTGAGGATCTATCTGCCTCTTTTAATTACTTTTTGCCAGTTGCATTCTTTGGGAGCTGACTCATAGACGTATTTTTAATGCTCGTGTTTGGCAGTCTTGTACTAACTGAATTGTCATCCAAAGGTAAAATCAAAAGACTATTATAACTCTTAAGATGAGAAAAAACATTTTATACAGCAAAACAAGGTGAAAACTGAGCTCTTTCTGCATGGGATAGAAAGAGCGTTGGATATCTCTCATTTCTCAGATGTCTTGTCAGAGTTTTAAACCACATCTTGATACTGTCATAGGTTAACTGTTGTGGAATTAGTACCTGGTATGAAGCTGGACTATTTCAATATGTGGTAGAAAGGGAGAGAATTCGTTTTCTTTACCTTATGTATCTCGGCAGTTTTGCAGTCTGAGATGCATCCTGAGGATGGCTCTTTGATCAAAAAAATTATTTATTAATATGTTTGAATTAACAAGAAAAACTGAGTAGCTATTGAATTTCTGGACACAATAGACTGAATGCTAGCTTGAGCTCTGAAGTTCACGTTAGAACGTGCTTTCCTGAAAGTCAGTTCTTCTTTTGGGGGGCTAATTTTGCCATTTTGGGATATGAAGACACTTTTTCTCCTTGGTGGGAGAATGTTCTTCAAGAGATGATCAAAGACACTATCTGGGTGTGACAAAGGACAGACATGGCAGAGTTTCCATTGTCCTCCTCTAGCAGCCACATTTTGAAAGAAATGGAGTCTGTGGTTTTCCTCCAAGTTTCTGGTTTGTGAAAACACCTATGGATTATAGGCTGTGTAAAATATTGCAGTATGTGTATGATACATTTTGTACATAGGATTTGTGTAATGAACAGAGTAGGATTCCAAGTTGCAGCTCCTCAGCATTGCTATAATCCAGAGCAACTAAGAACTGGGCCTGCATTCTTAACTCCCATGTATCTTCGAATGAAATGTTGAAGGACTGGAACCTGTTAAAATACAACTCACCACTTGTATCACAGCTTTGGGAAAAACAAGACAAAACCTTGCGCTATGCATTGCATCACTCCAAAGGATATCTCCCAGCCCTGGAACAGTGAGTGAGATTGTTGTTCAGAAAGGTGAGATGAAATGAAAGTGCTCGGTACCATAATCATCACTCGCTTTCCAGAGCTTATTTGCTTTGTGGGAAAAAGGCTGCCTGGGAGCTGTCTGTTTTTTCATATTCTACAAATGAAACCTGAGCCTATCTCCATCTGTGTGTTGTTCTTGCTTTCCAAAGCTGAAACTCTCTTCCATGGAAGACAGTACTTTGGCTGTTCCCTCAGTCCGAGAGAAGGAAGTTTTTACCTGAACTGATACAAACCTGTGTCCATGGATCCACAGTGCCTGCATCATTCCTAGCTCTCTGAAACTTAAATGCAAAGGTGATGCATGCACATACTGCAAAGTCATCAATGCATCAGAACAAAATAGCTTATGGCTCTATTATATAAAGTTCAGCTGCTGTCTGAACATGAAAAGCGTTAGACTAGTCTATACATTAAAGAATTTCTATAAATAGTTCAGAAAGACATAAACATCCTTCCTACATTGTTTTTGTTTAGAATAATTAAATGAAAGTATTTGTATGAGTCGTGATTTGTACTGATATATTAGGAAATTCATTTCTAAGGTGAAAGAAATAATGAAGTGTATGTGCTGCCTAAAGCCTAATTAAAGCCAGTGGCACCAAACAGGTACAACACTCTTCAGTTATGCTCTATCAGTCTACAGGTACTTGATTGATTTACGCTATGATAACTGAGGACAGAATTTGGCCATTTATCTAAGAAAAAGGAACATCTCTTTAGTGCATACTCATAATCATATTTTAGGGCAGTGGACTAGAGGAAGAACAAATTAACAACTGTGCACTGAAAGTAGCTGAGATTGTGGAGCTTAGACACCTGGAATGCATCCCCTGACTTCTCTCCCTTGCAGCAAGGGTGCACACGAGTGAGACTAAAAACATTAAATGGTGTCATTCGGTATTTCCCTTTGTTGTTAGCCCCATGTATGGATATACAGATGGTTCCAAAGGGAATAATTATTGTCATAATTAATATTACCTACAAAATTATAATTTTTAGAAAGCTAAGCACAATAGGGATGACTGGATGACTGCTCAAGTTAAAGATAACAGATGAAATTAAACAAACTTGGCAATGCTTTTAATGTAGGTAATGTCCCTTGATCCTACGTCTGAGTCTTGTAAAATACCCACTCATATGACATCTATTTTCTGTTATATTGAGTGTATTTTAGCCACCTAGCTCTTCCTACTGTTTGCCGTGGTAAAAGTGTTACTTTCATGAACAAAATATTTTCAATAGGCATGTCTCTACTGAGCAATGACTCCTGATCCCTAGGGAATGGGAAACGAGCATTGCCAATGCTGACAAAGCCGGAGTAACAGTGCTCTGTCTGTCCGCAGAGTGCTGAAGGTAATTGCCTCCTTTCTCTGGACAAGGACAGCTTTCTTTACTGCTAGACCTCGTGCTCTGCTCTCTGCTGCACCTGCTGCTTTTTCCTCCCACTTACCGCTTCAGCAGTGCCCTTGATTTATAGCAGTGCAACCCAGTGATACTTCTGTGAAGGACAGAGAAGAGTAGATAGTCCAGTCATTGTTATATACCGTAACTGGTGAATTTTTCAAGTGAAATTGGGACCAAATCATATCAATGGATAATATACAGGTTTTTGCACATTCATTACAAATACTTCCCACTGATAGTACCTACTCAGGATATCCTGTCTAATGTCATTGGGTGAGTACTTGATCCACACAGTGAATATTTTGTCAGTTTTATCAGTTTTAGCCTTGATTTTAATGGTTCCTGATTTAAACAGTTATGGAGTCCTCTGTGGATGCCTAATCCATCCCATGTTGTTTATCATTTTTTTACCATATATACAAGCAAGCAAGTCTTGCAGTAATTCTAGTGATTTCTGCCCTACCTGTGTATGGATGAGAATTTTTGTAGAAATGATCTGTCTCTACAAATGTATTTGTACATAGGGAGATCAGAATAAGGCTACCAGGAAAACTTGGATGATATAACAGAGATCCATTTAAATAGGAACGTGCTCTCTGTTGCTGTTAGGCTGCTGAATGGTCTGGTATCTATCCTCAGCCTATGGGTCATATTTAAACAAGGTGATGAAGGACTTTGATGTTACTGCATTTTCTTCACAGTTTTACTGACTGAGAAAATTGATAATAAAGGAAATTGCAAGCTCATCACTTTCCACCACACCAGGTTGCCCAAAGCCCCATCCAGCCTGGCCTTGAACACCTCCAGGGATGGGGCATCCACAGCTTCTCTGGGCAGCCTGTGCCAGGGCCTCACCACCCTCTGAGTAAAGAATTTCTTCCTTATATCTAATCTAAACCTACCCTCTGTTAGTTTAAAGCCATTACTCCTTGTCCTGTCACTGCACTCCCTGACAAAGAGTCACTCCGCAACGCTTTGGGAAGTGAGCTGTTTAACACTGGAGCCCTTTTAAAATATTCTTACAGACCTGTCCTTTTTGGCCTAAATTTTAATTCTGGTGACACTGAATGTATGACTGCTGTGATACAAACTGATATCCTAGGGAGTGAACCGAGAATATCATAAGCAAGGCCATCAAATAATTGCATCTAGAATTAAAGAATCAGTTGGTGCTAGCAGCTCTTTGGTGCTTGAACAAATCCCTGTCTTTGGTCATTCTGGCCCCACAGAGGGTGATGTGCAGTGTGAATGAGAGGTGAACTTTTACAAAGATTTGGGGGACAGAGCATGGTTCTTAGTAGGCTAAGTACTTCCATGGATTCAGCTATACTATTTGGTTCCTGTTCTATCCTAGATCTCAAATATTTGGTTTAGATCCAGCTTATTTAACCTGGAACAATATGAACTACTATCCTTTTAATTCCATGTTTGATCAGTGGTACCACAGTTAAAAACCATTGTTTCCCCCGAACTTTATGAAAAGAACTTTTTTCCCCAGTAACCTTTATGAAAACCTAACAGATAAAATGTTCTTTCATATATTTGTCAAAATCTATGGTGTTGCAAGAAGAGAAAATGGCAAATAGACCATTGACCACAATTAGTTTTATACTGTTTTATTTATTTTTATTTTTTTGGAGGGGTGGTGTTCAATCCCATGCCTCCAAAGAGGCACAAGTCACTCACTTCTGTGTTGTATTTACTCTTTCTAATACACCTAGGAAGATATCCATTAAAAGATGCTATCAGGATAAGAACTTGAAACAGACAACTGACAGCCTGGCAGTCAAGTATCTCTACTCCCTGATAATCTAATTATAAATATTTTTACCTCGTTTACAAACTTTAATTAAATTTAACATCCCGGCTAAAAAAAAAAAAAAAAAAGAGAGAGAGAGAGAGAAGAGAGAGACAGAGAGATTTTCTTGACAAATCAACCTTCTAAACTTTAGTTTATCTAAATTATCTGAGTTTCTCCAGGGAAGGAAGATAGTCTATTTGTCCTAAATTCTACCCCTCTGTAATCATTATATCTTTTTCATGGAATAGATCAGGAAAAGACTGGCAAAATCTGAAGAGCTCATGTTATCAGTCCCACAGATGGGCTCAGAATATTATGCAGACAAATTACATGCTGCCTCCTCAGGTCAACAGATTGCCTATTAAGGATAGATAATCTGATAATGATTTAGGATGCATTTGTGGGCAGAGGGGACCAAAAGCTCTGGCCAAGGCTGTTGCCGTTGAGTTGGAATAATACCAATGGACAATAATTTATCACCTAGAGCCCTGAGAACTGAGCTAACTGGATTTACTAGCTAAACCTACCATGCCAGAAATGGGCAGCTGTATAAAAGCCACTGCTGAAATATACACTGAGAATGCTTTGTTTTGGCTCTCCTCCATAAAGTGAAAAGTGAAGGGCACACGGTAAGTTTGCCACATCACCGTGAACTCAGATTAGTACATCCTATCACTTTGTAATTTGACTTCTATTTCTTTTTTTTTGCAAACTAAACACTAGCAATGATGCTGATGATGCTTGCATTCCAACCCAGGTGGCAAATTTTAAGTTATTTGATACTGGAGGCAAATAAAATATTGCATTTTAAACACAGAAGGCACAAAACAAGAGACCATACCACTGGTTAGCCTTAAAATCCAGCTCCAATGCTTACTCCAGTTCCTGACTTTAATCTGTGTTCCTAACATGTAGTGTTTGAGAGGGTGATTAGTAGGTTGCAATGAGTTGAGTAATGAAGTCAGTAAAGATCTTCTCTTTGGCTCACTTACATTTTATTAGTAAATATCTTTATTTCTGCTTTCTCTCCTTATTTCATTCTGTTATTCCAACTGACAAACAGATCAGAAAGATGTTATTTTATGTTCTGTATTTCTAGTGCTTATAAGACTTTTTCAGTAAATGAATTTATGCATCACTATTTAATATGAACAGTCATTAAAGTCTTTTTTGGTGTTGAAGCTGAAGTACTTATCTAAGTCATCATCCCGGAATACTTTGCTCTGACAGTTTTGCTGTCACTGTGGTGTTGGCTGGCAGCATGTGTTTAAAAAGACTGCTCAAAATGAAATCTTCTGAAGGTGTTCCACAAGCACGTGCTCTGTACTGGGGATAAAAGATGGCTTTAAAACTGCATTATCAAAATATTTCGATGCATACACAATGACAGATTTACATTTGGCATAATTGAAGGCAGGCTGGGAACTGCAATGGGAATGCTGCAGCACTGAACAACCCCACAACTGGTAATGGATGCATGGATGGTTTCTTCCACCTATTTATGATTCTAAAATAACTGTGTCTGATCACTTTGGGCTTCTAAGGCTTTTAGTCTTTAGACAAAATATGTAATAGTCAGCAGTTCCAAAACTTCAGAGGGATCCAGACTCTACCTTATTATATGTACAGCAATAATTATTACAAATCTCTGATTAGATCAGGATCCCCATGGGCTTGGTACTGTACTTCCATCTTCCCTGATAAGCTGACAACCTAAATTAAAAATGAAAATAGAAAAAGATTGCCCTCTCATACTGTTCTGTTGTAATAATCTGAAATATTTTAAAATATTTTTTATACAAAAACCTTTTAAAAATCTATAAATCAAACAAGCATTAATAGTCTAGCTGGGAAAATTAAAACAGTGAAAGTAAAGAATGAAAGTCAAAAAGACTCCCAGGCATCCACAGGGTTGTGACTATCCTGTATAAAGATTCACTCATCTAGACCTACTCTGTGTGCTTGGATCCTCAAAACACCCAGTGTAATTCAGACAGAGATTTGTTCTATCAGCCTGTTCTGTTTCTAAGGCTGTATTTGGATTCTCAGCAGGAGAAATTAGCCCATGTCAAGCTCTGACATTACATGACCAGACTGCTTCTTGCAGCCAAGCTTACTTATTTTCTGTACAGTCAGTGGCGGAGCACAGTGTAGATAAGATGCTGAGACCACAGGAATTCTTGCCTCAACATTTGTGCCAAGATTCTTCAAAGTCTGGTTGTACAATTAAAAATGATTAGTTCTGTTGTGGTTGCTACCTGCCTGCTGAAGGGTGGTGATGGACTTGATAACCACTGTTAGATGTCTGCAACTGGGAAGTAAATTGCCTCAGTTTTATGACTAACAAGCAGTAAACTGCTATGCTGCAGGAATAAAATAGCTTCTGTATGCACAGCCTTATGCAAGCTGTTCCTTTTGTATATTGCTTTTTTCAATATGTGCAGTATGCTTAAGCAGAGTACAGTGTAAGTGCTTGCTTTTCAAAGTAGCTCCAGCTCTCATTTTTGTATGTATTGATACATTTTCTCGATATTAAAGGCAACAATGACAGAGCTCTTCCTAAAGCGTGAGACAAATCAGAAAATCTGTACTAGAGCCAGGTATGATATTCAGCCAGGAGACACTCTTGGTAGCTTTGGGACTGGGAATTTATGACATTGAACTGTTTCACATGAATTGTTTCTCTAAAGAAATCCCATCTTTGAGAATCAGGCAGACAGAAGATGACATTTAGGCTGACCTTCCAAGAAAATAAATTTTGTTTTTATTATTGTAAAAAGAACTACAGATGTTTATCTGAGCATCTGCTAAATTTGACAGATTCCCTAATTTTGAAATTTGATACAACAAAAGAATGCTCAGTGCATTTAAATGAATCATTAATATTATTATTATTATTATTTTTTTAATAAAAAGGAAGTTTTGACCCATCCTGGGTGAGCAGAGGCTGTAAAGCTCTGACATGTGCTTCATTATATTGTGAATCCAAGTCAGCATTATTGTAATGTCAATGGCACTGCTTCCATTTAAAGCATTAGGGTCTGTAGTGTGGGGTCATTTGGTTACTTATTTTTTATCGATGTAGAATGTACAAGTTGCGGCACCTTTCAAAAGTTGTACAATAGCTATGTGGTGGCCTGGAGAATCACACAGATCCTGTAAACATGAGTCATCCTGGGTGATAGTAACTGAGACTACGAATAAACAAACGTTAAGCACTTTTTCCCCAAATGTGCTTTTGAAAAGGAAGAAACTCTTCTGATGGCAGTCACAGCATTCCAGTTACCTTAAAAAAAATAAAATAAAAAAAATCTCAATCTCAAATTGGATTAAATAGCTGTAATTCTTCCCACATTTTATATAAAGCCAGGAGTTAGCTAGCTCCCTTTAAATATGCAACCCTGTGAACCGTTTTATCCACAGCAATCACGTTAATGAAATTCAAGTGTCTTAGACATTTCTAGGGTGGGTTCCCTTGGATGCCCATAGGCCTACTGAAAATCACACAGATCCCAAAGGGAGTGAGTGTGGCAAAGCCTAAATTGGCCAGTGAAGTTTCTGCCCCCTGTTGTTTTCCTGTCCATGCTGCACGATGGATGGAGCACGATGGATTATCTCTGTCAGTCTCAGCACATTTAAAGCAAGCTGGCCTCTTAATGCATGGGGTTAATGAGCCATTGGGCCACCTCGCTGCTGGAAGAGGCAATGAAGCTGGGAAGACTGACTTGGTCAGCCATCCTCAGTGCTGTTCTTGCTTTTGTGTAATCAGTTGGAGTACAAGGAATAATTTAACAGAGTAGCATGGGGCTCATCACTATATAAGCAAAGACTCCAGACAGTCCTGCTTCATGGTTGAGATTGTAACCGTGCTGATCTCATGGCCACTGTAACCTAGTGAGTCTGACTCTGTGATTAAAATGTAGAAACATCCCATATCTTTGAAACTTGTATACATCCTGTATTACAAAATGACCACCCATATCGAAGGGATTTTTGACTTTGATTTACCAATGGGATTTTAAAGATTGTAAGTTAAAAAAAAAAAAAGACTAAAAATATACTTATGCCTACAACATTTTATAGTTTACATGAAATGAGCTGAAGTTCAAGGCCCCAGTCATCGTGGCTGCTTGGTTTATTCAGTAATTGCAACAGCCCCCTTTCCCTTCTGTCTGGATGAATTCTGCCTCAGAAATCTCAGATTCCAGAAAGATGCAAATAGCACTTAGGAAAGAGCCTGACAACAGTAGGAAAAGGCATGGGGACAGATCACCAGTTGACTAGCTGAGATAGCCCTGCTGAGAACTGCCCTCAGAAACAGATCAACAGCCTACCTTATTTCCAGGAGAAGGTGCTCAGCTAATCGCTGTGTGAGCAGAGATCTTTTGTGGTACTTTTCCTGTGTGAGGGCTGCACCGATCAGCTCTGCATCTGGCTTTGCCCACTTCAGAGCTAGGACTTTGTAGCAGCCAACAAGTGGTGGAGCACCATCTGGGTTGGAGTAGATGCACAGCATGGGACAAAAGCAGCTCTGCTGCAGCAGAAACAAAGCAGATATGTCCTTACTTTCACTGGAGGGCAACCAGTCAGCTTCCAGTGGAGCTGGCAACCTGAGCCACTGCACACAGGACAGGGCAGCATGCTATATTTGTTCGTGGAACTGACCTTACAGTGCTATTAATATCTGTCAGGAAATGTCTGGTCTCTCTCTCCTTGCTAAAAGAGAAAAGTGCTTAATTTGGCGACATGTTTATTAGCTCCTCCCTTCCAAGGCATTCATGATGGATGTAGTGGGATGCTAAATGTCTAGATTTATCTTCTGGAGTTAATTAGACTTAATTTCAAACACAGGCTTGAAGATGAGAGGCTAGATCTCTGAAGGACACATGCCTTCTGTTCTCTCAATTAGTGTGAATTCATGTTAATAGACATTTTGGTAAAACCTCCTGGATTTGCTATTTTAAGGTGAAGCATAGCATTGTCTTCACAGTATTAGCAGTCAGGAGTTTTCAACGTGTAAACTCAATGTATTTCCTCCACAGTGAGAGCTTTGTTTTTTCCTTTACAGCCCTTAGTGGCTGAACTTTGAAAATAGGAATCAAGGGTGGAAGAAAATAGGAGATTACTCAATTATTATATAACAAATATGAGAAGTTCCAGCTTCAGAGGATTCCAAAAAAGGGTGGGAACAACAAGAAGAAAAATAAAGAATTTCAAGGAAATCTAGTTTGGTTCTGACCAGGGTCCTTCTAAAAGCAAGGGAAATCATGAGAAGGAACAATTTCTAATTTTTAGATACCACTGAATAACCACTCTTAAGCAAGAACCAAAGAACGGAATTCACATGTTAGTATGCCTGTGCACAGTAGATTTATTAATCTAATTCATCAGTAGTTGTAGGAGGTATTTTGGATGTCAAGGAACAAGAAAGATCAGAAGAGGCTAGGATAAGGTAGAGGGGTTTTTCTCCTTTGCTGGGAAATTTTCACTTTAACAATATAACAATTTTTCTTTCTAGACACTTCTACTAGGTTACTTTGCTAATAAACAACATCTAGGTTTGTGAAATAAATTTAATCAAATAGACAAATTCCAAATGTTGAAAGCATGTTCTCCTCTTTCTACTAGGCCAAAGGAAAGCTTAACAATCATGAGACGGAAGAAAATTTATTTTTGTAGTGAACTGATGATTTTTCTCTTCTCTTTTCCTTCTCCCCTTTTTTGGAAAAGGATGGATCAGTGTAGGAAAAATGGGAGATTAATGCCCAAACTCTCTTGATCCTGTACTATGATCATGAACATACAGCCTAAATATTTATTAGAGACCTCAAATTAGTCTTATACTATCCTGTGCAACTCCCCCAGTCTCACTTTTCAGTTCTCTGCCTATCAGGAAAGTGCTCTGAAGGAAGTAAGCAAAGGAAAGGATGAGAAAGGGATTCCAGAGACAACCACTGCCAAGCAGGCCTACTTGGGGTTGCTTTTAAAACTAGTCTTGAATTTTCAGGCCTCATAATTTCTGAAGGTTCCTGGAAAACAGATACTTTAATGTCCCTGTGCTCCTTTTCTGAAAGCTGAATCTTTTGTGGGGAAGTCTGCTTGGACAGAGGGGAGGTTTCATGAATAAGGCTGAGAACAGACTGAAGTGGCTGTTCCCTGTCCCACCCCACCCCACTTCCCTGGAAATGTGCTCCTGTTCTTCCCTGTGTGCTGTGTCTACAGCTTGTCTGATCTGAGCCTGCTTTCTAACTCCAATAAAATTATTTATTTCATGGAGATGGATTTTTTTTTCCCCCAGTTTTAGTGAGCGCTACCGTCTTGTGGAGAAGTCAGGAGACCATGAGCCCAAGGAAACACTCGAGCACAGGGAAGATGGATGCCAGGACTGCCCCTTTCAGAGACAGCAGTCCCTTAGATGAGACTAGATTAGCTGCAGCATAACTCTTACCTTATGATTTAGCCAGTTCAAACAGCCCCTGGATGTTCCTTAAAACCAAAACAGTTTTGGAAGGTGATCGAGCTGTGTACAGGTAGCCCGAATGTGAAAGTAATAATGACAAAACTGCACTTTTCCTACAATCATCTTTGTGTTTCTCCACTGTTAATTAAGACTTCAGCGCTCTTGCCAGATAACTGAGGTATGAGAATATGAGGAATCTTGCCCAAGGTCACATAGCAAGGAACTAGTGGCTCCCAGGAGTCTCTGCCTTGCAGCAGCTGACTTCCCTGCTGGTATCAGAGGAAACAATAGTGTTGTTTAATTGAATTGGCATTCGGTGCCTTGTTCTGTTCCCTGGAAACTGCAGAAATCTAGTATCAGTAAAGGCAAAGTATTCCTGCTCTCTGATCCAGGACTTGATTTGAACCAGATGCCCTTTTTGGTCCCTAATGAAGGCTCTTTCCCTTTGGGAGTAATTCCCTGGCATATGAAAAATTCTTCTGGAGGAAATGCTACTGGGCTTGGCAAGTCTCGAGAGGAAGCTAAATGAAGAGGGAGATCGGTGATGTTTCAGCACAGTGCCAGGCTGTCTTGGGAACCTTTTTTACCCTGCAGCTGAAGCCTCCATAATCGGAAATTTGGCATCCTTGGGTGCTGCTGGTGGTGTTTATTTATTTATTTATTTTGCTATTTTATACTTTGAGTATCAGAAATGGGGAGTACCTTGCAGATTATCCATGAGAAATTGTCTTTTTTCCCAGGCACTGTCCAAGAAGAAAGTGCTCTTTTGTTTTCTTTTTTAATGTGACTTTGGTCTTTTACTGGTGACCTTTCAGTCCCAGTACTCCCTCCAATCTGCAGTTAGTTAACTGTGAATATATTTAATTAAAGCTGTGTCACACAGCAGGGGAAATATTAGCAGTCTGTATATCATTAGTTGCTTTTTGTTTTGTTTTGTTTTGTTTTATTTTATTAGTCGTGGTGTGTTTTAGGACTCTCACTATGAAAATATCATGACATCCCCATCTGCTTTCTCTTGACAGGAGCTGTAGCCAACTACGAAATGTAGATCTTGTGTATACCATAGATAAAACTGCTCCCTCATCAACCTTGCCTTAATTGTTAAGCACTGTGATTGCAGTCATGATTTAGATTCATGTCACCAGATTTGGAACTTCCTCATGTAAAATATTTCAGTGATGAAAGTTATAGTAACACCTGTCAAAGGCTTGTGCCAGAGCAGTCAACAGAGAGTGGGAAAGAGAAATTAAGAAACAGAGAAAAAGGCATACAGAAATTTGGCAGCACCAATCAGAAAATCATAGAATCTTAGAATCATTAAGGTTGGAAAAGACCTTCAAGATCATCTGGTCCAACCATGTCCCTACCACCAATGTCACACACTAAACCATGTCCCTCAGCACTAGATCCAACTTTTCCTTGGAAAATGTCAATGATACAGTATAAGCTATCAAGGAAAAAAAAAATTCTTTGGAGAGGTAGTTATCTGACAGAACTTCATTTGCTTCCCCCTCCTCTGACTCCTCTCTACCAAACACACCCCAAACAGTTGCCATCGGTGTTCCTGTGCTTGGGGTAGGACATCTACCGGCTTGTCCAGGCCATACTCTTCCACCTTCAAAACCCAGATATGCATCCCCTATCATTAAGTGTCTGTCTGTCTTATGCTGCTTAACCAATGAACTGGAAAACATTATTGCAGTGAAAACCTTATAGTTCCTTTGGTGAGATCCTGTTGACAAAAAAACCTTTTTATAATGGTATGTAGTGATAGGACAAGAGGTAACAGCTTTAAACTAAAAGAGGGGAGATTTAGGTTAGATATAAGGAAGAAATTCTTTACTCAGAGGGTGGTGAGGCACTGGCACAGGTTGCCCAAAGAAGCTGTGGATGCCCCATCCCTGGAGGTGTTCAAGGCCAGGCTGGATGGGGCTTTGAGCAACCTGGTCTGGTGGGAGGTGTCCCTGCCCATGGCAGAGGGTTGGAGCTGGGTGGACTTTAAGGTTCCTTCCAACTCAAACCATTCTGTTTCTATGATCTATCCCAGTTTCTTGCCTGAATTTTGAACCTATCTTTCAGACTTGTCTATAAATCTTTCTCCAGCCTCTCTCTTGCTGCTTTAAACCCCTTAGATACCTGCTTGACTGGATTCATCACTTCACCTTATCTTGGGCTGCTGATGGATCCTGTTAGCAGCACCCTGCTCTGCTGAGATATGTGGGACTCGCACTATGTCTGGGTTGCATCCACCTGCAGCTCCAGCTCATCCTCCCCCTATGCAGCAGCACTCCTCTTGCTGCTCCCTGACACATCAAACATTTCTTTTTCCTTTTTTTTTTTTTAATTTTTTATTTTTCAGAAATTCCAAGTAAGAGCTTAGGTTTTATCTTACAAACAGACAGAACTCAAATGCCATTTAATCAATATCTTGATTAAATTGGTAACAGAAATTAGAATTGCCACAACTGAAGTGGAAGCTAATCTCAAGATGCTTAGCATCTATGAGAAAGAGAGAGTATGGGGAGAATGAAATGTATTTCATTTCAGAGTTCTGATAGTCTGAGTGCATTAAACATGAGTGTATTAATGAGGATTATTGACAAATGCAGGAAGAAAAAGGGGAGACATGAGGGAGATATATGCAACTTCCAGAAAGGATAAAACAGAATTTGGATGTGTTGGACTGACCTTGGTTATATGAATAATTGTTCTATGTAATTTGAAGAAAATCTTTTACCAGTGGGAAGGTGTACGGGAAATAGAGAAAATGCAAGACTGGTTTTCCAAGAACAAACATTATTCAATAACTCAAACTTTTTTTTTTTTTTTTCTGATAAGATTTACAATTTTTTAATCCAAATAAAGGAAATGCAATAAATTTCCCTTATCTGGGCTTCAGTAAAGAATTTTAAAATAACAAACACAATGTTATGATATATTGTACAAAACATTTCCACTGGAGCTAAGGAATTATTAATGCCATTGACCAAGGCTCTGGAAACCTGTGTGTGATTGCAGTCTTTTCCCAGCAAGGAGTCATAACACAGCCTTGGTACACTTATGGGATGTAAGATTTTGGATTACCCAGGAGAATATCCCTGTTCCATGTTTGGCTTAGTGAAGCAGAGCTTATTTGAACAGGTCATGGCTACTCGTAAGTGTGTTGGGAAGTAACAACCGGGAAAACAAAAAAAAACAAAAGAAATTTAAGATAAAAGGGACTATTGGATGGAACATATTCAGTGTGGGTTTCAGGGAACACAGATCCACTTAAGCTGGATAACAGAAGAAAGCGTATAGCTATATGAACAATGGAGCTGTGTGATGATTGTTCAACAGGAGGAGCTGAACTGAAATGAGAATGAATTTTAAGACAAAGCTTAACCAATTTATAAAAAAAAAAATATCTCAGTGAGTGGTTCCTTGAAGGGCTGAGTTCACTGACTGAAGACGTTCCTTTGAATCATGCTATGATTCTTTTTCCGTGGGCTAAGAATGCATTGGTTTTGACAGAGGACAATATTATTCATCAGCTTTGACAATTGCCATTTACACTTTATATTTGGATTTGGCCTCTTATTTACTATTCTGCTCTTCAGCTTCTTGCAGAATATTTCAGCCTTTCCGATCTTCCCCTAAATAATGAGAAATACCTAAGTTATGCCAAATTAGCTAGTTCTATATTGTTGGTCACTGGATGACTTATGGAGAGATCTTCTCCATTATTGAGTGATGGCATGACTGTGTCCACTGTGATTTATAGAAAGTTCACACAAAGCAAAATGAGGTTCTTTGCTCCAAATGGATGCTTATGCCTATTTTCACAGATATTTATCTTAAAAATTCTTTCCTGTCTGCCAGCTGCTTGGAACATTACAACTTCTGGTGTCTTCTTGCAGCATTTGAAGAATTAGAGCTGCAAGGTACAATTAAGACAAAGAGCAAAAGGATAGCTTGCCCCAAAGTCTCCTTTTAATACATAGGGAAAAAAAAATATCATTGTCTGCTAATGAGAACAGCATCTCTTCAACTACTAACAAGTTAGGATGATGAAGAAGTGTATTGTAAACAAAACACGATGGGGCAGTTAAAAATTTTAAACCATGAATGATCTTTAAGTAGTTGCAGTTTTTTTAATTTCAAGGACCTGACATTTCTCGTAAAAGCAATGACAAAAATATTTTTGTTTTTACTTGCATAGAATGAACCAATTAAGGGCCAGAAAACTGAAATAATTTGTTCCACAGTCACGCCAAAAATCAAAGTCAGTGGTGTGCAGGGGTTTGACTGTTAAGTTCCATGCTTGAGGAAGACTTATTAACAGAACTTTCTGCTTTTGAACTACTGTAAGGAAATAAATTTTAAAAAGATGTTTGATACCTTTCTGCTCACATTATTTTGCCTATACTTGAAGTCAGTCAATAAGTCAGTGATGGAGGGGATGCCACAGGAACATTGCTGCTCATAAGTTTACCTTTTTGTTGATAAGCACTTCAAAATAAATATGAGAACCCATGGAGTTGCCAAGAAAGGACCTAGTGAATGTCCAGTATTAATGAAATGAGTTTTCTTTTGCTGAAGGGAAAGTTGTACCTTGTTCATAGTCTCTTAAGCATGAAAATGTACTAAAAGAAAATTGAAACACAGTAAAGTACCATATGAATTTCCAAGAAAACGTACATTGTAGGTCCAAGGCAATATTTTTTATAAATGCCAAGGAGATGGATTGGAGAGGGACTCCTTGTCAGTAATGGTTTTAAACTAAAAGATGGGAGATTTAGATTAGACATAAAGAAGAAATTCTTTACTCAGAGGGTGGTGAGGCCCTGGCACAGGCTGCCCAGAGAAGCTGTGGATGCCCCATCCCTGGAGGTGTTCAAGGCCAGGCTGGATGGGGCTTTGGGCAACCTGGTCTGGTGGGAGGTGTCCCTGCCCATGGCAGGGGGTTGGAGCTGGGTGGACTTTAAGGTTCCTTCCAACTCAAACTCTTCTATGATTCTATGACCATATTTTTTTTCTTCCCACAGCTGAGAAAATGTAGATTGAACTCCCAGATAGAATAGGAGTTAATGATATGTTACAGGGAGAAGAGTTATATCCAAATAAGTGTAAGAGCATCCCTTGGTATGTGTGGTACAGCACAGGCTATGCAGAACAAGAGCATTAATGACTACAGGATCTCCCTGCCTTAGAAGGAAAACAGTTGGGTTGGAGCTGGAAGATGAAGGCAAGTTAGTACCCTGCCCCAAGCCCTGAAATGCCTCAATATGGCTCTGCCAACTCTGAACAGAATGACACCATGCCCACTCTCCTTACACCTTTGCCAAATTAGTCTGAGGGGGTACCACCTCTGTGAAGCAACTGAGCGTCTTATAATACAGAAATAGAACAAAAATAATAGAAATAATACAGAAAAGTAAGGGTGTATCAGGGAGCCTGGCACCCGGCTGCTCGGGAGTGTACAGGAGGCAACGATCTCCCGACCATTATACCATTAACTAATTATGCATCTCAGTAGAATTAATTACATATAAAATTCACTCATTCATATTCATAAACCTTGTGTCTCTGTACGGTGGCTATGATCTTTCTCTATTACAGTTTGAATTATAGCAGCCGAAATCTGCTCATTTTTCCACTTCTCATCCCTTTGTGTCTTTGGCACAGCTGCTATTTCTGAAGCAAAGGCAAAAAGGAAACACATTTTCCTGTCTTCTATGACTGTGCAGAACTACTTTATTATCCCACTGGGAAAAAACATTTTAACAGGGCTACACATTATGCATAAAATGTTCTGTTTTCCCTGGAAGAAACCATCATGCTTTCAGCTTTATGGTCTAGAAGGTGATTCACTGTCATTATAGAGCTCATGTAACCTAGAAACCTTATGTGTAATGTAAACCTCTTCCATTACATGCAGCAGCTCATTGGTTGGAAACCAGTTTTTACTATCAAAGATGAGGATGTGCTGAAGGAAGTCCTTAAAATCCCCACAAAATTTGTCATCTGGTTATGCATACACACGAAGAATTTTTCGCACAAACTTTGGATCAGGATACACAGCTCTTTTACCTTCACTTCAGCACAAACCCTTTAGACAAGATGAAAGAAATATTTGGTTGCACAAATGTCAGTGTACAATGCAAACACAACTGACAGATTTGGAGTCAAACTGAATTTCATTTGCACTGGGTGATCTAGAGAAACATGACCGAGTTTACTGAAATTGTTTTGGATACGGCTTGAAGAAATGGCAGCAGAATTTAGCTCCAGGCTTACAAATATTTCCCCTAAAATTTTAACACGTTTTTCACTTGTAAAGAGCTGCCAAGAAGATAACATTTATAGGCCACATGATGGTGGCCTATAGTCATGATTCGAAAAACAAAAACAAAAACACAACCAAAACCCACCAAAAACAAACAAACACAAAAACACAACCCCCCAAACCCCAAATAAACTCCACCTGGAATAGTACTAAATTTTTTTTTTGATAATTTGATAGAAAATATGAATTGCAAATCTGGTATATTTGGGGGAAATATGTTTTGGTAGTGTTTTCTGTCAAAACATTGGAGAGAGGTTATCAATGTGTGTACGTGTACCTACGCCTCACTGTAACAAGGAGAGAGACGTGCAGCTCCCTTACAGTCTGCAACCTGTGCTCCTCTCATTGCCTTCAAAATAGGAGAAATCCATGTCCCAGCTTGGGTGAGGGAAGCTTTTTTGCTGGAACAAAGGTAACAACGTTGACTGTAAAGAGACATAATTGATAAAGCTGAATGCTGTGGTAGCTTTAAGGGTTTGCATCTAAGCCTGCTTGCTGGAGGACAGGAAGCATGAATATGAACAGTATCAGATGAACTTGCAGAAGCACCCTTGTTAGAAAATAGCTTTTAGATTAGATCCTTTTTATGTTGGTTTTGTTTTGAAATAAGATTTTTCCTTTGCTCTTCTTCAGCGAGAAATTAAAAGCAACGTTCTTGCTAAATAGTATTTTAAGTGTATGGGCATTCAGGAGTGAATTTATTTGCTATATTTTTTTCATAAAAAAAACAGTAATTTCCTCTTCCTGTTTACATATACAGTGTTACGTTCCTTTTTGATGTGGTTAATGTTCCTATGGCAGAGCTAACCTAACCTTTTAGTTTCATTAAATTTTTGTGCAATTTAAACTTCCAGAAAACCCACTGTATTATCGTGGATGAAGAGAAACTGCAATAATAGAATCATAGAATTATCCATGTTGGAAAAAACTTTGAACATGATCAAGTTCAACCACCAACCTGACCTACCAAGTCCCATCACTAAACCACGTCCCTGAGCATCATGTCCGCGCGTCTCTCCAGGGATGGGGACTCCACCACTTCCCTGGGCAGCCCATTCCAATGCTTGACCACTCTCTCTGTGAAGAAATTCCTCCTGATATCTAATCTATACCTCTCCTGGTGTAACTTGAGGCTGTCTCCTTGTGTCCTTGTCACCTGTGGAAAGAGACCGACACCCTCCTCGCTGCAGCCTCCTTTCAGGTAGGTGTAGAGTGCAATAAGGCCTCCCCTGAGCCTCCTCTTCTCCAGACTAAACAGTTCCAGTTCCCCAGCAACTCCTCATAACTCCTGTTTTCCATTCCCTTCACCAGCTTTGCTGCTCTTCCCTGCGCACCTTTGATCAGCTCCACAACCTCCTTGTGGTGAGGGGCCCAAAGCCGAACACAGGACTCTATGTGCAGTCTCACCAGTGCTGAGCACAGGAGTACAATCACCTCCCTGGTCCTGCTGGCCGTACTATTTCTGTTGCAGGACAGTTTGCCATTGAACTTCTTGGCCACCTGGACACACTGCTGGCTCACGTTCAGCCAGCTGTTGACCAGCACTGCCACTGTTAGTGGCGAACTTGAGTTCTCCAAAGAATTACTAGAGCAGATGCATGGCTGGCTCACTTCTTACAACCAGCCAACTCAGGCAGAAGTGGGATGAAGTCATCTCTTTCCAGTGTCTGAAAATGTTATGCTGTGCTACTGTTCTGAGCACATCTTCTTTTCCCTGAGGTTTGTGTGCATCTCTCCCCAGACAGGCAAATAGTTTTATTTTATTCTTTTAAATCAACAAGTTGGCCTAGCAAATTCAAAACAGAGAATCTTGCCAGGAAAAAAGATATTAAGACTTGGTTATTCAGCCTCTGTTTATCTCAGCTGGAATGACTGATGGCTGTTTTTCTTCTACTCTTTGGCTGTTTCCTCTTCTTCAACTTGAGTTTAAAAACTTGGTAACAATATTTAAACTTCAAGTAGTAGTAATATCTAAACATCCTAAATCTCGAAGTGTGGATACTTAAGATACTTAGCTTAGTCTTCAAAACTGCTCAGTGTGCAGTTTATTAACTTCTGCCAGGGCTGTCTCCAGGAAACCAATGATAGCAGTTATGTACAATGTATTGTTGAATTTTCATTGCTTGAGGACTAGTTAAGAAACTAAGCTCATATATGCCTAAGCACAGCAGATATTAAGTGTTAAAAATATTACTGTTATTTTTGAAAAAACAGTATCAAAAATCTAATTCTTCCTCTTAATGGTCTTGTCCTAGTGCTTCTGAACTTGCTATTAATGGTTAAAGAGAAAACTTGAAATGAACACATGTACAGTTTTCAAATAACATGCAAGTTGGAGGACAGGTTAGTCATACAAATAGGTTTCTACAGCTTGATAAGGAGTGTACTCATGAATGATTTGCTGTTTAATAAAGCCATGTGGAATGCCAAGGAAAATGGGGACACATACACGGTGAGGAACTGTCTCCTGGAAAAAGTGATTCTGAGGTAGGAGTTGGGATACAAAATATTACAACACTAGTGAAGGTACTTTTTAGATATACCTACAGAAGAGAAGAAATCTGACAATACATGTTCTTTGGTTTAGGAGAGCAAGGTACACCTGAGATCAATTCCAATTAAGAGAAGAGCAAAACATTTGAACAGGGATGTTAGTAAACTGCAAAGAACTATTACCAGTGGCCACAGATGACTTTTTTATCACTTGAATGTTTAAATAAGAGTGGATATCTTTACGAAAAATGGCTTTGGCATGAAATGTTTCTTCTATATGTTCAATGTAAGAATTGCTGAGTAAAGTCCCTTATACTGCCATACTCAGAAAATAAGCAGGATGACCTTAATAGTAGATTGTCTTTAAAATGCTGACTGTTTTGGGGAAGTAGGTGCTGTTGAAACCCCCAGTTTATCAGGTTTGACAGAATTTCTCAATTGGATCTCTCGAAATCAAGATTGGCCGACCAATGTCATCTTTCTTTTGAAACTGTGATCCAATCAAAAGGGAATAATTCCAAGTACTTCACAACGTGTCCTGAAAGAATGGAAAGAATGGAGCTAGACGTAGTAATAGAGTGGGGAAAAAAATGCTTAACAATTTCTAGGAATCCTTGTTGATGCTGAAGGTCCTGACATTGTCCAGTATCATTGTCCGTCAAGTTATTTTGAGAGTAAAATGATCTAGAATATCTTAGGGAGAGCATTATGGACACTGCAAATGATGACTCTTTTATGAAGTCATGAAGAAGAGGACCACTTGCTCTCCTCTTCCTGCTGTGTCTGACTTCCTGCATTTTTAAAAAAAATTTTTTTTTTTGCTTGTTTTGTTTGGTTTTGTTTTAAAGTTGCCATTTGCTTTCTGCCATATCCTGGCTATGTCCCTGTCACTTGTGCAGTGACCACTTGCTGTCACTGCAGTAGAAACAAAGCGAGGATTGTATGAAGCAGAAGGGGAACACATTTATAGCACTATTTTATTGTAATTGGTAGCTCCACAAGAAAGAAGAAGCCCTTTACTGGTCAGATTCATCTGAATTCATTTAAATGAAGCTCAAAATGCAAACAGTGAGTTCGATTTGTAGCAGAGCAAGAGATTCAGTTCTTGGCTGCAAAATTAGAAACACATTAGAAAAGAAATCCTGATATAAGAAGGCGTTATTTGCAGAAACACATATTGCTGATGTTTTGTCCTAGCTGGCACTTGGGGCACTTTTTAATCTTCTCTGAGGTGCAGACTCAGATTTGCAGATTTTCAGGAGCCTTTGGAAGTTGATCTCACTTCCTTCTGCACCTGCACATGAGGGTTATAAGATGGCATTGAATGCAAATGATAATTTAGAGAAGTTCCTAGGGACTCTCAGTTCTTCCTCCATACTAACGGAGATTTATCAAACAATGACTTTTATTAACATTGTTCTTTGTGAGGACACTCTACGTTTTTACCTGAATCTGAGCTGCATTTTAAAATGCAGTGAAGTTTGGTTGTGCTACTTTCTGCCTCAGGTTGGCCTTCCTGTTATGAAGGCAATCGCATTACAGTCTGACATGATTTTTTTTCCATTACAGTGTGATGTGCCCTTTGAAAGTTTGTATGGCTTCAAAACAACTAGTCATAACATAAATATTTACCTGTATAGACTTTGTCAGTCTTACAATGCTTGACATTGTCTATGGCTTTGCAAGACAAACCCTCATTTGATTTTACTGATACAGCAGTCCAAGTCAGTATTTAGAGTAGCTTGGCTGAAACTTTTTAAAGTTTTCTCCTCCTGTATGCAACTTTTGGTCAATCTGGGGGGCCAGGCCTGATGACTCACTCTATGAACTGCAGCAGCAGTCTTGTCTTTGTTTTTATGCTTTCTGTGGATTGTTTGTTATTTTTGAACGTTTTACAGAATTAAACTCGACAAATTCACTTTTAATAAGGACAAGACTGGGAGTTCTTCCTCTCCTTATTTCTATTTCTCATTTTTTAAATGTTGTTTACCATTTTCCTTTCTTTCTTAGCAGCTTCACATTCTTTCTGATGACCTTTCTTCTATTTGTCTTCAGAAGTGGCTAAAACCAGATCTGTTGAGACAATTAAATCATATTCATTTTCCTTTCCTAGTTTGCATTTAGCTATCTTCTGTGCAACTATGTGACTGGAAGCTCTCATAATTTAGCTTCTTCCAAGCTGGCAGGAACACATCTCTCCCCACTATCTTCTCACAAAGTATTTCTTCAGCATCTTTCAGATCTCTGATGTACCATCCTTCTCGATAATGTTTTCAGAGTTTGTTTATGTTTTCAGGTACCTTTTGACACTGCTCATTATTTCTGAAGGTTCATTTTCTTTATCTTTTTAGTTTCTCCTCCTGTGAGGCCATACTGTACCATCCCTTAGTTAAGTAGGACTTGTCATTGGATCAAGTAGTTAGCAAAATGGCTCAAAAGCATCTAAAATGTTTGTAATTTAGGTCACTGAAACTTCTAGTGATTCCAAATCAGCTCATTAAATCACCTTCAGCTCCTTGATGCTACCAAAATGTTGGTGCACGTCTTTTGTAGTTCAGTTGGCACTAAAAATAAATAACTACAAAGCCTTTCCTTTTTACTTCCAATTGCTCATTTTAACATTTCATAAATTGAGGTCATGTGTGACAGTATTCTTCCACATTTTGCAGCAATTTTATTTCCTTGCATATTCAGTACAAAATTTACACATTACTATATTTTTTCTTGTGTCTTCTTTATTCTGTTTTCTTCTGCTTATCCATGAACATGTTAATGAACACGTCTATTCTGACCAAACTCGCAATTCTCTTAGGTTGTGCTAATTTGTTGCTCTTATTTCTAAAATTATCACTTTGTTCTATATAAACCTTTGCTCATTAAACATATTTGAATTACAGAGTCCAGAAACAATGTTGGAGCTCCATCGAACCAAGTGCTACACAAACTGTGTCCACACCTTTCCAATAGGTCATAGTACAACTGTGAGAGCAATAGAGAAAGCAAGCAATGTGATTCAACTTTGAGAAATTACCAACAGTAGCATTTGGGGAGGTTTTCCATGAAAAAACAAACAAACAAACAAGCAAACAAAAAACCCACCGCTTTGGACAGAAGACTATGTACAGGTCTTCATACTCCTGAGTGCTTGTTAAAGGTTGGTACATAATAAATGTGCTTCTAAAACAATAAACAGGTGATATCAGATGAAACTGGTAGGTGAGTGGTCTGAAGTAGGCATAGAAAATATTTCTTCATCCATAGTTCAGCTGTAGAATTTCTTACCAATGGAGGCAATGAATGCTGAATATCTACATGATTTTCACAGTAATGGACAATCAAAGTTAGGAAAAACACCTCAAAGATTAAATAAAAGACAGACTCTCAGGAACTATGATTCTATGATTCTGTAATACTATGATTCTATCAACTCGCTGGACCACTGATAGCGAGAAGCTAGAAAATTATTCTGTGGAGGCATCCATAAGACTCTCAATGTGTTCGGCGTTTTTCCTTAAGCATCTGACCCCGGCTGCCCTCAGAGACAAGGCAGTGTATGAGGACATTTGCCTGACCTCACGTGGATATTGCATGTTAAAGCATTTTTTCAGGCTTTTGCAATCCTGAATAACTTGGATGTTTGGAATACAATAAATAATAATACAAATTGTATTTTTCCTTTCTGCATTTCAGGTCACTTAACTTTGCAAAGAAACTGGAGCCTCCAGGACAGTCAACTCTAAAAACTTGACTGTCTTTGTTTGCAGTGTTTGGGAGACATATCTGGTCTGTTTAGTCTACTGAAGCACGTGTACTTGTGGGCTGGAGAGCACATAGTCCTTAAGGAATTGCCTTGTGGGCTGAATCTAGCCCATTGCCTGCGTGCTGCATAGCCTGGATTACAGAGCTATTTTGAAAAAGAGGAAGCAAGGAAAGGGTAGTGAGAGTCCAAGCTTTCACTCTTCCACAAACTATTGTTTACCTAACTAATACTTGACATGTGCCTGGCAAGATGGCTGGAACCGCAAATTCCTTCTCAATCTGTGTGGGAGAAAATATTCTCTTCTATCATCTTTCTTTGTTTATCTAGCACTGACAAGGCACAAAGATGAGGAGGACCACTGGTCTTTGCAAAGCTTGAAATATAACAAGTGAAAAGCCAACATAACTGGAGATCAGAGAAGGAAAAAATTGAAGGATGGAAGAACTGAAGAACTTCGCCCACTCTGCATCAGAAAGCATTTTAGGGAAAAATATCTGCTTTAGTTTCTTATAATGAGGACATGTTGCAAAGGCTGCATACAAATTTGTGAAAGTTAAAGATGCTTATTATCTGCAGTAATGTACACAATAAAAAAGCTCCTTAGGAAACGTAATATTCTGTATGCAGTGCAATGCAGAGAAATATGAGGCCACATACTGAATGAAGTATGAAAACTCTGAACAGCAAGATGCTTCATATGCTGAGCTTTGCTGAGCATTCTCCATTAAAGGAGCTATTAAAAAAAATATTAAGCGTAGAGATACACTCTTTTAAAGACAAAAGAAAGCCTGATTAACACAACTTTCCTACAGTGGGTCTGGGTTA
This sequence comes from Anser cygnoides, assembly GCF_040182565.1. Taxonomy (NCBI): domain Eukaryota; kingdom Metazoa; phylum Chordata; class Aves; order Anseriformes; family Anatidae; genus Anser; species Anser cygnoides. Next base: position 202,846,076 of record NC_089873.1, read on the forward strand.
ATGTGAAAGAGATGGCATAATGGCATATACATAATTTTTTTTTACTATTTTTTTCTGAGAGATGAGGATTTTTTTTTTCCCCTTTCTTAACTAGCTGGTCTGCTACCATTTTTTTTCCTTTTCTTTTTTTTTCTTTTTCTTTTTCCTTTCCATTTCTTTTTATTTCTTTTTTTTCTTTTTCTTTTTCTTTTTCTTTTTCTTTTTCTTTTTCTTTTTCTTTTTCTTTTTCTTTTTCTTTTTCTTTTTCTTTTTCTTTTTCTTTTTCTTTTTCTTTTTCTTTTTCTTTTTCTTTTTCTTTTTCCTTTTCTTTTTCTTTTTCTTTTTCTTTTTCTTTTTCTTTTTCTTTTTCTTTTTCTTTTTCTTTTTCTTTTTCTTTTTCTTTTTCTTTTTCTTTTTCTTTTTCTTTTTCTTTTTCTTTTTCTTTTTCTTTTTCTTTTTCTTTTTCTTTTTCTTTTTCTTTTTCTTTTTCTTTTTCTTTTTCTTTTTCTTTTTCTTTTTCTTTTTCTTTTTCTTTTTCTTTTTCTTTTTCTTTTTCTTTTTTTTTCTTTTTCTTTTTCTTTTTCCTTTTTCTTTTTCTTTTCTTTTTCTTTTTCCATTTCTTTTTCTTTTTCTTTTTCTTTTTCTTTTTCTTTTTCTTTTTCTTTTTCTTTTTTTTTCTTTTTCTTTTTCTTTTTCTTTTTTTTTCTTTTTTTCTTTTTCTTTTTCTTTTTCTTTTTCTTTTTCTTTTTCTTTTTCTTTTTCTTTTTCTTTTTCTTTTTCTTTTTCTTTTTCTTTTTCTTTTTCTTTTTCTTTTTCTTTTTCTTTTTCTTTTTCTTTTTCTTTTTCTTTTTCTTTTTCTTTTTCTTTTTCTTTTTCTTTTTCTTTTTCTTTTCTTTTCTTTTTATTTTTTTTTTTTTCTTTTCTCTTCTGAATATCTGTCCTCTGGTCTTTACAACCTTGTGAGGTTTCTGAAATGTTTCTGGGCCTTGTTACACAAATGTCTGTTCTCTGCGGCTGTACCCAAACTGCTCACTTTGTTGCTGCTCCATTTTCATGATTATGGATTTGAATGTCTTATGGCATTTAGGGGGCCCTAATTACCACAGTTCCTGACTCTCCTTCCCTGCACAGTAAAATGATATCTCCATTTTGCTCATGCTTACTCACTAATCTGTGCTCTTTTAGATGCATAATTTTAACACTGGCAATTCTCAAGTGTCTTAAAAGTTATGTGCCTTTGTTTCCAGAGGTATCGAACTGCTCATTACAAGTTCTCACCCATGTCCTATTACATGAAAATTTTAACTGCAGTTGGGCTACACGTGGTAGGTCTTCTCAGAACTCTTATCAAACCATGAACTTTCTATGGGAAATCTGGGAAAAGATGGGAAATATGGGAAAAGATTCTGTGAATATTTTCTATGATTCTATGATGATTCTACGAACTTTGTTAAATGCTATTGGATATTTGTGCTTTCAAATGCAAAGTAAGATGATATATATTCTCATTCAGTATCTTGATAATAAGAGCACACAGGCAAGATGCAGGGTGATTATCGATGGAGGTACCCCTCAGCCTCAGGGAATTAAGCTCCCACGTGTGCTATGCAGGAGGGTATGCTGGCCATCAGGCTGTCGGGCAGTCTGTGCAGGGGGCAGTGCCTTTCATCCCATGCAGTTATGTACATATGTATTCATTTTAGGATATTGAAGGGCACAAGACAAATCTCCGAGCCAAGGGGGAGAAATCCAGCAATAAGGTATCCAGTCTCTGTTCCAAAGTCTTTGATGTCTAAGATGTCTGACTCTAAAAACAGATACAGAGGTGTTTGTGGTTTGTTGTTGTTTGTTTAATTGCCTCACAGTCAAATTAGTTTTTTCTATTTTATTTTTAAACTGCCTTTGTCTGCTAAATTGCTGACATAAAGAGCCATGGGTACTAGTCCCACAGGAAAACAAAATAAAACAAAACAAAAATAAACCCAGCAGCTGTCTTTTGCCTGCTTATCTAGGTTTCTATGGCTCTGACCACCTTAGGATTAAGAAAAACAATAATAGTTCCCTGCATTACATGAAGGTTGAAAGATTAGGGATATATCACTGATCTCCTTTCCCTGACTGGATGGAAAGATATTGCGACTTGTCCCTGGCACCACTAGGGTTTTGACACTGATTTATGAAGTGTCCTTCTTCAAATGGAAAATTCCTCTTTATAAATCACTGGGGTGAATTGCTCCTTTTCACTGACACATCAAACATAAAATACTTAGGCTGTGAATTACCTTGGTGATTATTAACTCTCATTTGCTATCACAATGTGAATTGCCAGCCTTCTCAGTCCACATGTAAATTCATCAGCGGGCAGCAACTAGGCTTCTTCCCATTTTGCTTTTCTTGCTAAAAGGAGCTTGTTGCAAAACTCCCCAAAGCTACTTTGTCCTCCTCCAAATCCTTCAGTGCCATGCTTGAGAAAGAACGTGGCGGTGCTGGTGGGCTTGTACCCCTAGTGCACTTCATAGCCTTGATATTTGCTTCCTGCATTTCAGTCCTTTTTTTTGTTTGTTTCTTTCTTTCCTATCTTTGGAGAAGATGGAAAGTCACGGGGTTATGCTAGCTGGGTTTTGTTCTGAACAGGAGTGGTTGCCTAGATGCATAACATACTTCTGTCATTCTCCTGGTGCATTCACTCATTGATAATGTTTCTTGTGAGTGTGTTTTTAAAACATAAACATATGAATCTCAGTGTAAACCAGTGATGCCTATTTAGATATAATATTGCCAGACCTTTTCCATATTATGTTAGCTTTGTTATCTCTGGAATAAAACCAATGCAAAAGTAAACTTTCCAGCCCCTAAGCTAGGTTACTCTGAGGAATTGACATTTCTGGGAAGTTTCTTGTACTGTTCAGGGTTACTTCATTCTAGTTCATTGAAATAACAGAAAGACAAATTTTAATGTTAAAACATGTTAAATAACAAACAGCCTCTGAAAGTTATATTGTAGTGGTTTCCTTTCTTTTTTATATGGTGTGATAAAGGCACTTGTTATACATCAGTTTATAACTCCCTTATGTTTCTTTCATTTATATTGTTTGATAATCAAAGCAAGAGAAATATCTAGCTAAATTAGAATTGTATTGATCACACTCCAATGGACGTCTGACAGACCTCTGAAATACCATTGTCTCAGCTAGCTTAAAGTAATGCAAGTGACGAAAGGGGAACAACGACTGTGCTTATAAATGTTAATATAACACCAGTACTTTGTCAATTATTCATGCTTTTAGAAAGTGGATATGCTTTATGAGTTGTGTAAATTAATGCAGAGCACTGTTGCAAATCTCCAAGTGCTTTTTTATTATTATTATTTTTATTTTATTTTATTTTATTTTATTTTTATTTTAGTAACTCTGCACATGCAAGTCATTCGTGCTGTCTTTGTTCCTGCAGAAGGGAGGGTGCGTGAGCAAGTGCTGTTCCTCAGGATACATGGCTATTTACTTTCTGTGAACAATAAGGCTTCTAAATATCAGTTTTTCATTTCTGAAGGAAAGACAAAGAATAAAGCTCAATGGGAAACCTAAAGTTAAATGTTGTCTTGGCATTCAATAGACAATTGTGAATTCTATCACTTAGAAGCTATATGGAACAACAGGTAAACCATCAAAACACTCTCCAGAAAGAATGAGAGTTTCTCTGTGGTAGGTGCAGATTTTTTTTGTTTGATGAGAACAATTTTATTTCAAAGCACTGGGAGTCCTTTATTTAAGAAGATAGATTGCATATATTTTTATAGTTACAACAATCATAAAAAAAGGAAATGGATGTAAAAAGTGCTCCTATTAGGTATTTGAAATTGAAAATAATGATGCTTACAAATACTGTGGGACATAAAATAAATGGATAAAAATATAAAATGCAATCAGGATCTTTAAGATGCATTTTAAGGTAGCTGTCTTCCAACTTATCATCACAACGGTTTGGTTCACTGCGGCTATAACAATGAGATGTTACTTTCAGTAAATGCATATATATCTATACATGCATAAACATATGTACTGTGAATTTCTGTGAAACAGGACTGTAGGTCTAGGACTGTGGCTGTACAAACAGCTCTCATCTGATGCGTAGATTTGCCTGGAAGATGGGCTGAACTCTTGTAGCACTCCTGTATTAGCACTGCTCTGTGAGTGATGCCTATTTTTACATCCCAAGGGATGCGGTGACGACGCAGGTGCTCAGCATGCCCATCCAGGCACGATTGCTGCTCTTCAGTATATCCTGGGGAACATTGATCAGTGCATAGCAGATGATTGCTGCATCCTAATGGATGGCTGCTTTCAGCTAAAGGTGAATATTTCCATTAGTGCAGCAGGTGATACTTTTTGAATACATATATTTACGTATTTACTAATCATACTAACCCTCTTAGAAGCAGTTCAATAGGGTTTTAGGTGCCTCTGGCTGTGAGCACCATTTACCTTCTCTTTCCATTCTTCCTTCCCTGCGCAAACTTTCTGAGACACTAAAATGTCCCTAGGGAACTTCATCTCATGGCGAGGGCTGCAGAAGGTTGCTGGGATCTCCCTGTTTCTCATCCACTTTCTAAATCATAGAATCATAAAATCATAGAATCTTAGAATCACAGAATCATAGAATCATGGAATGGTTTGGGTTGGAAGGCACCTTAAAGATCATCTAATTCCATTCCTCCTGCCATGGGCAGGGACACCTCCCACCAGACCAGGTTGCTCAAAGACCCATCCAGCCTGATGTGCAGGACTGTCCCTGCTCTGCAAGCCTCTACCTTCCTCACTTCCTGAGACTGCTAATCTCAGATGCTCAGCAGCACTGCTCGAGGAAGGGAATGAGCGTTAGCCCCTGGGAAGGAGGGAGCAGGTGTATGCTTTGCTTCTAGCGCTGTCTCCTTCCAGCTGCAGCAGAAGGAAGCCTATGCAGACACCAGAGAGGAGTGGGAGGACAGAGATCTAGCAAGGGCAGAAGTAGATCCAAGGCTGGAAGACATGGATTCTGCAGTAGACATAGACCATATCTACAGCATTAGTTTATTGCCCATCAGTGGCTTCTTTCAGAAGCTGTTTTTTAAGAAAGGTGTCTATTTGACAGAAGCTATTGCTATTCCGACTCCATTTTGAACCAGAATGAAAACTGCCTTCTAGATTTGCTCCAAAGTACAAATTATAAAAATCTTGTTTTGGAAAAAGATAAAGTTGTTTTTAATTGTTATATGTTGTAATGTCTTGTTAAAATTTACCACATCTGCTTGAAACATATCACAGCCTGTCAGAAGAAACACTGAAATTCTGTATTTCACATTACAATAGTCACTGAATACTAATAAAAATATCTTATTTTATGGATCCATCTGCTTCTATTGTAATAGTGTGACATGTGACAAAAGAAGAAGGTAAGCACATGGAGAACTAACTTAAGGAGCAGCTGTTTTCAACAAGTTGTGTTAGCTTGTTAACATGCGACTCAGCAGCAGTGCAAGGAGATGGGACTGCAACTGGAAATTTATACTTTCTATTTATGCTCCTCCACTTGTGACAGAGTCAAGATATGATTTGTGCTCTTCTTCCTTCTCACGGCCTGAATTTTGAACCATTTATTGCATTGGATGAGAGATTCAATGGCATATCCTCACTCCAGCCAACTACAAAACCTGGTGGTAGGGAAATACAGCTTCAAATCTCCTTGGACTGAGGACAAAATGTCTAGGTCCAACATCATATGCCACCCAGGATAAGCAACAGACCCTCAGTGATCTTAGATACATTTATTTGTTTTCCTACTCGCTCTCAGCAGCTCCTGCCACCATGTTTTTTTTCCTTGGAGTAAATTGATCATGCTTGCAAAAAGCTCCTCATGAAGGACCTGCTTCCAACAAAGAGCTGAACTCTTCACAGAAATCAGCTGCTATCAACAGGTCCAGTTGGTCTGTCCCTGGAAGTTTTAGGTGAGTAGCTAAAGTCCCCAGGTTCCCTCAAACACTGTGTCTTCACAGAAGATGCATCCAGGACAGTCTGGATGACAGGTAAATCTACTTGCAGAGAAACCTGATGAGACCATGTCTGTGATTCCCTTTACCAATGTGTAGTAAGTAAGGAAAGGAGAGACACATTGGGTAGAAAATTAAAGCGAGCACCAACCAGCTAATACAAACAATTTTCTGCTGAACAAGCTCTTTCCTACTCTAAGTATTAATTCTAGTCAAATAACATCTTATAAATTTACATATTTAAACATGCCCTTACTGTAGTGTTCCTGCACTCTTGTTGTAGGCGATGGATAATGTTATCAGATGAAAAACTCTGGCACTGCACTGAAGAATGTATTTCCTTTGGGGAGCAATTTAATTAGAGAAAAAATGTTTTGTTTTGCTTTGTTTTGTTTTGTTTCCACAAGGGATTGACTCTGTCTTGTTTGTTTATTTCCTTTTGCCTCTGATGTCAGTCAGTTACCTTTAACTGGCAGGAAAATGTGAATGCGTTTCATTCCTGGCAAGCATATTTCACCTTCCCCTAGTCTCTCTTAATCAACCAGCAAACTTTGCTTTCTATTAAATTATTGAAAAATGTTGCTGTTTACTGACCTTTGGATTTTAAACATCTTTATAAAATTTTCCACTCCAAATTCTTGAAAATTAATTAACTATTTACTTGATACCGCAGTTCACATTTTTGGCTTCCAAAGTAGATGATGGTAACTGAAATTCCACTGAGGGTACAAGGCAATAAAAAGACAATCCAAAAATCTGCTCAAGAATACTCAGCATATCATTCATCATTTAAATGATTTGATGTGCTTCAAATTGTGTATGTGAGAGAAAACCTTTTGCTTTTTAATAACAGTTACAGAGCGAAACTGCTTTTAGGCAACGAATTATCATGCAAGGAGGAATTGCTGCTCTAAGTCCAAAACCCCGATATAATTGAAAATAGATGTTATTCATCTATTCCAGTTTATAAAGTGTTCAAAATACTTTACACACACACACACAAAATAAAAGGATGAATAATGATAGAAGAATTCTTACTTGGGGGAACAAAAGCATTTTTTTCAAGCTAGTTATATTTTATATATTTTCCCTGAGATGAAAATTTGAATTACTGAACAATTTTGAATGTACATGACTGAGGAAACAATGACATTATTATCTACACTATTCCTTAATTTTTTTTAATCACCGGAGCTAGACTTGCAGAAAGAAAAATATGTTTAAAGAAAATATACATGAAGAAACCAAGCACTTACTGATAAAAACAGTCATTGTAAAAGCTGTTTGTTCATGAAGAATGTACATCTGTATTTTCCTAGAAAGGGCTCCAGTAAGAGAAAAGATTGTCTTTGTATGTACTTTGTGGTTTTTTTTTCAAGCAATTCTCCAGCTACAAATCTTGATACTCTTACTCAAGATATCCCAGCTTTTCAGTTTCTTTCATTTGTTTCTTTTGTTTTCAGCTTGCAATACTCTTATATGCAAATGTAAGCTTAGCTCATCTTTATCACTAGCAGGTCAAGAGAGGTGATCCTGCCATTCTACACAGCACTGCTGAGGCTGCACCTGGAGTGCTGGGTCCAGTGCTGGGCTACCTGGTACAAGAGAGATCTGGACTGCAGAGAGTCCAACAAAGGGCCATCAAGATGATGAAGGGACTGGAGCACCTCTCCTATGAGGAGAGGCTGAGAGAGCTGGGGCTGTTCATCCTGGAGAAGAGGGGGCTCAGGGGGGTCTCATCCATATCTATAAACACCTTAAACGGAGGGTGCAAAGAGGATGGAGCCAGGCTCTGTTCAGTGGTGCCCAGTGCCAGGACAGGAGGCAATGGGCACAAACTGGAACACAGGAGGCTCCCTCTGACCACCAGGCAGCACTTCTGTGCTGGGCGGATGTTGGAGCCCTGGCACAGGTTGCCCAGAGAGGCTGTGGGGTCTCCTCCTTGGAGATCTCCAAAAGCCGCCTGGACATGGTCCTGGGCAGCCTGCTCTGGGTTTCCCTGCTTGAGCAGGGGTTGGACCAGGTGGACACGGAGGTCCCTTCCCACCTTAACCATTCAGTGATTCTGTGAAATCAGTATCTAGCAAAATCTGCCCTGTAATAAATTCAGCTTTGGCTCACTTGCCTTTTGGCACAGTTATGTTCCCCTTTGCTGGGGATTTCTCTTCTCTACAACCTTTCTTTTGATGGACCTCAGTGGCTTCTTACACTTCTCATAAGTGAAGGAATTGAGGGAAGTGAGTTTGGTTGCAGTCCTTAGATTCAGTGAGGCTTAACATAATCCACAGTGGCACTGTTCTCAGAGGGAAGCCTTTGGCAAACATATTTTGGACTTACAATACAGAAAGGTGACTGCAGCAAGTTTTTCAGAGGCAGCATGTAAATAAGGAAAATGAGACCACTGCAGCCACAAAGCATGGCTGGGGAGTACTAAATGGTTGTGGAAATAGCTCACTTTCTGAGTAGGTGTGACTGCCATGCAAAAGCATTTCTCAGCTATGGAATTGGTCTCACATAAACTCAGCCCCCACCTTTCATGATGCTGCTGGGTTGTTTGGTTCAAGAACCCTCAGCAGAAGCAGTATTTCATTAATTTGCAAGGGTTTGTATAATACTTGTGGCTTGAGAGGAATTAAGAATTAACTGTAATGTAAGTCCTTATTATACAATGAGACCTTCATCTTCTCTCAGAGGAGGGCCTAGTAGGAAAGCCCAAAATAGTTTCAGATAACAAAGACTTGTCCTAACTTTTGATCTAGATACATTGCAAAAGAATGAAATAGTCTGAAAAAAAAAAAAAGTTATAGCATCAGTTACATGCATGTCTATATATGTGAGTAAGTCATAAACCTCTAGATTTTCAATAACACTTAAATGTCTTATTAATCTTTAAACACTTTTAAAATGAAAACTCCCAAGCCAGCAGCATTTTGTGTTAGGGTCTGTCATGTATTGGCTACCTCAGAAATTTGGCTCTGCCTGTTCAGAGTACGGAGGGGTGGACAAGGAGAAATGCTGGCCATGTTTTGTTCCCACTTAAACTGGCACAATTCCATGAACTTCAGTAATGTTGCTTCTCATTTACTCCTGTGCAAGATTTTGATTCAACAAAGCACTTACATATGTGCTGAAAGCCCTCACTGAGCAACAAAATGCCTTTACTTTACTTACTGTAAGCAAAGTAACACTGGACCTCAGTGGATCTCCTTTTTTTTTTTTTTAAGTTAAATGTGCACTTAAAACCTTTACTGAATGAGAGCCTAATTTAATAAAAGATGGGATTCTATTCTATCCCTTATAATCTTCTCCATACCATCCAGAGTCTTTTTTCTCTAAACTATCCAGCCTGATGCTGTTTATCTTGTCTTAGCGCTAAACGCAGCGTAAACCGCACAAGGCTCCAAGTGGCGTTGGGCTTCATCAAACCGAACAGAGGTTGGAGATGCTCTAACATGGTGAGGTTGGCTCTTTATGTTGTATGAAGCAGGGAATATGAGTTACTCTCTTTTGTGAACCAAAGTTTAATTTACAGTGCTGTTAATTGGCAAGTAGGAATATTAAGTACTTTTGCAAAAATAGTTGAATTCTGGAATACAGCTCCAAAACTGTGACAATAATAGGATTATTCTCAAGAAAGTTCAAAAGGATTTTAATTAAAAGAGAGAGAAATGTCGTGTTAAACATTACATTGAAAATAAAACTGAAGATATTTTATTGAAAATAAAGCAATAGCAGTTCTGACCCAGGGAACTGATAACTGAAAATGGAACAAGCGGTCAAGTGGGAGAGTGTCTGACACTTTGAGTGCTGAGTGGCAGGTCCCTGGACGTTGTCATATGACTGTGAAATTTCTGTGTTTGGACGGGAAGATATTTTCTGAAACTGGATCATTTAACAACCTTCCACTTATTTTGGAAGATATTATGCAGTCCTTTTCATAAAACAAAAGAACACTGATATTTAACAAGTTCTTTTTTCCCCCTCTCCTCTTGTTGGAAATCTGTTCCAGCACTTAGCTGCACCTCTTCTGGTTTCCAGGCTAAATTTAATCATCAGGGGATAAATATTTACTCATGTATTGGTATTTCCCTTTATTTAAAGAGTGGTAGAGTGCTTTCCCTCATTAGTGTTTACTCTTTCACTGCCAGCTGTAGCAGTGCACTGCTGCTTTGGCTGGCTGAATCCCATACCACCTTTTTTCTCCAGGCTAAGCAGATCTTACCCTTTCACCATGTTTGCATTACTCAACTCCTTGGCAAGTGCAGATGTAAGTGTGGCAACCTGCCTTAAATCTGTACTGGCTTGGCACATCCCAAATATTATGTTGGATTTTTTTTTTCCCTTTTTTCCTGAACTTTCAGCTGCATGTGGGCATTTGGAGATGTTTGTGTCTCCAGCAATAGCATGTGTCACACTTCAGATTCCCTATCTGTACAGGCAGCAAGACTCATCTTGAAGGCAGCCTAAAGGCATCTTTCAGAAGGCAAATCTTAGGAGCCTTTTAAGATAATTAGGGGAGAAACATCCAAATTGCCCTTTTCTGCATTCCCATGTGAATTTCTTTCTCCAACACGGAGACAGCTGTGAACTTCCATTGAAACAGTCTACACTAGTGATTCGAGCAAGTTTTACAGACACAAATGTAATCCTAGATTAAATAAAAGCAATAAAACTGGGCTAGACACTTTTGCAAGAGGATTCTGAGGTGTGACAATGTGAACAAAGAATGAGCTCTTGTTTTGGTGGGAACTTCTAGTGTCTGGGATATCTGACCAAAATTTGGTCCCTTTTTATTTTGCTATTTTAAAGTGTTTTTCTGATTTTACTTTTTGGATCACGGATAAAAGTCAGCTTTAGTCCTCAGAGCTCCTTTGTTAGTTCCATGCCCTCCTTTGCCCTTGCCATTCCAATCTTTTTCCTGCCCCGCTAACTTTGTAGTAAGAGGGCAGACACCAGTTTGGCAGAGTTAATGCAGAAGAACACGCCCATCTCTCAGATCTGTAGTTTTGGTGCTTTAAACTTCATACTATTACAAGGAAAAAGTTTTTCCAAGAATTGGGCAATTATGAATGTTTAGTCAACATTGATATTTATGATGCTTGCATAAGTATGTTGTTGCATTTTGTACTGTAGTCTTTAGGAGTTTCTGTAAACTATGTTCTGTAAACTGTAAGAGGTGTAGCTTGTACTGTAATTGTTTAAAATTTTTCAGTTAACTGGGACTGACGTGTTCTCGATGAGCCCCCTGGGAAACTTGGATAGTGCAGATTATTTGGCACTGATCTTTCTGTCTTGGCACTGGATCAGGATGCCCTGGCACAATGTGAGCGTGCACTGTGCCACCTTGGATGCAGACATGTAAAAGAATGTTTGATGTTTTGTCTTTGAGTATTGCTGTGCACTCTTAACCAGCTTTCCCCTTCC